>NW_027181826.1:1200000-2400000 GCF_029961685.1 Aristolochia californica | reverse complement strand
GTTAAGTTGGTGAGATTAAGGGTGTGTTGAATCAACCCTATCTCCTTATACTAACATGACTCTTTATCATAGCTCCTGATCATTTAAGTTGAAGTTCCGCCAAACAGTTAATATTTTATGCCTAATGTTATGAATTATTATTTGTTGTAACTACACTTTCGTTAAACATTCATATTAGTACAACATTATTTTCTTATTAAATTGGAACTTAGATCCATATTTTGCCCAAAATTACTTTCATATTATGCTTCAAATTAGTTTGGTAATATGTTGTTTATTACTTACATATTATGCGGAAAAAAAATATCATATTATCTTTAATATTAGTTTCATATTTAGTTGATACTAGTTTCATATTATACTCCACTCTTAGTTTTATATTATAATTGTATTAAATTAATATCATATTATAATCAGTCCCGTGAGGTGGAGCTGGTTCTGTACACCGCCATAAGAGCTAAGAGCTCTTGTTGTACCGTCAGCCTGCTGCTTGACGAACGCCGTCTTCGCTCCCGAGAAACCAGAGCGTGAACTCTGGCCGTTGCTACTTTGTGGTCTTGCCTCACCATCGGGAATCCTTGTTGACATAAACATGCATTAACACTTCTTTCATGTAACAAAAAATCATACACCAAAACCAATTAATTTATACAAAATTAAAATGTGATTAATTCATAGTTTCTTACTTAATTGTCTACTTAGTCACATAATAACACCAACAACTAATTATACATTAATTATTCATTTACTAATTAAATAGTGTTACTTATATATTAAATAGTAATGATTAATTATAAACTAAGTATTCGATCATCAACTATTAGTTATTCATAATTCACTAATTATGATTAATTAATTTTTAAGTTTGATTAATATTAATGCATATACATTAATTAGTTATTATTAATAAATTATGACATAGTCATTTAGTCATTAATAGTTTATAATCGTCAATGTATAAAAGGATTTAGTCCCCAAAGTGACACTATTGTAAGTACAGTAACGAAAGAAGCAACATTTCAAATGATGTTAGATCTTACAACCAATTATGTCCTCTGATTCTGCACTTGGTGTTTGACGAGGACATTTGGCCTTGTATTATCACGATGGGGTTCAAAGATGGTTGCAAAGTAGCAACAAGGATGACTGTCTATTGCTACTTTTACTACATAATTCCAACAGGGCTTCATGTTAAGTTCATGTTTGAGGCATTGGGAAGGATTAAGATTAGGATTATGAAGTTGCAGTAGATGTCTACTTGGTGTAAATTCCATAATGACTTCAAGAAAATTTGATAGAGTTGCGACAAAAATTTTACTTGTTGCTATTTTTGTGAGGATTTCAGGAAAACTTAGCTCTAAAAGATTTTTCCAATGCTTTCTCCCCTCCAAAAAGTACTCTCCTCTCCAAGAGGGAGGGGGGGGGGGGGGGGGGGGGGGGGGGGGGGGGGGTGTGAACCGTCCCATCTTTTTTCTCTTCCCCTTGTTTAGTTAGACATGCAAGGGGAACAAAATACTTCTGAAAACCTTTTATCTTTCTACGAGAGTATACACCTCATCTTATCCATTTGAAATAGTGTCACATCTTCACGTTATATGGAGCTTTCCTGTAACAGATGTGTTACTCATGTGTCACCTCCTTAGCTTGGTGGAAGTATCTTGTAATGTCTTATGTCACCATCTTTGTTTATTTGGTTTTTACGCGACCTTATTCTCTTACTTGATTTTGGTATTAGCCTCATTACAATCCGCTTCATCTTAACTATCGATTATAAGTTATGATCTTAATAATTGATACAAATTTTGACCAAAACTCCGATTTTGATAATTGACATACTATATATAAAACCTTCATAGTTTGATTGTTGAGAATTTTGATTTTGACCATTGGTCGACTGACGATCAAGTTCCTCAGCCTTGGTTGTTGATTAATGTTGACAATTTGGACCTTCGATTAGGGTTCTAACTGTGGTGATCAAATTCTGATGCATGCATATAAAGGCATTAGATGATTCAAGTCATTCAATTAATTACCCAATTTATCAAATGTTAGACATAACTAAGCTGCAATTTAAAGAATGCTTAACAAAAACACAAATGATTAGTACTCCAAAATCTCAATTCAAGTATAAAATATGCTTGAATTCATTAGTAAGTGATTAAAAATGGGTTTTTAAATTCACAGTTTGTTTTTCATTGCCCATTATGGGATTATGTATTTGATGCCCTTGATATGAGGAAACAATATGTCAAAGAGAAGAAAATTCATAGTATTTGAGGTGGGTATTTATCATGATACTCTTAGATGGTCATCCCAACTGTTGGATGGATTACTTATTTGATCTTATTGAAGATTAGACAAAAAGGAGCTAAACCCTAGTTTAAAGCATCAACTTAATCATTTTAATAACACTAATTGATTCATGAAAAAATGACTATGGTATTCATGATGATATTCTCAATAGACATAAAAACATTAAGGTTAATAAAATGGGTAGGGATTTAATAAAATGATTTCAATTAGATCGGAGGATGTGAAGAGTAGGAATTTAAGGAGAAAAGTATTCCTTGAAGGCCAGTATTAAGGTTAAGGGCACTAACCACGGACAAAAGGGCTTAAAAACATATTATCATGGTGCTCTTTATCATCACTCACCACCTATACTAGAAAAAAAAGAAGCTAAATTTGATCAATAGTTTATAACATGACTGTTCAAATTCGAACCCTTTGGCCCACACACCCCGTTCAAACCTCTCTTGCCTTGCCTATAAAATTCTCTTGAGGATAGTAGCCTCTCCACCCATTGTTTGGAACCCCTAGAAAAGAAAAAAAATGAGAATTTAATCATTATTATTCCCAAAAATAGTTAGTGAAAATGAGATAATGATAAAATTCTCTATTTCACTAATTATTTTTGGGAATAATAATGATCAAATTCTCATTTTTTCTTTTTTTTTCTTTTCCACGAGGTTACAAACAAACCCTTAAGTCATGCATTGTCACCTCTACAGGCAATGTATCCAATCTAGCTGCAAAAGTTTGGGGAAGTGGAGTTTTTCTAACTGGGATGAAGTTTGATTTGATTCTCTTAAGAAAAAAATTAATTTTTTTGTAAAAAAGGAATTTCAGTTAATTAAAGGCATCAAATTGATTTGATTAATTGTAGGTACATCATTTTGTTGTATTGAACATTAAACATACTCATCTAGATCAGGTAGACAATGTTTCTGATTCTTCTCTCCAACGGCAATGATAAGGCCTTCTGTCTTATTCCCAAAATGACTAGGCACTTTAAATATGTTTTTCCCAACTAATAAATTTAAGATATTTGTACTTACTAATTCATCTGAGATTATTCCTTAATACTCTCCGAGAATAATATTAAAACCTTCTATCTTGGTTGTAAAACTACAAATAACTACTTTGTTTTTCTCTCGTTCTTTTGAGTACTTTTTTCCTGCGTTTTTTATGTTATCTCATCTCTATTTTGATGGAAGAACCCGGAAGAGAAGATACAGGAGTTAAAAACTATAGGAAATGACATGGGATATGGAAAGGCTTGATGGTCTCCTGGTCAAGTGGGTGATAATTTGGAAATTCATCTCGACGCCGTTGTTGAAATGAGACTCGCTGACGCGACCACGAGTTCTCAACTCAACGCTCCCGTTGTGGGAATTTTGAAATTCACCCCGACTCGACTGCCCATTTGGAGAAAGCACCTCAAGGCTCATTTCTGTTCGAAACCAGCAAGTCCTCCTAAAACCCTACAGACCGAAAATTACGGGAAGGTCCTCCAAAACCCTTCTCCCGTTACCGCAGTCTTTCCCTGCTGCGGTTTCTCACCTCATCCCCTGATCACAAGTTGCTCTATCGCGCTTGCAGCATGCCCTTCTCTTGGATCTCTTGGCTTTAAAATCTTCGTGCTGTAAGCATGTCGGTGGCGTCTAGAGGTCTCATATCTCGCTTCCGGCTGCTCTCCATCGGCCCAAGAACGTACAGCTTTAGGGGCTTCAGTGCGGAGGTAGTTGCCTTGGAAGATGAATCTGACGGAGTTGCTGTCGATCAGGGTTCCAGGGTGATGAAGCCCTTCTCGAAGCGCACAGGAGTTATCGCGGTTAAATGTGGTATGTCAGCTCTCTGGGATAAATGGGGAGCCAGGATTCCCATTACGGTCCTGTGGGTGGATGATAACATTGTCTCGCAGGTGAAGACAATGGAGAAGGAGGGGATCGCCTCCTTGCAGGTACCATCTCGTTCGTGCTGAAGTGGATTATTTATTTATTTATTTATGTTGTTTCTTTATTGGATTCGGAGTCTCAGACTGATCGAACACTGCTGTGTTGTGATTTCTAAGCTTGTTAGTTCATTTTATGGAACATGTCTTTGCATCTTTTTTAAGATTTCGGTTCTTCTTTGGGCTGTCATGGTATTTATTGAGCTCAATTATCATTCTCGTCCCTAGCAGCTTGGAGTTTTTGTTGGACTAATTGCTTGCAGTTGGCGGTATTTATTTGATTAGAATAAACGTCTTCTTACTGGATTTAGAAGAGAATTGACTGTGATTATTTGGTCTATGGCGTTAGTTAGATTGGAGCTGGGCAGAAAAAGGAGAAGCACTTAACGAAGCCGGAGATGGGTCATTTTAGGGCTCAAGGCGTTCCTTTGAAGAGGAAGTTGAGGGAATTCCCTGTTACTGAGGATGCACTTCTACCTGTTGGTACTTCAATCACTGTTCGCCATTTTGTTCCTGGTCAATATGTTGATGTAACTGGAATAACACGGGGAAAGGGTTTCCAGGTACCTAACATTGATGTTTCTGCTGTTTCTGTGACTATAATTGAAGCATAAGAAGGATTTAATTTGATTTTTTTTTTTTTTTTTAGGATTGCTGCTGATGACTAGATATATGGTTGAACATTTTTACTCTGTTTATTTTTTAAAAGTTATTTCCTTTATCATATTCTATACATTTCAACATTGAGCTTTCAACAAGTGGGTTTTGGCAGTTAGAAGGAATCATTAAATAGGGTTTGGCAGTTAGAAGAAACCATTATGTTTGACCTATATTTTCTGACTGACAGCTGTACCGTTACTGGTAGGGCAGTTTCACAAGGAAAGATCAGATTATCTGAAAGCTCAATTGGGCCTTTAGGGCCACTATTAGAGCATGCAGAACAACTTTTTCTTAACACTGTCTGTCTGCTTACGAATATCAATATCAATGCATATAGATATTTCTTCATTTTGGCGATATTCCTTAAAGATCTTTCTTGTACAAATGGCAACTAAAAAAAAAAAAATCCTTCATGGAGATTAAGAGGGCTTTTAATGAAGCTATAGATTTGGCTGACAGTGTATCTTGCTGGAATCGTGTCTTGAGATCAGCAAATTGTTTGGCTGACTCTTTTGCTAAAGAGGGGACTTCCTGCCAATCATTCATTGTTCATTTGGTTGTGTAGCTTTATCTTTGGTCTTTTAATTCAAATACACTCTTCTCAAAAAAAAAAAAAAAAAAAAGCTGACAAACATTTGAAATTGTTACTGTTATAAAATTCTGGTAGACTCTTTTACTGAAAGACAAACTTATTGTCATATCATGCAATCCATGCATTGTAGTAAGAAATGTTGTGAAGTATCAAAATGCATGGCCATTTCTTAAACAGGAAATACGCACTTGGCAAGCAGAATTTACCAGAATGCCTATATAGCTTGAAGTTTTTGTGGCATGCAACTATTGCAGTATTATCATGTCTTAAGTTGGTTAAAATGTGCAAGGGTTTCTTGTTCAATCCTTGAGATCTTGCAGTTTGACCCTTATCATTCTGTATTCATTACATCTTTCAAAGTTAAGCCATTTTTCTGGGAATTGTTTTGTTTTCCATGGAGTTCATGTGTTGAAATTATCGACAATCACTCTTAGTGGTGAGTTTCTGAAGTAGATGATGGTGGCAATCGTAAAATGCATGCACAATCATTGACAAACCTAGCAGAGATTTTATTTTTTCAGATTTCTTTTCTGTTAACCTTAACTTTTTGCCTCTCAACTATTTATGCTTGCTATATGGAAGTTGTATATGATGTGTTAGTCCCTCATGTCACGGTTTCCTCCTCCAAAAGGGTGATCCAGGTCCAAAAGGGTGTTGGAATGAATATGTAATAATGCTAGTTTCTAGGGATTTCTGCACACATAATCCTTTGTATGTTTTAAGTTGAAAGCCAGCGTACTGCTATTTCAGACAAAACCTCGTTCTTGCGCAGATCTATACATGGGTTAATAATCAACTAGGACATTGGGAAGCCTTAATATTATCCAGTGTGGGGTTTGTTTTTGCTCTAAAAATAAAGTTAAGTTTGCACCAAAGAATCTCTCTTCAACACTGACATAAGTGACGAATTTCAGTTATTGTTGTAGTCTGATCACTCTTTTATATTTTACTTAAATTTGTATTCATCATGGACAGGGTGGTATGAAAAGATGGGGTTTCAAGGGAATGCCTGCATCTCATGGTGTATCACTAACGCATCGTCACATTGGTTCTACTGGTCAGCGAGACACTCCAGGCAGGGTATGACATCTGGTGGATACTAGCTGAAAGTTTTGCATATATTCCAAAAATACAATATTTAGCTTCAATAGTGCATGGGTATTCTCTATTGGTGCTTAAGAGGGTTGTAGATCATCCTGGAAGCAAAACTGAAAGGAAATTACTTGGTTCTGGATCAATTTTGTATAGGTGTTCAAGGGCAAGAAAATGCCTGGTCGAATGGGCGGAAAGCAATCCACGGTCAAGAATGTCTGGGTCTATAAGATAGATCCGCAAAGGAATTTGATGTATGTCAAGGGCCAAGTAAGTGTCTACTACTTGAAAACTGTCAGATTCATTTTTTTGTTTTTATTTATAACAGATAAATTGGCATAGTTGGAGGTCCATTCTATAATCGCCACTTAAGCACTAATCTGCTACTTTGATTTGCTCAGGTTCCAGGTGCAGAAGGGAACTTTGTATTCGTAAAGGATGCCGCTTACATGGTTCCTTCTCGGGATAAGTACAAAAATAAAAAATACGAAGACATATCGCTCGAGAAAAAGCTTCTGGTTTACAAGAAATTCGACATTTCTTTGCTTCCATTTCCAACCCATTTTACTTCACCTGATGAAGATTCATCACAATTAGAACCTCTTGTTGCTGATATCGGGGATGCAGATCCTTTCATGCCTGCAGACTAACAATTGTGAATGGATCTTGTTCTTGCTTTTCGCTGAAGAGCAGCTGGCACACAATTTTACTTTGAATTACAGGTAGAGATCAATGTTTGAAGGGCTCTTTTGTTTATTGTCAGAGGGCAGCATTAAGGAAGGTCATTGAGGAGGGGTTGTTTATGTGGGGTTTCTTTTGACCTATGAGGAAGGCCTGGCATGTGCTTATGTGGGGTTTATCTGGGGTTTCTTTTGACCTGTGCTTATGTGTGGTTTCTCTTATGGGATTTTTGGAGAAAAGAATAATGACAAGAATATAACCATCCCGAAGTTTTGGAAATGTTCAAGTAGTGGAATGTTCTCAAAAGTAGAATGTAATTTTAGAACTCTGATCAAGACAGGAAGAATTACAATCTCAAATGATGGTCAATGGCAAAGATTACAGGAATTTGATCATGAATTGGCTTAAGTTTAAAGTCAAAGCGCTTGCCAATTAAAGCATGGAGACAGTCCACCAATTGTCAAAATTAGAGTTCCGATCAAAATTGGGATCTATTATTGAGATCAAAATCCAATCTCCACTTAAAAGTAAAACGTGACATTGTTTTAAATAAATAAAATGAAGTGTTACAATCTCATGGTAAGAAGAATAAGTCTTGCCACATGTATTTATCTCTAGTACATTATTAGATTAAGGGGGGCTTAGTCCACAATGAAGTGGAATGAATTCTCTTTGCATTACGGGGGGTTAGTCTACAATGAAGTGGAATGAATTCCCCCCGCATTACTTAGTTCATCCCATTTATGGCATTAGTCCAGAATGACTTGAATTGAAGTGAGATAACACCATTTCATTCGCTCAGGTAAAAACGGGGGAAAATTGTTTCCTACCTATTTTGCGAATCATCAGCTTTCCACGCGCAACGAGCGTTGCTTCTTCCTCCCCCTCTCCGCTATTCTGTTCTCCCTCTCGTCAGCCTCTCCAGACCCAGAGCCCCCTCGGCCTCCCTCTCTTCCCCCCCTCCGCGATTTTCCTCCCTCTGCCCCCACCTCCTTCGGCCGTCCTCCCTCTTCCCCCACCTCCGTCGCAAAGCACGAGAGGCTCTGTCGTATAGCCCCTCGGCCTCCCTCTCTTTCCGCCCCCCGTCGGCCTTCCTTCCTCCCTCTCTCGACCTCCGTCGCAGAGCACGGGAGGCTAGAGCCCCTGGGCCTCTTGGCTTCTCTTCTCTCTCGGCATTTTCCCCGCATTACTTAGTTCATCCCATTTATGGCGTTAGTCCAGAATGACTTGAATTGAAGTGAGATAACACTATTTCATTCGCTCAGGTAAAAACGGGGAAAAGTTGTTTCCTACCTATTTTGCGAATCATCAGCTTTCCACGCGCAACGAGCGTTGCTTCTTCCTCCCCCCCCCCTCCGCTATTCTGTTCTCCCTCTCGTCAGCCTCTCCAGACGCAGAGCCCCCTCGTCCTCCCTCTCTTCCCCACCTCCGCGATTTTCCTCCCTCTGCCCCCACCCCCGTCAGCCGTCCTCCCTCTGCCCCCCACCTCCGTCGGCCGTCCTCCCTCTTCCCCCACCTCCGTCGCAAAGCACGGGAGGCTCTGTCGCAGAGCCCCTCGGCCTTCCTTCCTCCCTCTCTCAAATGATGGTCAATGGCAAAGATTACAAGAATTTGATCATGAATTGGCTTAAGTTTAAAGTCAAAGCTCTTGCCAATTAAAGCATGGAGACAGTCCACCAATTGTCAAAATTAGAGTTCCGATCAAAATTGGGATCCATTATTGAGATCAAAATCCAATCTCCACTTAAAAGTAAAACGTGACATTGTTTTAAATAAATAAAATGAAGTGTTACAATCTCATGGTAAGAAGAATAAGTCTTGCCACATGTATTTCTCTCCGGTACATTATTAGATTAAGGGGGGCTTAGTCCACAATGAAGTGGAATGAATTCTCTTTGCATTACGGGGGGTTAGTCTACAATGAAGTGGAATGAATTCCCCCCGCATTACTTAGTTCATCCCATTTATGGCGTTAGTCCAGAATGACTTGAATTGAAGTGAGATAACACCATTTCATTCGCTTAGGTAAAAACGGGGGAAAGTTGTTTTCTACCTATTTTGCGAATCATCAGCTTTCCACGCGCAACGAGCGTTGCTTCTTCTTCCCCCCCCCCCCCCCCCCCCGTTATTCTGTTCTCCCTCTCGTCAACCTCTCCAGACGCAGAGCCCCCTCGGTCTCCCTCTCTTCCCCCCCTCCGCGATTTTCCTCCCTCTGCCCCCACCTCCGTCGCAAAGCACGGGAGGCTCTGTCGCAGAGCCCCTCGGCCTCCCTCTCTTTCCGCCCCCCGTCGGCCTTCCTTCCTCCCTCTCTCGACCTCCGTCGCAGAGCACGGGAGGCTAGAGCCCCTGGGCCTCTTGGCTTCTCTTCTCTTCTCTCTCGGCATTTTTCCCGCATTACTTAGTTCATCCCATTTATGGCGTTAGTCCAGAATGACTTGAATTGAAGTGAGATAACACTATTTCATTCGCTCAGGTAAAAACGGGGGAAAGTTGTTTCCTACCTATTTTGCGAATCATCAGCTTTCCACGCGCAACGAGCGTTGCTTCTTCCTCCCCCCCCCCCCCCCCCCCTCCGCTATTCTGTTCTCCCTCTCGTCAGCCTCTCCAGACGCAGAGCCCCCTCGTCCTCCCTCTCTTCCCCACCTCCGCGATTTTCCTCCCTCTGCCCCCACCCCCGTCAGCCGTCCTCCCTCTGTCCCCCACCTCCGTCGGCCGTCCTCCCTCTTCCCCCACCTCCGTCGCAAAGCACGGGAGGCTCTGGCGCAGAGCCCCTCGGCCTTCCTTCCTCCCTCTCTCAAATGATGGTCAATGGCAAAGATTACAGGAATTTGATCATGAATTGGCTTAAGTTTAAAGTCAAAGCTCTTGCCAATTAAAGCATGGAGACAGTCCACCAATTGTCAAAATTAGAGTTCCGATCAAAATTGGGATCCATTATTGAGATCAAAATCCAATCTCCACTTAAAAGTAAAACGTGACATTGTTTTAAATAAATAAAATGAAGTGTTACAATCTCATGGTAAGAAGAATAAGTCTTGCCACATGTATTTCTCTCCGGTACATTATTAGATTAAGGGGGGCTTAGTCCACAATGAAGTGGAATGAATTCTCTTTGCATTACGGGGGGTTAGTCCACAATGAAGTGGAATGAATTCCCCTCGCATTACTTAGTTCATCCCATTTATGGCGTTAGTCCAGAATGACTTGAATTGAAGTGAGATAACACCATTTCATTCGCTCAGGTAAAAACGGGGGAAAGTTGTTTCCTACCTATTTTGCGAATCATCAGCTTTCCACGCGCAACGAGCGTTGCTTCTTCCTCTCCCCCCCCTTCGCTATTCTGTTCTCCCTCTCGTCAGCCTCTCCAGACGCAGAGCCCCCTTGGCCTCCCTCTCTTCCCCCCTTCCGCGATTTTACTCCCTCTGCCCCCACCCCCGTCAGCCGTCCTCCCTCTGCCCCCACCTCCATCGGCCGTCCTCCCTCTTCCCCCACCTCTGTCGCAAAGCACGGGAGGCTCTGTCGCAGAGCCCCTCGGCCTCACTCTCTTTCCGCCCCCCCGTCGGCCTTCCTTCCTCCCTCTCTCGACCTCCGTCGCAGAGCACGGAAGGCTAGAGCCCCTCGGCCTCTTGGCTTCTCTTCTCTCTCGGCCTCCCTATTTTCTCCCTCTCGGCGCACCGTCGGAGCGTCGCCTCCGTCGCCGTTGCCTGCTGCCGTCGCCGTTGCCAAGATCCCCGCAGAGGAAGACGAAGACGATATTTAATTTTTCCTAACTAAGGAAAAATTAAACATCGTCATAATTGGTTTAATTATCCAATTAATTAAACCATTAGTTTTTCATTTTTTGTTAATATATTATTAATTAATAATATTTAAAATGTATATTATGTTATTGATAAATTAATATATTTATTTATTTATTTATTTATTATTTATTTTTATTAAAATAATGAGTTTTAGTGTTAAACTATATCTTATGTTATTACAGAATAATTTATTTATTTATTATATTCACTTATGTTATTTGTAATTTTTTTATTTATTTTAAATAATTTATTCTAGTCACACGTAATTAGTATATTAATTTATAATAAACTATAATCATTAATTGATTTAATTATCCAATTTTTATAATTAATTAAACCATAATTATTGTTTTAATTTATAATAAATTATAATCATTAAGTAATATAATATAATTTTTTATTAATTAAGATATTAATATATTCTAATACTACACGTTAAATCACTTGTAAGTGTAGTAACCACACTTATTTTTGTTAATTATATGTTTAGGTATATGTTCTATTTAAGTATATTATAAAATGTTACTTATTCTCTTTTTTATATCATATTTTTCATTTGGGGGCACTAACACTGGAATCTGTTTTCCAGCCACTTGAACTCGTCTATACTAACACCCAAACATGAATTGAAGTGGAAGTAATTCATCTCACTTCAATTCAATTTTCCACTTTATTTCCACTTCATTGTGGACTAACCCCCCCTACATAGTTCATTAAATAATGGCGTTAGTGTAGAATGAATTATATTAAAGTGCACGACGCGCGTTGCTCCTTCCCCTCTTCCCCCGCGATCCTTCAACAAAGTTTTTCTTCTCCTCCCTCTTCCCCCACCCCCGTCGGCCTTCCTGCCTCTCCCTCTCAACCTCTGTCACAGAGCCCCCCCCAAACCCCCTGTCGGCCTTCCTCCCTCCTCTCCCTCTCGACCTCCGTCGCAGAGCACAAGAGGCTGAGCATCTCGGCCTCCTAGCTTCTCTTCTCTCTCGACCTCCCTCTTTTATCCCTCTTGCCATACATTCGGAGCGTCGCCTCCGTCGCCGTTGCCAGCTGGCCCGCCGCTGAGGAAGACGACGCGCGCCAAGGAAGACGATGTTTAATTTTTCTTAAGTTAGGAAAAATTAAACCATCGTCATAATTGGTTTACTTATCCAATTAATTAAACCATTAGTATTTCATTTTTTAAATATATTATTAATTAATAATATGTAAAATATATATTATGTTATTGATAATTTAAATATATATATATTTATTATGTATTTTTTTATTTTGAATTAAAATAGTGAGTTTTAATGTTAAACTATATCTTATGTTATTAAAAAATAATTTATTTATTTATTATATTCACTTATGTTATTTTTAACTCATTTAATTATTTTAAATAATTTATTTTAGTAACATGTAATTATTGTTTTAATTTATAATAAATTATAATCATTAAGTAATGTAATATAGTTTTTCATTAATTAGGATATTAATATATTCTAATACTACACGTTAAATCACTTATAAGTGTAGTAACCATGTTTATTTTGGTTAATTATCTGTTTAGGTATATATTCTATTTAAGTATATTATATAAGGTTACTCATTATTTTTTTATATCATACTTTTCATTTGGGGGTACTAACACTGGAATTTGTTTTCTAGTGCACTTGAACTCATCGACACTAACACCCAAAGATGAGTTGAAGTTGAATCAATTCATTTAAGTTTAATTCAATTCTTCACTTCAATTCAAATTCTTTGTGGACTAACCCCCCCTTAGTTTCTAATAAGTGAGGTTTGGATCAAGTTCATCCATGGAGCTTGAATAAGAGAACTCGTTAAAGATCGGACCTAATGTGGCCTGAAATTTTGTAATTTTCCTTATTGTTGTACTTATAATCGTGCCACTTTCTAGACTGAATCACTTGGTATGTTGACAAACACTATATTACAACAACTAATAACTGTTTGTCATCTAAAAAAAATATGTCAAAGGATCATGTGGATTAGTAGATAGTTTAAAATTTTTGTAGTGAAGATAGATTTTTTCTGGTACATTTTTTATACCTAAAAGCCTTACACCCGGTAATGCCCATGGTAGAAAATTTATATCCCAGGAAAAGCTAGAAATACTTTTCTTAGGATATTCGAAGAAACCATTTGATAAAATCCTATTAGAAACTTACAAGGAAATTATATGAAAATATTAGAATTTTCAAGGAAAATTAAAAGGACCTATTAGAGCTTTTTCCAAGAAATTAAATAAAAATTAATAATCAATCTCATATATTACCATACTTATCCGATAAATTTGTAGTAAAATAAAATATCAAATACAAAATTGAATGAAAAATTAATTTGTAATGAAAGTATTACAACATCAATTGTCAAATACTTATTCAAAAAAATTTCATCTGGTTTTTTGACCATCTTGGCTGGAAAATTTTATCTAAAAATTATATGATTTTCTTGGTAAGAATTTCTAGCTAGAAAAATATTTCCAAGAAACATGAAACGCTAATGGTCCTTAGAAATGTATTTCTACTGAAAATATATTTCCGACTAGAGGTGGCACCAAGCCAAACTGGCTCGCAAACCCTTAAGCTCTACTCAGATAAGTTTTTACTTGTTCTCTGCTCGAGTTCAAACTTGAAATCAGACTCGTTAAGTATAACAAGCTAAACTCGAGATTTTTCAAGCACGACTTGTGTACTTGTGAGTCTCATTAACATAATTTTTTAAAAGAAAATATCCTTTATTCTAATTGCACTCATGAATTCCCACTTTAGCTGGTTGATAATTATTTTTATTTACCTCAAACCTCAAAGACGATCGATCTTTTAGCCCTTTTGGGGTTCCTCAACATCTAATATTGTTGTTTGCCAATGGAATAAACACTATTGATGGAGGTGTTTGTTGTGTCTTTTAGCTCTATTCAACTGGTTATTATACGTTAATATGCTTTATTGAAAAGTTTTGAATTCCTCTGTGATACTTTGCAGTTCAATGATACCAAAGTTATCACAATATTATTTTTATTTATTATTATAATTTTAAAAAAAATTAAATGTAGGTTGACTCGAACCCGGTTCGAGGTCGGATTCAAACTAGAATTTTTTAGGCTCAAGGCTGAGCTCAAGTTCAAAGTATTCAGATCAAGCTAAGCTCGAACATATGCGTGGTTCAAGGTTGCTTGGCTCGATGTGATTTCTATTTCCCGCGTATCTTCGAAAAGTCACTGCCTAAATGATGAGAACTCCTAATTGATTGTTATAGTGTTGCATTGCATCCTAGCATTTGTTAGGCAAATGGGTATTAAAGAATTCACCATTTCAGCTCATACCAACCCGCAAGGTACTTGTCGTTTTTTTTTTTTTTTTTGGAGGTTAGTGCACTTAAAGAGGGGAAGGGAAAGTGAAAGTGAATTATATTTTCGTGTTAGTGTGTTAGATGCAAAGTGTACTAGAAAGTACTTTCTTGTGTAAGTACCCAAAATGGAAAATGTACTAGAAACAATAGAATGAGTTACTTTTTATAATATACTTCAACAAATATGGTTACTTTTATAATTAATAATTTAATAGAATATTAAAATATATTAACACAATAAATAATTAAGTAGGTATTTTATTAATAATTTAAGATAGATTTTAGTGTAGTCTAAATTAATATAATAATTACGATTTAAAACTAAAATGTAATAATATAATAATTATCAATTTAATTAATTATAAAATATAAAATACTCAAACTAAAATGTCTACTTTTATAGTGTCTAGATACTTGATCAAATTTTAATTTAACAATATCTTAATTATCACTCTTAAATTATTAATTTAATATAATATTAAAGTGTATTAACATAATAAATAATTAAGTAGGATATTTTATTAACAAATTAAGATATATCGTAGTTTAGTCTAAATTAACACAATAATTACGAGTTAAAATTAAATATTAGTTTAATTAATTATTAAAATATAGAATACTCAAACAAAAATATTTACTTTTATAATCTCTAGATACTTGATCAAATTCTAAGTTTAATAATATCTTAATTATCACTTTTAAATTAGTAATTTAATATAGTATTAATAATGAAAATAATAAATAAATAAATACGATATTTTATTAATAACATAAGATAGATTTTAGGGTAGTATAAATTAGTAATATAATTATGAAGTAAAATAAAATAATTATTTTAATTAATTACTAAAAAAAAATAACTGATAGAGGGAAGAGGGCTCGGATGAGGAGAGGGGGAAGAAAGGGTGAGACGGCGAGCTGAAAGAGAGCAATAGACGAGAGAGATGAGGGTTGCGAAGTAGAAAGGGTCGAGAGATGAGTGAAATCACTTCCACTTTCATTTTCCCTTCGGCCCTTGGTACGAATGGGTCGGTGAGGCGAGATCCGGTGCAAACAGACGCATCAAGCTAGTAGAGAAGTGGAGGTGTTAAAATCAGGCTTCTTCACCGTATTCCCATTTTCACGCGTGATCAACTACGGGAAACCATGAACTGCCACAATTATCTGCGCGCAGGGAATCCCGACCCGGCTGAACCTTATTCAAAAGATTCAAGGTTGCTTCTTGTTTAATAGTCAAGAAACTATTTGGTTTCAGTGAATCTCCACACCTCTCAGAAGAATAAAAATAGTAGCTTTACAGCTCACCTGCTGTTAATCTATTAGAGCTACATGGTCTTCCAGGAACCCTTTACGCGCTTCTTACATTCATTAATGGCGCCATGAAAAAGAGATCCCAGATAGTTTATGCCTGTCTCTCCAGGTTTATGTTTCAAGTGCTTCCACAGGATTATGTACTACAGCAGAGACAGAATCGCGGGATTCGAACCCTTTAATCACCATCTCCTTCATTTTTCCCACTAAATCCATGATAAATCCCTCCTGTTTCTCTCTATGACGAAGGAAATCTCTCCATTCACCTCCCCTCTCGGAAGCCATTGCCGCCTTCACGGCCTCGCACAAATCATCTTTCGAGAAAAGCCCGTCCTCGTTCCTCTTCACTTCCACTCCGGCATTCAGATTGAAAACCAGGAGCTTCGTGATCAAGAATTGGATAACTCTCTGCGGGAGCAAAATTAGTTGCAAGTCGTTGATCGGGCCTTCGATGATAGAGCTTGACCCGGCGTGGGTGATGAAGTATCCGACGTTAGGGTGAGCCAGGAGCAGCTGCTGCGGTATCCAATCGGTGTGCACCGTCCCCCTCTCCTTCATCTTGTCCTGGAACCCTTCCGGCAGAGCCTCCTTGAGCCTGGACTCTTCATTTTCGGTGAACTTTAGGACCAGAATGAAGGGCTCACCCGTCATCTCTAGTCCCCAAGCAAGCTCCTTGATCTGATCGTCTTTAAGAAACACTTCGCCACCGAAAGCGCAGAGAATGACTGATTTTTCTGGGAAGCGAGAGAGCCAGTCAGCCCACCTCTCCTCCAACTCGCCGGACGGCGGATCTGGAACGATAGGACCGGTTAATAAGACAGGCTTTTTGTACTGGCTCTCAATGTATTTGACGTAGGGACCCTCCATCTCCAAACACGTCTTCATCAGGAAGGCATCACAGCCCTGCACGCAGGCCAAAAACCTATCGAAGGCACAGGGCCCGCCGAAGCTCTCGTACACGTAGTGGAACTCGCGGCATTCGTACTCTTTGAAGGTCGGCAGAGTCTCAATTTCAAGGCCCGCCGGGGGTCTCTTGAGGTCCTCGATAGTAGGAGGCTGGCCGTCTTTCAGCCGGCTAGGAACCACCAGGTAAGCAATTCCGATCGCGTTAAAAATAGAAAAGAAAACTGATTTGATGCCATGTTTATGGGCGATAGGGGGGAGCCACTGCATGGCGAAATCAAAGACAATGATGTCGGGACGAAGTTGGGCAAAGAGCGCTTCAATCTGTGGTCCCATCTGATCGACGGCGAGCTTGAGGAGCTCAGCCATGGCCGGAGTCATCTCGGCTGTGCTCTCGACACCGGGGGGGAGGCCGTCAACGGGCGGAATATGGACGGGGACCAACGCGGTGCTGTAACCAGGTCCGCTCTTGAGAGCAGAGGTGATACGGGGGATGTTACCTGGTGCGGAAAAGATGGAGACTCTAACACCATAGGCAGCGATCTTGTTGGCGAGTTGTACGAAGGGGTTGATATGACCGAAGGCGAACCATGGGAACATGGCAACGTGGATGGTGGTCTCCGGCACCGGCGATCCGTTCGCTTGCGAGGCCATTCTTCTTCTCCTTTGCAAGGAATCACCCGGAGTCGTGTCGAGTGCTGCGCGTGACTTGAATGCCCGTCTGGCCCGTCTCCTCATCGTTGGACTTTATTGCCGCTGAAGGGGACACAATTTAGAGTGTATCGATCACCAGACGTCCAGACCTCATTTGGTTTACAGCAAAAAGCACGACAGCCTCAACACTCATTCCTCACTTCATAACGATGTGACATCTCACCATGAAAGTAATTACACTTACACTATCTTAATTTGCCACAAGTGAATTATTGAAGATCAACATGAAGATCATGTCATGTCATATACACAAAGATCATCTTCGCATTTAGTGTTAGTGTTGACACCTTCGTGTACAGTAAAACAATTTCCAGTGAATAGTACCCACTAATTAGAAAAACATAAAAAACAAGAGAATCCCTAAACCTGTACAGTATACTTATAATTACAACATAATCCTCCAACCCCAAATTAGGTAAAACCATCATTATTACTACACGAGTAACTTATTTAATGTATAATTAAAATATATTAATATATTTATTAATTAAATTAGATATGTTATTGTGCATTAATACAGTAATTATATGAGGCAATGAAATACGCACATGATTAATTATAATATAGCCTAAAAATGAATGTTTTAAGAGGAAAAATTGATTTAATCATAACTTTAATACACTATATATATGTATGTAATATTACCACTATTAAATCACTAATATAATATAAAAAATAAAAAATAAATATAATGAGTAAATAAAGAATTATTTTATTAAAAACGTAATATGCGTAGTATTAATTGATAATATATTTCCAAAAAATTAAAATTAATCAATTGATCAAATACATATTGTTACTATATTTTATTTATCAGACTTAAATATCTAGTTTAATATAGTAATAAAATTTAATAAATATAATATATAAATAAATATACAACTTTATTACTAATGTAATAGAGTTTTATTGTAATAACCAGTTCGTGATTAGCATTAAAATCATCAAATTACAAGTTTAGTACATAAGAACAACATATGTTCAAATACAATAAAAGATACAATCATCAGTTATCATTCCACATGCAAGTCGCTATGTCATCTCGAAATTGTGCGGCTCTTGTGGATTCTAATGCACGCTGCCTCTGAAAGCTTGTTACTTGGGTATCCTCTTCCACAAGACCATCGCTATCATCGCTGTCTGTATCGTCCGTTGCACGTAATTGAACCCCATCACCTCCTCCACCAAACTCATCATCCGAATCATCATCTTCCAAATCAAATATATCATTGTAATCCTCTGTACGTATATAATTGTGCAATATGCAACAAGCAATGATAATTTTTTTCTGCACCTTAAAAGAAAATGGAGGAGTGCCTTTCAATATTTGAAATCGAGCTTTTAAAGGACCAAAAGTTCTCTCAATAGTATTCCGCAAAGATGAGTGTCTTCGATTGAATAATTCTTTTTCATTCTTAGGAATATTATCTCCAAATTCTTGCAAATGATATCGAGTTCCTCGATATGGAGCCAAAAATCCTCGTAGATTTGCGTAACTAGCATCGACTAGATAATATTTACCTACAATACCAAATATTTTTTACATTAAATAATTAAAGATAAAATAGATAAAATATTACTACATAAAATATATTATTTACCTTCAGGTACAAATAGTCTATTTCGGCGAGTCAATGCGTCCTTCAGTACACGAGAATCAACTGTTGATCCCTCCCATCCAGCTAGTACATAAGTGAATTGCATGTCGAATGTACATGCTGCCATCACATTTTGTGAGAGATAACCCTTTCTGTTCCAGAACCTTGGTTGTTCTTCAAGCGGGATGTTCGCTTTGATATGTGTTCCATCAATAGCCCCAATACAATCCTAATTATATAATATCAATTAGTATTGACTAAATTTGTATAGTAATCTAAATAGAGGGCAAGTGATGTTACCTTGAGTATGGATAAAACATTGAATTGTTTAAAATCCTCGAGTGTGTGCGTTCTGAAGGCTGTTTGATATAATCAGAGTGAAGTTTGAGAATATCATCCAACACCTTGTTGAAATATTTACTTATGGACCAGTTTGATCTATCAAACATCTCTGCTGTGACACTATAGGCTTGTTGTTGACCAACAGTTAGGAGGAAATAAGCAAGTTGTTCTTCCACTGAGATGGTCTTTGTCGCTGATAAAAACCCTCTGGTATTAAGTATTGTTGCAATTTGTGAAATACAATTTGATTCATCCTGTAAACTTTTTGAAATTTAACAGGAGATTTGTCTAAGGGCTTTTGCAAATACAACAGACCATTCATCCCATAAGAACGTGGTACACCTCTGTTGCTAGGGCATAGATAGTATTTTACTAGGACAACAATAATACATGCCAATCCAATCATAATTACATCCATATCTTCTTCTGTCATAATTTCCATGAGAATCTGCAAATTTAAACTTCTAAATAGTCATAAACAAAAATAATAGCTAATCTTTAATCATAACCTATTCATCCAAACTCAATAATCATATTCACATCAATACTCATCCACCATATTTTCCACATAATATATTAAGACAACAAACATATAAAATAGAAACCTTAACCATACTGATAAGTCTAGCAACGTTATAATTCAAACATCGTCTTTAATACATAACAATCTTCTCAAAAAAGATATTGTACTTAAAACGCATTACAATTACTTGTTTGCACAATAATTACGCCACTGAACCCGCTCCGCCACTGTCATTTTTAAAAACAGGGTCTTCTTACTTGGCGTATTTATCCATTCAGGAGCGTCATACTTCAGTGCATCTGACAGGTCCGGAATTTCCATGAGGGCATTGACCCAAGGTTCTTCGACATCGCGTTCCTTATACTTCATAACACATTTCATAGCTTCAACTATCTGGCCAACTACATCAATTAATTGTCTATTGTCTTTAGTGGGCAATTCGCTTCTCTTTCTACGACGACGTGAAGATGGCCCTTTACTTCCACAAGATTGATCCGCTGTCGAATCATTTCCACTATTGAAGTGCGGTGGAGTTCCCATAACTATGTCAACATTGTCGAGCTCATCCATCGGGATAGAAGCCGACTCATCATGGATAATTTCATCACACAGATTTATAGGAGTTGTCCTACCATTCCCTACGGCTATTGTGTTTCCAACTACAATAGCCAATTTGTCGTAAAGGGGGCAACCTTGTTGTCTATACTTCTCAGCCTCTTTATGCTCCTACAAGAATAAAACATCATTCTTAGTAATGCGAAACAATACAAACTGTTTTAAAATATATCATGATTTACTGACCTTAATGTAGTCTTGCCATACAGAATGACATGCAGTAACTCGTTGTGTGGTTGGATCCCAACCGAACCCACTAGTGTTGAGACAGCTCATTACCGTTTGGTATGTTTTCTTCCATGATCTTGTTCGATTCTTAAGCTGCACAATAGTTTTTTTATTGACAACGTCTTCATTGAACTTACTGACACATTCCGTATATACCTCGTGCTTCCAAACACCATTGGGCAACTTGTTCCCCACATATACCTGCTCGACTAAAAGATCGAGCATTTTGTTGTCTTCTTCAAAGCTCCAAAAGTCATATGGTCGACCACTTGGTTGTTTTCTTGCAGCCATTTTCAATCTAAATCCGAGATTGTCCTCATGAAAAAAACTTTATCAAACAACCATTACCTGTCACGAAACAAAAACCACAAATAAGAAAATACCATGTGGTGGATATTTATAACACCCGAATCTCCTCACCACATGGCAAAAACATTCCATAGCACTTCAAAATTTTTAAACAACATTCCAAAACTAATCAACTATTACCATTGGAGATGCAAAACAATGCAAACACACACACACACACACACACATCAAGTCCAAATTCACCGAACACCCCTGGTAGAGCCCCATATGACTTCACAATCACTACGAACTGTACCTCGTCAGTGATGGGGGTCGGGTTTCATTGGCTAATGGACGCCCGTGTAGGCGACGCAACCTTGTTTGAATTGGACTAAACATCGTAAACTGTAATTAAGAACCTTAAAAACCCTAGACCCTAAACCCTAACCCTAGACCCCATACCTCCAAAACCTCCTAAACCTCCTAAACCCTAACCCTAGACCCCATACCTCACAAACCTCCTAAAGCCTAACCCTAGACCCCATAACTCCAAAACCTCCTAAACCCTATATCCCAAACCCTAATTCCAGAAGTTAAACAAAAAACCCTAGATCTTAACAACCCTAAAAGCCCCAAACCCTAAACCCTAAACCCTATCACCCATTAAACCTTAGCTGAAAAAAATTGAAAAAAAAACCTAAACCCTAATTCCAAAACCTAAACCCTAACAATACCATAAATCCTTAACCCTAAAAACTTAACCCCTAAATACAAAGCACCAAACCCTAAAAACACTAAACCCTAACCCTAATAAAAATTTTAGACCCTAATCCGTAACACTAAATCCCGCAATTATGCACAAATAACCCCAAATTAGACACTGGAACTAAAATTAAATCAAATACAACACTTATTTAATCAGAAAAAAATTAGGGTTTAGTCATACCTTCTGAAATTTGGGGAAAACCGAAGCCGACAGCTGAAATCAAAGCCGAAATGGGAAAATCGATGCTGAATCGAAGTAGAAATTTAGAAATCAAAGCCCAATGTCAAAATTGAAGAAAACCAAAAATGAATTAGGGGAAATCGCAGGAAATCGGAGGGAATTTTGGGGGAAAAGATATGAGAGAGGGAGAAGGGAGTGAGATGCCGCAAGGGAGAAAAGAGGGAGAAGAGACAGAGAGAAGAGAGGGAGGCCGAGAGGGATAAGAGAGAGGGAGAAACGAGCGAGAGGTTCAGAGGGAGAACGAGTTCGTGATGGAGAAGGACGCTTGCAACGAGAGACAGAGGTAGCAGAGAAGGAGACTGGAGAGGGACGGCGGAGACGAGAGAGGGAGTAGAGAGCTCGGGCTTCACGAAGACGACAGAGGGCTGCGGGAACGAGAGTGTCTGTGCGGGAACGAAACGAGCAAAATGAAAAAAAAAAGAGCGAGACGGTCGAGCCAGAGAGAGCCCGCGAAAGAGAGAGTCAAGTGGATGATTCTCAAAATCGGGCGGAAAACACTTTTCGCCCGTTACTATTGAGACATGAACTCTTGATTCATGTATATTCATGTACATGACATGAATTTCGGCCGCCCCTAATGACATCAGGACATGAACTGTGTAATGCGCATGAAGATCATGTCTTGAGTCATGTGCACTAACCCCCTCAAAAGTAAACTCAAAAGGGAAAGTGAATGATAGAGATCATTCACTGTAACTAGCTCTTGGGTAAAATGAGTGGGAAGTGAATTCAGACTCAAATTTTAGTTTTGTTCGACGGTCTCTGACCCATTGTTTGACCTTCCTTCTCCATCCTCAACCTTCCCTCACTAAACCTTTCTCTCTTGGCCCTCTCTATTTCCCCTCTCTTTCCCCTCGCTCTCTGTCGGCTATTGGAACTTCATCTCGACACTCTTTAGATAATAATATAAAATAAATATTATATTAAATTATTTAAATGTATTAGTTTATAAATTTTTAAAAAAATTAGTTTATTTTATTTATTAATGCACACTCATTTAAATTAATAGTATCTAGTAATTATAATTATAATGTTAAAATAATATTTTATACTTATTTTATGTATACTCATTAAATTAGTACATATAGTTAATATTAAATTTGTTAAATAATTAAAAAAAATTTATAAGTTTAACCCATAAATAGAAAAACTTTTATATACTTATTTCTTAACCCATAGATAATTAATAGTTTTTATGTCAATTTTATTAAATTAAACAATCCTTCCAAACTAGATGGGAATATCCTCATAAATAAACAGAAAGTAAACAACTATAATTTAAAAATATAGTTCAAAGTATCTCTTAGTAACCTATTAATTTTAAATACCAATTGATAACCTAATTAAAAATTATATGCTACTTAATAATAATATAATAAAAAAATTATTTTTAACTAAATATATTATTTACCCTTAATAAATAGAAATAAAAAATTATGACTTTTAAATGATTCATATAACTAATTTAATAGCATCCATTCAATAAACTATAATTGAGTCAGAAAATTATAAAGTGTAAATCTGTTATAAACGGAAATAAATAATTTTGTTATTTATATAATAACCCATAATTAAAAATTATTACCAATAAAATTGTGATATCATAATTCATTTAATACCTATAATGAGTCTCCCCATGAGCCTCCCCAGCCAAAAAAAAGGTGGGCAAGGAAGACTGAAAGCAAAGACGACCCTCCCTCCTGATTTTCTCTGATATTTTAATTAGGATATTCTCTTTGTTGATAGGAAGAAACTATCTGTTTTCACTCTTTCAATTTGTCTAATTTCTCCTCACCCTTTTTCTATTATTTTTTATTTCCAAGCTAATTACTCCAAAGGTTGTAATCTCCAATTTGAATCTGCAAAGATACCATTCCTTTTGGATCTGTTTGAAACCCCATGCAAAAGAAAAAAAAAGAATTTGACAATTATTAATCTTGAAAATACTTAGTAAATTTTTTTTCTATTCATTGTCTCATTTTCACTAACTATTTTTAAAAATTATAAGGATCAAATTCTCATTTTCTTTTCTTTTCTAAGGGTTCCAAACAAATACTTAATATATGGATAAATTTGATCCTGCCATGAAAACATAACAAAACCTGGAATTACTTGATATACTGGTGACAGAAGTATTTTGAAGTGTAAGGTCTTCCCAGATCCTATGATCCAATTCTGCTGCTCATTATCCAACCAAATCCAACTTAAAATTGGTCAAAGCAGTTGGACGACATCCCTGTCAACATTTGAATGCTGCAAAGGATCATGTATTTTATTAGATACAAAAAAGTAATAAAAAATTTCAGCATCACTATAAATTTAATACATACCTCTAGTTTAAAATTGAGGTCTATATTTCCAACTATGGTATTTTCTGTTAAAATTGTGATATTTTTTGAAAATATGGTACTTACATCCAAATTCAATTTAACTATGTCAAACACCAAATTTCAATTTTACCTTCGTCATATTCATTTTCAGTTAGAATATATTTTTTTGCTACATTTTTATACCTAAAAGCATAAGGCCCTGTTAATGCCCGTGGATGGAAGTTTATATCCTAGCAAAAGCTAGAAATATTTTTCTTAGGATATTCCAAGAAAACTTCCGATAAAATCCTATTAGTGACTTACAAGGAAATATTACATGAAAAATTTAGAAATTTTCAAGGAAAATTAAAAGGAGTTGTTAGTGCCTTTTTCCATGGAAATAAATAAAAATTAATAATCAATCTCAAATATTACCATACTTATCCAATAATATTTTAGTAAAATAAAATATCAAATAAAAAATTGTATGAAAAATTAACTTGTGCTGAAAGTATTACAACATCAATAATCAAATACTTATTCAAAAACAAAATTATCAGATTTTTCAGCCATCTTGATTGAAATTTTTTATCTAAACAATTATATGATTATCCTAGTAAGAATTTCCAACTAGAAAAGTGTTTATAAGAAACATGAGACACTAATGGTCCCTAGAAATATATTTCTACTAAAAATATATTTCCAGAGTTTATGGGAAAAGTCATTGCCTAAAAGAATTGCTTATAGATTTTTTTTATGTGATATCTCCTAATTGGTTGTTACAATGTTGCATTACATCCTAGCACCCGTTGCGCAAATTGGTATTGGTTTAAAGACCAATTAGATACCTTTAGGGTAAGTTTGGAACTTCTAGAAAACAAAAAAAAACAAGAATTTGACCATTATTATTTCCACAAATAATTAGTGAAAATAAGATAATGCTCAAATTCTTTTTTTTATTAACTATTTTTTGAAATAATAATAGTTAAATTTTTATTTTTTTTCATGGAGTTCCAAACAAACCCATAACCCAGTCGGACCATTTCAGCTAATACCAACCCCAAGGGGTACTTGTTTTTTTCCTATTACCGATGGGTTCGGTGAGGCAAGATCCGGTGCAAACAGACGCATCGAACTAGCAGAGAAGTGGAGGTGTGAAAATCAGGCTTCTACCCCATATCCCATTTTCACGCGTGATCAACTACGGAAAACCATGAACTGCCACAATTATCTGCACGCAGGGAATCCCCACCCGGCTGAACCTTATTCGAAAGATCCAAGGTTGCTTCTTGTTTAAGAGTCAAAAAACTGTTAGAATCCATAATAGTAAATTTTAGTCCAGAATTTACAACATGCTAGAATATTAGGATTGAAAACTTACTTGGATCCATTCCGTGAATTTCGTCTTCTGATGCGGAATTTACTGTGATGAATTGTAAGAACGGATATTGATGTTGTGGTCTTCTTCAACTAAATCACCTTATTCCTCAATGGAACCTTCGTCTCTCTTCCGAATGGGGAGAAGGGAAACTGTGTGTGATTTAGTATCTTGGGGACCATAACCATGTTGTGTTTCCTTATATAGGGTTCCCATAATTCCCTATGCTATCTACTCAATTAGCCCATATCCATGGCCCATTCCTTAATGGGCTTAACAAAATTAGATCACTTAATTTCAACCCATTCCAATAAAAATAGAAAATATAATTGCATAATAAATATGTTACCCAAATTAGAATAGGAAATGTGAATTTCCTAACAATCTCCCATTTGGGTTACATATCATTCCTGAAACAATTATATCACAAATTCTTGAGGCGCGCATCTGTATACTATTAATAATGGAACCATCGTATGTATTAATAATGGAACCACTGCGACTTTCATCACATTACAGTCGTGGCTAAACCACGATGATCACCATACTAATACATTCAATGACATAAATAAAATATGGATGAGTAGCATGGAAATTACATGCAATGTGATCTCAAACATGCCTATTTCCAACTGGTTCTTCTTTAGTCTTTAGTGAGATCTTTCCAAAGTCCTTAATGCAATGTAAACATTGCACATAGAAAAACATAAGCAAGTTCAAAAATAGAATAATAAGCAATCAATTTTATTACTAAGAAATCGAATAACTCAATGTCTTAAGCAAACATATAGTGCAAAATAAGGACTCCCACTAAACCAAGGTATCCTCAGAAATGATGCCTATATGAGCAATGTGCTCATGAAATACCTTAGGCGTTAAACCCTTGGTTAATGGATCTGCTAGCATAGAGTTTGTCCATATATGTGCTATAAAAATCTGCTTATCCTGAACTCTCTCCTTAACAACTAGAAACTTGATGTCAATAAACTTCGTCGAGCTCCTATAGTGGTTGGAATAAAGTATTGCCGAGTTATTGTCACAATAAATCTTTAATGGCCTGTCAATGCCATCTACCACTCTTAGCCCAATGACAAAGTTTCACAACCATATTCCGTGGTTGGATGCCTCAAAACAAGTAATGAACTCCGCAACCATGGTTGGAGAAGCTATGAGAGTCTGCTTAGCAGACTTCCATGAAATAACTCCTTCACCCAACATAAAGATGTAGCCTGATGTGGAGCGACTGCTATCTTGGCATCCGGTAAAGTTGGAGTCAGCGAACCCAATGATATCTAAACTGTCTGATCTCTGTTAAGTAAGTATGTAGTATTTTGTTCTAATTAAATAACGCATCACGCGTTTGGCTACCTTCCAATGTTGCATACCCGGATTACTCAAATACCTGCCCAGAATTCCTACTATAAATGCTATGTCGGGACGAGTACAAACTTGAACGTACATTAAACTCCATACTACTGATGCATAGCGAATTTTCTGCATCTTTGTTCTTTCAAGATCATTTTTAGGGCACTGTTTGAGACTAAACTTGTCTCCTTTAGCGACGGGTGTGTTTCCAAGAGATCGAACATTTTGTTGTCATCATCCAAGGTCCAAATGTCATACGATCGAGGAGTTTGTTGTCTTCTTTCAGCCATTTATAATCTAAATTAGAGAAGGATCTCATGGAAATTTTTTTTATCAAACAACCGTTACCCGTCGTAGTCACTAGGGACACAATTAAACACAACCAACAAATAACAAAATACCATGTGGTGGATATTTATAACTCCAAAATCTCTTTACCACATGGCAAGAGCATTCCATAGCACTTCAAACATATTCAACAACATTCTAAAACATTTTCAAAATTAATCGAACTAATTTCATTGCAGATAACTAGAACAATGCAAAAACAAACTCATAAGTCCAAATTCACCAAACACCCCTGGTAGAGCCCCATATGACTTCGCAGTCACTACGAACCATACATTGTCAGTGATGGGGGTCGGGTTTCGTTGGCTAATGGACGCCTGTGTAGGTGACTCAGCCTTGTTTGAACTGGACCATGTGATGGATAATTATAACTCCAAAATCTCCTCACCACATGACAAGAGCATTCCATAGCACTTCAAACATATTAACCAACATTGTAAAACATTTCAAAATTAATCGAACTAATTTCACTGCAGATGACTAGAACAAGGCAAAAAACAAACCCTAAACCCTTAATCAATTAAAATATACCCTAAACACTAAACCCTAAACTCTAAACCCTAAGAAAATTAAAATATACCCTAAACCCTAGTCCTTAAAACCCCTAGCCCCAAACCTTAAACGCTAGTCCTAAAAATCCTAAAATTCCCAAACCCTAAACCCTAAACCCTAGACCTTAAAACCCCTAAAAGCCCCAAACCATATACCCAAGACCTTAAAACCCCTAAAAGCCCCAAACACTAAACCCTATTTAAAAAAAAAAAACCCTAATTCCAGACATAAAGACCAAACCCTAGACCTTAAAACCCTAAAATTCCCAAACCCTAACTGTAATCCCGAAATTAAACCCTGTAAAGACGAAATTGAACCCTAAATCTCATAAACCCTAACCCTAAATCCACAATTAGGCCACAATCAACATAAATTATGCACAGAAATTTAAATTAAATCAAATAGAACACTGAATTAGTTAAAAAAAAAAACTAGGGTTTTGGCTTACCTTCTGAAATTTGGGGAAAACCACCGCCGAATGGGGAAATCTAAGCCCAATCGAAGAAATCGACACCTAACTGTCAAAAATCGAAGAAAATCGAAGGATATCGCAACCGGAATAGGTAAAATCGAAGGAAATCGGGGGAGGAGGAAAGGGAAGAGCAATAACGAGAAGGGAGAGGGACGTCGAAAGTGAGAAGAGAGGGAGGCCGAGAGGGAAAAGAGAGAGGGAAAAGAGAGAGGGAGAAGGAAGAGTGGGGCCGAGAGAGAAAAAGAATGGAGATGCGTAGAAGAGAAGAAGAAGAAGATGGTGTGAAAAAACCGAGCGATGACAAGAGAAAGCAGAGGGAACAGAGAGAGCGAAGACGAGAGGAAGTAGATGGGGCAAAGAAATTGTCGGGAGACGAAGGCCAAGGGAGAGGGAGAGGAGAAGAGCGAATGAGGAGAATTTTTTTGTTTCAGGCGAGGGGGGGTTGGGGTTAAGAAGAGACGTCGTCGCATGTGGGAAGCGAATGAATCACAAAATAGGGGGGAAACAACTTTCCCCTGTTTTTCCCTGATTGAATGAAGTGGTGTAATCTTACTTCAATTCATGTCATTCTACACTTACACCATAAGTGGGATGAACTAGGTAATGCGGGGGGAATTTATTCCACTTCATTATGGACTAACCCCCCCCCCCCCCCCCCCCCCCCCCCCCCCTACTTACCCTCCAGGTGTACTGACAGGGCCTAAGGTGGGATGCCACATCCTTATGATGAAGTGGCTAATGTGTGTTGTCGCGTAAGGTTGTCCTAACATCAACAAGAAAATTATTCTTAATTCACTTTCACTTTCCTTTGGGTGTACGAAAACGATTTTGGGTAAGTCAGAGTGAAATCATTTTCACTTTCGCTTGTTAGTCCACAAAAAAATTTGAATTGAAGTGAAGAATTGAATTGAACTTAAATGAATTGATTCAACTTCAACTCATCCTTGGGTCTTAATGTAGACAAGTTCAAGTGCACTGGAAAACAAATTCTAATGTTAGTGCCCCCAAATGAAAAGTATGATATAAACAAGAGAATGAGTAACCTTTTATAATATACCTAAATAGAACATATACCTAAACAGATAATTAACTAAAATAAACATAGTTACTACACTTATAAGTGATTTAAAGTGAAATATTAAAATATATTAATATCCTAATTAATGAAAAAACTATATTATATCACTTAATGATTATAGTTTATTATAAATTAATACAATAATTACATGTGACTAGAATAAATTATTATAAATAAATAAATAACTAAAAAATAACATAAGCGAATATAATAAATAAATAAATTATTTTTTAATAACATAAGATATATTTTAACATTAAAAACTAATAATTTAATATAGTAATAAAAAATATAATAAATATATATATATATTATTTTATCCATAATATAATATATATTTTTATGTATTATTAATTAATAATATATTATCACAAAATTTAAAACCATTGATTTAATTAATTATGGTAATGGGATAATTAAACCAAAACAATTTATAAAATATTTATTTTAACAAAATTTTAATTATGACTATTAAATCTCTACTTTAATACAGTAATTATAAAATAAATATATTGAATAAATAAAAATAATTATTTTATAAAAAAATATAGATTATTTTTTTATGACGTTGGTTTAATTTTTCCTAACTTAGGAAAAATTAAACTTCATCTTCCTCACGGCACGTGTCGAATTCCTTAGCGGTGGGAGACTACGGCAACGGAGGCGGCGGACCAGCGACCAACAGCGACGGAGGCGGCACTCTGACGGTACGCCAAGAGGGAGAAGAGAGGGAGGTCGGGAGGCCGAGAGGCTCTACGACAAAGGCTCGGCCTCCCATGCTCTGCGACGGAGGTCGACAGGGAGAGGAGGAAGGCGAACGCGGGCTCTGAAATTCAATTTTGGTCCGTCGTTCTAGTTGAATCGCGAGCTTCGATCGACACTGCTAGCGAAGCTCTACACTACGACAGAGCATTTCCATTATTTCAATTATAGAGCCAATCACACAGCTCTCTCTTTCCAGTAGTATGTAGAATCATCGGAGCGAGCAGAGCAACTACAGAGGCTACTACCTTGGGCGTTGGAGAGGGGGGGGGGGGTCCAATTTTTACCTGAGAAAATGAATTGACGTGATTCACTTGAAAGTGTAATTCATTATACACTAACCCCTTAATCCCCCGAAAAGAGGCTTTCCTGTATGGACAGTTTTAGTTAGGATCTTGGAAATTTGTGTAACTCTCGGAAACGAATAAGAAAAAGAAAATGAACAGGTTAGAATAGATTAGAATATAGAGGTCTCTGGTTTTCGATATGAACAAAACAGTCTTAGTAGCAGCGGTCATGTCTAGATAGAGTCGATCCAACGTCATGTCGTAAAAATCTTTCGCAATCAAACCGATAATTTTGATTAAAACACCTCCCCCAAGTGGAATCCACTTTAAATTTCATCTTTCAGTCCGGCTCCTTCTTCCTCCTTCCTGCTTCTTTTGTTGTGCAAAATTATGTGAATTACATTGAATTGCTCAATTCACCGTGTCTTCATTCTGGATTGTTCTTCTTTTGTTTCTCTTGACAGAGAAAAGGAGCACAGAAAGGAAATAGAAAGTTGGAAAATCATTGAAAAATGAAATTAAAGAATAGATTAAACAGATTACGAATACTTCTTTTCTGCCCAGAAATGTAAAATGAGAACGCAGGCGGCTGCACCGATGCAGAAAAACAGAGGAGATAAAACTAGTCCTGCAAGTAGCTCTGATGTGCACAAGGAGTTTTCCATCCGATAGGCTGTCCATGAAGGATGTACAGAAACTCCTCACAGGATAGCAGCCAAACAGAAAAAACACTAGATTGTTCTGTAAAACAAATAAAAGGAACCGTTTGTTTTAGGATGGAGCACATAGATTATGGCTCAATACATATTGTGTATTTTCAGTTCACCTATTTGTTTGACTTATTGTTTCTTTTCCCAGGTATGTGGTAGTTTACTACTCAATTCTTTCACTTATGCTATAATTGAGGCTCTTGCTACAGTATCTGGAATGGCTGTAGGAGGGATGATGTATTCCATTATTTGAGCATCACATTAGTTTCTCTGTCTCACTGAATTTGATAGATGTTTCTAAAGATCCTGCATAATAGTAGAATCTGGTTGGAGAAAATTTGATTTCGGGACTTGAAAAAATTATTTTATGGAGAAAGAATACAGAGTTATTGGAGCTAAGTTAGATGTGATGCTTAGGATGCATATCCCATAAAACTATGTATCATTAGGATGTTCTATCTCTCTCCTGTAAGAACTATATCACTTGAAATATCTGGACACAGAATTGCCTTGTGACTGATGACTACTTTTTTTTTTTTTAATAAGTTTATGGCATACTGTCTAATTGATAAGAAAATGAAATGAATTGCTGGTTTAAAATACAGCAAAACTTGGTGAAAAAGTTGAAAAAGCAAATTTGGCCTTTTGTGCTAGATTGAGCCACACTCTCTTTTGAATCAGCAAACAGTTAAATCATTCCCACCTTAAAGCTCGTCAAGTCACCTCTAAAATCTCTCTCTCGCAATAATGGAGTCGTCCCCGTTCTTCTTCTTCTTCTGTCATTTTCATATACATATTCTCTTTGCTTTTGTTTCAGTGCCTGTAGACTCCGCCAACTGCACTTCCCAGAAGGAGAAGTATCAACCAGAGATGCAAAAAAAAAACGACAATACTAGTCCGACGAGATTGATGAAGGTCGAGCTTTTAATTTAAGTAGAGGAAACAAAGATTCTGAAGAACATAACGAAGTTGAATCTTGTCCCAGGAATAACTGAATTTTTTTAGTCTTCTGGTGCAGAGTTGCCAGAATATCATCTTAAGGTGGCTGTTGCGGCAAAGTCGGAAATCTGGTGGTCAGTGATGGACTGGAGCCACCATATCTGAAAATGTAATTACCTTCTTCTCTAGCTTTGTTCTGTTGGCACAAACAAGCTTGTCCACCTGCTCGTGGCTCTTTAGAAAGAAGAACGTAAGATTGCCTACTAGACACTAGACAGATACACTTGCACAGACTTCCATGGCCAATCAAGTGAAGAAGAAACTCATTATAATCAGGAAAGTTGTTGCAAGAATGAAATTGATGGACGTCAAGGATGTTGTAAAGACCATTATCTCGATAAGGTTACCAATGAGAATCTAATATAAAAAATATTGGTAATTGGAAGAAATAAAAAATAATAATATGGGTAGGCCAACTCTGAATGCACCAAGATAAAAGTTCTAGAAAAAACCATACTTTCATTCTTGAAAATCAATGCTTTGATACCATGTTGATTTTCAAGACTCCATGGATTTAGCTCATGGATAAAAAGAAAGAAGACCATTGGCAAAAAACAGGAGGAAGAAGAAGTTATGGACTTATTGTCTTACCCCCTCCCCCCTGAAGCTCAATTATAGATTAATAAAACTATAATATTACATTATATCAATTCCATTTCTATGAGATGACTTTTTATTTACCATCCAGACATCACTCTGTGGGCCTCTAGGCTTTCTCCTTGGTCTATGGGCCTTGAGCCCATCTTCTATATCTCTTAGATGTATAGACCTTCATTGGTCTATGGGCCTTGAGCCCATCTTCTATATCTCTTAGATGTATAGACCTTCATTGGTCTGATGGGCTTAAACCCATCTGCTAACACACTTGGATGTGTGAGCCTTCATTGGTCGTGTAGGCTTGGGCCCATCTTCCAACAAGAGTAATAATTTTAAAATATCATATTAAATTACCAATTTAAGAGTGATAATTAAGATATTGTTAAACTAAGAATTTGATAAAGTATCTAGACATTATAAAAGTAAATATTTTTGTTTGAGTATTCTATATTTTATTAATTAAATTAATATTTTAATTTAAATCATAATTATTGTATTAATTTAGACTAAACTACAATATATCTTAATTTATTAATAAAATACCCTACTCTTTTATTTGTTATGTTAATTAATTTAATATTATATTAAAAAACTAATTATAAAAGTTCGTGTTTGTTTAGGTTTATTATTAGTTTAAATATATTATTTGTTTAAGACTCATTCTCTTGTTTCCAGGACATTTTCCATTTTGGGCACTAACATAAGAAAGTACTTTCCAGTACACTTTACATTGAGTACCCTAACAGGAAAAAGGAATTCGCTTTCACTAGTTCATTCAATTTCACTTTCACTAGTTTCTTCGGTTTCAATTTTACTTTAACTTTTCCTTCCATCCTTCATCCTTTGCCACATTTGCTATAAGGTAGAGCTTTTATAGGATGCCATGTGTTATCTCTTTTGCTTTGACATGATGTCACTTTTTGTGCTACCTTAATAAAGCAGATCTTTCATACGATGCCATGTGTCATCTTTTTGGCTTTGACATTATGTCACTTTTTGTGCTACCATGTTCTAGTGTGGAATTCCCTTGCAATGCCAAATGTCACCAATATGCTACATCATTGTTTATGGAGTACTTAGGTGGCACTTAAGTGATGCTTAAGTGGTATTCTCTTTTTATTTGATATTGGTTGTGGGCCCGCACAACCCCCTCCATCTTTATAATCAATTGGTCTTGATCTCGATAATCAACTCCATTTTTTTTCCAAAAAAAATTGATTTTGACTAATGTTTTACACCTTGACTAAATCTCCATGCTCTGACCTTTGAGAAGTTCGAATTTGACCATAGATCAATTGACAATCAAGTCTCTTCAATCTTAACCATTAATTGATGTCGATGATCAAAGACATCCAATTTTGGCAATCAAATTTTCATGTCTATACTAACATATTGGGAATAAGTCAATGAAAAAAAAATGTTGTGGGTTATAGAACTTTTGAAAATAAGAAGGACGCTTACCCTCCTTGTGGTTGAAACAAGAGGAGGACTAACCTCCTTGTGGATGCAAGAGTGGTGCTTCCTTCATAAAGACCAAGGAGGTGGCTACCCTCCTCCCAATGGGACATGTGAAATTGGTGACTGTTGATTTTCAGGACTCCATGAATTTAACTCATGGAGAAAAATAGAGAGAAACCCATTGGGAGAAAACTGGAGGAAAAAAAGGTTATGGACTTGATTATCCAAACACTCCTCCTAAGCTCTATTTATAGATTAATGAAACTATTGTATTATAATAATACCCTGAACTTAGGGTTTAGGGTTTTAACCCTGGAACTTTAATCTAATTACATCAATGCCATCTCTATGAGATGACCCTTTATTTACCATACTGCCATCATTGCATGTGGGCCTATGGGCCTTCTCTTTAATATGTGGGCCTTGAGCCCGTCTTCTATATCTCTTGGATGCATGGGTCTTCCTTAGTATTCTGGGCTTAGGCCCATATTCTAATACACTTGGTATGTGGGCCTTCCTTGGTCGTGTGGGCTTGGGCCCTATCTTCCAACACTCCCCTCAAGCTGGGGGTGAGAGAACAACCTGAACTCCCAGCTTGCTGCAAATGATGTATAAAATGACACATCTTCCAATATGCCTTCATCTTCCAACACTCCCCCTCACATTGGTGCTCTCGTTCATGAGGCCCAGGTGGCATAATATCAGTGAGAGTAATTCACTTCTAGCCGCTAAGATATTACTTCATACTCCAGTCTTAAATCATGCTGGATGTAGGGCACACTCCGTTTTTTGTAGGTAGTGTGTCTATCAGCATTGCTCTGAAGTGTCCACCTTCACCACCGTGCCCCTCCACAGGACAACAACACCAAGTTCTTGAATGGGGGGAAGTAACATAAATGTAATAATAAGCTCCTTCTTCATGGAATCCCAATCGCAAATATTTTTTATATTTTTTACGGGGTTTTAAGTTCTTTCGTTATGGAATCCCAACTGCAAATATTTTTGATATTTTTGACGGGGTATTAAGTTCCTCTGTCATGGAAACCAAACCGCAAATAATTTTGATATTTTTGATAGGGTATGAAGTTTCTCCGTCATGGAATCCCAACCGCAAATATTTTTTACGGGGTATTAAGTTCCTCTGTCATGGAATCCCAACTACAAATATTTTTTATATTTTTTACGGGGGAAAATAAATAATGGTATGAGGCTACATTTTCTTCAAGAATAATGTTTCATCAAAAGAGAGACAATAGTTGGATCTAAAATGGGTTTGGGCCCATATAACACAAACCAAAATTATCTTTGTAAAATTGACCCTTGAAATGATCTAATGCACATATCTTTACCAAATAATATGTTGACCAAAGAATAATCTGTCTATTCTTCAAAAATAATAATTCAGCCAAAGAAAAAAATTACCAAGTCGCACCGTGTCAAATAGTAGACCAATATATCCGAGTCATTGTAGAAATATGAATTAGCTTTGATCTAGACATGTATAACGAGGCAAAAAATAAGTGGTCCATCAGGTTGACTTGGGTTGACTCGGTAGAACATAAGGGAACACCTCGGGTCGGTAAGTTGGCTGGTTCGTTGGCTTGACCCAGGCGAGTCCGAGTCCCAGTAGAACATGAGCGGGCCGGCTTGGTGCTGATTTAATTCAAGTTTCCTAAAAGTTAGGAAACTTGAATAAGGCAACAATGCCTTCTTCCCCGACCGAACAGTGGAAAACTAGAGGAAACATTCCTAATAACATTCAATCCAGCAGATTCATTGGCAACAACACTGGTTTTGCTGACCAAGATCGAACGAGGCCGGTGCTGGGCCGGCGGTCGTTAATGACCGTTTCGGACAAACTGAGAATTTTGGTAGATGTAAACGACGATGACAAACATGGTTTCAATTATAACGAAGAAACTAATAAAAAGATTGACGAAAAACTAAGCAACGATAGAACAAAGAAAAATGAAACTTTACTTGAAAAATCAAGAGTTGTAGTTTGGGAAAGACAATAACGAGATAAAAAAAATACAAACAAAGAAAGAAAAAATATGTTTTTTTTGGAACCAGAAAAACCATACTACCAGTCCCGGAAAATTAAAGCTCTGATACCATGTTGATTTTCAGGACTCCATGAATTTAGCTCATAGAAAAAAAGGGAGAGAAACCCATTGGGAGAAAACCGAAGAAGAAGAGGTTATGGACTTGATTATTCTAATTCACCCCTTTAAGCTCTATTTATAGATTAATGAAAATATTATATTACAATAATACCCCTGAACTTAGAGTTTAGGGTTTAGGATTTTAACCCTGGAACTTTAATCTAATTACATCAATGTCATCTCTATGAGATAACTCTTTATTTACCATCCTGCCATCATTGTATGTGGGCCTATGAGCCTTATCTTTGTTTTGTAGGCCTTGAGCCCGTCTTCTATAACTCTTGGATGCATAGGTCGTTGTTGGTCTTATGGGCTTGGGCCCATCTTCTAATACACTTGGATATGTGGGTATTCCTTGGTCTTGTGAGCTTGGGCCCTAACTTCCAACAGTGACATTTTCCAAAATTGGGTCCAAGGCCTACCCGAAAGTGACTAGCTACCTTATCTTCAATAACAGGTACAAGGGGATCATCATTTATATATTTTGTCATTCTTTTACCCCTCAAATAGATCAAAACTGATCTAGACCAGTTTACATAATTCGAACCATTCAACCGAATTGTAGTTATCTGAATAGACTGAGAGAATTTCACATCTTAGCTCTCAACAATCCATTGGACAACAACTCATGTATTGGAATCAGCCATTAAATATCACCAAACACCACAATTTAGTACACCAGAGTGTCAATTTACCAAAGGGAAGCACTTTCCCAAAATTTCTATGCTTATGTAGTCAAGTGGGCCCGACACCAAATTCAATTAAGGCAATTCACAACCAATTCATTCAATTTTCGAACCAATAGTGATCAATTCTAGCAATTGAGACCATTAATCGATGAAATCATGACCTAATTGCAAGAACGATGATGACGTTGACTCTATGGATCATCAAGCATTGGGTTGATGACACAGGTAGATGTGAGAAATTTCTTCAAATTGGAATCATCAAACACTTCTAAATCGCAACAATCAATCAAATAGAAAAAGTTATAATTGACCAATAGGCAAAGATAGGTAGAAAAAGGAAAAAAATGGAATTTTTACCTTACCAATCCAGAAATCTAGGAAAAACCTTCAAGGAGTGCTGAAAATGCAGAGTGTATGAATAATTTTTTGTAGAGTTTATATACAGAGGTCATGCCCAAATTTATATAAAGGTCATATCCAATTTTATATAGAGGTCAAGCCCAAATTTAAGTAAAATTTATACATAGTTTTATATACAGTTTATTTGACATCTATTTTATGCAAAGTTTTAAATGTAGGTTGGAGCTCGGACTCGACTCGAGCTCTAGTTCGAAGTCGGTTAAAATTATTGGGCTCGAGCTTGATTACAATATTAGGCTCGAGGCTGGGCTTCGCTCGAACTCGAGTTCGAAATATTTAAATAAAACCCAGCTTGAATATAGGCAGGTTCGAACATATGGATAATATAAAATAAATATTATATTAAATTATTTAAAATTATTAGTTTAAACTATTTAAAATTTTATTTTATTTTATTTTATTTATATTAACACCCTCATTTAATTAATATTATCTAATAATTACAATTATAATGTTAAAATACTATTTAAACTTATTTTATGTAGACTCATTACATTAGTATATATAGTTAATATTAAATTTGCTAAATAATGATAAATTTTTTATAAGTTTAACCCATAAATAGAAAAACTTTTATATACTTATTTAATAACCCATAGATAATTAATTCTTCCTATGTTAATTTTATTAAATTATACAATCTTTCCAAACTAGATTGGGATATCCTATTAAAATAAAACTATTAATTTTAAATACCTATTGATAACCTATTAAAAATTAAATTCTATTTAATAATCTAAAATAAAAAATTAATAATTTTATTTTTAACTAAAGATACAATCTTTCCAAACTAGATTGGGATATCCTCATAAATAAAACTATTAATTTTAAATACCAATTGATAAGCCATTAAAAATTATATTCTATTTAATAATCTAATAATAAACCCTTAATAACTAGAAAGTAAAAATTAAAGTTTTAAATGATTCATATAACTAATTTAATAGCAACCATACCTATAATTTTTTTAGAAAATTATAAAGTATAAATCTATTTTAAATAGAAAAAAATAATTTTTAGTTATTTATATAATAACCCATAATTAAATATTATTATTACCAATAAAATTGTAATACCATAATTCATTTAATATCAATAATGAACCTCCCCAGCCAATAAATAAGTGGGCAAGGAAGACCAAAGGAAAATGGTACCCTCCCACATTATTTTATCTAATATTTGTTTTCTTTCCTCCAATTTGTCTAATTTCTCCTTACCCTTTCCCTAATCCTTTGATCCAATTATGTTGGTCAAAGCAGTTGGACGACATCCCTGTCAACATTTGAATGTTGCAAAGGATCGTGTATTTTATTAGACACAAAAAATTAATAAAAATTTTCAGCATCACTATAAATTTAATGCATACCTCTAGTTTAAAATTGAGGTCTATATTTCCAACTATGGTATTTTCTGTTAAAATTGTGATATTTTTTATCTAAACAATTATATGATTATCCTGGTAAGAATTTTCAAGTAGAAAAATGTTTCCAAATAATATGAGACACTAATGGTCCCTAAAATTATATTTCTACTAAAAATATTTTTTCGATGTTTATGGGAAATGTCACCGCCTAAAAGATTTGCTTATAGATTTTTTTTATGTGATTACTCCTAATTGATTGTTACAGTGTTGCATTACATTCTAGCACCACCTTGCGCAAATTGGTATTGGTTTAAAGATCAATTAGATACCTTCAGGGAATGTTTGGAACCCCTAGAAAATAAAAGAATAAAAACAAGAATTTGACATGAAAATGAGATAATGCTCATATTCTTCTTTCATTAACTATTTTTTAAAATAATAATAGTTAAATTATTATTTTCTTTTTTTTGGTCATGGAGTTCTAAACAAACCCTTAATCCAATCGGACCATTTCAGCTAATACCAACCCCACAGAGTACTTGGTTTTTTCTTAGAACTGATGGGTAGGGGTGGCATTGAGTCGAGCCGAACCCAAACCTGCCTATGTTCGAGTCGAGCTTGATTTAAATATTTCGAGCCGAACCTCGTCTCGAGCCTAAAATTGTTATCGAGTTCGAGCCCAAAAATTTTAACCGAGTTCGAGCCGAGCTCGAGCTTCAACATATATTTAAAATTCTTCAAAAATTATATATCAAATAAATTCTATGTAAAATTATGCATACATTTTACATAAAATTGGGCATAACCTATATATATAATACAAGTATAAGATTGGGCATGACCTCTACTTAAAATCGAGAATAATCTATGTATATAATACCTATATAAAATTCAGCATGACCTCTACTTAAAATTGGGCATAATCTATATACATAATACTTGCATAAACATTCCATATACACTCTATGAAATTGTTTATACACTCCTTAAAATAGTCTAAACACTCCATACATTGCATAACATTATGAATAAACTCCATACAATAATCTAACACAACTAAATTAAATGAAATATCAATTTCAATTTACAATCACCCAAATAAAAACTATAAATCTATTATAAATTTACAAACTATAAAATTGTAATCAAGCTTGAGCCTAATAATTTTAACCGAGTTCGAGGTTAACCTACATTTAATACTCTACATAAAATATATGTCAAATAAATTATCTTTAAAATTAGGCATATATTTTTTTAAAAAAAATGATAGGGGAGGTTTGGGATTGAATCTCGATAATAGATTAGAACCCACCAATATTAATCTTTTTTACCCCAAATGTTATCTAGCTTATTTTGTAATTTTTGAATATGGCAAAAAATTTACTATGGCCTCCTTGGTGCCCTGATTGAAAATTTATATTATAGGAAAAACTAGAAATATTTTTCCTAGGATACACATTAAAAAAAAAAACCTTTAAATAAAATCCTATTACTATTAGAGACTTACTAGAAAATTACTAGAAATATTTTAAAATTTTCTTAGGAAAATTAAATGGACCTCTTATTGCCACTTTTAGGGAAATAAATAAAAATTAATAATCAATCTAATATATTACTATACTTATTGATAAATTTTTAATCAAATAAAATGTCAAATATAAAATTGCTATGAAAATTGCTTCATGCTAAAAGTATTATAGCATCAACTGTCAAATACTTATTCAAAATTTTTCTATACAGTTTTCTAGCCTATCTTGGCAAAACAATTTACTTAGAAAATTATATGATTTTTTAATAAAAATTTCTAATTAAAAAAATATTTCAAAAAAACAGTAGGCACTTATGGTCCCTATATTTTTACTAAAAATGTCTTTTTAATATTTATTGAAAAAACCACTAATAATCTCTTGGAATGTATTTTTACTAAAACGTATTTTTTTAATTTTTTTGAAGAACGACTGGGCAGGGACAAAAGATTTTTTTTTTTACTTGTTTATGATGTCACATATGCGAAATCGTCGGTTTAGATCTCACATGTGCGAAATCATTTGGTGGGAGGGGAGAAAAATTATTTCTCCCAACTTAGGTCGAGGAGCGAAATTATTTCTTTGTCGTCGACTCTCACTCTGGTTTTCCGCCGAGACGACGCAGAGCGAAGGTGTGGCACCGGCGAGGTCCTGTCGTCTGTGACGGAGCCCCCCCTCTCGCTCCCGATCCCGATCCCACGAGCCGGCTCGGTTCGAAGCCATCCCCTGAAAATCAGGCTTCTTTCCCGTATCCCATTTTCACGCGTGATATTACGGAACACCTTGAACTGCCACAAGAGCCGAACTCGAGCCGCTCGCTAGCCGGCTCGGTTCGAAGGCGATGGGTTCGGTGAGACAGACGCATCAAACTAGCAGAGAACCAGCAGAGAAGCGGAGGTTTGAAAATCAGGCTTCTTCCCTGTATCCCATTTTCACGCGTGATCAACTACGGAAAACCTTGAACTGCCACAATTATCTGCGCACAGGGAATCCCGACCCTGCTGAACCATAGTCGAAAGATCCATGCTTGCTTCTTGTTTAAGAGTCATGAAACTATTTGGTTTCAGTGAATCTCCATACCTATCAGATGAATAAAAAACAGTAGCTTTAGAGCTCACCTGCTGTTAATCTATTAGAGCTACATGTTCTTCCAGGAACCCTTTACGCGCTTCTTACATTCATAAATGGCGCCATGAAAAGGAGATCCCAGATAGTTTATACCTGTCTCTCCAGGATTATGTTTCAAGTGCTTCCACGGGATTATGTACTGCAGCAGAAACAGAGTCGCGGGATTCGGACCCTTCAATCACCATCTCCTTCATTTTTCCCACTAAATCCACGATAAATCCCTCCTGTTTCTCTCTATGACGAAGGAAATCTCTCCATTCACCTCCCTTCTCGGAAGCCATTGCCGCCTTCACGGCCTCGCACAAATCATCTTTCGTGAAAACCCCGTCCTCCTCGTTCCTCTTCACTTCCACTCCGGCCTTCAGATTACAAACCACGAGCTTCGTGATTAAGAATTGGTCAAGTCTCTGCGGGAGGAAAATTAGTTGCGAGTCGTTGATCGGGCCTTCGATTATGGAGCTTGACCCGGCGTGGGTGATGAAGTATCCGACGTTAGGGTGAGCCAGGAGCAGCTGCTGCGGTATCCAACCGGTGTGCACCGTCCCCCTCTCCTTCACCTTCTCCTGGAACCCTTCCGGCAAAGCCTCCTTGAGCCTGGACTCTTCATTTTCGGTGAACCTTAGGACCAGAATGAAGGGCGCACCCGTCATCTCTAGTCCCCAAGCAAGCTCCTTGATCTGATCGTCTTTGAGAAACACTTCGCTACCGAAAACGCAGAGAATGACTGATTTTTCCGGGAAGCGAGAGAGCCAGTCAGCCCACCTCTCCTCCAACTCGCCGGACGGCGGATCCGGAACGATTGGACCGGTTAATAAGACAGGCCTTTTGTACTGGCTCTCGATGTATTTGACGTAAGGACCCTCCATCTCCAAACACGTTTTCATCAGGAAGGCATCGCAGCCCTGCACGCAGGCCAAAAACCTATCGAACGCACGGGGCCCACCGAAGCTCTCGTATGCGTAGTGGAACTCGCGGCATTCGTACTCTTTGAAGGTCGGCAGAGTCTCAATTTCAAGGCCCGCCGGGGGTCTCTTGAGGTCCTCGATAGTAGGATGCTGGCCGTCTTTCAGCCGGCTAGGAACCACCAGGTAAGCAATCCCGATCGCGTTAAAAATAGAAAAGAAAACTGATTTGATGCCATGTTTATGGGCGATAGGGGGGAGCCACTGCATGACGAAATCAAAGACAATGATGTCGGGACGAAGTTGGGCAAAGAGGGCTTCAATCTGTGGTCCCATCTGATCGACGGCGAGCTTGAGGAGCTCACCCATGGCCGGAGTCATCTCGGCTGTGCTCTCGACACCGGGGGGGAGGCCGTCAACGGGCGGAATATGGACGGGGACCAACGCGGTGCTGTAACCAGGTCCGCTCTTGAGAGCAGAGGTGATACGGGGGATGTTACCTGGTGCGGAAAAGATGGAGACTCTAACACCATGGGCAGCGATCTTGTTGGCGAGTTGTACGAAGGGGTTGATATGACCGAAGGCGAACCATGGGAACATGGCAACGTGGATGGTCGTCTCCGGCACCGGCGATCCGTTTGCTTGCGAGGCCATTCTTCTTCTCCTTTGCAACGAATCACCTGGAGTCGGGTCGCGTGCTGCTCGTGACTTGAAATGCCCGTCTGGTCCGTCTCCTTATGGACTTTATTGCCGCTGAGGGGGACACAATTTAGAGTGTATCATTTGGTTTACAGCAAAAAACACGACAGACTCGACACTATTCCTCACTTCATAACGATGTGACATCTCACCATCAAAGTAATGACACTTTCACTGATCTTAATTTGCGCACTCGGAGGAGGACAGTAAAAGTAAACTGAAAGGGAAAGTGAATGATAAAGATCATTCACTGTAACTAGCTGCTGGGTAAAATGAGTGGGAAGTGAATTCGGACTCAAATTTTTGTTTTGTTCGACGGTCTCTGTCCCATTGTTTGACCTTCCTTCTCCATCCTCAACCTTCCCTCACTAAACCTTTCTCTCTTAGCCCTCTCTATTTCCCCTCTTTCCACTCGCTCTCTGTCGACTATTGGAACTTCATCTCGACGCTCTTTTAACTAATAATATAAAATAAATATTATATTAAATTATTTAAATGTATTAGTTTATAAATTTTTAAAAAAATAATTTATTTTATTTATTAATGCACACTCATTTAAATTAATAGTATCTAGTAATTATAATTATAATGTTAAAATAATATTTTATACTTATTTTATGTACACTCATTAAATTAGTATATATAGTTAATATTAAATTTGTTAAATAATAATTTTTTTATAAGTTTAACCCATAAATAGAAAAAGTTTTATATACTTATTTCATAACCCATAGATAATTAATCGTTTTTATGTTAATTTTATTAAATTATACAATCTTTCCAAACTAGATTGGAATATCCTCATAAATAAATAGAAAGTAAACAACTATAATTTAAAAATATAGTTCTAAGTATCTCTTAGTAACCTATTAATTTTAAATACCAATTGATAACCTAATTAAAAATTATATGCTATTTAATAATCTAATAATAAAAATTAATAATTTTATTTTTAACTAAAGATATTATTTACCCTTAATAAATAGAAATTAAAAATTATGACTTTTAAATGGTTCATATAAGTAATTTAATAGCATCCATTCAATAACCTATAATTGAGTCAGAAAATTATAAAGTGTAAATCTATTATAAAAGGAAATAAATAATTTTGTTATTTATATAATAACCCATAATTAAAAATTATTACCAATAAAATTGTGATATCATAATTCATTTAATGCCTATAATGAGTCTCCCCATGAGCCTCCCCAGCCAAAAAAAAAGGTGGGCAAGGAAGACTGAAAGCAAAGACGACCCTCTCCCTCCTTATTTTCTTTGATATTTCAATTTGGATATTCTCTTTGCTGATAGGAAGAAACTATTTGTTTTCTCTCTTTCAATTTGTCTAATTTCTCCTCACCCTTTTTCTATTATTTTTTATTTCCAAGCTAATTACTCCAAAGGTCGTAATCTCCAATTTGAATCTGCAAAGATACCATTCCGTTTGGATCTGTTTGAAACCCCATGCAAAAGAAAAAAAAAATAATTTGATAATTATTAATCTTAAAAATAGTTAGTAAATTTTTTTTTTGTTCATTGTCTCATTTTCACTAACTATTTTTAAAAATAATAAGGATCAAATTCTCATTTTCTTTTCTTTTCTAGGGGTTCCAAACAAATACTTAATATATGGATATATTTGATCCTACCATGAAAACATAACAAAACCTGGAATTACTTGATATACTTGTGACAAAAGTATTTTGAAGTGTAAGGTCTTCCCAGATCCTTTGATCAAATTCTGCTGCTCATTATCCAACCAAATCCAACTTAAAATTGGTCAAAGCAATTGGACGACATCATTGTCAACATTTGAATGCTGCAAAGGATCATGTATTTTATTAGATACAAAAAAGTAATAAAAAATTTCAGCATCACTATAAATTTAATACATACCTCTAGTTTAAAATTGAGGTCTATATTTCCAACTATGGTATTTTCTATTAAAATTGTGATATTTTTTGAAACTACGGTACTTACATCCAAATTCAATTTAACTATGTCAAACACCAAATTTCAATTTTACCTTCGTCATATTCATTTTCAGTTAGGATATTTCAAGAAACCTTCTGATACTAAGGCCCTGTTAATGTTCGTGGATGGAAGTTTATATCCTAGGAAAAGCTAGAAATATTTTTCTTAGGATATTCCAAGAAACCTTCCGATAAGATCCTATTAGTGACTTACAAGGAAATTACATGAAAAATTTAGAAATTTTCAAGGAAAATTAAAAGGATCTGTTAGTGCCTTTTTCCATGGAAATAAATAAAAATTAATAATCAATCTCAAATATTACCATACTTATCCAAACAATTTTTAGTAAAATAAAATATCAAAAACAAAATTGTATGAAAAATTAACTTGTGATGAAAGTATTACAACATCAATTATCAAATATTTATTCAAAAAAATTTTATCTGATTTTTTGGCCATCTTGATTAAATTTTTTTTATCTAAACAATTATATGATTATCCTAGTAAGAATTTCCAACTAGAAAAGTGTTTATAAAGAACATGAGACACTAATGGTCCCTAGAAATATATTTCTACTAAAAATATATTTGCAGTGTTTATGGAAAAAGTCATCGCCTAAAAGAATTGCTTATAGTTTTTTTTTATGTGATATCTCCTATTTGATTGTTACAATGTTGCATTATATCCTAGGTTGGTATAGGTTTAAAAACCAATTAGATACCTTTAGGGTTTGTTTGGAACTTCTAGAAAACAAAAAAAAACAAGAATTTGACCATTATTATTTCCACAAATAATTAGTGAAATGAGATAATGCTCAAATTATTATTTTTTAACTATTTTCTGAATTAATAATAGTTAAATTCGTATTTTTTTTCATGGAGTTCAAAACAAACCCATAAACCGGTCGGACCATTTCAGCTAATACCAACCCCAAGGGGTACTTGTTGTTTTTCTTAGTACCGATGGGTTCGGTGAGGCGAGATCCGGTGCAAACAGACGCATCAAACTAGCAAAGAAGTGGAGGTGTGAAAATCAGGCTTCTACCCCGTATCCCATTTTCACGGGTGATCAACTACGGAAAACCATGAACAACCACAATTATCTGCGCTCAGGGAATCCCCACCCGGCTGAACCTTATTCGAAAGATCCAAGGTTGCTTCTTGTTTAAGAGTCAAGAAACTATTTGGTTTCAATGAATCTCCACACCTATCAGAGGAATAAAAAACAGTAGCTTGAGAGCTCACCTGTTGTTAATCTATTAGAGCTACATGTTTTTCCATATGAGAATGATTTAAAATTCACCACACTAATGGGGTGTTATGTTTTCATTAATTTATAGGAGTGATATCCCAATTACATGGATTTACAATTGATTACAAGATATTTGATTTGTACAGACAAGGAATGATTGAGCTTAATTAACTCATGTAACGGAAGGTCCTAAACAGGGCAATGATCCTTAATTTATTGAGAATCAATTCTATGATCCTTAATTGATTGAGGATCAATCTCTTAAGGCAGTATCTTCAACAGCCCCCCACAAGCAGCGTCGGATTAGGACAGACGTGTAGCTTGAACCGAAAAAACTAAAATAGAGGGCGAGAGACGCTTTTGGTGAAGATATCCGCAACCTGTAAGTGAGGGGGCACATATTGAGTGCGAATCTTTCCAGCAACAACAAGTTCTCACAGAAAGTGAATGTCTAGCTCAACATTTTTTGGCCCGCTTGTGAATAACAGGGTTATAGCTCAAGAAAAGAGCCTCTTTTGTTATCGTATAAGAGAAGTGGCCGCTTGGGAATGGATACTTTGTCGTTATGAAGAAGATGGGTTAACCAGAGAAGTTCGGCGGTCGTGAGAGCAAGAGCACGATATTCAAACTCACAGTTGGAACGAGAAACTGTAGGTTGCTTCTTGGCACTCCAGGAGACTACGTTGTCACCAAGGTAAATAGAGTAACCCGAGGTGGAGTAGCGAGTGTCAGGACAGCCGGCCCAGTCAGCATTAGAATAAGCAACTAAAGAGCCAGGAGAAGCAGACGGGTGAAATGATAGACCATAATGAAGAGTGCCTTTGACATACCGAAGAATACACTTAACAGCAAGGAAGTGGTTAGCAATGGGAGAGTGCAGAAACTGACTGACCGAGTTGACAATATGAGCAATGTCGGGACGCGTGATGGTCAAATATTGAAGAGCACCAACAAGAGATCGGTAAAGAGTGGGATCCAAAAATAACTGACCAACAGAGGATAGATATTAAGAAACCACCATAGGAGTGTGCACAGGCTTGCTGTCAAGTAATTGAGCCCGGGCAAGAATGTTGCGCGCATATTTCAGCCGACTAAGAAATAGCCCATCAGCGATGGGTGTGACTTCAAGACCAAGGAAGTAGCTGAGAGAACCATGTCATTTGTAGCGAACTCAGAATGAAGCTTGCTGGCAAAGCTATCAAGCATAGAAGGGTTGTTCCCGTAATAATAATATCATTAACATATAAGAGCCGATAAAGGATGTTAGAGTGCAGATGAAAGACGAAGAGCGAAGGATCAACCCGACTGCAGTGGAAGCCAAGATGTGTAAGGAAAGAGCTGAACCGCTGGAACCAAGCTCGAGGGGCTTGCTTGAAACCATAGAGATCTTTCTGAAGCTTGCAAACATGATCAGAAAAGCGAGGATCAATATACCCAGGCGGTTGTTCCATATAGACGCGTTCATTGAGATGACCATTGAGGAAAACATTCTTGACATCCAATTAGCGGAGAGACCAACGATGAGTAATAGCAATAGAGAACACAACCCGAATAGTGGTAGCTTTGATGACAGGACTGAAGGTGTCGGTGTAGTCGAGACCTGGTACTTGTGTAAACCCCTTTGCGACGAGACGAGCTTTGAACCGCTCAATAGAACCATCAAGCAAATATTTGGTTCAAAAGACCCATTTAGAACCCACAATATTGGTATGAGCTGGTCGAGGTACCAAAATCCAGGTATGATTATTTTGAAGAGCTTGAATTTATTCATCCATAGCGGCAAGCCAGGCAGGATTCTTGGCAGCAGATTTGAACCCTTTAGGCTCAGTGGATGTTAGGAGAGCATAAAATAGACCAAAGGAGCCAGAGTACGCCAGATCAGCCGAGTGACGGGGTTTGAAAATGCCAGCTTTGGCGCGTGTGACCATAGGATGAGAACCCACCGGAATAGTAGCAACAGGAGCAGTGGAATCAGTGTGTGGCATGGTAGGTCCTGTAAGAGAATGAGGGGCCTGCAAAGACTCATCCACGGGATTAGTGCAAATAACACAAGGACGAGAGTCAGATTGAGTAATATGTCGGGAATGGGGCGCCGGAAGGGATAGGGGCATGACAGTAGAAGAGAAACTGGGTTCCAGAGAGTTGGAGAAATGGAGAGAGGATAAAGGTTGAGCCTGGGAAGAGTCTTGGGATGGGAAATAAGTCTCATCAAATTGAGCATGATGAGTGATATAAAGTCTAGAGGTGACAGGATTAAGATAGCAAAACCCTTTGTACGATAAGCTATAGCCCATAAAGATGCAAGGAATACTACGCAGCGAGAATTTATTGGGCATATAATCACGTAAACATGGGTAGACACGACAACCAAAGGGATGAAAATTGTCATAATTTGGAGAAATACCATAAATAATTTCAAAGGGGGACTTACCTCTGAGAAGTGGTGTGGGCAACAGTGCTAAAAGCGTCAACCCAGTAGCGAGGAGAAATGTGGGAATGGAAGAGTAGGGCCAAACCAGTTTCAGTCAAATGACAGTGTTTTCGTTCTGCGCGGCCATTTTGGTCAGGAGTGTAGGGACAAGACAATTGATGATGAATTCCCGAAGAGCGGAGATGGTGTTTAAAACGAGTGCTAGTAAATTCTGCACCACCATCGCTTTGAAATTTTTTGAAACAAGCAGAATGTTGGTTTTCAACAAATTTTTGAAATTGAAGAAAGGTATCATAGAAATCATACTTCAATTTCAATGGATAAAGCCAAGTAAAGCGAGAATAATCATCAATAAATAAAACATAGTAAATAAAACCCAAATTCGATGGTACTGGTGAAGGACCCCATATATTGCAATGAATTAAATCTAACAAATTAGACGACCTTTTTGCATTGCGAAGATAAGGCAAACGATGACTTTTGGAAAGTTGACATGTAACACATAAATGCGGAGAGGGCAATAAGGAAGTAAGATGAAGATGTCCATTTTTATTTAATAAGGAAATAACATAATGATGCACATGGCCTAATCGTGCATGTCATAAATCATAGGAGGCATGAAGAGATTTATTTTTCAAAACGGAAATAAATGTGAAATTTCCACACTCTAGCACATATAGGCCTCCATCACGCCGACTGGTTGCCACCACCTTTCCCATTTGGCGAATCTGAATAGTGAAAAAATTATTAGTAAACGTAACGGAGAAAGGAAAATCATTTGTTAATTTACTAATAAACAAAAGATTTTTAGTAAGATGGGGAACAACCAAAACATCTAATAATTGAATATCTGGGGAGGGAGAAAAGTAACCGGTATGGGTAATAGGTAGGGACGCGTCATTCCCCACAATTACACGATCCTTACCTGTGTAGATAACCGATTGATCCAACAAGGAGTGGGCCAGAGTCATGTGGGCCGAGGCCCCCGTATCCACGAACCAGTCCGAATTTTGATTTTCGGACATAGAACAGGTTTGATTAAATGATTCGGCGAGATGCGCCAAAGAGTATTCCTCTCGTGAATACCGTTGCCGACATCGATCGGCATAGTGCCCTTCCTGGCGGCAGATCTGGCACCGTGGGGGACGACAACCGTTGGTGGCGATGGGATGGCCTGGGTTGTGACCGGAATCACCGTGCGGGCTGTGACCGTGGCCGGAGATGGGGGCTCCTCTGTTTTCGGAACTGAAGTGGCCGTCGTGGCTGTTTCCGCGACCCTGTCAATGGCGAGAAGGGACGCACTTGGCAGTGAAGGCCACGGTGGAGGGAGTCGTGGGCTCGAGAGATTTCTGAAAAATCTCGAAGCCTTCTGCGCGAGATGCAGTGTCGAAAAAATAGGGTAAGGGGGTTTGGGCCATTTGGGCGGAGGAAAACTCAGAGAATTCCAGGCCAAGACCACGGAGGAACCAGTGAGCCTTGTCGGTGTCATCAACGGGACGACCGATGGCGTGAAGTTGGTCGCACAGGACCTTGAATGCGCGGGTGTATACCATCACCGATCAAGCTCCTCTTTTCATCAATTGAAGGTCGTCTTTGAGACGAATTTCATGGGTTTTAGACCTGTGATTGAAGGAATTTTCAGAGCAAGCCATATTTCACGAGAGGTGGAGAAGCCGACGACTTCAGCCATAGCTTCTTCGGACAGAGAAGAGAGAAGAAGACTGAGAAGGCGCTGGTCAGTAGCTTTCCACGATGAGTGCTTGAGGTTTGGTGTCTGAGACGTGGGAGGGTCAAAAAGAGGTAGTGGCACAAGGGTACCATCCACATGACCCAGCAAGCCTTGACTATCGAGGAGCGGAAGGAACTGACTCTTCCATAGAATATAATGGGAAGATGAAAGTTTGATGGCAACCATGTGAATCATGGTGTTAAAAGAGAGAATATCAGAAGAAGATTCAAAGGCTATAGAGGATCACAGAATGTTAATCCAGAATAGCTCTGATACCATGAGAATGATTTAAAATTCACCACACTAATGAGGTGTCATGCTTTCATTAATTTATAGGAGTTATATCCCAATTATAGGGATTTATAATTGATTAAAAGATATTTGATTTGTACAGACAAGGAATGATTGAGCTTAATTAGCTCCTGTAATGGAAGACCCTAAACAGGGCAATGATCCTTAATTGATTGAGGATCAATCTCTTAAGACAGTATCTTCAACACCAGGAACCCGTTAAAAAGAGATCCCAGATAGTTTATATAGGAATTTCACTAAAATACCCATTTAAAATCAATTATTTTCAGAAACACCGATGTCATCAAAATATTTCTAAAACTACCCAACTTTGACCGGTCAAATGCCTATGTGCGCAGTCAAAAGCGACACATAAGCTTTGACTACTTATGTGTCGACACATCATCAGTGCAATAACATAAATCGACACATCGTCTGACACGTCATTATTTTACCACGTCATCTGCCACATAAGCTGCCACGTCATTAAATAAAAAAAAAAATTGAATAATTTTTTTTAAAAAATTCAAAAAATAAGATACATGTTTTATTACCTAATATCTACAATATTGGACATTTATCTTTGGGGAAAGTAATAAATTTTAAGTCTCGAAGCCAAAAATAGAAAAAACCAAAATTATTAATAATTTTGATTACTTAAAAGTAATTTGGTTTGTAAATTAACTATTGACAGATAAAATTTTAAAATTCTACTTAAAATCATGATAAATCTAATAAAAACCTATTGAAATGAAAATAATATGATTAATCATGTTAACATATTAATTAATATATTATTAAATTATTTTCAAGCAAGTATTTTTAAACTAAATCATCACTATTTATAAAGAGAGGCTTTTTTTACTTGCATACGGAGAAAAAAATATTTATAAAACGAAATTTATTGGATAAATAATAAAAGGGTAAATTAATAAATATTTACAAATTATTAATATTTTTATTTATGTTACTTTTTTATAACAGAATAAAATTGTAAAATAAATAATTAGTTATAATTACCACCCTTAGCGAATCGAGCCTGCAGATTGATAAAGGTTTAGCAAAGTCTATGAAGGTTAAAAAATTGAACAGAACAACAAACCGGATTCCGTCGTTTTTAAGGATCGGAAAACGTCGATGCAATAAAATATTATTCATCCATTTGAACTGCCATGACTGATCTCATCACATTTGCAAGTTAGGCTAGTTGGGTTAGTTGAATCAGAAAACAGGGGGGGGGGGGGGGGGGGGGGGGGGGTGGGGTGCGCGTCGAGGGCCAGATTGAGCGGCGACAACAAGAGAGCAAGCGACAGCAGAGGAGCGAGCGACCGAGGCCGAGCGGCAGCAGCAGTAGGAGAGGGCCAGGTTGAGCGGCGACAACAAGAGAGCAAACGACAGCAGAGGAGCGAGCGACCGAGGCCGAGCGGCGGCAGTAGTAGGAGAGCGAGCGACTAAGGCCAAGCGGCGGTAGCAGGGGAGCGAGCGGCGGCAGTAGGAGAGCGAGCGATTGAGGCAGAGCGGCGGCAGCGGTGAGAGGAGAGGGGGCGAGAGGAGACGCGAGGAGAAAGATTGAGGAAGAGAGATTTTTGAGAAAAAAACATACAAGTGAGGGCTTACATGGAACGATATGTATAAGATTTTTTAATTTTTTTTTAAAATAATTTTTTATTTAATGATGTGGCAGATTATGTGGTAGATGACACGGTAAAATAATGACATGGCAGACGACATGTCGACCTATGTTACTGTACTGATGACATGACAACACATAAGCAATCAAAGCTTATGTGTCACTTATGACTGCACACATAGGCATTTGACCGGTTAAAGTTAGGTAGTTTTAGAAATATTTCGATGACCATCAGTATTTTTAAAAATAATTTATTTTAAATAGGTATTTTAGTAAAATTCCCTAGTTTATACCTGTCTCTCCGGAGTCAGCCGCCGAGACGCCATCCCGACTTTCGCATACTGCAGCAGAGACAGAGTCGCGGGATTCGGACCCTTTAATCACCATCTCCTTCATTTTTCCCACTAAATCCCAGGTAAATCCCTCCTGTTTCTCTCTATGACGAAGGAAATCTATCCATTCATCTCCTCTCTCGGAAGCCATTGCCACCTTCACGGCCTCGCACAAATCATCTTTCGTGAAAAACCCGTCCTCTTCGTTCCTCTTCACTTCCACTCCGGACTTGAGATTACAAACCACGAGCTTCGTGTTTAAGAATTGGTCAAGTCTCTGCGGGAGGAAAATTAGTTGCAAGTCGTTGATCCGGCCTTCGATGATGGAGCATGACCCGGCGTGGGTGATGAAGTATCCGACATTAGGGTGAGCCAGGAGCAGCTGCTGCGGTATCCAACCGGTGTGCACCGTCCCCTCTCCTTCACCTTTTCCTGGAACCCTTCCGGCAGAGCCTCCTTGAGCCTGCACTCTTCATTTTCGGTGAACCTTAGGACCAGAATGAAGGGCTCACCCGTCATCTCTAGTCCCCAAGCAAGTTCCTTGATCTGATCGTCTTTAAGAAACACTTCGCTACCGAAAGCACAGAGAATGACTGCTTTTTCCGGGAAGCGAGAGAGCCAGTCGGCCCACCTATCCTCCAACTCGCCGGACGGCGGATCTGGAACGATTGGACCGGTTAATAAGACAGGCTTCTTGTACTGGCTCTCAATGTATTTGACGTAAGGACCTTCCATCTCCAAACACGTCTTCATCAGGAAGGCATCGCAGCCCTGCACGCAGGCCAAAAACCTATCGAACGCACAGGGCCCGCCGAATCTCTCGTACGCGTAGTGGAACTCGCGGCATTCGTACTCTTTGAAGGTCGGCAGAGTCTCAATTTCAAGGCCCGCCGGGGGTCTCTTGAGGTCCTCGATAGTAGGAGGCTGGCCGTCTTTCAGCCGGCTAGGAACCACCAGGTAAGCAATCGCGATCGCTTTAAAAATAGAAAAGAAAACTGATTTGATGCCATGTTTATGGGCGATAGGGGGGAGCCACTGCATGGCGAAATCAAAGACAATGATGTCGGGACGAAGTTGGGCAAAGAGCGCTTCAATCTGTGGTCCCATCTGATCGACGGCGAGCTTGAGGAGCTCAGCCATGGCCGGAGTCATCTCGGCTGTGCTCTCGACGCCGGGGGGGAGGCCGTCGACGGGCGGAATATGGACGGGGACCAATGCGGTGCTGTAACCAGGTCCGCTCTTGAGAGCAGAGGTGATACGGGGGATGTTACCTGGAGCGGAAAAGATGGAGACTCTAACACCATGGGCAGCGATCTTGTTGGCGAGTTGTACGAAGGGGTTGATATGACCGAAGGCGAACCATGGGAACATGGCAACGTGGATGGTCGTCTCCGGCAACGGCGATCCGTTCGCTTGCGAGGCCATTCTTCTTCTCCGTTGCAACGAATCACCTGGAGTCGTGTCGCTTGCCGCTCGTGACTTGAGATGGCCGTCTGGTCCGTCTCCTTATCGCGAACGTAGGACCTTATTGCCGCTCAATGGGACAAAATTTACAGTGTATCGATCACCAGGCGTTCAGACCTCATTTGGTTTACAGCTAAAAAATGACAGCCTCCGTCTTTCTTTCTGGACTCCTATAGCTTTCTATGCTGAGCCTTGTCTTCCACCAGGATATCCATTGAAATTTTTTTACTTCGTATTAGATTCTGGATACCCAAATTATAAAACACGACCTGCTCATAGATGCTCATTTGTGAATCTTGTTGAAGTCAGACCAGGGGTTGGAGTACCATTTGATCCTTGCTCGACAGGGATGCAATTCTCCTTCATGGCTGTGAGTAAAGAAGGTCAATGCACGACAGACATCGGCCCCAGATGCAGTTAATGCTGTCGTATGTGGTAGTTGCCGAGATCTGAACAAGAGGTTGAGGTTGAGGTTAACATTAATTTCGAGGATAACATTTCACTCTCATAGCCTTCATCAAGATAGTCGGATAGTAGATGAATCGGCATCACTCATTCGTCACATCATAACGATGTGACATCACATTCGTCAACTTCATAACGATGTGACATTCCACTAACGATCGAAGTGAAATTAATTACCCTCTCGCTTATCCAAAATTTAAAAGGAAAGTGACTGATCGAGATTATACACTTTTACTAGCTCGTAAACTGAGTTGAAATGAATTTTGACTCAAATCTTAGGGGGCGTTAGTCAACTTGAAGGACAAGATGATCTTCAACTACATAACGTCCTTCTCCACTTGAAGTCATTAGTGGAGCGCAGATGAAGCTTCATCTCGATGCAGGGGATGAAGGGGCCCTTCATCTCCACGATTTAATTTCAATCATGTGGAAGAAAGCCCGTTTTGATCTTCTTCGAATTGAAGGACTGGCGACGCCCTCGGCCTCGCTCTCTCTCCTCACACCCCCCCCATCGCGCGTCGTTTTTTCTTTTTTCTTCCTCTCTCCCGCACTCCCTTCCCTCTCTCGTCTCCCTGTGCCCCCGACATTGTTCTCGGCCTTCGTCTCCCTGCGTCCCCGACGTTGATCTCGGCCACTATCTTAGTTCCCTCTCGTCTCCGGCTTCAACTCTCGGTCTTCTCTCGGCCTCGCCCTCTCTGTCGAACCCCCTCTCTCGTCTCCGTGACTCCCTGTCTTCTCTCGGACAAGCTCTCTCTCGCTTCTCTCTCTCTATCCCCTCCCGACCTCCCTTTCTTCTCTGTCTTCTCCCTCTCTTCTCCCTTTCAGCCTCCGACTCTCTTATCTCTCTGGCTAGTCTCGATTAGGCATCGATTAGGCATCGATTTCACCCTTCGGCTTCGGATTTTCCCCTTCGATTTCACCCTTCGGCTTCGGATTTCCCCAAATTTCAGAAGGTATGCCTAAACCCGAATTTTTTTCATTAAATTAGTGTTTTATTTGATTTAAATTTATTTTCAGTGCGTAATTGGGGGTTATTTGTGCATTATTTTGGGATTTAGGGTTACGGTTTAGGGTTTATGGTATTTTAGGGATTAGGGTTTAGGGTTTAGTGCGTAATTAGGGTTTATGGTTAAGGGTATTTTAGGGATTAGGGTTTTAAAGGTTTAGGGGGTTTAGGGTTTTTAAGCTATAAGGTTTTTTGGGTTTAGGGTTTGGAATTAGGGTGTAGGGTTTAGGGCTTTTAATGTATTAAGTCCTGGAATTAATGTTTAGGGTTTAGAGTTTAGTAGGTGATAGGGTTTAGGGTTTGATGGTTTAGTTTTTTTTTTTTATGGTTTGTGTTTCGGGTAAGGTTTAGGCTAGGGGTTTATGGTATTTTAGGGATTATAATTTTTAAGGTTTAGGGGGGTTTATGGTTTTTAAGGTTTAGGGGGGTTTATGGTTTTTAAGGTTTAGGGGGTTTATTGTTTTTAAGCTCTAGGGTTTTTTAGGTTTTTTTTTTCGGGGGGGGGGGGGTTTGGGGTTTGGGGTTTTGGGCTTTTAAGGTATTAAGTTCTGGAATTAGTGTTTAGGGATTTTTAGTCCAATTCAAACAAGGTTGAGTTGCCTACACGGGCGTCCATTAGCCAACGAAACCCGACCCCCATCACTGACGAGGTACAGTTCATAGTGACTGCGAAGTTATATGGGGCTCTACCAGGGGTCTTCGGTGAATTTGGATTTGATGTGTGTGTGTTTTCATTGTTTAGAGCATATGCATTAGTGAAAATAATTTAATTAATTTTGAAATGTGTGAGAATGTTGTTGAGAATTTTTGAAGTACTATGAAATATTTTTGCCATGTGGTAAGGAGATTCGGGTATTATACATATCCACCACATGGTATTTTTTTTATGGTTTGTGTTTTGGGCTTTTAAGGTATTAAGTTCTGGAATTAGTGTTTAGGGGTTTTTAGTCCAATTCAAACAAGGTTGAGTCGCCTATACGGGCGTCCATTAGCCAACGAAACCCGACCCCCATCACTGACGAGGTACAGTTCATAGTGACTGCGAAGTTATATGGGGCTCTACCAGGGGTCTTCGGTGAATTTGGATTTGATATGTGTGTGTTTTCATTGTTTAGTGCATATGCATTAGTGAAAATAATTTAATTAATTTTGAAATGTGTGAGAATGTTGTTGAGAATTTTTGAAGTGCTATGAAATATTTTTGCCATGTGGTGAGGAGAGTCGGGTATTATACATATCCACCACATGGTATTTTTTTTTTATGGTTTGTGTTTCCGTGATGAGTAAAGGTTGTCTGATAAAGTTTTTTCCGTAAGGACCGTATCGGATTTAGATTATATATGGCTGCAAGAAGACAACCAAGTGGTCGAACATATGATATTTGGACATTCGATGATGATAGCAAAATGCTCGATCTCTTGGTCGAGCAGGTCAATCTAGGGAACAAGTTGCCTAACGGGGTGTGGAAGCATGAGGTATACATGGACTGTGTAAATAAGTTCAATGAAGACACAGTCATGAAAAAAACTGTTGAGCAGGTGAAGAATCGAACAAGAGCATGGAAGAAAACATACCAAACGGTAACAAGCTGTATCAACACTAGTGGGTTTGGTTGGGATGCAACCACACAACGAGTTACTGCATGTAATTCTGTATGGCTTGCTTACATAAAGGTCAGTAAATCTGTATGGCTCGACTATATGATGTACTATAAAATATTTTTTATGTTTTTCGTGTTAGTATAACTCTATTCCAAGACGTCTAAATGATGTTTTATTCTTGTAGGAGCATAAAGATGCTGAGAAGTACCGACGTGAAGGCTGCCCCCTATACGAAAAATTAGCTGTGGTGGTGGGAAACACAATAGCGGTAGGGTCAGGAGTTGCAACCTTTGTAGATCAAGGCGATGAGGTGATCCGTGAATCGGAACATGTCCCGATGGATGAGCCAGCGGATGTTGATATAGTTAGGGATACTCCATCACCATTATTAAGCATGGATGAGTCTCTAGGTAATCAATCTGAAAGAAGTAAACGGTCATTTTCAATTCGTCGTAGAAAGAGAACCGAAATGCCCGATAACGACACTAGTAGCAGAATTTTTGATGCAATAGATCGAATTGCTCAGACATTTCAGAATTTTATGATGAAAGACGATATTGTAAGAGGTTGCGTCAACGCCCTCAGGGAAATCCCGGACTTGCCTACAGAATTGAAGTATCGTGCTCCTTCATGGTTGGATACACCAACTAAGAAAGTCATGTTTATGGAAATGACAGTGGAAGAGCGGGTTGAGTGGCTTAAATTTTGTTTTGAAAACTAATTGTAATGCGTTATAAATACACTATTTTTTTGGAATATTATTATGTAGTAGACATGATATTTGAATTATGACGTTGCAAAACTTATTAGTATGGTTGTATTTAAATTTGATATGTTGTTGTGTTTATATATTGCATAGATAAATATGGTGTTTTGAGTATTGATGTGGAATGTGATTGAATGTAGGATGTGGATGTGATTGAATGTAGGATGTGGATGAATGTATGATGTGATTGAATGTAGGATGTGGAATGTGGATGAATGTAGGATGTGATTGAATGTAGGATGTGTGAATGTGGATGAATGTAAGATGTGGGAATGGGGATGAATGTATGATGTGATTGAATGTAGGATGTGGGATGTGGATGAATGTAGGATGTGGGAATGTCGATGAATGTAGGATGTGATTGAATGTAGGATGTGGGAATGGGGATGAATGTAGGATGTGATTGAATGTAGGATGTGTGAATGTGGATGAATGTAGGATGTGGGAATGTGGATGAATATGGTTGTTTATAGGTGTGATTGCAAATAGGTTATGATTGAAGATTGATGTTTACTCGTGTTTATGAATTTTAGGCGATTGAATTTGTGGATTTCCATGGATACTATGACAGACGATGAAAAGGTTGCAATTATGGTTACATTCACAACTTTGATGATCGCCATGGAAAGATACTATATGTACCATTGCAACAAACGTGTACCACATTCTTGTGGGATGAATGGTCCATTGTATTTGCAAAAGGCACTAGACAAATCTCCAGTTAAATTTCGTAAAGTGTACAGGATGAACCAACTGGTATTTCACAAATTCGCAGATATACTTTCTAGTAAAGGGTTTTTATCAGCCACAAAGACCATCTTAGTTGAAGAACAACTTGCATATTTTCTCCTAACTGTTGGTCAAGGACAAGTGTATAGTGGCAGAGATGTTTGATAGATCAAACTAGACGATAAGTAAGTATTTCAACAAGGTGTTGGATGCAATCCTCAAACTTCATTCTGATTACGTCAAACGGCCTTCGGAACGCACACACTCGAAGATTTTAACAAATTCAATGTTTTATCCCTACTTCAAGGTAACATCACTTCCTATAACTAAATAATTTTGCATTAATATACAAAGTTAGTAAATATTAATTGAAAATGTATAATTAGGATTGTATTGGAGCTATTGATGGAACTCATATCAAAGCCAACATTCCACTTGAAGCTCAACCAAGGTTTTGGAATAGAAAAGGTTATCTCTCACAAAATGTGATGGCTGCATGTTCATTTGATATGCAATTCACTTATGTACTTGCTGGATGGGAGGGGTCAGCAGCCGATTCCCGTGTATTAAAGGATGCATTGACTCGTCAAGATAAAATCTTTGTACCTGAAGGTAAGTAATATATTTTTATGCAGTACTTTTTTATCTATTTTATCTTCAATTATTTTATGTGGTATATAATTTTTATTATAGGAAAATATTATCTAGTCAGATGCTGGTTATGCAAATCTTCCGGGATTTTTGGCTCCATATCGAGGAACCCGATATCATCTGCAAGAATTTGGAGATAATATTCCTAGAAATGAAAAAGAATTATTCAACCGAAGACATTCATCTTTACGGAATATTATTGAGCGAACTTTTGGTGCTTTAAAAGCTCGATTTCAAATATTAAAAGGCACTCCTCCATTTTCTTTTAAGATCCAGGTGAAAATTGTACATGCTTGTTGCATATTGCACAATTATATACGTGCAGAAGATTATGATGATATATTTGAAGATGAAGATGATGATTTGGCGAGCTCGGTGGAGGAGGTGATGCGGTCCAATTAGGTGCAATGGATGATACAGACAGTGACGATTGCGATGATCTTGAGGATGTAGGTAGCCAAGTAACAAGCATTCGGAGGCAGAGTGCATTAGAATCCACAAGAGCCGCACAATTTCGAGATGTCATATCGACATCCATGTGGAACGATAAATGATAGTTTACTCTTATTACTTTTGAACATGCGTAATTTATATGTACTAAACTTGTAACTCGTTGATTGTAATATTAAAGGCACAAACTCATTATTTGAATAATTTTTTTTAGGTTATTTTAAAAGTTGTATATGTATTTATTTATTATTTTATTTTATTTTATTACTATATTAAACTTCATATTTAAGTCTCTGGTAAATAAAATATAATTAAAGTATGCATTTGATTAATATATCATCATTAATTATGTCAAAATATATTATTAATTAATACAATACAAATCTATCTTATGTTATTAATATAATATTTTTTATTCATTAATCAGAATTTTTTTATTCACTCTATTGTATTAGTGATTTAATAGTGGTAATTAAAATATTGTTAACTCAGACACTTTGGTTTAATTAGTTCATTTTTATAATTATTAAAATCAATAATTTTAAATTTCTATAAGATGAAGATGAAGATGAAGTTGTCTTGACTAACACCCTATTTCAAAGATTTCGAAGATGAAGTTGTCTTGACTAACACCCATTTCGAAGATGAATATCATGTAGATACATAAGATGAAGATGAAGATGAAGATTAAATTTTCATTTTGTTGACTAACCCCCCCTTAGTTCATTCGTTCACTCATTTGTTCATGCTCTCTACGCCCATTGCTTGACCCTCCAGGGGCAATAAAGAGGCCATAATAAATTTATATTTTGGATACACTTTTACTATCTCGTAAACTGAGTGGAAATGAATTCCGACTCAAATCTTAGTTCATTCATTTTCACTCATTTGTTCCATGCTCTCTACGCCCATTGCTTGACATTCCCTCTAGGGGCACTAAGGAGGTCATAGTAAATTTATGGCCAAATTCAAAAATTACAAAACAAACTAGACAACAATTGGAGTAAAAAAGATTAATATTGGTACATTTTAATCCATTATTGAAATTCAATCCTGAACCTCCCCTATCATTATATTTTTTTAAAATATATGCATAATTTTATATATAATTTATTCAAAGCCACCCCTACGTACGAAATCATAAACAAAGAGAAAAAAAACTCTTTGTCCCTTCCTCATGGCTCTTTAAAAAATTGAAAAAATATTTTAGTAGAAATACGTTTCTAAAGACTATTAGTGGTTTTTTCAATAAATGTTAAAAAGACATTTTTAGTAGAAGTATAGGGACCATTAGTGCCTCATATTTTTTTTCTAAATATTTTTCTAATTATAAATTCTTTTTAAAAAATCATATAATTTTCTAAGTAAGATTTTCTTGCCAAGATGGGTTAAAAAACCGTATAGAAAAATTTTGAATAAGTATTTAATAGTTGATAATATAATACTTTGAACATGAGGCAATTTTCATAGCTATTTTGTGTTTAACATTTTATGTGATTAAAAATTTATCGATAAGTATACTACTATATTGGATTAATTATTAATTTTTATTTATTTCCTTAGAAAAGGCAATAAGAGGTCCATTTAACTTTCCTAAGAAAAATTTAAAATATTTCTTGTAATTTTCTAGTAAGTCTCTAATAGTAATAGGATTTTATTTAAAGGATTTATAGTTTTTATTTCGGTGATTATAAATTGATAATGATATTTCATTTAATTTTGTTGTGTTTGATTATTGTATGGAGTTTATTTATAATGCTATGCAGTGTATGGAGTGTTTAAACTATTTTATGGAGTGTATAAACAATTTCATGGAATGTTATGGAATATATAGACAATTTTATGGAGTGTTTATGCAGTTATTATGTATATTGATTATGCCCAAATGCCAAATTTTATACAGGTATTATATATATATATATATATATATATATATATATTATGTTCAATTTTAAGTAGAGGTTATGCCCAATTTTATGTAAGGTCATGCCCAATTTTATGTAAAATGTATGCATAATTTTATATACATTTTATTCGATATATATTTTTTGAAAAGTTTTAAATGTATGTTGAGACTCGAAGCTCAGCTTGAACTCATTGGGCTCAAGCTCGATAACAATTTTAGGTTCGAGATGAAGCTCAGCTCGAACCTCGGCTCAAAATATTTAAATCAAACTCAACTCAAACATAAGCAGGTTCGAGTTCGACTCAGCTCAATGCCACCCCTAGTTGTACTACCTCCTCTCACTGTCCAAACCTTCTTGCCATCTCAGCTAGTCTCTTTCTTCCCCATCTTGTCATCGCCAAACCCTCTTGCCGTCTCAACTCTTCTCTTTCTTCCTCCTCTCACTACTGAACCCTTTCTTCCCCCTCTCGCCGTCCAAATGCTTTTGTGAAAGAATGATGGGATCCTCAAGGATTTTTTATTATTATATATTAGATTAATCCATAAACCCTTTATAAATAACAGATATTTAAAAATATAGAATATAGGAATGAAGAATAATATTATCGTAATTATTATTGATTAAGTATAAACTATTATAGAATTACACAGAGACGGTAGATGATTAGAATTCTACAATTTGAATTTATCTTTAATTCAATTACTAATTATTTTTATCTTCATCATTATCTTTATCTTTATCATGCTCCTGCAAGATGGAACTCCGAGAGGAAAGTCTAATCAGAGGGGAGGGAGGAGGTGTTCTAATTAATCGATCAGAGCTCTGATACCATGTAGAATATAGGAATGAAGAATAATATTACCTTAATTATTATTGATCAAGTGTAAACTATTTATGAAATTACACAAAGAATGTAGGTGATTAGGACTCTACAATTAAAACACTAAACATCTTACTAAACTTGAAAATCCATCCATTATTTGTTATCAATTTTTGTGTGAAAGTCTTTTTATTTTTTATTTGTTATGATTAATTTAACTGTTAATTTTATTTTACTTCGTAATTATATTATTAATTTATACTACACTAAAATATATCTTAGTAATAAAATATCATATTTATTTATTTGTTATATTCATTACTATTAATACTATATTAAATTACTAATTTAAGAGTGATAATTAAGATATTGTTAAACTAAGAATTTGATAAAATATCTAGACATTATAAAAGTAAATATTTTTGTATGTATTCTATATTTTATAATTAATTAAACATTTTATTAATACAAGTATCTAGACATTATAAAAGTAAACATTTTTGTTTGAGTATTCTATATTTTATAATTAATAACTTAATAATTTAATTTTAACTCATAATTATTGTACTAATTTAGACTAAACTACAATCTATCTAAATTTATTAATAAAATATTCTACATATTTATTTATTATGTTAATATATTAAAATATTATATTAAATTACTAATTAAAGAGTGATAATTAAGATATTGTTAAACTAAGAATTTGATAGAATATTAAGACATTATAAAAATAAATAATTTTGTTCAAATAGTCTATATTTTATTATTAATTAAATTAATAATTTAATTTAACTCATAATTATTGTACTAATTTAGATTAAACTACAATCTATATTAATTTATTAATAAAATAGCCTACTTTATTATTTGTTATGTTAATAAATTTTAATATTATATTAAATTATTAATTATAAAAGTAACCAACCAAGGAGGTGGAACGAGAAAGGAGCAACCGTCCTCTTTTTGAAATAAAAATAACTTAATATTTACATAATTATAATAATTTAGATGATACTATAAAATAAATATTATATTAAATTATTTAAATGTATTAGTTTTTAATTTTTATAATTTTTAGTTTATTTTATTTATTAAAATAATATTTTATACTTATTTTATGTATACTCATTAAATTAGTATATATAGTTAATATTAAATTTGTTAAATAATAATAAATTTTTTATAAGCTTAACCTATAAATAGAAAAAACTTTTATATACTTATTTCATAACCCATAGATAATTAATCGTTTTTATGTTAATTTTATTAATATTTTATTAAATTATACAATCTTTCCAAACTAGATAGGAATATCCTCATAAATAAACAGAAAGTAAACAACTATAATTTAAAAATATAGTTCGAACTATCTCTTAGTAACCTATTAATTTTAAATACCTATTGATAACCTAATTAAAAATTATATGCTATTTAATAATTTATTAATAAAAAATTAATAATTTTATTTTTAACTAAAAATATTATAAACCCTTAATAAATAGAAAGTAAAAATTATAACTTTTAAATGATTCATATAACTAATTTAATAGCAACCATTCAATAACCTATAATTGATTCAAATAATTATAAAGTGTAAATCTATTATAAACAGAAAATAAATAATGGTCAAATTTTCATTTTATTTTCTTTTCTAGGGGTTCCAAACAGATACTTAATATATGGATAAATTTGATCCTGCCAAGAAAACATAACAAAACCTGGAATTACCTGATATATCGGTGACTGAAGTATTTTGAAGTGTAAGGTCTTCCCAGATCCTTTGATCCAATTCTGCTGCTCATTATCCAACCAAATCCAACTTAAAATTGGTCAAATCAGTTAGACGACATCCCCGTCAACATTTGAAAGCTGCTTAGGCCATTATAGAAATTTACAGAACCAGCACGAATCAAGGGTTTAGGTTAGAACTCACCCTATCATTTCCAAACATGCCTCACAAAGAAAATTTTATCGATAGTTGAACCCACCCTTCAAAATCAATTTTTCCGTTGTCCAGAAGTCAGGAAGGAACCTTTGGCGAAGTGTAAAAAAGAAGTCAGCAAAGGATGAACCATCTTGTAACAATTTAATGGCATCCGGGATCCTATCAAGGAAACAAATGTGGAAAGGCATAAATCCATGTGAAAATCCATATTTAATCTAACTTAAAAAGATACCATGTATATAATAAGCTTGGGAAATGGAAATTTCTCCAATTTTGACTACACAGAGACACCCCCTTACTCTAGTTAGACCTTAAACCAAGACCTCAAAGAAGCACCCCGAGTGAATTTTTTTTTTTTTTTAATACAAAAGGTTTATACCATATCCCCCAGACAAATGCAGGCTTGAAAGCAAGCCCACATACTATTAAATCTCCCTGAGACCACTGAACCCCATCCCAAGTCTAGGAAAGGCACCCAGAGTTTTTTAAGTATAATAGAAAATGCATTGTTTTCTAGAGCATATAATAGAAATAATATAGATGATTGAAAATAGATTAAAAAAAACTGTTTGTGCCATATTTTGCTTTCTATAGGTACGTTGTGTGCTTTAATTTCAAAGTAACTTGTAAAACCCACTTCCATAATCTCTTGTAGCTTGTGAGAGACAAAGCCGCATCCTGATCCGTTAATTCTTTTCATTCAATATTTTGTATGGGAAATGAGAAATTTTGTTATAAGAAAAGTGCAGGATACAAAGTATAAACAATTGCTTTTAGTCATTTTCATGCAGTAATTATGTAACAAAAGAAAATGAAAGACGCCTACCATTTGGACAGTTTTATTTTCAACTTGTCTTTGTTATGTACAAGGTTTTTTTTTCAAATGTTGAATGCACACAAACACACTCTACAACCAAGGCCCAAGAGAGAATCGAACCCCAGATCTCACTCTTAAAAACCCCCATCTGGCCATTGAGCCACAGGAATAATCCACAATTTTCTTTTTTTCCATTTTTCTTTTGAATGATTGTTTATAGAGCTACGAAAGATAAATCTATTGTTTATCAGAAGTTACTCTTTACCTGATGGGTATTTCAAAGTATCTGGTGATCAAGAATCAGACCACAACATAAGAGTTGCCAGAAGAGCAACTGTTGCTGTCTCAACCCTTAGTCGGTAGGGCCCAAGACCAACGGGAATGGCTCCAGCTTCCATCATCAGAATCAGCTCCTTCTCCGTGAAATCTGAAACATCGAGATCAAGTCATTAGTAATATTACTGCAGCAGTTGTTATACACATGCCATGCATGTGGATACGCAAAAAGAGAAAGAGAGAGAGATGACTAGAGAAGACAGACCAACAGCGACAGCAAAATTTTATTTTAGAAAGGAAGATACAAGAGTCCGTTGAGGTGATTTAGCAGAACTAAATGATTCACAACTAAGGACAGTAAAGGAACTCTGACCCCCTTCTGGACCAATTATTAATAGCCCACTATCCTTTTTCTCCAGGGTTGTCAAAGTACTAATAAGAGGAGTCGCTTCCGCTGCTGCAAGCAATGATAACTTTGTCTGGGATACCTGTGTAAAAATATAAGCAACACTTTATTCAACTTGATACGACTATTCTCTTATTTGAGCATTATTTGCTTTCATTGTCTATTACTTCCTTTTTTTCTTTTTTTTTCTTTTTTTTATCACTCTCATACAGGTTCTTGTAAAGATAAAATTTCTCTTCCATAATAAATGTGCAGGCTGGGACATGTCAATCACCTAAAACTACGTTGAGTGTTGACATTATAAAAGATGCCAAACTGATAGCCAAAAAGCCCCCAAGATAATTGAAGCTCAATGTTGGATGGATCAAAAGATATGATATTTCCAAGCAAGAGACTAGAGCCAATATATCCAATCTATTTCAAACAAAGTTATATCTTATCATCCTCACAATATCTAGGTCGGAAAGCTCACTTACAGTAGGTAAAAGCTTGGCAATCTTTATTGGAGGATTCAAGGTCATTTCATCCAACCGTTGACCTGCAGGAGTACAGAATAATTAAATGGAAACAATTTAATTAGTAAGCAAGGAATTGGATTAGGGTATTGCATTTGCATTGTAAAACTTGCAAGAACCAGTTTCTCATAGGTATCGTACATTGTTTGGCTGCAGCTATAATAACCCGTCGCAATCTTTCTACACGATTTTCGGTGATAATAGGAGAGCGATCAGTAAGTAGAGGTGTTACACTACTAGCTCCCAGCTCCTACATTTATAAAACATAAAGGAAAACAAGTTTATTACTTTACTCAAAGCATTGTCTCAAATAATCATATACTGTAATGCAGAAACAAATGCAGGAAAAAAATGTACCGTGCATTTCTCAATAAGCCAATCTGCCCTTCCCCCCTTTAGAGTACCTGAATAAAAAATACTTGAAAATTTCTTTAAATAATACATATAACAAAAAATGAGTCACAGAAAATGAAAATGAAATCAGTTCAGTAACCATGAGAGAGAGAGAGAGAGAGAGAGAGAGAGAGAGAGAACCCGACCAAATGCAGCAAACACATTCCATTTATTTTTTGGAACAAATGTTCTTGGATCTTCCAGAGCAATGAAATCTAGCCCAGTGTGATTTATCTTTTGTATGCAGCCTTCTATTACTCCTCCTCTCCCATTGAAGAGCTCTATTCTTACATGATCATGTAAAATCATCAGATATGCAATAAAATCATGAAAGAAATCTGATTTTTTATAATAATATTAGAGATGCCAAAGCAAAATAAAATCACACATGAAGACAGAATAATTCAAGCACAAAAAACATAATCCACAACCACATTATATCTTCAATTTACAAATGTCAAATCAGACTCATAATCCACTAGAATTCCACATATATAAGACAAAATAGAAAAACCATATCAACCATGGCAGCATAACCACTCAAACACTAAGTTAAGCACAACTCCCTGGGTACTAGAGCAAATTTGAGATTCATTGTTTATTCAGAAGTCCGTCACCGCTTTAACCTAGACATTTTCAAGTTTATTTTGGGCCTAATTTAAGCTATTGGTGGACTGACCTTTAGCCACAGATACCCAAACTGATACTCCAAAGGACCACAACTGGAGAAAAATGTTGATAGCTTGACTAATAATGCAGTCATTATTAATTTCTATCAAGGATTTTTCTACTGAAAGTTTTGATACAGTTTTCTAGATGATTCATAGAAGGTTGTCAATGTTTTCTTATCCTTTTTTTTGTTTATTATATGTTTACCATTCTTTTTATTTGATGCTTTTGACAATTTTATAATTGATTTCCTATTTCTTCCCCTCGACAAGACATGTAGTTTCCTTAAGGCTGCCATCACTTTCCTTGCACCTTGCACACATGTATATGTTGACTGCTTCCAAGTTCTGTTTCCCATTCTGCCAATTTTAACGCCTAACTCTCCATATTGGCTAAAAAATAACCTACAATAAGGTATATGCATGAAAAATACCAAACCTAGAGATAAAATGATTGATGCACCATTCATGGTGTCTCTCTCAAACAAGCCTGAACAACAAAATTAAGCAATAAAGCTCACAGTAAGGACTAAGTTCATTAAGTATGAAAGGCTAGTGCTATATTCTAAAGTACGTCCTCTCTTCCCTGAAATGTTAAATTTCATGGAGCAAAACTATTTTCGCAAGAACTTCTTTAAAAGACTCACATCGCAGCATCAGTTCATAATGCTCACAGAATTATAAGATTGACTCTTCACTTGCTTAATAAGTTTCATAAGGCAGATCGAATCTCATACACGGGATACAGAGCCCTAACAAATCCAGGTTGTCCAATGAAAACGGATATTGAAATACCTGTCATCCACATTCAAGCGCAAGACCTTTGTCATGTGCCAAAACTCATCTCCTAGTACGCGGACAATATTACCCTATTAAATGGAACAGCATAATTAATAGAGCATTAAACACAATTGGAGCAAACGTAGCCCCACCTACAAAGCAAGAAAATGATCACCAAGAGCATATCATAAAAATAAAAATTATTTTCAGCATGAATGTTGAAGAGAAACGGAAAAAGAAATGACACTATCACGTACTTTGGATGGGGGTAGAACAGGCGAATAGAAACGAGGAACACCACCGCGTGACTGATTTGGTGCAGCTGACGCTTCTGATGCCGAAGAGAAAACCCGAATATTGGCTCTTTTGTGACATAGAAGAAAATAAGATTTTGGGAGACAAGGCGGGACAGTCAGGTTCCGCATTTCGGCCGACTTGCCTGCACCAACGAAGCTGGAGAGCGTCTTGCCTTTGCTATAAATGAAATATAAGGGCTATTTTTTCTCTACATGAAATTACCTAATTATATATATGAATAAAATTTTGTTTTATTCTATTTTTATTCATAAATAACGGACAGAAAATCAGTTAATAAGATAAAATTAATGGCCAGAGAGAGGAGCAGACGCGTGTAGGGAGCGCCCAGAACGGATGAGTCTAAAATTAACACGGGTGCGCATTTCTCAACACACGGTGCACTTTTAAATCAGTCAAAACACAAGATTTTTCCCTGCAACCGCTTTAACGTCATTCCTTCCACAAATCCTCGTCTTCTTCGACTTCTCCCGTTTTCTTCTCTTTTTAATCCCTCCGCGAGGCCTCGAGGAGCGGGAAGCTGGGTTTGTTCTGAAATCGGATAAGGAAGCCCTACCTTTAGAACCTTCGGTTGGCCCGATGCGGGGGAGCATAGGCTTCGACGTGGAATGACAAAAACGAAGCCCTAGGCTATCGATTCGCCGTCGCCTAGGGTGCCTTTTCATCCGATGGACCTGCAACTCTTCGAGCCCTTGTTGAATTTCTCCAGGAAGCGGAAGAAGTTGCTTCTTTTGCTCGCGGCAGCGGGTCTCTCCGGCTACGGTGCTTACAAGGTATATCACATCCCATCCGTCGCAAGAAAGCGACAACGGTTGTTTAACCTGGTTGGAGCTTTGGTTTCTGTCGCCGAGCTTGTTGCAGATTCTGCCGAGACGGCTGGTGTTGTCTCCAGAGACTTGAAACAGTTTCTGCAATCGGATTCTGACGAAATCCCCAATAGTTTGAGGCAGATTTCTAAGATTGCGAGATCGAATGAGTTTTCGGAGTCTGTGGTTAGGGTTACTGAAGCTTTCACTGTTGGGATATTGAGGGGTTATCGTATTTCAGCAACGAGTGGGGTTCAAGAATCCCGCGGCAGTTCTAGCTTTACTGATCAGGTCCTGGAAAGGTTTTTCTCCACAGCCGGTTCAGGTTTTGCTTCCGTAGTGGTTGGTAGCTTTGCCAGAAATTTGGTATTGGCTTTCTACTCGGACAATCCAACTTCTGAAAATTCAAGTTCTAGCAATCAATCAGGCATATCACGACGATTTGACTCGCCGGAGGGGCCGACTTGGGTGAACGTCCTTTGTGACAGCAGGTGTCGGGAGCTCATTGCTGATTGTATTCAGCTGTTCGTTAGTACAGCTGTTGCTGTTTACCTTGACAAAACTATGGAAATCAACACATATGACGAGCTGTTCTCGGGTTTGACTAATCCAAAGCATGAAAAGAAAGTTGCAGATGTCTTAGTTTCTGTCTGTAATGGTGCTGTAGAAACTCTAGTAAAGACCTCCCACCAAGTCTTGACTGCTTCAAGCCCTGCCTCTTCTAGTTCCAAACCAAGCCCTGCTTCATCTAGTTCCAAACCATGTCACACAAGCCCAAGTAGGAGTGAGGCATTGGAACGTTGTCTAACTTTAGTCCCTCGGAGACGATCTTTGGATGAAATCAGAGAGACTGGGTGGGTTAGCAAGGTTTCTTCTACTTTTGCAGTTCCTAGCAATAGGAAACTTGTACTTGATTTAACAGGGAGAGTTACATTTGAAACGATCCGATCCTTTCTCAATTTTATGTTGTGGAAAATTACGGACGGTTTTTGGAAAAGTTTGGATTTTGTCCATAGGGAGGCAATAGAGAAAGCGCTGGAGCTTCTGACATATATTAGTGAAAAGTCTGTTGTGATAGCAACGATTTGCTTCGCAATGTGTTTGCATGTATTGATGGGTGCACGGGTTCTTGTACCAGTTTAAGCTGTGGGAAGCTGTTGTTTAAAATCTGTAAGCAACTTTATCTTATCCTTTTTGCTTAATAGCTATGCATTTGATTTCTGATTTTCTATATCTGAATAGAGTTGGTCAGAAGGACATAATCACTTTGAGATGAGCGGATTGACTTTTGTTGGTATGGGTTGACCTGGTCCACTATTGTGATCTTCTGGTTAAGCGAGTTAAGTAGGGGTTAAAAATAGTGGTTGTATTGCATGACAGACGATTCTTTTGAGCCTAGCAGTATACTGGCATAGTTTCTGAAGTTTGATTGGAGAGGAGTTTCTTCTGAATTTATTACTTGTATGATGAACCTACTGAAAGATACTTTACCTTTTTCATTTTTTTGAGAAAAGAATGGGAAGATTTTGTTAAGAAAAGATCTCCAGGAGGAGGGTCCACAAAGGAAAAAATTTAACCAAATTGACGAAAAAAAGACAGATCAGGTGGTGGCCAGTAGACTATCACAAAGGTTGTCGGTAGAAGGTTTGCTTCTAACCAAGGAATCAACTAAGCAATTTGTACTTCTAAGATCAGGGTACTGTGTGACAGATAATTTTATCTTGGTTGGATATTAATATACATCCTTTTGTTAGATCTTCCTATGAAGGGACATTTATTTAGTTGTCTCATCTTTGTCTTTTTTTTTTTTTTTTTCTTGTCTTCTACAAAGCATAGTTATCTGATATACATGAAAATCGGTTCTCTCATTTTACTTTGGTTTGTTTTGATATCATATTTGAAGTTATGAAGTCCTCTGGAATTTAATATGTTTGTTTCATTGTAGATCTTTTGTTTTAAACTATCATTGTTTCTGTGATTCATTAGGTTTTGTTATGGACTTCTTTTCAACTGGAAATGCACCCAGCAATTGTGGGTAGTGATGTTTTAAGTTTCATTGCAGACTTCTATCCAAGTGGTAATGCACCAAATAATAATGGTAATAGATTTTTAATATTGGGAACTTTGATCTGGCAGATGGGGAACTGTAGACTGGTCAAATCAGCGATTTCAGCGTGCGGTGGTGTTATTTACTGAAGTCCGACAATCTGTTCCTTTGGTTCTCCAAAGTGTACTCAATTTAAAATTTCTCAAAAAGTCTCCCTTCTGGACCATCATGTGAAGCAGGGATCATATACAAAGCTGCTGGAGAGGAGCAAAATCAGTTCTTGTTAGTACCATGTCAGAAAGGGTTTATGTCTGGCTCAAAATCAGATGATCCTTGTAAAAGTTGATCAAATCTCTTATAGTTATATCCATATTAATTGATTGGCAGGATGGTACAATGTTCTCAATGTTTATCTCATGTTCATTCTGTTATTAATATCTTAACCAGACTTTTTGTTATCTTATTTTTATCAAATGTACAGTTTGCACACATTTAAAATGTACATTAATTCTTCAACATACTTGTTGTATGCACTGTTGATTATATATAGTGTCCTAGCGTTTCTTGTTTACCTGGAAAGCCCTGCCTTGAAAATCAGCTATTCTCTAAGTATGCATTTCTGCCTTTCTAGTTTATACCTTTCCTGAAAATCCAAAATCTGGAAACTCCTTTCTGGCTTTTCCTGGAGTATAGCTTTCCTTTTGGCATTTAAGTTTATGCACCATTTTTGTTATTCACTGCTAACCTTTCTACTTTTCTATTGTTGCTGTAATTTTGAGTTATTATGGTTCTAAGAGTAAGAGGAACCATCAAGGACCATGACAATCATGTTTACAGGGAGATCAGGTAGGTCTTACTGATTTTAGAAAAAAGGATACTTGATTGGATGCGCCGAAAATAACATATTGTGAGATCAGGTTTAGTATATGTGTTATGTTTGTGCTTTATGTGGAACTGAATGTTGTTTTCTTATGTTGAATTTAATTTTTCCCATGATCCTTCTGTCTAGATGAATTCCCTATCTCAAGAAATGAAGCCTCAAGCTGTTTTTGTCATTACTTAAACCACAACTTATTAAAGTGGATGTTGTTCTATCTTTATTTTGAACAGTTCTTGTGTAATTCAACTCTATTTAAATTAGACATTCTACCCATATCTATTGAACTTAGACCTTGAATTACTGAACTCTCAAATTTCTTTATAAAACCCTGAAATTGAAGTTAGATTTACTTTTTTTTTTTTATTTCAATGTCTCTTTGTATTTTGTGTGATAACCTGTTGGTTTCTCTATCGCAGTTTTTTTTTGGTTCATGTTTCCCAAAATCCATGGATGAAATTAAGAGCAGAATTTATCATAAACTTCTTGTCTGTTTAATTGTTGCTTTCAAGTAGAAAATACCCTTATCTTAAACCTCATGTTCTGCATATTTGTTGCTTTCGAGATGAAAATATGCTTTTGCTGCATTTTTCTTGGATGAAGTTAACATTATTGGCTTTGGTTTTCTATTTCAAAAAAATTATTGGCTTTGGTTTTCTATTTCAAAAAAATTATTGGCTTTGGTTTTCTATTTCAAAAGAATTATTGGCTTTGGTTTTAATCTTATTCTTCTTCGTCATGTTTAGATCTTCACAACGACTTCTTTGGTTGCAGGAGTTTATTTCAGCAACTCGTTCGAAGCTTGGGTTTTGAAAAGTTCTGTAAGAACTAGACCATATTGCTCGAATATGGTTTTGAGGATTAAAACAATTTTAGTACCAAAAATTAGTCAAACGAAAGTTAGTTGAAGTTGATACCTAATGTGCCCAATTTTAGGTGTTCTAATTTTTTTTTCTCTAGTTCAGTTGCTGCTTAACAAGTGAAGGGTTGTAGTAAATGTATCTAGTGATTCGCTCGACTGCTTGTATTTTGTTGAAAGTAGCGATATTTGTGTTTCTTTCTTTCTTTCCTGTGCCAGAGGTTGTTGGTACTCACAGAAGCCTTCCTATCTCTTGGGAAGACCTCTTTAAGCGTTTACTTGGTTTCTTGGTTGTATAAAATTCAAGAGACATTTAAGATCGAATCGATGTCATTTTCTGCTCCTACTAATTGCTGTGATCAAGTTTCTTTAACGGCAATCATTTTCTACTTTTTGTTTGCATAAGAATTTTCTTAGACCCTTCTCGTCTTCATTTTGATTATCCTTTCCGAATCTGAAGTTGTACTTTTGTGTGTTCTCGTTTATGCTGGGGCTCTTGATCTGGCCTTCTATTAAGTATTCTGGATTCCATTGTTGGTGAGTCGCATTTAGTTCTATGGCTTCATCATCTTCAATCTCGCTTAACTGATAGTAGGGTTCTGTAGCTTCACTTTTTGCTAGTCTGCAGGTTATTTCCTGATCTAGTTGTCAATTAGGATTTTAATCAGAGAAAAGTTTTGTTTTCCTTTCACTAATTTTTCCGCATTGTTGAGGCATTAGTCTTTAGCTTCATTTTGTTTTGGTGCATGGGTATCCATCCAGGTTCTCTGGTTTTTTATGAGAAATTTGTGAAAGTTTGTATTTTTTATCCTTCATTTCATTTGAGAAATCCATATTTGTTATCTATCCACTGATCTCATAAGCTTGCTAACTTTTTAGATCCTTTCAAAACTATCAAAACTAGAATTCTCAATTCCATTTAAAGAACTTCCTTCAACGATGGACTTCCATTTATGTTCTTTCCTAGTTAATTTTTTATTTCTGCTAGGCAGGCTTCAAAATCAGAAAACTATCTTACTTTTTTTATGTCTTTGGATTAAGTTCGTACTCTTGGAACAATTTGGCGTGGAAAACTCGATGCGAAAATGTTATGAGGAGCTATGTGGTGCAAGTGAGAGCTTGAAACATTTCTATTGTTAATGGATGCTCCAGAAAATTCAAACACGTCATGCTAATTTTCAGTAAAGAACAGATTAGATAAGAGGCAGACGATAATTACATGAACTATGACAGTCATAAAAAATTATCAAAAATGTAAATTCGTATTGGGTTAATCAGATAAAATTGTCACTTTGTAGGTTTATAGATTCAAACAATGTTGTAGAATCTAATTTGACAATGGTTCAGGTTTAGTTCAATTTGGGTTAATTGGGTTTGATTGTGGATTAACCTGTCATGATATCATAAAGACCTTATCACCTTTAAAAAACTTAAAAATAAATATCAACGGTGATCCTCATCTTCTCTGTCAGTAGAGAAGGGCCCCTGCATTGGTTACCAGAAGATAATTTGAAGAACTAGTTGCATGAGGATGCAAAAAGTGAGCTGATAAAAGAGTCTTATAATGACACCCCGTGAGTTATGTTACTGTGATATTGTTCATATAAAACAAGGTCTGCACTGATAGATAAGACATGAATGAGATCATCTTGTCGTTTCTATCTATGAGATGGTTCATATAAAACAAAGTCTGCACTGATAGATAAGACATGAATGAGTAAGCAGATCAGATAGAAATGACAAGATGATCTCCATGTCTTCCAGGACATATATCGAACTAACAACCAATAGATTTCTCCTAATCATTAATGAAAGTGTAGCTATAAAACATTCTAATAGCTCATTGAAACAACTTGGATTTCTTTACCAGGCCTATTTCTCCATTTACTGCAGAAAAGAACTCTTGGCTATTTCTATCAGTTTGAAAATGGAGATATAAGTGCAACTTCAAACTTTTGTAGTGATCAATGGAACCTTGTGGAATGATGAACAAAGTATTTACCCTAAGAATAGGAGTGAGATCATTAAGTGGTGACAAGAAGTTGTGAATGACACCCATAAAAATAAAAATAAAAATAAAAACAAAAGATGTGAATGACTTAACATAGATTTTTGCATTTGTGTTCTACATTTAAAAAGAATGGTATCTTGTGTTTGCAGAGTTTATCTGGAACTTGCATCTTTCTCCTTCGCTGCCTTCTCTTCTTGAAGCTTTTTTGCCCAGTATTCTTCCAGAGGAGGACCAAATATTGCCTTCCCTGAAACCACACCTATCCTGAAGATATCAAGTTATGTTGAAAACTCAGCCAAAGGCATACAGAATACTCACGGATGTTTCTAGTATTTCACTATTAAATGGTCATGGAAGTACATAAGTGCACTCAATTTGCCACTAGATTATCTGCTTTCCATACTCCCAGGGCCAAATAGGTATATTTTTAGCCACAACTTGCAAAAAACTGAGCTCATTATTTCTACCAAGGAACTCAAAAGAAAAAGGTAAATTACAAAAAGCAACATTGAATCTCTACATTGTTCGTAGGATTGAATGGCATATGGAGCAGCAGTTTGTCACAATTAAGGAGCCAGAGTTAACCCATTTACTCAGATGATTTTTCTATGGATCTCTACCATGAGAATTTAAGGCAAGACACCAAAGTATGTTCAAAGCAAGTATGCAGTGTAAAGATAGGAAAATCTTTAAAGAAGGATCTTAGAAGCATCTTCTTCATCACTTGTTTCATTTATTTATTCTTTATTTTGTGAATGCTGATAAAAACAAGATTCCCTACATTTAATCGACTCAAATGCTTGATGCATATTCTACTAACAACTGTCTGCGGTCAAAACCTGAAAGCTTTGCTTCTCTGTCTCCTATCAGACAATCTTAACAATGTTAAGCAATATTCCATGTTGTACTTCAGATGAATCTCTGCTTCAAGCTATCCATCCCAAAAAAAAGGTTATGGAATCCCTTTCTACTGCTTTTTTAGAAATAAACAGCAAAAAATTATAATAACAAACATTAATATTCCCAATCATACAACCTTAATACTCAGCAGTTTCTGCTAAACAATTAATTTTGTTTTGCACATGTTTTAATCCACGACTGTGAGTGACTTGAAAAGCTCAAAAGCTTCCCTTTCAGAGTCTTTTAAAGTCCCCTTCTGAAACAGTCCACACAAAAAGAAAACAGAGCACCAGAAGGATCTGTCATAACTTATTCAGTCATTTCTAGAAGGAGCCAAGAAGAACTGAAGAAATATTTGGGTGTCCCTATAGGAGGGAGATAGGGAGCGAAGTAGGACCCAATTTGCTGAATTACAAGACAAATTAGGAATAGATTAGCAGGCTCGAAATCTAAATATCTATCCATTGCAGGGAGAGTCACTTAAATAAAGTCCATGTTGCAAACTATTCTTGATCATATGTTACGGTGTAATTTTTTGTCAATGAGTTCAAAATGACCCAGAAAGGAGTCAAACTAGTTTTCTATGGTCAAGCAACGATAAACAGACAATCTCCCTACTAGACTGGCAGACTCAATGTAAACCACAAGAGAGAGAGAGGTGGTTTAGCTATAAGAAACTTATCATGGGTTGAGAGAGCATATCAATCAAAGTTGCCTTGGGGTTTTGGGTTGAGAAAGAATCCAAATGGGTATGATAACGGGAACCAAGTATTTTCCAGATATAAATGTGTTATATTTCCTTATCAAATTGAGTCATTCAAGAGTTAGTAAGAAAACTGGGGAGGCTAGGGACATTATAGAGGAGGGTTTTAGAAAACAGTGGCCAATGAAGAGGTACAAGTACAAGTACAAGCCACATTAAGTTGGACCGTTGTCCACACTACCGGCCATTCAGGTGGCATCCTCATCCTCAAGTGAAGTTAACGCCGTGATTCATGGAGCATATACCATCGACCTTAAGCCATGTTCGGAGTCTTACCGGAGTTTATGGTCCTACAAAATATCAAGAGCGCCCTGATTTCTGGGAGGAACTCACTCATATCGCCCAACTATGGCCCCTTCTGTGGCTATTTTCTGGTGATTTTAAAGCCATCTGCTACTGCAATGAAAAGTCTCCCCATGCCAATTGAATCTCTTCTACAGTGAGGGACTTCGCTGATTTTATTGGTACCTGCGAACTTGATGAAATCGGCACATCCGGTAAAGCTTTAACTTGGCCCAGCAGGTGGTCTCTCCTGTACTATCCAAGATTGATCGATTCCTTGCTACAGGAGATTGATTGCGCCTCTATGAGTGTGCTGCCGGCAAAGTTCTCAACTGCACCGGATCAGACCATTGGCCAATTCGGCTCGACACCAAGGTTGGATGATGAGGTGTTAAGTCTTTTTGTTTTGAGAACTCTTGGCTCTCAGACGAGGACTTCAACAAGCTAATTTCAGACTGGTGGTCTGGTCTTAATGCCTCTAGTGCTATTGGATGGTGCTTCCCTCAAAAGCTCTGGGGTTTGAAAAGCAAACTCAAATCCTGGTCCACTACCTGCCATGCTGCCAATGTGGTTGAGAGAACCTCTCTCAAGGCTCAAATCGCATCTCTGGATGAAATTGAAGAGCAAAGAAGCCTCTCCTCCATTGAATTCTCCCACCGCTCCTCTCCCCAGCAAATTTCAATACATTTCAAATCTGAAATGCACCCAATGGAAGCAAAGAGCTTAATTCCAATGGCTGACTGAAGGAGATGGCAACAACAAATTCTTTCATACCATTGCCTCTACCAGATAGAGGACTGACTGAATTACCTCTTTACTTATTCAGGGCGAGATAACTTCAAAAAAGTCCTTCATTACTAACGCTATTATCAGTTTTTTTTTGCAGGGTTATATATGGAGGACTGCCCTATATGGCCTATTGTCCAGCACACAAAATTCGCTAGAATTCCCCTTACTTGGCCTCCCTTCTCGAGTTAGCTTTCTCACACCGAGAAATTGAAGCTGCTGTGCTTGGCTTGGCATCAGATCGTGCTCTGGGATGGCTTCAACGGTGACTTCTGTCAGAGATGTTGGCCGACTATTAAAGACAACGTCTCTAGCATAGTTTGCAACTTCTACCATATGGGACTCACCTACCATGCTATGAGAGTTTTTACTGCTCTCATTCCCAAGAGGATGGTTGTGGAGCACCTGAGGGACTTTAGACCAATCAGCCTCATCTCTAGCTGCTATAAAGTTATTGTCAGAATCCTTGCCCACTGCCTCAAGACTGCCCTACAAACGATAATTCATCAAGGCCAAAGTGCCTTTATCAAATGGTGTATCATTCTTGACTCAGCAATGACGACGCATGAACTCATTGACCACCTCAAAAGATCTGGCTAACCTAAAGTTATTCTCAAACTGCCTTGAGAAGGCTTTTGACTATGTCAACTGGCATCTCTTGGATAGCATTCTCAAACATATGAGATTCGAGAAGCATTGACAATTCTGGATCAAAAATTGCATTTCCTTGACCTCCTACTCGATTCTCCTCAATGCCACTGTATGGAGTTATTTCAAAGGCATTTGTAGCATCCATCAAAGGGACCTCTCTCCCCCCTTCTCTTCAACCTTATCGCCGAGCACCTTTCTTTCATGGTTTATTTGATCCGATGGACTTCAACGTCCCTCTACTCCAAAATGTTGACGACATGCTATGGTTTGGTGATGACACCTTTTGATCAGATCAAGCACATCAAGGTGCTCCTTGGGCTATTTGAATTGACTTTCGAACAAAAAATTAACTAGCGCAAGTGTTCTATAATAGGCTTCCACATTGATCCGAACAAACTTCAATCTCTAGCTAGCTACCTTGGGTGCTCTATCACCACTCTTCCCGTCACCTATTTGGAATACCCCCTCTTTGACTGACATCCTTGCAAAGGGCTTGGGACTCCCAGGATCAAAAGGATTGATAGACGATTAGCTACTTGTCAAGGCTGACTCCTCTCCAAAGTTGGCTGCCTTGTCCTTCTGAATTCCTGCATCTCTGACCTCCCGATCCACTGCCTCTCTTTCCTGCCCTATCCTACCTCAGTATATCACCGCATTGAGAGCATTAAAAAAAAAAAATCTTTGGCATGTGGCTGATGGTGGTTTTAAATATCACCAGGTCAACTGGAAAGATATTTGCAAGCCGAAGAGCCTAGGCGGTTTGAGAATTAAACTCGTCAATGACATGAACATTGCCCTCCTCCTCAAATGGATATGGAAATTCAACTCTTCTTCACGGTCCATTTGAAGGGGAATGGTCGCTTCCAAGTTAAGAGCAATTTCGCTTGGTGAACATCTAGGGGAGCATGCCACAAACTTTCGCCTCTCTGGCACAACCTACAAGCCCTCCTCCCGTCTTCAAGGTCGTTGTCAGCCTTGTTGTTGGAAATGCTCAGCACATTAATTTCTAGAATAGTTGGTGGATTGGCCTCATGCTGCTCATTGGCCTCAGCCACCACCTCTATATCTCGGTGGACTGACCGACTCAGAAGCCCATGATGTAGGTGCCCTACTCGCTGATCTTAGCAACATCAAAATCAGAAATCACAACGAAGATAAGCTGATCTAGAGACTTGCTGACAGTAGCACCTTTCAGTTGCCTTTGCCTACCTTCATCTTGCTAGTTCGTCGAGCCCCATGAACTGCACCCCACAACTATTGCCTAGTGCTTATCTCCAAAAGTTAGAATTTTCATTTGGAGTGCACTTCATAATAAAATCTTGATTGTGGACAATCTCCGAAAAAGAGGCAACTTTGGCCCCTCCATCACCTACTTCTTCTGCAATGTCGTTGGTGGGAGTCTCTCATGTCCTCCTTCACTACCCGTTTGCTTGGAGAGTGTGGACACGGCTCCTCGATTTAATTGGTCTCCAAGTGTGCTTCCTACATGACCTCTACAATACTTACTGCTTACTCGTGGGTTCCTCCATCCTGAGGATGGTAAGGTTCTTCTCTCAGCTTGCCTTGCCTACATCCCCTAGGGCCTTTAGAATGAATGTAACAACTGGTGATTCTCCCTCAAATTCTCTAGTGCTAAGGGTATCTCCAGCCACATCATTGGATAGATATCCACTTGGATGTACTCGCGAAAGGACATTAACCTCGGTGGCCTTCCTCTTTTCAATTGTTGGCGGGCTCTTTTGCAAATGTATGGCCCCTCCTACAGCCCTACAATGCAAGAATGGAATCCCCTACCTCCTAGTAATGGCATTACTTTTGACGATCTAGGTCTTGCCAGTTTTGGCGGTGTCATCCGGGATCCCCGATGGTGCCACCGTGATCTCCTATTCCGGGACTATGCATATTTCAGACTCCACCTCCGCCGGGCTGATGGCACTCCTACAGGGGTTCATCATCTTCCGGGATATTTGGCCTCTTTATCATTGAATGCGACGCCAACATGGTGATTAGTTGGTGCTCCTCCCCCTTCTCTGAGCCCCCTTGACGTCATTGGTTTACCTTTCGTGACATTTTGGATATTTCATCCTTTTTCTCTTGTACTTGGACTCATGTCCTGAAATCAGCCACTTTTGTAACTAACTCTCTTGCCAAAAATGGTGTTTCTTTGCAATCTTTTATTGTAACTGGAATGCCCCTTTAATTGTTTGTGCTTTTGATTAACAAAGCTCATCAGCTTAAAAAAAATGAAGAGGTACAAGTGTATGGTTCGACTTGTGAAATTCAGATGAACTAAATAATCTTACCACATTATGGGAGTTTTTTAGATGTTTAGTTTGGGATCAATCTTGACAAGAGAACCCTCACCCTTGGAGAAGAATTAAAAAATTTGGCCAAGAGTTAAGAGTAGGTTGGTTGAATAACCTTTTCATTAGAGTTAGTAATAGAGGGATGTCAATTCATCAGGTAAATTTTTGATGTATACTATTTGTCCTCATGCTGTTTTTTGGAATCCCATCTGGAAGTGACCTTGCTTCCATCATAAAATTTTGATGCGGAGTATGTCCCAAAAGAGATTGCTAACTAAGGACAAATTTCATTCCTGGGTCCTTGTCTAATTCATATATTTTCTATAGGAAGGTGAAGAATCTATTGGGTATGTTAATTTCAGTGTCCAAATTTTGCAGCTCAAGTCTGGAATAAAATATTTAGGTTTTCTTCTCTTTCAAAGGTTACTTGTTCAAAATTTCAAGATGCATTTTTTGTTTTAGATATTTCAAAAGTTTTCTATAACCATGTTCAGATGGCCTAGAAAGATATTTTTTACTTCACTTAGGGAGGTATACAGGAACATGAAAATAACTGAAGTTTCAAAGGAGTTTCTCCCTGGTACTTGTTTCTGTTAAAATTCCTCCAAGGAATTTATAACCATACAATTGAAATAAAAAATAAAATAAAAAAGAAACTTATAACCACATGCGTTTTGCTAACTGCAGGAACAATTAAGAGAAATTTCATTAAAAAGCTAGACTTGCAGAGTCAGCTTGTTATGAATACGAATAAGCCACCAAGAGTTTAGTGCCATCCTCTGCAGAGTTTGTATTTGCAACTTTCGATGGTTCTGTTATCAATCATAGGGTACATGGGTGGGTAGGTGCCTGTGAGTGTGGTTGCTGTCTTTTTGTATCTGACCTACACCAATATTTCAAGTTTCAAATACTGATGGTGAGGTCATGGCAGTTACATCAGTTTGTTGTTTTGTTACCATTTTGGATACCAAGTGGAGGGTGGGTGCCTGTGAGTGTGGGTGCTATCTTTTTGTATCTGACCTACACCAATATTTCAAGTTTCAAATACTGACGGTGAAGCCATGGCAGTTACATCAGTTTGTTATTTTGTTACCATTTTGGATAGCAAGTGGTGGGTGGGTGCCTGTGAGTGTGGGTGCTGTCCTTTTGTATCTGACCTACACCAATATTTCAAGTTTCAAATACTGACGGTGACGCCATGGCAGTTACATCAGTTTTTTATTTTGTTACCATTTTGGATAGCAAGTGGAGAACAAAGATGACTTTTAAGTGTTCATGGAATGTGCAAATGGAAGTTCCTCATTCCTTGAAACGCAAATCATAGCGTACATACAGAGATACCAAGAAGTTAGCAAATGTTTTGCCTAAAGAAAGGTCAGGTCCTGCTGCTAAGTTCTGGTGGAAGTTGATATTGGAGAGTCTAGTTAAATAGGTGGTGTAAGTAAAGGATAACCACCAGCACCTGTGTCTAATGTTGGCATACACTTGAACTTCTCTTTTGTTAATGAATTGTAGGTTTCCATCCCAACTCATCACACCCATCCCAAAAAAGTTAAAAAATAAAAAATAAAAGGGAAACACAAAGTTTACAAGAATTAAAAAGTAAGGGGATATAAGAATTTTTAATAAACAAACACATCTAGCAGATAGCCTAAGTATTCTCAGATGAAGCTTAAGAAAAAATCATAAAGACCACGTTTGTAATTCACGTGCCAATCTTTTGCTACATAGTAAAGGTCCCGATGCTCATGTCCTATTAGACAATAGATTTAAATATTTTAGATGTAGAACTGAGTGGTTTGAACTTTAAGAACCATTAAGAAAAAAAAAAAAATTGGTGGGATACTTCTTTTTCACGACCTCAAGATCGCACATATGATTCTAGCCTTCCGCCTGTGGAAGAACAGAATGTCTCTAGATCAAAGTTTTAGGTCCAGATCACTTAGAAGGAGTTGTATGAAACAAATACATGAAATGCCAAAAAAGGAAAATGATTTTACTTGCCCAAGTTAAAATTTTAATGTGGCCAGAAAACTAAGTTGTTCCAGCAGTTACAGATTTCTTTTCTAACTGCTAAACCACCTATATGAACCACACTAAGTCCTCTGTGTAGATTCTTTATTAAGTCAACTTAAGTAAACGTAGATAACGAAATGCTCAAGCAGAACCACTTTCGGAAAGATCAAAATGAACTAATTCAATTAAAGTTTGAGAAAAGAGAACACATGCCACAACTTCCCGTAAACAAACAACCCGAAAAGGCAGCAGCACAACGATAGGTTACACAAAAGAATTCAGAGATTTGATAATACCCAAAACGGATATTACACACAGGTCTCACGGACATGGTTGGCCTAAAATCATTTCTCAGAGTCATAAAAATCCCCTATCCACTGCAAAGAAAGAAAATCCGGAAAGGAAAGAGAACTCACACTGATGCTACGACCACCATGGGTAACGAAAGGAATTTCCTCCTTCCGAACATCTTCTACGCCTCCTTGGCTTGAACGGCAGAGAAGGTCGAGTTCTATTACCGGAAGGGGGTAAGTCCACGACGAATTTTGTAAATTCCCGGGCCTGGAATAGAACTGGACCTTTCATTGCCTAGTTTCGCGGCAATGGCCAGTTGAGCCCATGAAAGGTTGTAGCTGGTTAGGAGGTGAACTAAAAGTCAAATGAACCCAATAATTATTTTGAAGAGCAAGACTTGTTCCTCTCTTGGCTTGAATAGGAGGGGAGGTGACAAGAGGCTCTCTTTAGAAACAAAAGAAGGACTATAACAATGACTGAATAAAACACATTTTGTCTTCTCCATAGTTCTACTGGTGTTGTTCTACCCAAAATGGACACAGACTCAATAAAAGCACCTCGGTCACCAATCACGTGCCTGAACACCCAATATCAATAATCCAATCTATTCTAGAAGTCCTAGCACAAAGGCACACCTACATGCATAAAGTCAAGTGTTTTCCTTAGGTGCCCAAATTTTGTTGGGCCTCATTGAAACTCAAGCTTAAGGTTCCATTGGGTAACCAAACTTGACTCACCTTAAGGAAGCTAGAAGCCTAGATCTACAACCATATGCATAATGACCCGTTTTACTACAGTGATGACAAGTCTCATTGGATCTAGTTCTCACATTATTCTTTCTTATTGTTTTCTCCCTTGTTCTTTCTTCTCACACCATTTGATCTATGAGTGGAAATCATATGAATTGTTGTGGAAGATCTGAGTGTATTTTTGGAAGAAAAAACTTATTACTATGTCAATTTTTAAAGAATTTTAAACTTATGTGAAGAAGTAGAGCAAAAAGGTGATTAAAAGATTATAGATCGATTAGAACACATAGTTCATTGCAAGAGACCCATACTTCAATTCGTGTGGCATTTGACATCAGATGACAACCTGATACACACCTCAACCAAATGGTGTAGTAAAAAGGAAGAATGAGATCATTGTGGAGATGATACATTGCATGCAAAAAAATAGTTATACACCTCACATATTTTGGGCATCAGCAATCGTTTGTGTTGTTTTTGTGTTGATTAGGAGTTGACAAAGTGACCCAAGAATGTGACTATATGATGTGCATGGAGTAAGCCTTGGGCCAATATGTATTAGCTTAGATGCAATATAGAAGTTAGAAAAAGTGTTCCATAACTTCTCGTTTGATCTCTTTGTGTAAACACTCTTGTTAAATTGGGTCGAATGCCCTATCCCAAAATGACTAGCCACTTAGGAAACCTCTTCTACCAACTAATAAACTCAAGATCTTTGTACTCACTAATCCATGTGGGCTTATTCCTTAACATTTTCCCTCACGTGTAGACCCTCTTTAGTGGCTCTACAAGTAGATAATTTAAGAGTAGGCAGTTTAAGTGTAGACCCTCTTTTGTGGTTCTACAAGTGAATAGTTTAGGTGTAGGTTCTTTTTTTTGTGGCTCTACAAGTAGATAGTTTTTATGTGAAGACCCACATATGAGTACCTACTCGGATACCACGTTAAATTGGGTTGAAGGCCCTATCCCAAAATGACTAGCCACTTAGAAAACTTCTAGAGGAGTTTTATTACACATCTGAGTATTGCGTATAGACCCACTACCTACAAAAGATAGGAGTGTGCCCTACATCCAGCATGGGTTATGACTGGAGTATGGAACAATGTCATACAACGTGGAGTGATTTTACTCTCAATTATCTTATGTAGGTTGTGCCTCATTAAAGAGACGCGTTGGAAGATATGGAGGACTGCCATTTTATATGAGAAGATCTTTTACACCATTTCTCACAAGCTAGGAGTTCATGATGTTCTCTAACCCCCAGCTTGAAGGAGAGTGTTGGAAGATGGGCCCAAACTCACACAACCAAGGGAGGTCCACATATTCAAGAGTGTTGGAAGATGAGCCTAAACCCATAAGATATGGTCCCACCAGGCACTGGAAGATGTTGATGTTGTTTTCTGTTCATCCACAGCTTTGTTGGTGTCGCAGGGGACTACGACCCCAGCCTCCACCGAGTTACTAAGTTGTTGTCCATTACAGCTTCCATTGAGGGGGAGAAAGAAAGTTCAATCTACCTCTGTTCGGGGCCACTGGGAAGAAGAACACTGTAGCAAAATTAAATGTTTCCTAACTTAGAAAATTTTTATGCCAACTAATAAACTCAAAATATTTGTACTCACCAATCCATGTGGGACTATTCCTTAACAACTCTTTTCTTTTCCTCTCTTCTTCCTATTCCTTCTCCAATTAATTCGAGCACATACATTATAAATACGTGTCGACTGATAGAGACAGAGACAAATTTTTAACGAGATAGAGCTCAAGTAATATGTAAACATTGTATCCAACTACGATACGTAGCTTAAGAGTTAGTTTTTGTAATGAACTAAGAGTCCTTGTAAATTTGTCTATAAATACCTTTTTCCACATCAATAAAGGTATGAAAATTAGTTCTTTTTTCCTCATATTCTGCATGGTATCAAAGCTCGATCAAATTCTTCCTTCCTGTAGCTGAAAATCATGAGAGCTCACCGAAGCCATCGCAGGCTCGATGGCTTGCCATCACCAAAAATATTCGTCGCCACCGCCGCTGTTGTGGCCGCCTCCGTTGCATACTCCCCATCTCCTCGCGTCTTGATAGCCGCTACTTTGTCAGATCTGACGATAGCTGCTCGCCGGCCATCTCCATCACGGACTCCACTCCTTTACCCCTCGTGTCGTATCAGTAGCCACTGCCTTCAATGCTGCTTCCGAACAGGCCAAAGTCTCAGTCGGGAACAAACTCCCTTGGGTGTACGATCACTCCGCCCATGAACTGTTTTTCTTTCTTCGCGTCGAATCTTCATTCGTCTTCCAGCTACGGTCGTGGTGAATTACGTCGTGAACTTGTAGTTAGGGTTTCAGTTTGCAAGTCCAAGTCGTGCAAGACCCTCCTACTACCTGGACTTGTTCTTTCTTCTTTCTTCTTTTCTCCACGTTGAAGCTGTCTTCCTCTTCCAGATACAATCGTAGTGACTGACGTCGTGGACTTGTGGCCTCATTTTTCTTGGCAGAGATTGACATACTTCTGCCATTTGAGAGAAGGTTACCTCGTCGGAGGTTTCGTGTTTGTCTTCTTTGCGGGAAATAGGCCTGTATCTTGGCGGCAATATGCAGCATCAGCTGAGGACGCGAAAAGCCACTTGAAAGCGCTGTTTTTTTAATTAAACAGAAAAATATTTACTTATTTAAAAAAAATTATTTTATTGTTTTAATTGCAATCTGGTCGCCAAAAGAACCTTGTCGTCTTCGTAGATTCTCCCGAGCTTTGCCGGCGGACGGCGGTTCTCCGTCTGAAAGCAAACACGTGTACCCTTCACTGCAACGTGTACCGACAAGACGCAACGTAGACTTCCGGGAGTCGGACGTGTCGATCATGGGATGCGAAGTGGAGCACGTGACTCGAAGTGGACACGCACAAATTTGGGGAGTCCCAACTCCCAAGCATAAGCGACAATGCTCGTGCTCCAGAGTGGGCCCGGCTCGGTTAACGTCTATCACTTTGTGCAGAAGGTGGGCCCACGAATGGGATGATTGCATTTCAAGTCAAAAAGGGATCACCACTTTTGTGAAGAGACGCGGTCAGGTGACTTGGCCCGATTTTTGCGCCTTCTCTACGGACTGAACTTGGACGGGAGTTCATCAACGTCGGCCAGTGTGACGCTTTGCTTGAAAGAGTAATTTATTTAAACGCTTATAAAAATTCGGACCCGACTGAACCGGGTTCATTTGAATCCGGTCTCTCTTCTGGGTTCACACTTTCTATGATCTCAAAGGGAATTTAACCACAAACCGTTCAAACTTGGTTTAGTTCAGTTTTTACTTGAACTCGGCTCCAGTTCAAATTTGAAATAAGACTCGTTAAGTATAACAAGTCAAACTTGAAATTTTCCAAGCTCTGCTTATTCACTCGTGAACTGACTTGTTAATATAGTTTTTTATGAAAATATCTTTTACTCTAATTGTTTTCATCAATTCCCTCTTTAGTTAGTTGATAGTCACTCTTATTTACCATAAACCTTAAAGATGATCGATTGTTCAACCCAAATAAACATATTGATAGAGGTGTTTGCTATTTCTTTGTAGATTATTAAGCTGGTTATTAGACATTAGTATATTTCATTGCAAAGTCTTGGACTCCTCTCTAATACTTTGCAGTTCAATAGTTCCAAGGTCATCACAATATTCTATTTATTTTTTTTATTTATTTTTTAAATTTTAAATGTAGGTTGGAGTTCAAACCAGGCTCGAGCTCGGGTCAAATTCGGTTAAATTTTTTGGGCACAAGTTTGATTCTAATTTTAGGCTTGAGACTGAGCTTGAGTTCAAGCTCGAGAGGTTCAAGTTTGGTTTGGCTCGATGCCAAATCACATGTGAAACATGGTTGAGTCAACCAACCAAGTGGACGAGAAGTCAGACCCAAAAAAGAAAAAGAAAAGTGAAGCCATTATGAGGAAATGGGTTTGGTCCAACGTCACCCACCGAATGAAATTGTGTGAAGCTTCTACGCATCTTGTACATGAATGGAGAGGGGACCCCATCTGATAGCTGACTTCATATAATATTATTTTTGTAAAGACTATGTAAAAAAGTCTACGGAGGTGGGAGGAAATGTGAATGGATTGTGAGCCAAAACTGCTTGGTGGTCACCCATTATGGCTCGTTCCCACTTTATACTGACAAAAAGGTTTTGATTTTTTCCCTATGGGAAAATTCAAAATAGAGAGATGCACCATGAAATTATTGAATTTTAGTCTTAAGTATTATTCATTTTCTTCTCTAAATTAAGAAAAATATAAATTCCTTTTTAAAATTTTAATCACTAATTATTTACTTCAGGAGCACCTATGTCGGACATGATACAACATCCTAACACATGATGCGCATTACACATATTGTATCACATTTTTGGTATTCTAATTGGGCTAATTGTATCTGATTTTACGTATTTTTGTGATACATAATGTTCCCTAACATAGATGCATGCCAACCTAGTTTGCAATTTGTTTTGGCCTTTAAAATTATGTAATATGTAAGCACTTTCAATCAAATAAATATTTATTATTTTAGCAGTTATTGTCAACTTTATTTTTCTTAAAAAATATATAATAATAATAAAATCAAGATTTGACATGTATTTGTTGCCCATAATAGAAGAGGCAAGTCTGAACCCGACCCGTCTGATCCACAGTTTCATAAAACCCCGATCGATCTAACTTAATCACTAGTTAATTTGCTTAGTCAAAACATCATGGTAAAAGTTATAATTTGTATGTATCCATTTATGTAATATCTCATATCGAAGTTAATTAATAGTTTTTTTTACCTATTTTATTCTTCCAATATTAAAATAAGTTTAATATATACACTACATTACATATTTTTTAGACTTTTTAATACTTAAAATGGTAATAAATTAAATAATTATTTTTTATAAATTAAATATTTTTTTAATATTTTATTTTTATTTATATAAAAATGAGATTAAAAAATCAAGCTCTCATGAAAAATATTTTTTCCTCTTTTTAATTACACGTCTGCTGAGGACTCTCTTCCTGGGTCCAGAGCAGTAGAAACTTCCACAAAGATAAAATTATCAGAGGGAGCTGTAGCCGGCCGAACAGAAACGTGAAACGACATTAAAAGCAAAAGGAAACGTTTCCATTCCTTTTCCAAAAGATTCCTTTCAGTAAAACTGGACAGACATGGAAGGTGGCCGCAGCCTGCATGTGTGTTTTCACTTCTGTAGATTCTTCTGCTTTAGTTAGAAATTCCGATTAAGAAGTTCTGCAATTCATTGTCGGTGGTTTACTGTAATCCTTTCGAATCTTCCCATGAAAAACTATAATAAAATGAACTCGAGGAAATTCCTACCAAACAGATTAAACTCAGACTCTTCAACTAATCAAATCATATTATTTATAGTATTTGCATCTCGCGAAACGATTTGGGAGACCCAGAAGAGGATCAATGACCCCAAATCCGAGCCCCTCAAAAAGAAATCGAAACAAAAGATTTAAAACTTTTCTGCTTCTTCTTCAAGGTTGTTTTTTCCCCGCACCTTGGGTGTAGATGTAATCAGTATGAGCCACCAGTGTCCTCCTCATCAAACACTCTTCCTCGCCAACCCCCTCGCAACTTTCCGGCATCTCAGTGGGTTCCGTCTCAACAGACTGCACAAGGAACACACAGAAAAACACCCATGAAGCAAAATCATAACCGGTGAAGATATACGATTGGCGGAATTAATATCGGAAAACAAAGGAAGAAAGAGAGAATAATACATACCATTTCCTGGGTCTCGAGTGCCGAGTCTGCAACCGCGAGCGGCTGACGGCGAGCAGCAGAAGCAAGAGAGAAGAGAAGGAGAAGCGCGAGCAAGAGAAGGGTATTTCTGGCCATGTTTAGAGAAGCGGAAGGAGCCGACCTGTGTGGAATTCGGAACACCAGGGATGCTGTATTTATAGAGTTGAGATTCGAGACAGGCAACGAAAGCGCGTGCGGGAAAGGTTTAAAAAAACGGAAAGGCTGCATTAAATAGCAGCTGAAATTTCGTTGAGAGGTTTAAATATCAAAATAGAAAAACAAAACTCTGGTAATTAAAAGCACGAAAGGCCACCACGGGTTTTCATCAAAGAGTTGCGGGTTTAGGTGGGAGAGTTCGCCGGACGATCCCCGTTTCCACCGGAGACGATAGGAATTGAACGTTGTTATTTTCGGCAATATTTATCCGCTCGGACGCAGCCGTTCGATTCATTCTCCGCAAATTTGGTCAAAGAAATTCGAGATTAGAGAAGGAAATATTAAATAAGTGTATATGACGGCCGTTGCAGGGAATCTACGTTTATGGATTGAACGGATCACGAATGAAAAAGTTGCCTTTGTACTTGTTTCTCGTGTTAGTGGTACTTGAAAACGATACCAGTAGAAAACGAATTCTTGGGAATCTCCTTGGGACAATCACTGGCCGGGTCACAAAAAAAAAAAAAAAACTCAAATATTGTATTCTCTTTTATTTCAACGAATGAAAGAAAGGGGAAGGATTGTTTTCCTAATTAGTTGCCATTGAAGTTCTCCTTTAGGTGGACATGTAAATGGGGAGATAACTAAGGAGAAGGGGGAAGGGTTCTCCCTCTCTCTCTCTCTCTCACATACACACATATACACATGTACACGAAGATGTCTTGCTCGTACAAATCATAAGGGACACATGATTATCGCCTTCTCTATTTCGAAACACAAAGGTGCCACGTCGAAGCAATGTGTTCCTCATGGAATATTAGGACCACATAAAAAGTATCAGATAAGGGTAATTAGCACAAGTAAACTATAGAGGAATTAAGATTTATAGAAAATTCAAAGTATATTGAGGATGTAATTTCTTATTTTCTTCTTTGACTTTGGCAACTGGGTGATGTATATCCAATTTATCATTTGGGTTCAAGTCTTGCAGAGGTGTAATGTCCATGTGAAGTAAATATTCAAAAATATTACAACTAGTTATTTATTTTATCTCTTCATCCATCCATATTAATACTAGGATATGAGTAAGATTACCTATTTACCTACTTACATGTTATCAAATGAAATAGATACAAGTAAGGGACATTTTAGTTTGATTATATATTTCTATTGTAAAATATTACAATATGGCTACTACCACTTAAGAAATCAAATGATGTAACTATACAATTCCTAAAGATTTCAATAGTCAAAACTCTAGAAACTTCATTTTGCCCTGCTACTATGGCCAGTCACCTATACCCACCTCCCCCACCCACACACACAAAATAAGGTTGACATGCAACCCATGTCCATATGACGAGGAATCATGAAATGGAGAGTCAAAGAGAAGAGGAGAAACAAGACAGTTCCCAATTTAACCCGCCTTTCTAAAGTAGGGTGCCCCCCACCCCCTACACACACACACAAAAAGAAAAAAAAAAGGTTGACATGGGACCCATGTCCATACGACGAGGAATCATGAAATGGAGAGTCAAAGAGAGGAGGAGAAAAGAGATAGTTCCCAATTTAACCAGCTTACTAAAGCAGGATGCCCTCCACCCTCTAGATACACATACACATACACATACACACACACACACACACACACACAAAATAAGGTTGACATGCGACACATGACCATACGACGAGGAATCATGAAATGGAGAGTCCAAGGGGGTAGGAGGAGAAAAAAGACAGTTCCCAATTTAACCCGCCCTACATAACATTATTCATCAAGAGTAGAAGATAACTTAGTTAAGCAAATAGATATTGGAATCGACAATAAGCAAATAGAAAGAAAACAAGAATGGAAATAAACACTAGGGGTTGATAGAGATAAAGATAAATGGTGATTGAAACAGAACCGGTGAAGAAGCTAGAAATTATATTGGAAACTCGTAATAAGCACTGGCTGATGACATTTAATGGATGAGTTTAATCTCGTAATAAGCACTGGCTGATGATATTTAATGGATGAGTTTAATTCAATAACATTAAAGTCAAGCACAGATTACTTATTCCCAACAAAATGGAGACTACAACGGCTGGCGTTTGAATGAATCAACTACGCTTCTAGAATGGAGAGAGACAGAAGCAGATAGCAGTTGACTGTAACCTTTTATTGATTCTGTGGTTCTTGAGAAAGCCAGTTTATCCCCTTAATTAATTATTCAACTATTACTACAGAGACGTAAACCCTAAAAAGAAAAGCTCTGACAGTGGTGAGTGGTGACGGTGGAGGTGACGAGAGCCTATCGAGGCAGAGAACAGCGTATGACAACATCTGAGATACGCTGACTTTGTTAAAAAACTCTACGTGACTCGGAATAAAATTGATCGAAACCTTACTTACGAGGATAATAAGCCTAGAAAACGCTGGATAAGGTAAACTGTAGTTACATCCGTTACATGATCAGGGCTGACTAATTTAGAGCTTTGCATAATTTAATCATGAAGCTCTATCCCCTCTTCATCAATCACCATTTTTAAAAGCCCATTCCATGTTCTGTTTGATACTACTAGTATTGGAATATCGTATTGGAAGGTCCTTTGAAGCTTAAAAATGGAGGTTATGAGTACCATCTCAGCTTTATTGCTGGGTCCATTTTTAATATACGACTTCCACAGGTTGAAGATGAACCGCCACGTAGGTTTAATGTGCTCAAAAAGGTTCGTTCCAAGGGAACATCAGAGGAGAGAAAATTTTGGTAAGACTGGATGCTTTTGAGATGCTTCATTCCATAAATGCGAAAATTTGGCACAAAGTGAGCTATTTGTGGATTTTGTGGCCACCCATAATAAATAAGAACTCTTAAAGAAGGTCCAGTGGTTCGGAGAAGATTTACTGTTATGTGATTTAATGTCTGCAATTGTCTTTCAGAAAGCCAGAAGCACTGTTTGTTGTTTAGAGAGGATAGAAAATACCTCCTCCACAAGGAAAAATGTGAGTGGAGGTTGATGATGGTTAGTGGTAGAGTAACTGTAAACACGCTCAGAGAAGGCTTGTCGAAATTGGAGAGAAATGAAGAAAGACTTTCTGGATTTGGTGTCTTTTGACATCCTTCACCTGCGTCGGTTCACTTTCCGCAAAGAACCCTGCTTTGGCCTTTTCTTCCTGCATCGGATATATACAAACTCCTGCATTTACATTCTTTCGGGCAAATAATCAAACAGGTGTTGGATGTGTTCATACGTGACACCTTAAAAAACTGAAGAAATTCTTGCAGTCCTGGAAGCTTCTGAGGATGATGGCGTTATCGAGTCATCATATCGTGTGCAGTTGACTGTGAATAGATGGAAGGAAAAGGGTTCCATTGATTAACCAGACACCAGTATCTACGGAGTTGTCAGCTGAACTGTAAATATTTCCATTTATTACATTGAGCAGCTGCTTGCGGTTCTGAAAAAACGGTAAAGAAGTCATTAAGGAATTCCGCTTAATATGGTCTCTCTCGACTGTAGATCTTTGTCTCTATCATGTGTCAGTCGACAGATTGATCACTTAATTGTCACCTGTGTATAAAATATTAAGGGAATTTTACCAAAATACCGGTTTTAAACAATTTATTTATGAAAATAACGAAGACCACAAATTATTTACAAAACTACCGAACTTTGACCGGTCCACTGTATATGTGGACAGTCAAAGGTGACACGTAAGCTTTGACTGCTTACGTGTCGCTCCATCATCAGAGCGATGCTGTAGATGAACACATGGACTGCCACGTCATTATTATTGACACGTCATTTGCCACGTCATTACATGATAAAATTTTGAATAAAATTAAAAAAATTAAAAAATCACATACACTTTTTATTACCTTATATCTAAAATAAAAAATTATTTAAAAAATTAATAAACAATTAAAAAATTAACTCTTACTTATTTAACACCATTTAATATCAATTAAAATATTTATTAATTAAAAAAATTATCGTTATACTTTTTATTTCTTCATATTTTACAAAATAAAATAAAATAAGTAAATTAATTAGATTTAAAATATTTATAAATTAAAAAATACAAAAAAAATATTTTAGAGTTAAAAATACAATTTATTTGTATATTTTTATCACCTTATTTACGAAATAATAATATTTACAAATTTTAAATATTTATAAATTTAAAAAATCTTACTCTTAAGTCTTACCCATATATTATCGATTTAAAATATTTAAAATTTTTAAAAAAATACAAAAAAACTATTTTAGAGTTTAAAAATATAATTTATTTGTATATTTTTATCACCTTATTTATAAAATAATATTTAGAAATTTTAAATATTTATAAATAAAAATAATCTAACTCTTACCCATTTACTATGGATTTAAAATATTTATAAATAATTTTTTTTATTTTTAAGTCTTGCCCGTATATTATCTATTTAAAATATTTATAAATAGAAAAAAATTTACTCTTAAATCTTACCCATATATTATCCATTTAAAATATTTATAAATTAAAAAAAATATACAAAAAAATTGTTTTAGATTTTAAAAATATAATTTATTTGTATACTTTTTATCACCTTATTTACAAAATAATAAATTATTAAAAAATATATTATTTAATTAAAAATCTTACAAAACTTTACAATAATTTTAATTTGGCAAAAATTTTATTAACATAAAATCAGAAATTAAACAGTAAATCACATAAAAATCAATACAGTAATTAAACACCTAAATTCAAATTAATATTATAATTAAATACAATAATTCTATCCAATTAACAAAAACCCTAAAAAATCACCCCAAGGTTTTGAGAGAATGGCCGGGACGAACAAAGGGGAAGGGAAAGAGCGTCGGCGGCGAGAGGAAAGGGGAAGGGAAAGAACGTCGGCAGCGAGAGGATGAACAGAGGGGAACGGAGAAAAAGAACGAATGATAAGGCTGAGACGAAGAGAGAGTGGTTGAGCGGAGGGCGTCGAGGGCGAGGCCGAGCGGCGGCAATAGGGGCGAGGTCGAGGCCGAGGCAGAGCAGAGGCCGCAGGCGAGCGGCCGAGGCCGAGCGGCGGCAACAGGGGAGGCGAGCGGCAACAGGGGAGGTGAGCGGCAGCAGGGGAGGCGGCAGAAGGCGAGCGACGAGAGGAGAGCAGCCGAGACGAGAGGCGAGGAGAAAATCGTGGAGGAGAAAATCGCTTGCGGCCGCTGCTCTGCCTCGGCCTCGTCCCCGCTACCGCCGCTCGCCTGCGGCTGCTGCTCTGCCTCGGCCTCGACCTCGCCCCTGTTGCCGCCGCTCGGCCTCGCCCTCGACGCCCTCCGCTCAACCCTCTGTTCATCCTCTCGCCGCCGATGTTCTTTCCCTTCCCCTTTTTGTTAATTGAATAGAATTATTTTATTTAATTATAATATTAATTTGAATTTAGGTGTTTAATTACTGTATTGATTTTTATGTGATTTACTGTTTAATTTCTGATTTTATGTTAATAAAATTTTTGCCAAATTAAAATTATTGTAAAGTTTTGTAAGATTTTTAATTAAATAATATATTTTTTAATAATTTATTATTTTGTAAATAAGGTGATAAAAAGTATACAAATAAATTATATTTTTAAAATCTAAAACAATTTTTTTGTATATTTTTTTTAATTTATAAATATTTTAAATGGATAATATATGGGTAAGATTTAAGAGTAAATTTTTTTCTATTTATAAATATTTTAAATAGATAATATATGGGTAAGACTTAAAAATAAAAAAAATATTTATAAATATTTTAAATCCATAGTAAATGGGTAAGAGTTAGATTATTTTTATTTATAAATATTTAAAATTTCTAAATATTATTTTATAAATAAGGTGATAAAAATATACAAATAAATTATATTTTTAAACTCTAAAATAGTTTTTTTGTATTTTTTTAAAAATTTTAAATATTTTAAATCGATAATATATGGGTAAGACTTAAGAGTAAGATTTTTTAAATTTATAAATATTTAAAATTTGTAAATATTATTATTTCGTAAATAAGGTGATAAAATATACAAATAAAGTATTTTTAAACTCTAAAATATTTTTTTTGTATTTTTTTAATTTATAAATATTTTAAATCTAATTAATTTACTTATTTTATTTTATTTTGTAAAATATGAAGAAATAAAAAGTATAACGATAATTTTTTTAATTAATAAATATTTTAATTGATATTAAATGGTGTTAAATAAGTAAGAGTTAATTTTTAATTGTTTATTAATTTTTTTAAATAATATTTTATTTTAGATATAAGGTAATAAAAAGTGTATGTGATTTTTTAATTTTTTTTAAATTTATTCAAAATTTTATCATGACGTGGCGAATGACGTGTCAATAATAATGACGTGGCAGTCTATGTGTTCATCTACTGATGATGGAGCGACACGTAAACAGTCAAAGCTTACGTGTCACCTTTGACTGTCCACATATACGGTGGACCGGTCAAAGTTCGGTAGTTTTGTAAATAATTTGTGGTCTTCGTTATTTTCATAAATAAGTTGTTTAAAACCGGTATTTTGGTAAAATTCCCAAATATTAACTATGGTCAGTCGTAGCTTATGAATGGAATTCATCTCTTCACTGCACACGTCCTGTTCGATGAATTACTCTGTTCTGTAAATGACCCACCTGGTGTGTGCAATTCATTTTGATCAGGTTCCTGTTTCCAACCCGAACCCACAGTTTGCTCGCGATAGTTCAGCTTGCCGTCTAAAGATGATCGAATAAGCTTCAGCTGCCAGTTCTCAACCTTCCATAAATACAAGTTGCTTCAGATTTCAATCTTCCGCACATCCTCAAAGTGGGCAGTTGTCATTTACTGTAGAAAGAATAAAGCGACTGAAACAATCAGACTACTTTTCCTCTCACGGCTCTGTATTCAACTTTGGATAAATGTTAAAACGTTCAAAGGCGAAATAGAGATCCATTTCAAAGAAAAGGAAGACCAGTAATCCCTGTAACTGGTCAAAGCTTCCTGGTGACAGGACGTGTTCTTCCGCAACCACACAGTTGCTTTCTAACCTTCTCCACACATAATTTTCTCCAACAACAGAAGTCCCCATCACATGAATCTTGAGTGGATCTTGAAAGAATGAAAAGATTTCAGACAAGAACTCGATGTCTTTAGTCTTCTTTGAACGATCACCATAAGATAAGATTCCACCATGCAAAACTAAGTGCAAATGACAGAAAAACCGCAAGTATTCAAGGTTCAAATAATCAAATGGAACAACTATCTTTTTGGTGTTTCGGGTTCCCATTTCAGTTTTGAGATCAATGTGAAAAAGCTATCAAGTTTCTTTGATTGAAACTTGATGTAACACCTAGTAGACGAACTGATGCATTATGAACACATAATCTTCAAGTCTTATTTAATTCAAGGCTTTAGTCGTATTTTAATGATGTTGAATGAGTGTTTTGTCTACCTCAAAACCAGTAACCATCAATTAGCTTCGTGGGTTTGTCTAGTAATTATTATATATGGACTTCTATGGAGTTGTTCAACTCAGAAGCTTTTGATGGGAAATCCGGTGAGATGAATATCAACAAAGTGACAAACCCATCTGTGAAGAAATTGTGGAAACCAAATACCAAATGACTTTCTTACGTTTTACATTCATGTACTTGAGCTTCTATCCAGACCAATCAACTACCAAATGAAAAATAAAAAAAATTACTAGCCTTTGTTGAGTTAAAAGAGTTTCCGAATCAGGCGGAATTCCTGCCAGAAAAACAGTGACAAGAAAGAATCCATTGGTTATGTTTTGTTGGTACATATAGAAGGTGACAAGCTTGTATTTTTCTGAATTGCAGGAGGATTTTGAATTGTCTACCACTAGAAACAATCAGCTGCATTAGTCTCGTTTCTGATCCTGAATATGATATTTGAATTGTTTTTCGTTAAAGAAAAACTTTTCCGTGATTGATTGCATTGAAATCCCTGTATTTGTCTCCTCCTGGAATAAGCAACCAGGGTCATCCATTATTCTGGTAAACATTAGTTTTATCATTCTCAATGGTGATTGAAACAGATCGAAGTGCAGGCCAGTGGCCGGCAGAGGCAACCCATTCTCAGCATCTAGAAAGCTAGTGCCGGCCATTTGAGAACAAATCCCTGCAAAGACTTCTCAATCATGGCGTTGAAATCTTGTAACAGGGACCAGTAGAGTATATGCATGGAAGGGGATCCAGTAAGAGTTATTACAGAGAGAAATGATCCATTAATCAGCTTAACCCATCTGTCATTCAATTCATGAGCCACGAGTTCTTCTCTCTCTCTCTCTCAGTTAAACAAGAACACAGGCTTCCAGTCTTGTAGCATTCATGAGCATCCAGAAGTGAAAGTGTTTTTCACATGATCACCGGCGACATGGTAGAGAGGAAGATAGTGACACATCACAGATTTCTTCAATGGGGCATCGTCAGTTTGTCATCTCCTGCTCTCACGTCTCACCTCCTCCCAGTGCCTCATGGATAGAATTTGAGATTCTGTGGTTGCAGAACAACGAGGACGAAGACTCAATATCTGGCCATAATAAAGGCTAAAGGTACAGTAGATGAAGGATGAAAGCTTGAACCGTTTTGTTTGGTTTTGGACTCATTAATGAGGAATGGAGATTCAATGGTGACTGCATTGGTCTCTCATTCCGGCGCTGGGTAAAGACCAACTCCCAACCGTTCTCCACAGGTTTTGCAGAAGCCATACCATGCTGCATTATCTAATTAATCTGAACAATGGTATAATAATGGATTTAGGTCCAGGTTCCAGAGTTAAAAAAAAAAGGCTACATTTGGACCCATATATTATTATATATCCAATTAGCTTCATTCATAGTTTGGTTTCAGAATTGTCGTAGATGGTGGAAGAAGCAATTGCAACTCGTACCAATGGGTGAGTGGGAGATAGTGCAGTATGTGCTCGGTTACAAATCTGGCTACATCAAGGGGTGGGGTCAAGGTTAGCTGCTTCTTCCCATGACACCTCAAGGATCTTCTAGTCATGCAACTGAGCTTGAGGATGAGTTGCGTTGGACTCGGAACGAGATGCATTCTCTACAAGATCAACATGATAGTCTATGGTTGAGTATGATGAGATGCAACAATTCTTTCTACAACTCCATGCAAAGCAAGAGAGGTGTTCCCTAGGTACCCCCCCTATGTGATAAAGCAAGATCAACTTCTTGTCTTGTGACTGTATATTTTTTTGCTTTAATGTGTATATTAATTATGTTTGTTTTTATTAGTATATTTATTATTTTCTGATATCATATCATTTTTATAAAATAAAATAAAAATATTTTGGAAAATAAAAATTTACCTTCTACTAGTGCAATTTTTATTTTATTGATAGAAGGTTCTTTATTTTTTTTAAATATTGTACTTTACTCATGAAAATAGGAGTTTCCCAAGCAAAATGTTAATCTTATGTTAGCAAAATTTCAATATTTATGTGGAGAAATAGAACTTTTGCCAGGAAAGTTAAAATTTTGTTGGCAGAAGATGGTTTTTGCCAATGAAACTTTGTTAATAGAGATTTGAAATTAGGGGTTGGCAATGGGCCGAATTTCTCGAGGAATCCACCTAACCCAACCCAAAAACCCCAAGGATGGATTTTAAGTTTCACCACGTGGGTAGAGGAAAAACATGCACGGGTTCGAGCAGGGAAGGGTTTTACCAAACTTGACCCAAACCCGACCCGACCTGACCCTAATCCAACCTGATTAACTTATATGCTTTATAGATTATAATTATATGTTTAAAAATAAAAAGAGAGAATTTTTTACTTTTTAAGAGATTTTTATTATTTTTATTTATAATATGATTTTTTTTATGAATGGTAGATTGGGCCATGGGCCAAAGCGGGGATGGTCAGGAATAAGGGGACGACACATGGATGGAGAACATATCGGGCTAGGGGTGTGGGGATGGATTTTTTTTGTTTTTGTTTTTGGGTTTGGGTTCAAGTTCAGGGTTTAGCTTCAAGTTTGGGTTTCAAACACTCCACCACAACGCAACCCAACCCGTGCCCACCCTTATTTGAAACTTTTGCCATAGTTATTTTGTCGACAAAAGTAGTAGTTTCAAAAATGTGCCAAGTAGCTCTGCCAACAAAATTTTGTGAGCAAAACTTATACCACAAAAAACACTTCTACTAGCAAAATATTTCAATGGCCTAAGTCAAATTTCTTGTACTGCAATACCTGATACATATTAACGATACTTGGATGTAACATATAACCCCATACCCAAAAATAGATACATGTCGGCCGATACTCGATACATATCGGCCATACATGGGTATAATCTATAACTCCATGTCCAAAAAATGATATGTATCAATCGACACTTGATACATATTATAGGCAACCATACAATAAGCATTAACCGGTGCTTAATCACTTACTCTCATCACCTTTACATTATCTTTTGTTATTATAAGATTTTCCCTTGTCTTAATATAGGTACAAATGCTACAACTATTTTTGTATCATTTTAGTAGTAACATAATATTAATAAAGCTGGTCAAAGAGAAGAAATTTCAATATAAAAAAAGTTTTTAATTGGGAAAATTGGTAAAAAGTACAATGTGAGATTGACCCCTAGAAATGGTGAAAAAATACAATCAAGAAAACTGTGATATTCCTTTGTGCATTATAATGTTGTAACAAACTATATGACTCCAATATCATTGAATTATGAAATACTAGCAACATTATTATGTGAACTAATTTGAGGTATATTTGATTGAAATTTTCTAAATTTTCTATAAGTAAAAACTTTATGTGTATAGGTTATTTGGTTTTATACACTTAATGATTGTGAGTTCCATTATCTGGAGGTCCATTGTGCAAACATGAGATTACATGTCAATGTAGGTCTATTATTGATGGAATTGAAAATAGTGTTGTCAAAACTGGACCGAACTAAGACATGGAATCAAGTGAATCAAAGTTAAAGCATTGTCTAATTCTGAAAATATAAACAACCATTTTTTTCCTCCAAAATTTGGATTGATTTAGCTTATTTGTACCTTAAATCTCCCAGGAAAAGAAACATTTCTCAAAACTATCATATATCTATTTCAATTTGCTTAAGAAGATAAAAAAAAATCATCATTAACAGTTTTTCAAAGAGTTCCATAAATTTGTATATTGTTATCACAAATTGTGGGGGGGTTAGTGCACATGACTCAGGACATGATCTTCATGCGCATTACGCAGTTCATGTCCTGATGTCGTTAGGAAGCGCCAAAATTCATGTCATGTACATGAACATACATGACTCAAGAGTTCATGTCCCAAGAGTAAACGACGGAAAGTGCTTTCTGCCCGATTTTGAGAATCATCTACATGACTCATACACGGAGCTCTCTCTGGCTCAGACTGTCTCTCTCATTTCTCCAAATTTCATTCCCGCAGCCCCTCTGTCGTCTCCCTGAACCCCGAGCTCTCTGCTCCCTCTCTCATCTCCGTCGTCCCTCTCCGGTCTCCCTTTCTCCAGTCTCCCTCTCTACTGCCTCCATCTCTCACTGTGAACGTCCTTCCGGCGTCCTTCTCCTTCTCGGACTCGCTCTCCCTCTGAACCTCCCGCGCGCTTCTCCCTCTCTCTTATCTCTCTATCTCTTCTCCCTCTCTTCTCCCTTTCAACACCTCACTCCCTTCTCCCTCACGCTATTATTTTTTCCCCCAAAAAACCTTCCAATTTCTTGCGATTTCACTTGTTTTAGTTTTGATTTTCTTCGATTTTGACATTTGGGCTTCGATTTCTTAATTTCTACTTCGATTCGGCATCAATTTCCCCATTCGGCTTTGATTTCAGCCATCAGCTTTGGTTTAACAGTCATCCTCCCTCTCCTCTCCCTCTTGAGCTCCGTCGCAGAGCATGGGAGGTCGATCATCTGTTGTAGAGCTTCTCGGTCTCCCTCTCTGCATACCGTTAGAGTGCCGCCTCTATCGGCGTTGCCGGTAGCCGTCGCAGTCGCCATTGCCCGCTGGCTCGCCCCTGAGAAAGATGACGACAGTTTTTCATCCCTGAGGAAGACAACGATAGTTTAAAACTATCGTAATCAAAATCATTAATTTATAAAATTTATTTATAAAATAATTATTTTTATTTATTTAATGCATTTATTTTATAATTACTATATTAAAATAGTGATTTAATAGTCATAATTAAAATATTTTTAAATAAATATTTGATAAATCATTTTGGCATAATTATCCGATTGCTATAGTTAATTAAACCAATGGTTTTAAATTTTGTGATAATATATTATTAATTAATAATACATAAAATATATTATGTACAAATATATAGTGTGTTAAATTTATGATTAGATCAATTTTTTCTCTTAAATTATTCATTTTTAGGTTAAAGTATAGCATATGTTATTAATAAATTAATAACTCAACGTATTACTTTCATTTTTTTTATTTATAACATTAATCATGTGCGTATTTCATTGGCTCATGTAATTACCATATTAATACATAATAAAATATCTAATTAAATTAATAAATATATTAATATATTTAATGATACATTAAATAATTTATTCGTGTAGTAATAATGGTTGTTTTACCTAATTTGGGGTTTAAAGATTATGTTGTAATTAAGTGTACTATGAAGGTTTAGAGATTCTCTTGTGTTTTATGTTTTTCTCATGTTGGGGCACTAACACTGGAAACTGTTTTCCAGTGCACATGAAGTCGTCAACACTAACACCAAGTGCGAAGATGATCTTCATGTATCCATTTGGGGGACTAAACCCCCCCCCCGATATGAGTTGATTGAACCAGGTCTACAACATTAGCTGAAATTAACATTCCAAAAGGACCTTATCATTTTAATTAATTGAAGCAATTTATTACAAGAGCCAATATATTCTATAGGAATTTTTTATAAAAATTTAAAGAATATTTTCTATTTTTGAAGTGGTTGCAAAAATATAAATCTTCCTTTTTAAAGAAGGTGAGGCGTGTAAACCAAGAGATATCTATATGTGTGTGTGTGTGTATGTGTGTGTGTGTGTGTGTGTGTGTGTGTGTGTGTGTGTGTGTGTGTGTGTGTGTGTGTGTGTGTGTGTGTGTGTGTGTGTGTGTGTGAAGCTCAATTTTAGATATTTAGGTTTTTTACAAATGTATAAAATTTTAATATTTCCATCATAAACTGTAATATTATATTATATAAAATCATATTTGACATTATAATATAAACAATATTATTATTGATTATATTATGATTGAAGAAGTATTAATGACATATCTTGCGATTAAGTGGTTAAGTGACATATCTTGTAATCACTAAGTATTTTAAGTTCATTTTGCTCATTATCATGTATTAGAGTTTCTATCCAACATTATAAATAAGAAGAATTGGGGAGGGCAAACTCATTCATAGGGGCTCCTCTTTGTGAAACCCTATTTCACTCTCTTCTACATTATAAATAAGAAGTATTGGGGACAGCAAACTCATTCACACGAGCTCCTCTTTCTGAGACCCTATTTCTCTCTCTGGTTATACTCGTGCTCTCCTTCTCTCCGCTTCTTCTTTCCTTCTTCACTTCTACTCTAAACTCTTTTAGACATGAAACTTTATAATCTAACAATTATGTTTATATCCATAGAATCTTGTAAAATTTTAGTTATTGTTGAAAGAAAAAAGTACTATTATATAATAAGAGGGTTTAATCATTTGATCGGAGGTTTCTACTTTCTTGAACTTAGAGCAAATACAATTGGATGTCCAGTGATCGAATCAGCCTAAGTGGTACAACCATGAAATGAATGAACGAGTTTAATATTGACGATATTAAAGAGAAGAGAAACTAATAAGCACTATATTTTTTATTGATGAAGAGACAAGTATTTATAGCTTTACAACAAGTTTCGTAGCATATACAACTCTTTAGCTACGTGTTGTAGATAGATACAAAATACAAGTTGAGTTTTTCTTTATTTGGTATCTTGATTAGCTCCGTTATCCTTTATCTCTATCATGCCCCCTATAGATGGAGCTACAAGAGGACAGTCCAATCTTGGTCATCATGAAGAGCAAACATGGTCGCTGAAGCGGTTTGGTGAGAGTATCAACCAACTGATCACTAAAGGAAACATGAGTAACCCGAAGAACGCCACTCTGAACTTGTTCATGAATATAGTGGTAATCCAAAGCAACATGTTTCATGCGAGAGTGAAATATTGGATTAGAACACAGATTTATAGCACCAATATTGTCACAATAAAGCACCGATTGTTGTGAAAGAAAACACTCAGTTCAGTGAGAAGAGAACAGATCCATCAGATTTCAGCTGCAGTGGTTGCAATAGATCGATATTTTGCCTCAATGGATGAGTGAGCCACAGTTCGTTGTTTCTTAGAGCTCCAAGAGATAAATTGTGACCTAGGTAAACAACATAGGCACATGTGGAAGTGAAATCATCCTTATTTTCTGCCCAATCACCATGAAAGAACGCATGGAGAGACAAAGGAGATTGTCGGTGTAGTATAATACCATGATCCAAAGTTCCACAAAGATAACTCAACAATCACTTTACAACATCCCATTGGTCAATAGTAGGGTATTGCATAAACTGAGATAACTTATTCACCACATAAGCAATGTCAGGAAGAGTAAGAGATAATTATTCCAGACTACTAACTACAGTCTGATATTCAGATGGAACAGAGAGTGTTGTGCTAGACTGAAAGGTGAGTGTAGATGACATGGCAAGAGGCGTTGATACAGCCTTTGCATTTATCATGCGTGTGCAAGCAAGTAGATCAGAGATATAACGACATTGGGATAAAAAGTAATCCTTGAGAACAAAGAACAACTTCTAGGCCGAGAAAGTAAGTCAAAGAGCCAATATCCTTTAGTAAAAATCTCTGAGTAAGAAGGTGGATGAACGTTATCATAACTTGATCATTTTCTCCTGTAATAATAATGTCATCCACATATAGGGGTGGCATCGAATCGAGCCGAGCCCAAACCTACCTATGTTCTAGCCGAGTTTGATTTAAATATTTCGAACTCGAGTTTAAGCCAAGCCTAGCCCCAAGTCTAAATTGTAATCGAGCTTGAGCCCAATAATTTTAATTGAATTCAAGCTCGAGCTTGAGTCGAGTTCGAGCTCCAACCTACATTTAAAACTTTGCATAAAATACAAGTCAAATAAATTGTATACAAAAGTATGCATACATATTACATAAAATTGGGCATAACCTCTACTTAAAATTGGACATAAGATCTGTATATTAACCCTGCATCAAATTATCTATACATTATGCATAAAATTATTCATAAAAGTTAATTATTATGCATAAAATTTATTCAATAATCAAACACAAAAATATTCATTTGAAAAGCAACGCTAGTTGTCCATTTTTACTCAATCAAATCGTTCTAATTCAAGGACTGGAAAACCAGATCATCGAGACAGAGAAAAAGTTTAAGAAAAATGGTTTTGGATGACTTAGTCGTATGCCCAATTTCGAATTTTCCTCGGAGCATGGATTCATACAACAACAGTTCTGAAATGTTATCAATATGTTCTTTTGAAAAACTTGAGTGGAGTTAGCATTAAGAGAGAACCTCAAAAAATTTTAGTCTCTTCAAGAGCCATGAGGAAGAGACAGCCGGAGTTCAAGAAACAATTTTTTTTCACGTGCACAAGGGGAAAAATTATTTCTCCCCCAACTTAGGTCTTTGGTTTTCTGTCGAAACAACGCGGGGGCAAGGGGGTCTAGTGGCGTCGGCGACGAAAGCAGCGGTGAAGGTAGTGGCTACAAAGACGATGCGGGGGTAAGGGAGTCTGCGACAAATTCGCTCGGTGAGCAGTTGTCGATGACGATGGAGTCAACCATAGCAGCTGACGGGAGGGGCTCGACGGTGATAAGGATCGGTGACAACAGACGAGGGGAGGAAGAAATCAAAGTCGAAGACGACTTTCGCTCCCGGGCCCTCGTTAAGTTAACGAACTGGTTAGCGAGCTTTCGAACCGAACCATGGTTCGGTCTAGCTCGACTCGTTAACTCAAATGAGACTTATCTGGATCTCAAACTCGGTTCGAGATCCAGATAAATCAAATCGAATTGAGTCGGAACTAAGTCGAGCTCGAGCCACTCGTGAACCAGCTTAGTTCGATGCCACCCCTATCCACATAGACCAGAATAGACAAAACAACAGTACTTGTGTGAGAGAAAAATAGAGAGGATTTTGCATGAGAGTTGGTGAAGCCAGAGGTGATGAGAAATTGGTGCAACTCATGATACCAAGAACAAGGAGTTTGCTTGAGACCGTAGATAGCCATGCAAATTTTGCAGACATGATGGGGATGATCACGAATAATAAAGTCTGATGTTGTGCTATAAAAATATCCTCAGACAGGGTACCATGGAGAAATACATTATTGACATCAAGTTGTCAAACCCACCAACTACAACTTACTGCAAGACTAAGAACAATAGTGGTAGGCTTGACAACTTAACTAAAGGTTTCGTGATAATCAACCTCAGGGCGCTGGTGAAACCCTTTGGCAACTAGGTGAGCCTTGTAGCTGTCAATAGAGTCATCAAAGAGATATTTAGTACGAAAAATCCATTTGCAACCAACCCAATTCTACGAGGGATTTAAGGGAACTAGTTCCCATGTCCCATTCCGAAGAACATCATACTCATCAGACATAGCCTGATGTTGTTTGAGATTGGTGAGAGCTTGAGTCATGGTTATTAGTTCACAATCGATAGATGTAGGAAGCTTAGCTGTGAGGTTTAATTTGTGGTTGGGCTTATGAATGTTGTTTTTGGATCTGGTGACAATAACACGGGGAGGTGAGGAAGTAGGTAGGGGTGATGGGGGTGGGTCGGCCAAAGAAAGAGGAGGTTGAGTGGGGTTAGGTGTGGGGTCTTGAATGGAGCTTACAGAGGGCGCAAGGATCGAAACAGTGGTTGATGAGCCAGTAACTGATAGTAAGGACACAGAGGAACACTAGTGGGAGAGTGTGTGAGATGAAGGATGGTTAAGGTGAGACTAAAGTTTATTGAAGGTAAAGTGTATTGAAGGGGAAGATAGACTCAACGAGTTTAATATGGCGTGACTCATAAAGACGAGAGGTACTAGGTTCAAACATAAATAGGCACTTTGAGTAGTAAAGTACCCAAGAAAGACACAAGGAGAGGAACATGGAGTGAATTTGTGAGAAGAGTATGGCATGAGCCACGGATAACAGAGGCAACCAAAACTTCGGAGTTTAGAGTAGTTAGGAGGAGTTTCCAAACAGTTTGGCATATGGTCAAAGAAGATTAAGCGTGGAAGTAGGTAGACGGTTAATGAGAAAGACAACAGTGAAGAAAGTATATGACCAATAAGATAGAGGTATGAATGAATGAGAAAGAAGAGACAGACCTGTTTCAACAATATGATGATGTCGTCGTTCGGAATACCCATTGTGTTCTGGTGTGTGTGGAGGAGACGTGAGATGAGAAATGTCATTGGTAGCCAAAAATGAGGACATTCATTTATATTCCCTTTCATTATCAAAATTGAGTGTTTCAATTTGTTTACCAAAGAAGTTTTCAACAAGAGATTTAAACCGAACAAATGTATCAAACACATGTGATTTTTGTTTGAGAGGATAAAACCAGGTATATTTTGTAAAGTGATCTAAAAAAATAATATAGTATTTGAAACCATCAATAGAATAAATAGGAGAGGTCCAAACATCTGAGAAAATAATGTCAAGCGGGGAAGAAGAGACAAGAGTAGAGTGGGAGAATGGTAATTTGTGATTCTTATTGTATTGACAAGAATTGAAAAATAAAATTAAATTCAGATGATTTGATAAATCTAATTGAAAAGTAGAGACAATGTGCCTTATAATTGGAGAGGACGAGTGACCTAAGCGATGATGCCATGCAGATGAAGTGGTCTTGACACCAAAAAAGATTATTAATGGTGAAGAATGGACGAAGGATTACAACCACTAGTACACACCATTCATAGTTTAACCCTATAAAAATGTTGCCCTCGTGCGAAAATCCTTCACAAGAAAAGAAGTAGGTAAAAATTCAATGAAACTATGATTAGATTGACAGAATTGAGAGATAAAAATGAGATTTTTTTGCATTGTAAGAACTCAAATAATATTATTTAAGGAAAAAATGTGGGAGGGTGTAGAGAGAGATTTGGAACCAGTATGTATAATAGGGAGACCATTGCCACCACCAATCACAATGTCATTAGTGTCGTCATAAGGGGTGTGATCAGAGAGATTATTCAAGTCGGATGTAACATAGTGCAATGCGCCATTATCCAGAAGCTAGGTGGACTCAAAAAAAGAGGTGGTGATTGCAAGATATGGTTGTAGTTGGCATTGTGCCGAAGGGCATGGTTGCAATTGATGTGGGTGAGGAATTGGCAGTGGTGACAATTGTGGATACATCTGACAAAAAATAGAACATTGTGGAACAGTGTGTCCTTGGGCACGACACCTCTAGCAGTGTTCGAAATAGGTCCGGGTTCAAGGTCGACCATCAGCCATGAGCACAGACTTGGATGACAAGAAAAACTAAGGAGGGTTAGTCCACAATGAACTTGAAATAAAGTTAAGATTTAAGTGAATTGATTCAACTTCAACTCATCATTGGGTGTTAGTGTAGCGAGTTCAAGTACACTGGAAAACAAATTCCAGTGTTAGTACCTCAAAATGAAAAATATGATATAAATAAGAGAATGAGTAACTTTTTATAATATACTTAAACTAGAACATATACCTAAACAAATAATTAACCAAAATAAACATGGTTACTATACTCATAAGTGATTTAATGTGTAGTATTAAAATATATTAATGAAAGACTATATTATATTACTTAATGATTACAGTTTATTATAAATTAATATAATAATTACATTTAACTAGAATAAATTATAAAAAATAAATTAATTAAGTAAAAAATAACATAAGTGAATATAATAAATAAATAAATAATTTTTTTAATAACATAAGATATATTTTAAAATTAAAAACCACTAATTTAATATAGTAATAAATATAATAATATAATAAATATTTTATATTATCAATAACATAATATATATTTTTATCTATTATTAATTCATAATATATTGACACAAAATTTAAAACCTTTGGTTTAATTAATTATAGCAATGGGATAATTAAACTGAAATAACTTATCAAATGTTTACTTTAACAATATTTTAATTATGACTATTAAATCACTAATTTAATACAGTAATGACAAAATGAATATAATGAATAAATAGCAAAATATTTTATAAATAACAAAATATGGATTATTTTACAAAATAAATATAATGAAGTTATGACGTTGGTTTAATTTTTTCGAACTTAGGAAAAATTAAACTAGCGTCATCTTCCTCACGGCGACGGAGGCGGAGCTCCGATGGTATGCCGAGAGCGAGAAGAGAGGGAGGCCGAGAGGCTCTGAGACAGAGGCTCGACCTCCCGTGCTCTACGATGGCGGCCGAGAGGGAGAAGATAGAGGGCAAAAAATCGAGGGAGGAAGGCCAAGAAGGGAGAAAAGTCGAGAGGGAAAAGAGAACGGGAGAAGCAAATGAGACAGCGAGAAGGGAGAAGAAGCCGAGAGGGGGAAGACAGCGGGAGAAAAAAATTTCTAGAGAGGAAGGTTGAGAGAGAGAGGGAGAACAAAGCGAAATGAGGAAAAAAATTCATCAGGGGAGGGAGAGACGCGTCCCGCAATCGCCTCATTTGAATGATTTACAAAATAGGTATGAAACACGATTCTCCAATTTTTGCCTGAGAAGATTACCTGGCGTGATTCAAATGAAGAGGCGCTCATTCACCACTAATAGCCTAATCAAATGAATGGAGTAATATGACAGGTAATTCATCTCTACTTCCCCCCTCCCTCCCAAGTTTTTGTTGACGAGTTGGAAGATCGTCAAAGTAAAATTTTTTTTTACACACGTGGCTCACACGGATGGCATGCTTCGACTTCTTCTGTGAGTCCTCAGACTACAAGTCTGCAGTAGGGAGGAAGGAGGCAGCGGCGATGGCTGCTGCGTCGGACAGCCCTTGGGTCCGATGACAAAGGAGGTTTCTAGTGATGGCGAGCCTGCAGCTGCAACAGGGTGGCTTTCCTCTGCTCGGCAACAGTAGAGAAGATGTTGATCATTGCCGATGACTCATAAGTGGCACAAATGGTGGATCGGTGGTGAAAGAGTGGTCACTGGAGATTTTAGCTGACGTTGGCGATGAGAAATAGAGAAGTGAAAGAAAAACAATGGCGTTGATGAAGAAATTTCCAGAGAGGTTCCAGCGGGTGGCAACGCTGTGATTACAGCTTTCGGATGCGTAGTCGAAGTTGAGAAAGGAAATATGAAGAGGCAATTTTGGCCGAGGGTCTGCGGTCATCGGTGTCGAGTTTCGGTAATTCAAACAATGCCAAGAAGAAAGAAGATGAGGATCATCTAGCTCCTCTCTGATACCTTATTGTAAAATAGAGAGAACCCAAAAAATAATAACAGAGATTCAAAGAATGATTTTTCGACGATGTATTCTTCTCCGTTAGGAGGCTATTTATAATACATTACAAGTCGATTTTAGGATCAATTTAGATCCTAAAATCAAGGGATAAAATCAAGAATACAATCACGGGATCGGAGGAAACAATCATGCTATACAGTTTCCTCTGATCACGTTATACAGCTATACAGTTCAACACTCCCCCTCAAGTTGGTGCATAGATATCAGTCAAGCCCAACTTGTCAATTATACCATGAAATGTTTTCCCTGATACTGCCTTCGTGAGCATATCAGCCATCTGACTCGCAGATTGAATAAAGGGGAATTGTATAATCTTTGCATCGAGGTTCTCTTTGATGAAATGACGATCAACTTCAACATGTTTAGTGCGATCATGTTGAACTGGATTTTGTGCAATTGCGATAGCTGCCTTGTTATCATAGTGAAGATTCATAGGTTTGTCGTATTCAATCCCTAAGTCTCTCAGTATATTCCGTATCCATAACAACTCGCATACACCATGAGCCATACCTCGAAATTCAGCTTCAGCACTTGATCTTGATACTACCTTCTGTTTTTTGCTTTTCCAAGTGACAAGGTTCCCTTCCACAAAAGTAAAGTAACCCGACGTGGATCTTCTGGTTGTCTGATCACCTGCCCAATCAGAATCTGTTTACCCTTCAATACTAGAGATACCATTTTTTTAGAATAACAAACCTTTTCCTGGAGCACTCTTTAAGTATCTCAAGATCCGATAGACTGCTTTCATATGTTCTTCACTTGGTGCATGCATGAACTGGCTCACAACGCTTACTGCATATGCTACATCGGGCCTTGTGTGTGATAGGTAGATTAATCTTCCAACTAATCGCTGATAACGCCCTTTGTCTGCTGGAATTTGATCTGGAAGAATTCCGAGTTTATGATGCATTTCCATGGGCGTCTCTATTGGTTTACAGTCAAGCATTCCGATTTCGGTTAGAAGATCCAACACATATTTTCGTTGTTAAAGGAAGACTCCATGTTTCGATCTTGCAACTTCAATTCCCAAAAAATATTTAAGTTGTCTGAGATCCTTCATTTCGAATTTAGTAGCTAAATACTCCTGCAAAGCTTGCATTTCACCTGGGTCATCTCCTGTCACGACCATATCATCAACATATACAATTAATGTTGTTACCTTTCCTTCTTTGTGTTTTATAAACAAAGTAATACTTTGTTTATAACCAAACTCCTTCATTGTAGCTGAGAATCTCCCAAACCATGCTCTAGGTGACTGTTTCAGCCCATACAATGACTTCTTCAATTTACAAACTTTACCTTGAGACAAAGAACCACTTTTTACGCCTAGTGGTACTTCCATGTAGACTTCTTCTTCTAAGTCTCCATTGAGGAAGGCATTTTTAATGTCAAATTGTTGCAGAGGCCAGTCTCAATTTGCTGCTATAGATATAAGAATATGAATTGTATTGATCTTAGCTACTAGTGCAAAAGTATCCTGATAGTCTATCCCATACCTTTGCGCATATCCTTTTTCAACTAGCCAAGCTTTATATCTGTCAATGCTTCCATCCGGTTTGAGTTTCAATGTGAACACCCATCGACATCCAATTGTTTTTACTCCTTTAGGTTGGGGAACAAGTTCCCAAGTGACATTTTTTTGTAGAGCTTCCATCTCTTCGTTCATCGTTTTTTTCCATTTTGGATCAACTAATGCATCCTGCACATTACTAGGAATAGAAACCTTGGATAATTGATCAACAGTAAATGCATACGATTTAGTCAACCTATGGGAGGACACATAGTTATTGATTGAGTATTTGGTCTTGGCTTCAAGATCAGGTTCATACTATTTTTTTGGAACTCCCCTATTCAATCTTTGTGGATATCTAGGGGTTATGTTTTCTGTAGGAAGACATGTTTCATTAGACTCATCAAATACAGGATTCGTATTTACCTGAGGAGGAACATTCTGGGTTGATTCTTCGGTTGTTGGTACAGACGGGGGCAACTTTGGGGGTTCTTCAGGTGAAATTACTGAATCACAGTCTTGTTGCACATCATGACACTTGAAAAATTCATTCACTGCTTCTAACTCAATAAACTCAGCACCTCCGTTAGTTTCATGTGGAACATTCTCTTCATTTGAACTCTCCCCCTGAAGAGATGTCCAAGAAACTCCCTCTGAATAATAAGGGACGGATTCATGGAAGGAAACATCTAGAGTCACATGGAGCTTGTTGGAGTGTGGATCATAACACTGATATCCTTTTTGAAATTCAGAGTAGCCAACAAATACACATCGCTTGGCACATGGATCAAGTTTATTTCGCAAGATCTTTGGGATATGAACATAAGCGGTACAACCAAAAATTCGAGGTTCAAGATTCAGAAGATGGGGAATTGAAATCAGGGATTGTAGCTTGCGTAGAAAAGTTTGAAAATCAAGTACTCTAGAAGGTGTTCGATTGATGAGGTAGGCAGCAGATGTGATAGCTTCGCCCCAATAAAATTGAGGCATGTTCATGCCAAAGAGAGAGGCACGCACTACTTCCAAAAGTTGTCTATTCTTTCTTTCTACTAATCCATTCTGTTGGGGAGTATAGGTGCAAGAAGTCTGATGACGAATTCCATGAGTGGTCAAAAAAAATTCAAGAGAAGCATTAACAAACTTAGTACCATTGTGAGATTGCAAAACACGAATCTGCTTTTGGTATTGAGTATGTATCATTGTATGGAATTTCTGAAATGCAAGACACACATCACTCTTTTGGATAAGCAGAGATACCCAAGTCATTATAGTGCATTCATCAATAAATGTCACAAAGTAACGAGCTCTAGAAATAGAGGGAACCTTGGCTGGACCCCAAACATCAGAATGAATAACCTCAAAAGGTTCGAAACTTTTATTCAAACTCGGTAAATAAGCAATACGGTGGCTTTTAGCCAATTCACATGTGTCACAATGAAAATGCACATCAGTCAAACCTGAAAAAAGTTGAGGTTGCAATTTCCTAAGATAACCAAAGGAAAGGTGCTCTAATCGTCGGTGCCATAACCATACAGTTGTTTGAGCAGTATCTTCACTGCTAGCTTGATTTGTTTGACTGATTTTCGATCCCCCATTCTCTGTCAACTCCAAATAGTAGAGTTTGCCCCGTCTAACACCATAACCAAGAATCTTCCGGGTTAGAATGTCCTAAAAGACACAAAATGATGACCAAAAAGTTACAGTACAAGCAAGAGTGGAAGTAATTTGGCTAACAGACAAAAGGTTATATTCAAGAGAGAGAACCACCAGGACAGTATCTAATGTCAGATTATTGGATAATATAACAGATCCTTCCCCAGTAATAGGAGAGGTACTACCATTGGCTGTTGAAATAACAGATTGTGGAGAAGGTCGGATTGATTGTAACTGACTGGGATCCCGTGTCATGTGATCGGATGCACCTGTTTCAATAATCCAAGGTCTATTCTTAGAATGTACAGAAAATACTAATGCATTATCGAGAATACCTGGATGGGCAACATTTGCAGTAGGTAGCTCCTGATTATCTTCCATTGATGTCACTATAGTTTTCCCAGCAATCTTGTTACGGGGATTTTTCGAGAAATCCTACCACTCCGAATAGCCAATAATCTCATAACACTGGTGTTGTGAATGTCCTTTTTTTTCCCGCAATGAATACATACACGATTGTTACCTTTGCTAGAGGATTGAGGGCTTCGACTGCTTGATGATCCTTGTCGGCGCTCGTCGGCGATCGTCGGCACTCGTCAGCGATCGTCGGCACTCGTCGGTGACGTGATTTCGGCGACAAGACCATCGTAAGAGAACTTTGTTCTCTTTCGGCAATTCAGCTTCCCTCGGCAACAGTGGTGATCGGCAGTAATAACGAGAAGGTGGAACTGTCGTCGGCAATCGTCTTCGGTCTTCAGTGATTGTCATCGGTCGTCGACAACGTTCTTTTGGCTTCAGGACAACCGGAATACGGAGTTGCAGAAAAAAAAACAGAGTTCTGCAACTCCGACGATTTTTTTCTTTCTCTGGCTTCCTCCTTCGGTGATTACGGGAACACTTAGCTCCGACTTTCAGCGACGGAAAAGAGAGGATAATTCTCCTGCTCTGATACCATGTAAAACAAAGAGAACCGAAAAAATAATAACAGAGATTCAAAGAATGATTTTCCAACGATATATTCTTATCCGTTAGGAGGCTATTTATAATACATTACAAGTCGATTTTAGGATCAATTTAGATCCTAAAATCAAGGGATAAAATCAAGAATACAATCATGGGATCGGGGGAAACAATCACGCTATACAGTTTCCTCCGATCACGCTATACAACTATACAGTTCAACACTTATTGACGATATTAAAGAGAAGAAGATACTAATAAGAACTATAATTTTCATTGAAGAAGTGACAAGTATTTATAACTTTACAACAAGTTCCATACCATGTATAACTCTACGTGTTGTATTTTGATGAGCTCCCTTATCCTTTTATCTCTATCATCTAATTCCGACGAGGTTCAGTAAATCTCTGGGGTGTTTTACTATCGAAATTGGATTCTGTAACTGAGTAATCAAGCTCAACTAGTCATTCTTTTGGAATCTGCGAGGACGACAGATATCAACTCAACTAAACTAAAGAACCTCACCTACTCAATACCCCAGATTTTAATGCAATCGGCCAATCATCACCTCTTGGAAGCGGACACTGTCAATCTGCAGATGATTACAGGTGTAGCCATTTGCCTCTAGAGACGATCCGAGAGTTCAGTAATGGAGGACAATCTGAAATTATTTATTATATCGAACCGACTTTTACAAGTAAAATCTGAAAAGTTACCAGCAGAAATTCCAAGGAATTAAAAAGGGAAGTTATTTCAAAAGAAAAGCCATTCGTCATCGTCCCATCCTCGCCTGATCCATTACCTCTCTTCACGCTCACCGTACCCAAACCACCCAACGAACCAGAAGCCGAGAGAAAGAACTTCACAGAAGTACCTCAGATGACTTTTAGATCCCCCGCAATATTTTCCGTTAATTGTTGACTAGAAACTCGATGATCAGCCATGGAATTCCTCGACGAACCCACCTCTCTTCTTCCCCTTCCCTGCCTTCCTCCGGCTGACAGCCACGCCATCATCCCTGTGCAGGCTCGAGTCCTTGTAAATCAAAGGCAGATCGTTCGCGTCGTCACCGTCGTCCTCAGTGTCAATGTTAATGCAGGAACACCTCTCCAGCGACGCAAAGAAAGCGGTGGCAACCCCGTTGCCGACCCACATCGCCACCCTGTCCAGCTTCCTGCAACCCGAGGAATTGTGATGGGTAGGCCCCCGGTGGGCGGGATGGTCGGAGGTGCAGCCGAGATTGAAGAAGGTGGAGCAGCTCGTGGAAGTGGTGGTAGCCATGGATCTGAAAAAAGGAAGAAGTGAGTGTGGAGAAGGCAACGATAGAGGGTTTACAGAGGGTCTGGAAACGGGTTTATATATATATATATGGGAGGTGTGCGTTCATGGATGCTTCCTCTTGTTGCAGGAAATTGAAAGATACCCGAATTTGGTTTAGTTGGGTGGCTTTAATTTTCATTGCACAAAATCACCTTTTATAAGGGTAGGTGTATTGTTTCTCTAATCGATGGTGGGTTCCACTTCGTATAAAGGCACAACAAGAATCCTTTTTTCTCATTTGCTCTATTGAATAGCACCTTTTTATGGAAGGGGAAAGAGTCTCATGCACGGGATCCAAGGGATGATTAAGAATTCTATAATCCTAATTTTTTTCAGGTTTAGAGAGACCCTAGAGTGAGCCTATTAGTTAATACCGTAAACTGATATAATCTGAGTATACGAAGATAATAGATGAAAGTAGTAGAGTCTGATTACAATTAAAGTATATTAACATAACTAAAACACTTTTGTAAGTAAAACTCTTTTGTGAGACCTCTTTACATGATAATTCTGATTTTATAAGACTTTTTATTGTGAGAGTCATATAAAACTCTTTCATAACTGTTTTTCAACAATAATCTTTATTAATTGTTTACATTAATCAGAACGTATACATGTTGTGTTCATCGATAAACTATCAGATTTAAAGGTCGTATTACAAATACCACCCACTCCTAGATCTTGACTCTATATTTTTTGTACATGTTATGAGATAAAAATGACTCATTTTATTAATAGAAAAGAAAGTTTTCCCACTCCACTTGGTGTCTTCCTCAAACTCCATCTTCCCCTTTAAAAAAGAGAATGTCCACTAACCCGGTACATTAAAGTACTAAACCCCTCTTCTTCCCTAAAAGTATCATCCATGAAACAGTTTTCTTGCACAGTTTCACATCAGGCCAAACACTTGAAAGTCCTCTTTAGCTCCCCTTTCTTCCAAAACCAAGAACCCTCTTTCCCCTCTTAACCAGCTTAATTTTAACCCTATGTGATACATATATCAGATTTGAAAGGTCTCATACTTGTTACCAATAAGAACACCCTTAATCAAAACCCATTTAGATTTTTTACAAATAGTAATGTGGGTGGGTGTGGATTTGATACTAATGGCCCTATATAAAATGATAGACATGATTGTGACCTAAATCATAATAATATAGAAGAATGATGAGACCCACAGCTGAAAGTGCTCATCATCATAGGGACACCCCACTAGCCATCCCATCTCATAATGTCCACAGCAGACCAACACAATATCATAGAAACAAAAACAAAAATCTGAAATCAATCAGAAGAGGGTGTGCTGTGTACAGTACTTTAGATAAGAATAAAGTCAAGAATTTTAAGGGTTAGAAGAATGAAGATTGGACAAGCATGGTGAGTACCAGTTTTTTGCAAAAACAAAGCGTGGTGAGACCCCCCACTGCCCTAAAGTTGGAGACAGGATTGACCACAAAGTCATGAATCTTCTTTGGATTTTATTCTTTACTGTCTCTCTTTAATGGGTAGATGTTCTTTACTGTCTCTTGCTGGCGACCTTGGCATCTGACCACTCCAACATAGAGGGGAAGCAAGCAAAGAGCAAGATAGGGGTCAATTATGAGCCATACTTTGTATCTTTCCGAAAAGAAAAATAGTTGTTTTAGTATTTAGTGGAATCCATCTTGAATGAAGTATGGATATTTTTAGTGATAATTTTAATATGTTTTAACCTAGTGTGGAAAGAGGCGGTGCCTCATCTTTTAGGGTCGGTTTGGAATCCCATGAAAAAAAATAAAAAATAAAATAAAAATTTAACCATTATTATTTTTAAAAATAGTTAGTGAAAAAGAGAATTTGATTATTATCTCATTTTTACTAATTATTTTTTAGAATTATTATTAAATTATGGAGTCTAATCAACGCTCTGTGCTTATTCGGTACGAGGGTTGACCTTCACGCTAATGTCACTGTGGGGGTTGAAAGAGGGGCGGGGAGCCACCCTCCTCGTGGGTTCGGAGGTGGAGGTCCCTCTAGATTCATAATATATTGACTTTTGTTTAATTAAGGGTGGTTTGGGGATTTTATACTTATAATCCGGTTACCTTAATTTTCTCTTTATATTTGAGGACGTCGTTGTTAGGGTTTTATCACTCGGAGTAAAATTATCGCGGAAAAGGACTTTGAGCTACAGTCCCCAAGAGGTTAGAGAAATACACCTGTAAGTGCGTGTGATTGTTCTTTGTAAACTATTTCATCTTCATAGTGGATTACTACAACAGCGGAATAGAGGACGTAGTCTCACCTTGAGGTGAACCTGTATAAATCTTTTTTTTTTTTGTGTTTGTTTTTTCTTTCTCTATCGATTATTATTATTGCTCTAGTTCGTTTGAAATCAGGGCGTCTAATTCCTAACAATAATAATAGTCAAATTCTTTTTTTTTTTTTAGGAGTTCCAAACCGACCCTTAATATGTACCAACTGAGGTAGCTCCAAAGTCTATTTTTTAACTCAGAGATTACCATTGGTAATGCTTCTTCAAGTGTAGGTGAGGTAAGGAAGGAGTAAAGAAGGAATTTTAGATCTCCAAATCCACCTAAAACATTGAGAAATACTATCTAAACCTACTCCCAACCATGATTGAACACCTACTCAGCATCTTTAATTTGAAAATTAATCACATCCACTTAGGAGAAACATAATTATAATGTAAATTGGCCATTAATTTTAGGATACAATAACTACATATATAAGCCTCTAATTGATTTTAAGAGGGATTTTAAATCATTAACAAGGATGTTGAAGTGCTACTTTAATGTATGTAAACAAGTACAAACATGTATAATTTCATTTTTTTCTTGTACATAGCAATTTAATTTCTGATGAGGAGTTTGTTGTAAGGTTATATATATACATATATGTGCATTATTTAATACACAATTTATACTCTAATTTTTACATTTATTGCTAAACTTATATCTAAATGTTTAACTTTAATCCCTTCTCGTTTTAGATTTTTAATTTTTAAAGTTTGAAAAATCAAATGGACTAATATTTTTCTCTAAATTTTTATAGATATACACCTTTTCTTCATTAAAAAGGAAAGAATTAGTCAAATCAAATGTGAAAAGATTAATATTATTTGACAATAATTCTTTTAACTATTAAAAATAGAAAAATATTTTTTGTCCAATTTAATGCAATTGTATTATTGGAGAACCGATAATTGTAAATTAATGGACTAATAGTTTTCTCTTAATTTTTATAGATATACATCTTTTCTTCATTAAATAAGAAAGAATTAGTCGGATCGAATGTGAAATGATTAATATTATTTGACAATAATTATTTTAATTATTAAAATTAGAAAAATATCTTTGGTCCAATTTAATGCATTTTTATTACTAGAGAACCAATAAATTTGAATTAATCTTCTATCTATTTTATATGCACAAAAATTAAAATTAAAGGCACATACTATATATAGTAATAAAATCTAAAAGCAATAAATAGTCATATACCTCATGGTGTGAAGTATTTACAAAATAATAATATGGTTGTTTCATTTTTATTTTTATTTTTATTTTTATGTTAAGAAAGGTAGAGTAATTACTCAGTTGAGTGATAGGGGTGTGATTCAAGGCATTTATTTATTTATTTAGATGACATAACCTAGTTGAATTAAGCTTGTTCATGTGTCAATGTGTAAGGGGTTCGATCCACGAAAATGCATGATTATAAGTACAATAACAAAAGAAAATTACAAAGTTTCAATGATGTAAGATCCAACCTCTTAGTTGATCTCCACACCCGAATTAGACTCAAATTTTCTTGGTTGACTAACCACGATTTGTAGTTAGCCTCCACTTGATGCTTGATGAGAAGATCTGAACTTGTATATGTATAGTGGCTTCAAGGATAGTAACTATATAGTAACAAATAAAATTGTTTGTTGCTTCATATCTGATGGGACTTGTGACATCGAGAGCACAATTTGAACTTTTCTTTTCTCCTAAATTCTCTCCCCAAAAGATCCAAAGGGTTACCTTTATTTTAGGTGGTGGGGTCGGTTCAATCATGCCACCTTTTTTTCCTATTTTTTTTTCTTCCTCTTGACTAGGTACACACGCAAGGAGAAGAAGATATGTTGCAAGATTCATTCTTCTTTCCAAGAGAGAATGATAGAAACCAAAAATTACCCCCAAATAAACAAGAGAAGAAGAAAAGTAGAAGAGAAAAAATAGAAAGAGAAGCCACTACAAAATAAAAAGTGCCACCTCCAAGAAGCAAGGGGCGAGGGGCTTGAGGGCAAAATAGGAAAATGCCTAAGGGGAGTGGGGCATAAGGGGAAAAAAGGGAAAATGTCTCATCTTCTTCTTGATAAGATAAGATCCTACTAGATTAGATTTATCTTAAATTGATGTAATCTTTTCAACTCCTAGAATCTCTCCTAGATTGATGTAATTCTTTCAATTTCCTAGAAACTCTCCTTGAGTTATGTAATACTAGTTGATTAAGGAGTTTTACAAATAATGCTATAAATAGGGGTATTGGTTGATGAAAAATTAGTCAAACCTATTCCATCTCTGTTGCTTCTCTTTCCCCTCTCAAATTCATGCTCTAGCACCTCTCCTCTTCTTTCTTTTCCTTCTAACTCTATCTCCTTCTCTTTCTCTAGGGCCCTTTCACAAGTAGGTTTCTTATCAAATTGGCATTAGAGTCGTCCTTCTTTGGGACCTTCTCCTTCTCAATCGTTAATCGAATTGAAGATCAGTTAGGTCAAACTAAAAATTTAATGATTTATCAAATAATCTACTTCACAAGAAGTATATTTTATTTAGAAAAATTATATATACATAAAATATATTCAAGTCTATTTTTGGAAGAAAAATATTTTAAAGTCAATCAGATTTCTCTACAAAGAGATATATCCCATCGGGTGTGACTAGGGTCCTACTACATAATAAAGCTAATCCAACAGCCAAAAAAAAGAAATTAAAGAGAGAGTTTTACACATCACGTTATATACCAAATTAAATGTCTTTTACTTTACTTTCTTGAGAAACAAGCCGGTTGGTACTCTAAGCTATATTCTATGAGATATCATCATCGGAAGCCATAAGGTCAATCCTGTTGTAACTTCTTTTTTCTTTTTTGAGCCTATTTGACCTAACCCTCCTTTTCCCTTCCCCCATTACATAAAAACCCTAAAAATTATTATTTTTACCATACTCCACATGTTTTACGTACTAGAGTTCCATTAGGTTTACACCCATCTACAAATATATATCTATATATATATCCCTACATCTTAGGAGAATCAAACTTTCCCTCCCTATTTCCTTTCCCAACTCCCCTAAACACTCTCTCCCTCCTCCAAAATTACCTCTACAAAAAAAACAAAAAAAGTATGAAGAACTCAAGATGCATAGAACAACAACAACATGAGGTTGTTGCTACTCACAGGTTTGGCCAAAAAAAAAAAAAATTGGGCACAAAGATCACTAGTTAGGAAGGACAAATACAACACCTAACAAGCATTCTTCATCTTTCATGGAAACAAGGGTGGCAAGACCTCCTTCCCTCCTCAACAAACAATGGATCATAAAACCTCAACGAAACTTGTTTCGGGTAAATTTTCTTATTCACCACCACCAAAAAAATTTAAACCAACCTCCCTCATTTTTTCCCCCACCAAAACGTTTCTTCAAAATGTTACCCCCACTCACCCTCCTTAAGCCACCTCTATTACAGGCCAAAATTACCGCCTATCACCTCCACCTTCTTTCTATGCTTCCATTCCGGCCACCACACCCTTGAACCCACTGCATCCATACTTTTACACTCGACTAAGAAAATCTCACCCTATCCATCAACAATTTCATTGCACTAATGTAATCAATTTCAAACACAACGTATATACCCCACCAATACCCACCTTAATATCACAATAGCCCAAACTTTCCTCACAATTTCACTCTCAATTTGGCCCTCCTATAAACAAACCCATGAATCCAATCATGTACTCTACATCTCAAGAAAACAATCCTCACTATTTTTCCCTCACCTCAACCCAAACGGATTGACAATATCCTATCTGCATACAACTCACCCAACTCCCTCATATTCTCCATTCATCTCAGTTGCTCCCTCTCCTACCCGAACAAATCATTTCTACCAAACTACTCATCAAGTTACCCTCCCCTATGACTATCCCCATCCTATTCCTTCCACATTACGTCTCTATTTTTCAACTCAAACCCAACTCAAACCACTTTCCAAAAACCAAACCCTTAATCGTCCCAACAGGAAAATTCTCACTCCTACCAATAACCAAACCCTCACCCCCTATGCACCACCTATGTATAACCCACCATTGTCCAACACAAAAATGTTCCCGGTCTACTAGAAGCTTGGTTGCTCTGAGATCTGGTTCCAAGCTCAATAAGAACAAGTTCAACATAGCACATCAGTAGAATCAAAATGGGCTTAACAAGAAAGACACAAGGTAGGAGGTGGAAGACAAAGTTCTTAAAATGTTTTTTTAGTACTTCAACTTTGAGGGCAAGGTTGATCTTCCAAAAGAGGGTGGAATAATAAAACCCAAATTTATGTAAAAATACACATGTACCTGTTAAAGAATAGTCCCACGTAGATTAATGAGTACAAAGATTTTGGGTTTATTAGTTGGAAAATAGGCTTTCTAACTTTACTAGTCATTTTTGGATGGGCGTTGTACCCAACTTCATATAGTATCAGAGCAGGTACTTATACGTGGGCCTCCACCCAAATTATCCACATATAGAGCCAAAAAAAGGGCATATATGTGAGGGGGGGTGCTAAAGAAAAGTCTCACATGGATTAGTGAGTATAAATATCTTGAGTTTATTAGTTGGAAAATAGGATTTATTACTTGCTAGTCATTTTGGAATGGACATTGGACCCAACTTCACAATACCAAGCTAGGGGAGGGGTACAAATTGTGATTTTGACGGAATTTTTAAAGTTTTAGGGCCACCACCTTAAGGGTAAAAGTGGCAATTTGATGTTATTTTCTAAAAAAACGAGGAGATTCAACTTTGGACACATGAGGATGATTTCCTTCTACAATTCCTTGATTTTGACTTTGACGATACGATTGATACTCAAGAGGAGTGGAATGATAAAAACCCAAAATTATCTCCAAGAAACAAGATAAGAAAAAAAAGGAAAAAAATAAGAAGAAAAATAGAAAGAGAAACCACCACAAAATAGAAAATGCCACCTCCAAGAAATAAGGGGCATGGAGCATGTGGGCAAAAAGGGAAAAGTATCCCCTCTTCTTGATAAAATTAGATTTATCTTTAATTGATATAATCTTTCAATTCCTAGAAAGCTCTCCTAAATAGATGTAATCCTTTCAATTCCATAGAATCTTCCCTTGAGTTTTGTAATCCTAGTTGACTAAAGAGTTTCCAAATAATGCTATAAATAGGGGTATTATTGTAGGAAAAATCAATCAAACCTATTCCAAAATCTCTCTTCCCTCTATTTTCCCTCTCGTCTCTTCTCTCCTCTCCTCTTCTTTCTTTTCCTTCTAGCTCTCTCTCTCTATCTCCCTTTCTTCTTCCCTTACTCGCTTACTCCAACCTTATAATATCTCTCTTTCAAATATTCCTTTCAATTTTAAGAAAAGATGAGGACTTTTCACAAGTAGAGTTCTTATCAATGTAACATCTCATCTTATCCTTTTCCACCTCATTTTTTTAGGCGGAGCATTCCTCCGACACCATGCGTTGCCTATATGTCACCTCTATTGCTTGGGTGGAACTTTTCTACAACATCATGTGTCACCTATTCTATTTTTTTGGTACTTAGGTGGTGTTCCCCTTTCATTTGATCTTAGTCTCGGTCCATGCAATTGGCTTTATCATGATTATTCATTAGGCATCGGTCTTGGTAATCAACCCTGATTTTGACTAAAACTCTAATTTTGACCATTGATCGACTGTTTGATCACTTCTATAGACTTTGACTTTTGAGAATGTCTATAATCATTAGTCAATTGGCGATCAGGCTCCTTCAACCTTGAAGTTGATCAATATTGATGATCTGGACCATCTGGGTCCTAATTTTCATTATTAAATTTTGCATCCACAAATTCCCCCTTCAAGACTTCATTCTTTGAGTGAATGACCAATAGTTGAAGCTAACTTTAAAAAAAAAAAAATGGGATTTACTTGTTCACTACATCAGGACTAAATGGATCTGATACGTTGTGGTTGCACCCATGATCAGATAACAAAATGCCCTCTAATCTAAGTAAATTTAAGTTTTCCCCTAGAATAAACGGGAAACCTGGTTCAAAGGGTAGCCCCTCCCTTTCCCCTTTGACGGTCAGACTCCTCAGCTCGCTGCCACTTGGATTTCTTATTTCCGCCCACTTTCGTCTCCGATGTCTCTGTACTCCCTCGCCAACAACTTCAGTAAACAGTAAATACTCACGTAATGTACGTGGCGTAACCGCGAGCGTAGAGAACGGTAAATGGGAGTGTTCTGCAGTACAGCAGGAGCACAGCGCAGAGCTGCCACTCGGCAGTAGTAAATTAACATCGGGATTGCGTGAAAACTGAAAACGTCGATACGTTCAAGGCTTCTTGATTGCAGATTCAGACACCCGCGGTTCCTCTATCAGAATTTAAACTTCTTCTCGATCAGGATAACCTCCAGGGATAAGACGGAAAGCACTGTGAAGTGACGGGAATAATGGTCGGAGATGGAGGAACGGATTCCTCCGGATTCGCTGGCGAAACTCCCTCTATGTAATGACTCTTCGTCTTTTATCTCTTGATACTTTCCTTTTTTTCTTGTACGCATCGATTGTGATGGTTGAAATTTTGGAATCTTCCGCGTGGGATTAATTGAAGTGGAATAACATAAAATTGGAGTCGCTTGATGACTGAATCTTGTTTAATAGGTTGTGCAATGTAGTGTTGTTGTTGTTGTTGTTGTTGTTATTGTCGTGACTTTATAATCTTAATTTTTTAAAGATTTCAAGGAGGTCTCGAGTGAGTAAAATGAAGCAAACTTATGGTGGATGCAATGAAAAACACTCTATTCTGATACAAAAGTAGAGAATTAGCTTTGCCGTTTCAGTAATGGTGGAAAAAACTTCAAGACAAGATGCAGACATTGACCGCCGTGTTTCCTATAATATCAACGATTGTCCTAGGTGTTACTTCTCTCTTAGCATAAAAGTGTGTACTTAGCTCGCTCCCCTTCAATCGAATGAGTTCTACTTCATATGTTATTAAATTCAGATTTAACGAAGAAAAGACGAGATATGGATCCCAGTAGCTGAAGACCAACCGACTTCACAATCATGAAATTTTACCTGTGCATAGGATTGAGAAAGTGTTTATAAACTAGAGAGCTATTTCTCTATTTTTGATATTTTGGGATTGAAATGGCGGTAGAATTGGGTGGTTTGAGCACTGATGAGAAATAGTGGAAGTTTAGACATTTTGTGAACCATTTTAGTTCTTCATCTTAAGGCTTCCACATGTTTCCAAAGGAGTCTCCTAATTTTTGAAGCAGTGTCAGCATGATTCAGTGCCAACCACCAGAATCTCTAGTGACAAGCATAAGTGCTGTTATGATGTAATCATGCCTGGGCAATTGCTTGATGGGTTAAGTGGTAGTCTATAAGCACCAGGCGTTACCTAGACGAACATCTCAAGGAGCCAAAAGCAGCTCTAGATAAGCAGACCTTCCATTCCTTTTTGTTGAATTATTGCAGCTTGCTTCTTCTCCACTTCTTTGGTATTGATCATGTCTTCCAATTGTAATTGGTTAGATGCATGAGTAATCTACATGACTTAGATTTTTATGGAAAGAATTTTTTAATACTTCGTGCCATTATGTTGCATCTACTTCACTATGTTTTGGACAGGCATGAACTATTGAGCATGGTGAGGAAGCATTCCACCGTATTGAATGAAGCAACATTTGATGAGGAAGATGTTTCAGATGTTGAAATGAATTCACAATTTTGGCATGACATGTTGGATTTGTACTTCATTCGCGGAAAGCAGTCAAAGGGACGTGAAGATGATGATCTGATTTTTTTTGTGAAAAGCATGGTATGGTTGTTTACTGCATCTTAATTGTTATGATGTAAAATGTGGTAGTTTTTGCTGAGACCCTCCCTTTGCAAACCAGAACTTTCCTTTACAGTTGAACAGCTTCACCATCAAATTGGTGCTTGACTAGGAACTGCTTTGTTTAGTACATTTTCTCTCACTAACCGAAGGGTTTTGGCATTAAGACTCTACTGCTTATTCTTGTCCTAACCTCATGAATGATGAAATCATTGATCTGGTCGTCCAAGTTTCAAATTTACCTTGTTTTGCTTTCAAAGTTGATGATGACTGTTTGCTCTAGTTATTATTAATGTCATATCTTTGCATTTGTAAGTTTCTTCTGTAATTGGACTATCCTAGCATCTTTTGCTAAGGAAAGGAATATTCTTTCTTTTTTCTTTTAGGAACTCTTTTTTTTTTTTTTTTTTTTTTGAGAATGTGAAATTTTATTTCAAGGCGGGGGGAGGAAGGAACCTTCTGATTTCTGACTGGTGTTTTTCTAGAAGTTGCATGGAATTGGTTTCAACGACAGTATGGGTGGAGGTCCTCCTTATTTTGTTCGCAGGTGGGCACCTAAGGTAAAGAGGAGACATTGAATTTTTTTTAGTTGTTAATCCCAGAATGCCTATCTTTTTCACTAGCATATGATAAAATGTTCAAAAGTTTTTGTTTAGTAATGAGATGCTGATGGCTCCCTTCAGCATCAAGAAACATCATGAGATGACATCCTGAAAAATTCCTTTTATTTTGAAAGTCCCTTCACATGCAATATTGGAATAATTTCATTTTTATGTCTGTACCACATAGCGATCTTACTTTTCTTCATGTTGCTTGAGTCTTATCATTAAGCTCTCTAAGATTCTTTTGAAGAAATTTATCATTACTTGACTGTGTTTTGTCATTGTATTTCTGTTCTCTCCCAATTTATGAGGATGGATACAAAGATTCCATCACAAGGCTTTTTTTTTAGTAACAAATCAGAAACAGTTACTATCCTATATTTGCATATGATGTATATTCAAGTTTATTAGTGATTTGTGGATTTCTGGTAACGTGCTCTCTATTGAATTAATTATAGACTTCAATCTGATATGTTAGTGTAGTTTTGATGTTTTGATTATTAGCTAGTTTAACTAAATGTTTCAGTCGTGTGAAAGACTTTCAAGTTCTTAAATGAATTGGATGGGAAGGTATATCAATTAGAATCAGAACTCAACCCAGAAATGATCCTGCCAATTTTAAAATTGGATTCTGGATATTAACAATGCCCAAAATGATTGGAGGCATAACATAGTAACTATGTTTCATTTTCATGTTTTCCAGCTGGACACAGTTCTTGGTGAAGTATCTAGTGATGTAGACTGGAGAAGATCATTTTACCTGAATCTGATTGCACATACTTCATTTACTGCTACAGTTGCAATTTGCAGGTAACTTTTCTGTCCAGCATTTTCTGTTTTCATAACATGGCCCATCCTTTTCATATTTTTTAATTCCCTTGTTTTTTTTTTTTTTTTTTTCCCTCTCATAACTGAATGTTTCCTTGACAAGATTGAGCTCAATTAGCTTTTGTAAAGATATCCAATTGTTGTTCTGAAATTTAACTGGAATAGTTCAAAAGGTAATGTGTGAATAAACGTTCCGATCAGAGAGCTCCCGATTAAGTCATCCGTCGGGTCATAACGTGGATCCGAAACGGGTAATCGGGTTCAAGACACCCACTTAAAAAATCTCCACCTTGGCTTGAATTCAATTAATCCTCTCTGAAAAATGAAACTGTCTATCGCCATCTCCACCTTGCCCCTTAGGGCATCCTCCTCAGATACTGCGAACACCAATCAAGTCCAAGCAGCGCTTGAACTTGAGTGTAGGAACTGGTTTGTCGTCATATCTACTGCATTCTCTACGGTACCAATCTTCTTTACCTCAATTTGGCCCTGAGAGACAATATCTCTCACAAAATGATATCTGACATCAATGTGCTTAGTTCTCTTATGATACATCTTAGTTTTAGTCAAATGTATAGCACTCTTGACTATCACAGTGAACAACTGTAGCACCTTGTGGCAAACCAAACTCACCAAGTAAACCTCTCAACTAGATAGCTTCTTTCACTGCCTCAGTCACAGCCATGTACTCGGCCTTTGTAGTGGATAAGGCAACTATAGTCTGTAATGTTGCCTTCCAGCTCACAGCACAACTCGAGAGAGTGAAAACATAACCTGTCAGAGATCTCCTCTTATCATGATTGCCAGCATAATCAGAATCAACATAGCCAATAACACCATCATCTCTGCAACCCCCAAATACCAAACCAGTACTAGTAGTACCCTTCAGATATCGAAATATCCATTTCACAGTCTGCCAGTGTCCCTTGCCAGGATGTGCCATATATCTGCTCACAACACTAACCGCATGTGAAATGTCTGGTGAGTGCAAACCATGACATACATAAGGCTCCCAACTGCACTAGCATAGGGAACATGAGACATGTGTGTTAGAGTGGTTCCGTCCACTCTTGTAGGCGGTAGCTTTCCGCACCTAAAAGATCGATCTTTTGGGTGTATTGGCTAGCCATTGTCATGGTATCAGAGCTGGGCACGCCACGTCCCACTTTCGAATCCTGTGAGAAGTGGTCAAGAATGGGTGGGGTGGGTGTCAGAGTGGTTCCATCCACTCTTGTAGGCGGTAGCTTTCCGCACCTAAAAGATCGGTCTATTGGGTTATATTGGCTAGCCGCTGTCAATGTGTTCCTCCTCCTCCTCGGTCTGCGGTGATAAATCTGTTGAAAGTCTGAAATGAACAGCAAGAGGAGTGCTCACAAGTTTAGCATCCTGCATCCCAAAACGCTCAAGTACCTTCTCAAGATAACTCTTTTATGACAGGTACAACTTGTTTGCCTTTCTATCCTGGCGAATCTCCATGCCCAATATTTTCTTTGTTGTGCCCAAATCTTTCATCTCAAAATCACCACGGAGTTGTGCCTTTAACTTGTTGACCACAGACATATCTTTGGCTGTAATAAGCATATCATCAACATATAACAACAAATACACTAATGAACCATCTGAAAGCTCCTTGAAGTAAACACAACTGTCATGCTCACTTCTAGAATAACCATGGTCCATCATAAACATGTCGAACCGCTTATACCACTGTCTAGGTGATTGTTTCAGCCCATACAAAGATTTCTGAAGCAAACAAACATAGTCCTCCTTTCCCGAAACAGAAAACCCCTCTGGCTAATGCATATAAATCTGCTCTTCAAGCTCACCATATAGAAAAGTTGTCTTGACGTCAAGCTGCTCTAGCTTTAAGTTAAACATAGCAACCATAGCAAGCAACACGCGAATAGGGCTATGTTTCACAACAGGTGAGAAGACCTCAGTGAAGACTACACCCTCTCTCTGAATATAGCCCTGCCACTAAACGTGCCTTGTATCTAACATTTTCATCACCTGGAGTTCCTTCCTTTCTTTTGAAGACCCATTTGCATCCAACAATCTTCTTGCCCTTTTGTGGTTTCACAAGCTCCCAAGTTTGGTTCTTTTGAAGAGATTTCATCTCCTCATTCATAGTAATAGTCCATTTTTCAGAATCACTACCCGTGACAACTTCACAGTAGTTAGAAGGCTCTTGAAACTGAACGGTCTCTGCCACAATCAATGCATAAGCAACCATGTCTGCATAGCCGTACTTTCGAGTTGGCCTTATCTGCCTCCTCTCTCGATCTTGAGCCAAACTGTACTGTTGCTCTTGTGATGCATCTTCTACCTCACTAGAATCTTGCACCTTTTCCTCAATAAACTGAACTAGAGTGTTTTCTATGCCTCTCCCAGAAGTGTCACACTCTAGCTCCACTTGTTCACTGATACCACGATTTCTGCCTTCATCAACAGACTCCTTGCTTGGGTGAAGCATATAAGTTTCATCAAAAGTAACATCTCTACTGATAAGAAACTTAGGTGACTTAGGATCAGTACACCATAATCTATACTCTTTCACCCCAGATGCATAACCCAGAAATATACATTTCTTTGCACGAGGTTCTAATTTTCCCTCATTCACATGACCATAAGCTGGACAACCAAAAAATTTTAAACTAGAATAATCAGCAGGAGTTCCAGACCATACCTCAACGGGAGTCTTACACTCAATAGCAGTCAATGGAGATCGATTCACTAAGTAGCATGCTGTGAAAACTGCCTCAGCCCAAAAATCTTTCCCCAAACTTGCATTAGAGAGCATACACCTAGCCCTCTCCAAGAGTGTCCTGTTCATGCGTTCTGCGACACCATTTTCCTGAGGAGTCTTCCTCACTATGCGATGCCGAGTAATTCCCACATTCTTGCAGAAATCATTAAACTCCCCTTAACAGAACTCCAAACCATTATCAGTCCTCAGACGCTTGATCTTCTTTCTAGTTTGGTTCTCAATCATGGCCTTAAACTGCTTGAAAGTAACAAATGCTTCATCCTTTGTCTTCAACGGATAGAGCCAAACCTTCCTAAAGTAGTCATAAATGAAGGTAATGAAATACCGAACACCACCCTTTGAAGGAACACGAGAGGGACCCCACAAGTCAGAATGAATATAATCCACTGTACCCTTGGTTCTGTGGATTGTCGTACTGAATTTAAGACACAGTGTTCACAGAAGTCTAAATTCCTTGTTTTCTAACCACCAAGCAGACTCTGCTTTTTCAAAATTGTCAAACCCCTCTCACTCATATGTCACAGTCGAGTCGTGTCTGAATCTGAATCTGTAGATGAGGAAACTGCTGCAGCACCTATAACTGTACTGCCTTGAAGCACATAAAGGTTACCAACCTTTTTCCCTTTCATCACAACCAAAGCACCTCGACAGACCTTAATGACTCCACCTTCAGTAGTATATCTGCAACCAAGGGATTCAAGAGAACCCCAAAAAATAAGATTTTTCTTCAAATCTGGTACATGTCGAACTTCTGACAAAGTCCTCACTATACCGTCATGCATCTTGATTTGAACCGTTCCAATCCCGACAGTTTTACAGGGCATGTTGTTCCCCATCAAAACTGTCCCACCATTCACCGACTGATATGTCGCGAAGTAATCCTTGGTATGATACATGTGGTAGGAGCAACCCGAATCAAGTATCCACTCATCTTGTGAGTGTGCAGCACAAGCATCAACTGTGAGAACATATTTTAAACCATCAAAATGATCTTCAGCAACCCCAACAACATCTTTCTTTCCTTCTCTTTTCTCTTTCTCTTTGAGTTTTAGACAATCTCGTACAAAGTGACCCGGTTGACGACAATAATTGCACTTGCCCTATTTCCCTTTTGACTGCGACCTAGAACAGCCACTGCCTTTAGAAGTTGATAACTCCTTTCCCTTCGTTCGCCCTCTAACAAACAGACCATTTGCTTGTTCCTCGCTCCCACTGGTAGACACCTTCTTCCTCAACTTCTTAGGTATAAGGATGCCTTAACATCCTCCATAGAGATGGTATTGTTCCCATGGATCATAGTCGTAACGAAATGCTCATACGAAAAAGGTAAAGAGCACACAGTACAATCAATGCTTGATCCTCATCTTCAATGGTAACATCTATATTCTTCAAATCCATAACAATCTTATTGAATTCATTAAAATGGCCTTTAATAGATGTACCTTCTTTCATGCGAAGAGTGTAGAGGCGTTGTTTCAAGTACAGCCTGTCTGTGAGAGATTTAGTCATATAAATACTCTCCATCTTGAGCCACAAACCAGCCACGGTAATCTCATCCGCAACTTCCCGCAAAACCTCATCGGTCAAGCACAACTGAATGGAACTAAGTGTTTTGATGTCCAGTTCCTCCTTGTCTTCCTTTGACATCGTAGCTGGAAGTTTTTCTTTCCCATTCAATGCTTTGTAGAAACTCTATTGTACCAACAGGGCACGCATTTTCATGCGCCATAGACTGAAACTCATCTGCTCATCGAACTTCTCTACTGGGTACTTCGCAGCCATTATACCCAAAAAATCTCAATCACAAAAGGGAAAAATTGAGTTTCCCTTGCTCAGTTGCTTAACCCTTCTCTCCCTCTGGACTTTCTGAAACAGAGTCCTCTCTCAGCACTTACAGAAACTAGAAAACGAGCTTCTCTCTCGGGACAGAGAAATCTCTTCCCGTCAGAACAGAGGAAGCTGAGAGAACGGAGCTGAAATCCGGCGCTGTTGTCGGAAAACTCTAGCTCCGATACCAATTTGTTAGTACCTAGCCAAGTGTTCCCAACAGACCAGTCCGGGAGGAACCCGAACAGCTAGCGCATGCCCAGCGGAAACTGTTGCCGTATGTTCACGTTCCTAATCCCCGCTGGGACGGGGATTCGAACGCCGAACCTGGCGCCCAGCTCTGATACCAATTTGTTAGTGCCTAACCAAGTGTTCCCAACAGACCGGTCCGGGAGGAACCCGAACAACTAGCACACGCCCAGCGGAAACTGTCTCCGTATGTTCACGTACAAATCCCCGTCCCAGCGAGGATTAGGAACGTGAACATACGGCAACAGTTTCTGTTGGGCGTGCGCTAGCTGTTCGGGTTCCTCCCGGACCGGTTTTTTTTTTACCGGTCTATTGGGAACAATTGGCTAGGCACTAACAAATTGGTATCAGAGCTGGGCGCCAGGTTCGGTGTTCGAATTCCCGTCCTAGCAGGGATTAGGAACGTGAACATATGGCGACAGTTTCCGCTGGGCGTGCGCTAGCTGTTCGGGTTCCTCCCGGACCGGTCTGTTGGGAACACTTGGCTAGGCACTAACAAGAAAGTTACCCTCAAAGGGGATGAAATATCATTGCATATAATTATACGCCTTTTCAAAGGGAGTGCACTCTCACTTGAGTGGACACTTCCAAACCCGGTGGGCTGTGGAATGTGAGCATTAAATGTCACTCATGATACTGAAAAATAAATCTGTACCCCAGTTCTCTCAGATGTTCATGTGAACTGCCATCACAAAAGTAGTAGAAGCCATAGGAGGCAAAAACTATGTTGGTGTTCTAGTGGTTGATGAACCTGTTTCTCATGGAGAAAAGCTAAGGTACCTTTTCTGCTGCCAAAGAGTTACAAACAGTACCTTAGTAGACAAGAACTTACAAAATGCTTAAGACTGAATATTTGCTGGCTTGTTTCCAACCACTGGCTTTGGGGAATGTTTGTCTATTTCCATTTTCCTGCTCAGAGTGTGTTTTGGTTGTGGAGTTTTTACTGGGAGAAAGATCTCTTTTCATAAAATCCATTGCAATCCTTTGGAAAACAAATGAGCAAAGAAACAAAGGGGTTTGGCCTTTCTAGATTCCCATTCTTTTATGGGTTGCAATATCTTTCATTTCTACTGTGCTTTCTTGAAGTGTAAGTATGAATACTGCAAAAAGGGGGAAGTCTTCCTATAGAATAAGGCGTGGTGCATGTCATTGTCTCCTCTCATATCTTTATCTGGTATCCTGAGTTGGCTGTCTCTCCCTTCGATATTTTTTAAATCCCGGAGTCAGATTATGTCCTTTCATGTCTTTGTCGCATTTATGCTTTTAATGGACTTACAGTGAAGCAAATATGATTTTAGACAAGGTTGAACCACCTGTTCTAGTGGCAAGCATAAATTTAATAATTAAAGCCAAGGTCTCATCAATCTAATCAAAGTGCAAGCTCAGAATTTCGAGAAATTAATTGGTGAAATTTTTTGTTCTTTTTCTTTTAATGTTGATTACACATGCACACTATACTCTTTTCCCTGGTGAGATTTGAACCCAATATCTTACATTAAAAACCCTCTCATGTGGGCGTTGAGCCCAAGGCTTGCTCTGCAACCTCTGTTCTTTCTTATAGGTTCCAGTGTTTTGGCAACGAACAAATTTTTGTAGATATTAGTCAATTGCTCTCATTTATTGAATTAGAAACTTCATGGGGATTTTTGGTCATAGTAAGTACTCCAATCTGCACAATCTACTGTATATCTGATAACTCACTTTACATTTTAAATGAATGCCTTTTAGTCTGCAAGCCCTGCAGAGACGTCAAAATGGAGCAGAGACACCATTGTCCAGCATTTATAAGGTAATCTAGCCATGTGCTTTTCTTACTACCATCCTAGAAGTTGTACAATATCTCATGGAGTATTTAGTTGGTATTTCATCTTTCATAAGATAGTCTTTTTTTGGTGATTGATGTCATCTTTAAACAAGCCGTGGACTTCCATCTCTACAGGTTGTAAAGACTGTTTATGCTTCTCCAAGTCGTGTAGATTTTCAACTGGACTCAAAAAAGGTCAGTTCCTTTTATTGTTAGATATTTCTATGTTCTTCCAGATTGCAATTCACCTCATTTAGTGTTCTTTTTTTATAATTAAATCTAAAGATTGACTTAATATGCTTTCAGGAAATTGAAACACATCCTGCTTATCCAAATATTTGTTTTGCAATTGATGACTTTGATTCCACATTTGATGCAGTGGTAAGGGATACTACTTCAGTTACTGAAAGGACTACTTTCATCTTATAAGTTCTCACCCCTTGCATGTATAAATGGTTTATGACTTGTCCTGTTTATCCTTAAACATATTTGACTCTACAATTTTTGCCCTTAATCTAGTCAGGCAAGTTTTTATTCTTTGAGAAAGGCTACATTTTACTTTAATGCCTGAGGCAAAGAATTAAAAAACTAACAAGCAAGGGAATTCTCCATTATAATAAGAGATTGGAGGAAGATTCCCCGTTTAGCAAGGGAGCCAGCTAAATGATTAGCTGGCCTCAGAACATGATTCCAGATACAATTAAAGGAACAAGATATGCCAATGATCTCATGGAAGGACACCACCCACGAAGAACACTACAATCCCCCTCAATTCAAATTTGCCACCAACAACGTCTCTGAAAATGATGAATCCATGCAAGAGGGCTTGGATCTCAGCCGTGGTGGAATCTGTGATCCCAAAGGGTCTGAGTAAGATTGTGTCATCAAGAGACTGGAGAACTCCCGCCTGCTGGTCTCAGATTGTCAAAGGCACCAACAGGGGGGTATTATGCTGAGATCTCCACCGTATAGGGAGTTGACATCTGTGCAACAAGATTGCAATTGTCTCTAAGGATCCCACCCTAGAGGCATTCACATGCAAGGAGGGAGCTAATCCAGGCCAGAATTGTGGCAAAGATTCTGTCATTGACAAAGTTCAGAGTGCTAGCAATTATTATGCATCCTGGATGGTTATCAGTTGACGATGAGACTGTATAGGAGTGGCTTGGAATGCTTAATGGAGCCTCCCCCATCCACAAGTCATCCCAGAACTTGACGGAATCACCCTCCATGCATAGAATTTTATCCCTTTAGTGAACTTCAGGAGAAGAGGAAAGAGAGGCCACAAGAGAGGAGATTTTCCTCTGGCTACCTCCCTCCAGCCAACAAGAATTATTTGTCCCATCCCAATTTCCTCGACAATCCGACCCCAAGTTAATTGCCAGCATTTGTTGTACCTCCAAAACCACTTAAGCAAGACGGCATGGTTTATGTCTTTTACTGATCTGATGTTCAACCCTCCCATGGCTTTTGGGTTGCTAACCTCTTCCTGTTTAACCTGATGGTGCTTGAATCCCTCTTCTACTTCTCTCCACAAGAATATCTTCTTGCGGCATTCTATTTTTTTTATCTTTTTTTTAGCTACACTCACTGGACAAGGATGAAATATAAGTAAATTTTGGAACACCAGTGATTCAAGAGTTTAGGAGAAAGTCCTAGCTTTTGAGAGGAGTCCTCCTTTCCAAGTCTAAAGTCTTCTTTCTAGCTTTTCTACTACCAACCATACAAGCATTTGACAGTGGACAGTCCTTCATAATCCTAATTTATATTTTGATTGTTGCCTACCAGGTTGTTGGATTGACCTGGACTTTTTCCTAGCGATTTTATCTGCTCATTTCTCTTTAAACTTCTGTTATATGATGTTGTGTGTCTTAGATATTTAGTTTGACGGGGATTTCCTGAAAAAAACTATTGATGATGAAATGTTTCTCAAAAAAATAGAAAGTAAAAGGATAGGAAAATTGGTGATGATGCTCAAGTTCAACTTTAGATCATGGAACAGTTATTTGAAAAAATTAAATATTAAATATTATATATATAAAATTGTAGTCGTAATTGTGGCAACTTGGAAGCTTGCTCTTCTTAATTACTTCCAACCTATTGCTTATACAATCTCTCCAAATTCTTGCTTCTTACTCTACCATTTATTGTCTCTTGTGAGTCCCTTTCATTCCCATTATGTGTTTTGTTAACGTTTTCAATAAGATGATTCATGCTTACTTCTCTATCTTGGTTTTAAATTTCAATAACGAAAAGTATAATGGAAAGTACATGTATCCTTTTAAATTTGTCAGAAATTTGCTTCCTGAGGTCTTCACTTCATGAAATTACTGGGCCTTACTTTCACTGAATCTGCCCCCACTTTGTTGTTCTGAAATCATGAGAGCTTAAACTAATCTTAACAACTGATAAGGTTCTGGATTTTTCTATCTTTACAGGTTTTGACTGAACAAGATCATTGTTACTGTGTACTTCTCAATGCACATGGTGGAGCAGCATTTCCTTCTGACAATGAGCTGAAAAAAGTGAATTCTGAGGGGATGAAATTTAATGAGGTTTCCATTTCTCGTTGTAATCCCAGTCACACTTGCTACAAATTACATGCATAAAAACACTTTTCTCCCATTTAGGTGCTGCACTAGCTTAGGGTGTACTCTGACTTGAACCAGTGACTGGGATTATTTTGTCAATATAGGGGCACCATGTCTGTATTACCCATCCACTAATTCTGTTATTCATTTCTCGAACTTGGTAATGTAAGTATTTAATGACCAATGCCATGTGCAATTGCAGCTTACACTTTTCTCAGGATTCGTTAGCTATAAAATGGTTCGAGAGGCGTATGATGGTACATCTTTATCTGATTGATTTTGTTGGTATTTGATTCTAGCAAAGAAGTATTCCTCTGGTTTTGGCTCTAAATGTTCAATATAGTGAGAAAAATGAAGTTCAAACCTGTCATCCAACATAAGTATTTCTTTCATCTCTTTCATTTGTAGCTGGTAGATCAAGATTGGGAAGCCTTCTATCTGTCAGTAATTATCCTAGTAAAACAGACAGACTCATCATGAGAGGTCCTGGTGGACGTGGTGAAGTTGAGGTTGCTGTTTCTGGTGTTGTAGGTCTGTAAACATCTTCCTATGGTTTTGCATAATTCACATTCAATATCTTTACCAGTACCACCATTGGCAAATGATTTTGAATTGTAATGCAGATCAAAGCCTCGATTCAGGCCCATCTTCACCAATTCAATTGTCGAAGAAAGGATTTGGAATTGGTCTTGGTACATTTGTCCGTCAAGCTGCTTCAGCTGCATCTGTGGCGGCAAGACATGCTTATGCTGCCACAAGAAGATCAGATGATGAACTTTTGCCCCTAAAATGCTGCTTAATGTCTATATCCTTACCATGGGAGAAAATTGCACATGACTTGTTGTTCAAGGTAAGTTCTTTGAAAGTACAGGAAGCAATCTCAATCTGCCTGTTATTGATAATCTATGTTGTTCATACACGAGCTTTCTACGTCTCTGTTCATTCTTTATCCCTTAATTTTCCATTATTTTATGGCTACACTGCAATCAGTTCCAAAAATTAATTTATGTGGGTTCAATTTATGTCCTAATTCTTTTTTCAGAGATTCATTTACCAGGTCATGCAATTACCTGTATCTAGCCACTAATAATCTGCTCATACCAAGCCTATAAGATCCTTAAATTAAGTTCAGAGCTCTCATTGTACATGCAAAACATTTCCATGTTTTTCACTTTGAGGATGCTGATGGGTGTTATATGCTTACTGGCACAGAAAACTCCACCAATAAGTTTGTGAGCATCATACCTTGCTAGCGTCAGAATAAGGATTGAATCAACACAGAACAATGCAAAAATGGTAGAGTGCTGGCAACAATTTGTACATGTCTAGACAAGGATAAGAGGTTGTATTTAGGCATTATTTTTTGTAATTTTATCTTTAAAAGGTTAAAGAATATATATTATTCATTTCATCTAATTAAGTTTAAGTTCAAGTTCTGCGTCCAATTAGGAAATGGCCCATCTCTTTTCAAGTTCTGAGCCATTAAAAAGTCATTTAATACTGCCAGGAGTCGCAGAACTGGGCAAATCATTCAGCCATTCCAACACCTAACCCATCTCTGAAGTTGTGGATTTTGGGAGGGCAAAGCAGAGATTGTTTATGCTTAGCTACCGCAAGTGTCCCAGAATAGTCCCCGGCCAACTCAATTCAACTTTTTATATTGTGCGCTGGCTTTATTTTCCGCATTTAAGCATGTCTTTACTGCCATTATCACCCAGTTGTTTGTTCGTTAGATACGGATTGCAGTGGGAGACCCTACTTGGGATTCTGCAACTAGATCTCTATTCTTCAGGAGTGCAAATGCTGTTGTTTAAAGGGTATTCCTTCAGTACTCGAGTTTGCCTGTGTGAAAGAAGAAAAAGAAAACGATGGTAGCCATCAACAACGGAAAAGAGGCTGAAACTGGGTAAAATTTGACTCGTGAAAAAGGAAAAGAGGCTGCTATCTGCACTCTTCTTTCACGGTGGAAGAAAGTGAAAGAGTGTCCGGAGTCCTCTCTTCTTCAGCCGTTTGTCATCAAACTGAAAATGGGAATTTAATTGAGTGGGTGAGATAGAGGTCATTATGTTCCAAACTGAAATTTTTAGAGCACAGGATGAGTGCATATACACACTGTTGATGAAAATACCAAAAGCTATTTGGTAAAAAATATGTGAAACGGTTATCTTAGTCATCCATCATAATCGGATTGATCGGATTTTCATGTTTCTCACGAAATGGTTTTTTGTATTAGATCAGTAATTTTCATAATTTTTATGTTTTTTTAGTTTTTTATTAATATAAACATATTATTAAATATTTTTTAATAATTTTGTTTATTTACCCATTATCTTTATTACTAGGTAAATAAACTGTGACAGAACAATGTATAAATAATCAAGTAAAACAATATACAAATAAACCATATACAAATGGAACAACATAAGGAATAGTTTATTTTAAGATATACCTACTGATCAACGGTTATATTAGTCGACCAATCAATGGTTATTTTAACCCTCCAAATATGATCAGACGGTTGAAATAGCCATTAGCCATTAAATAATTTTTCGTATTAAACCGGCCTTGTGGAAGGAAAAGATACATGGACCAGTAACCAGTTGGGTCCAAAAGCCAACCTTCCAAACCGACCCGACTTCTATCGATGCAAAACCCTAGTTTACCTTGCTGTTGATCCCGAGTCCTGAAGGCGTATAGGCGTGGCAGTGGGCAGCTCAGATAGAGCAAAATGGTACACATCTCTACCTTGATTGCGTATGATTTATTACTTGTTTGAAAATTCCTTCGTCTTGTTTTACTTTCGTGTCTATCAATGTGATTTTTCCTCTTGTTATTGGAGAGGGATTATATTTTACGTTTTGGGATTTTCCTGTTCTTCTCTCGGTTTCTGAATGAAAATAGATTCGCTCTTGCTTAAATAAGATAGGCTCTTGAATAAGCTACCATGAACAACGACATGTTATGGGCCTGTAAATTTGCTTACAGCCAAGATTGTGTTTCTCAGTTGTTCATTGTAACCATTTAAGAATTCCAAGCGATTGATCGGTAGCCTTAGGAAACTTAAGTATACTATGTTTTGAATTTTTATGAGAGTACACAGATGCTCAAAGATCTTTACAAATTCTTAGCGCTGTGCTTTCATTCTTTTTCTGGAAATGTTAGGCAACCTCAGTTTCTTTCAACTTTTAGTACTCATTAGTTTTGCTCCTTACTTTTAATTTGGAGATAGTTATTACGTCGTGGTTTTCTTATACTAGACTTTTTATGTTATACACTCAATTATGTTCTACAATGCTGGTATGCCCTAATGATGGTGCTGGTGGGAATTGGGATGGGATTCTTAGTACTGCAGTTATTCTTATCTCAACCATGCCATCTATGATATTCTTATTCTACTATTTTATGCGTCCAATTTAGTAGAATATAAGATAGATTTTTTCTTTTTTTTTTAAAAGTGATTGCAATTGTATTAGAATAGTAGTATAGAGCCAACCCTGCAGTTAGGGGAGGCAGAGGTGAATCATTTTGACTTAGATTACATGAGGGAAATTAAATAACTGAGAATAAGACCACATGAACTACATGTATGAAACTATACCACAAAAACAAGCCCTGGGTGGACTGACCATATCACCACGGGAAGAACCTTCTTAGACAAGGCTATCAGCCCTTCCCTGACCTGAGAGTGAGCAACCAGAAAATGTAAGGCAAGGGCTCACCTGGGGAGTTCCCCAAAGTGATAAGGCCAGCATAATACTCCTGATTTTACCTTCCAACGAAATGGAAAGTCTTATCAACTTAAGGATTGAAGTAGGATTACTCATCATTCTTATTCGATGTGATAAACAAAGTGAATATGATTGAAAATGTTTTTATTTTTTATGTAAATTTTTATTTTATTTTATTTTACTTTCGTTGGTGTTGCTAGCAGATTTGATTAGTGAGCATTTAAGCTACCTTAAAATGTTATACTTTTCATTGGTTATAATCTATATTTAATCATGTCAATTTCAAATTAGTTCAAGTACTTAAATATCCCTATGGCATACATACTAACTTGTCTTTACATTTTAAAATGGTAATTATATTCCATGTTAGACATTTAATTTTGGCATGTTAAAGGTAAGGTTATTCTTAAATTAAAACTTGTATAATATTTTATGAGATACAAATGTGTCCCACCTATAGAAGGGTTTACAAGCATCTGTGGGAAGTAGAGAGGAGGGGAAACAGCCTCCCCTTCGAGGCCATTCCTTTCCTTGTTTCATCCATGAAGTAATAGGAGAAAGGGAAGGAGAGGAGGTTATCTTCTCTGCTTAGGTCTTTCTTTGTGTCTCTACAGGCTTTAATTTTTTTCTTTTTTTTTTGTTGTCTTGCATAATTTTGTCTTTTTACATCTGAAACTTGAATGCATTGATAGAAATTAATGTGAAATAAGTAATTTATTATTTTACAAGGTATGTGAAAATTAATTCAAAATTTTAGAGGTTGCATATAATTATATCATGCTATAGAGGTATTTAGGTAATTAACCTTGTTACATATATCTGTTTTTCTCTGGTCCATGGGCATTTTAAGTGTTTAATATCAATTGCCATCTCAGGTTTGGGTGCGCCATGCAGCTTCTCGATTCTCAACCATGAAAGCCTACGATGAACCAAACTCAATAACCCAACATCCATGACAGCCAAGGCACTTACCTGGCCCAGGTAGATCAAAATCTAAAACCCCTTTTGGACAATCTTCTTCAGTGGCTGATAGAACATAAGAAATAAAAATAATAATAAGCATGACATTGGAGGGAGAAAGTGAAGACCCCAAGCAGCCAATGAGTTGGAAGGAGAAGATCGAGGATCAATGGCTAAAAACTAAGGAGCACGCAGAGGCGTACCCTTACGTATGGGCTTCTTACATTGTTGTCTATGGAGGGTTGGCTGTGTACACAACATACCGGTGGCGGAAGTTGCGAAAGACAGAAGATCGAGTCCGAGTATTGCAAGAGAGGCTTCGAAAGCTAGTGGAAGCAGAGGAGTCATCAGCAAAAATAACCTCAAGTCAGGGTGCCCCATCTTCACAGAAATCAGTAGATAAATCGTCTAAATAGATGAATTTTGAACTATATTTTAAAGGTTTTTTCATTTATTTTGTTTCACAGTTTTGGCCAAAGGCAAGAAGTTTAAACATTGAATGGAGCTTAGAGCATAAATTTTTGTAACTCCCACATATTGTAATCCATATGAATGAAGAAATTAACCTTTTTTTTTCAATCCTCAACTTTCTTATTGGCATGGTTATTTTTGTCTAAGTATGTTTTGCAAACCCCTACTCAGATTATCTTCCTCCTCTGATCGAGCTGGCCACAGTATTAGTACTCTCTAACACAAAATATTGTTTGTTTGGGAGTTTGGAACCAACTGCTTCAACCAAAGCAACAACTAAGAAAAGAAGATCAAAAAGGGACTCTCCAACCCTTCTTGTCTTTCAGCAATCATTTAACCCTGCCGAAAGCCCAAGAACAGGGCAAATCATTCAGTCATTCCAACAGCAACTCCAGCTCTAAAAGCCGCGGAATTAGGGAGCAAAGCAGAGCTTGTTTATGCTTAGATACAGCAAGAGTCCATGTGCAGTGCATGAACAGTCTCCGCCAAACTCAGTTCTAACTTTGCATGTGATGCGCAGGACCCACTACTAGATCTCTGATTATTTTATTTTCCGCATTTAAACATGTCTTTACTGCCATCCCCTTCCACTTGTTTGTTCATTAGATTTGGGTTGCAGTGGGAGGCCCTACTTTGGATTCTGCTGGATATAATCCATCAGAGTTTGAAAAAGCAAAAACGGTTTAAAATTTTGATACTATTGATTTTCTTGGTTGCAGCTAAAGGGCATTCAATGAGTCCCGTTCTCCTGGAGTTAAAGGAAGGGAACTCCTGGTAAAAAAAGATGGGATCGTCAAAAGGAGAAGAAAGATACTGATCGAAGTGGGTTGTTTTGATTGGTGAAAATGGAAAAGAGGCGGCCATTGTACTCTTCTTACAGGGTAAAAGAAAGGTCGAGAGAGAGAGAGAGACTGCTCGATCTCCTTCGTGAAGCCGCCTTGACATGAATAAAAAAAATGGGATTTTAGTCGTTAGCATGTTCAAACGGATAAATTTATCTAACAGACGGGACGAGTGCTTTTGTTGCAACTGTAGAGTGGGCGAGTTTCTGGATAGATCCAACCAAGTATTAAGTAACCCATGTTCTCAAGACTTTCCGATTCTGGAAGGGACTGTAACAAAGTGGTCGCAACAAGAGACGAAGCCGCCCACAGTAGAAAGAGGGTGAGCGAGATTCCTGGGAAGGAAAAGCAATACTGTATTCATGTCGACAAGAAAGAGAAAGAAAGAGCTGCTCTGTTTCATTGGCAGCCACCCACGTCCAATTAAAGAAGAAAAAGTTCGGACGAGACCTGGGGATAAAGAAAGAGAGCAACTAAGGATAAAGAAGCCGAGCAAAGAGCGGAAAAGCAGATTACACAGTCGCTTGGATACGAAAGTGACTAACATGAGACTTCTCTGTTAAGAATTAAGAACAGACACATTAAAGTAGAAAAGAAAAACACAGAAGAGCGGAAGGAAGAAGACCGCCGCCTGTTCGTCTCCGGTCGCCCGTCGCCCTCCACCAGCCTCCCGATATTTCTTTTCAGTTAGCAGCCCAACTTGATGTGGGCCCCATCGAGATCGACAAGAACCCGTCGGTGGGGCCCCCTTTTTCCACTCTACATCCTACAGTTAGACACGTGAGGCGCTGCTTTGTGGCTTTTCATCGGAAATTGGACCCACATGGGAACCATTCCATCACACGTGTTCGCAACTTGGGAATGCCAATTCGCGGCCCTAACTGCGAATCAGAATCTCGAACGTTCTGAGTACTCCGAATTCCGACCTTAGAGTTACAGGCGCCCAAAGCCCACGTTAGCTTCGGATGCCCTTTCCGTAATTAAATAAATCCGCGTCAAGTTCCGACCATTAACAATCATCCCTCATTAATAAACTCCCTTAATCATCTCTCGCGCTTGTCGCCTTCCCAACCGATAACACCCGCGTTATCGCCACCCTACACGTCGCTGACCACACTCCGGCAAAGATCCAAGGACTCCGACGTGACATTGCCCGTTGGGCCCGCCAACCGGACCAGGTACCTCGACATGTGGATGCGACATCCATCATTCACCATCGCGCTTACGTCACGGATCATTAGATTACGAGCCTAATTTCACTCTTAATAACGTAATTAGTGACGCACTCGCTTCACTCTTCATCAATTAGGGGACCGATTAGTGTTTTCCCAACTTCAAACTAAGGCTCCCGACGAATCGGATCAGTCCGCATGATCTGTTCGTCGAAGCGGAGCGAGATGTTGACACGTGGAGAGTTTTTGCTTGGTCCACACTTTATTCCTTCGGGATTAAGCTAATTGGATAAGGGACCCACAAAAAAAGATGACACGGCCAGATTAGTGCTACCTGACTCAAAAGTATAGGATTTGTATACGATGTATATACGATTTTTATACGATCTGAGAACACGTCATCAGGCTTTTCCCAGATGTGGGGCCCCCGGGTTGGCTTTCCTTCATCCATAAATACCGAGCTCCTACGCCGCTACTCTTCCCTTTCCCTCTCCTCCCTCCCTCCACACCTAGATTTCTCTCATTGGTGGTTTCCCGGCCATGATGTCGACGGAAGGTCTCGTCGGTATACCGCTGCCGGTATTCGACGGCGGTTTCTGGGAAAGTGCGGAAGCGCTGCTGTCGATGGACTCCATTATGATGGAGGTCAGCCCGGCCGGTTCTAATTCCGGTTCGGATGAGTTTAACCGGTCCGCGGATGACGATCGGAAGCGAAGACGGAAGATATCGAACCGGGAGTCTGCGAGGCGGTCTCGGATGCGGAAACAGAAGCATTTGGACGACCTGCGGAGCCAGGCCAACCGGCTCCGGCTCGATAACCGAGAGATGGCGAACCGGTTGAACTTGGCGTTGCAACACAACGAGATGTTACGGCAGGAAAACGACCGGCTGCGGTCCGAGTCCCAGGAACTCCGGAGGAAACTTCAGGATATTCGCCGGTTTCTGCTCTTCCGGCGGCTCCAGCATTTGGCGTCCGTGAACCAACAAAACCCTCTATAAATATCAGATAAATAACGGACCATGATCATTAAACCGTCCATCCCACGGGGGAAAGAAAAAAAAAAAGGGGAAGTTAGAGAACAGAAACGCCATTGCTTTCTCTTCTCTTCTTTCTCTTGCTTTTTGTATATTACTCTTTTAAAACTTGGGAACAGAAGAAAGTAATCAGAGGGTTATATTATATGACAACCTCGAGAAGTTTTTCATGGCTTTCGGAAAAATCGGGGTTTGGAAAATCATCTCGCGGTTTTGACTGAAACCGCATTATGTAAAAAAATAAAAAAATAAAGCTTTTCTGCTCTTTTCTTCCATTCTCGCATCGTTTTCTTCAATCTACTGGTCTCCTCTGAATTGCAAATCTTTCCACGTATCCAGCAACTACGAAAGTATTCTCAACACAAACATATCCACCAAACTGCACTGCGGAAACCACAAAACCAGTGATAACAATCAGGCATAGAAATTTTGGCAGGAAGATGCCGGGGAAATGGGTCGAGTTGGGTAAGAGCAGGACTGGTTTTCAATTCGATGAAGGAAACGAAAGGACAGTGACGAATAGGCTTAAGACAAGAGACCCACTGTTTTTTGCCAATTTAAATTAATCGCTTTTGGATTAAATTAAACGAGTGGTGCAGCTTTAGGTCGAGCGAAAGCGAATATTCCTCACGGAATTCCATGGGAAGTGAATCGGGACCGTCGATTAATTAATTTTACTTCATCGAAAGTGATCGGATGAACGGTTACAATTCACCGTATTATCTAGGTGCAACTATATCCGTTTATCCTATTCTTAGTGTTTTGATTGGTTTAACCGCTGGGCCCCACCAGATGCGTAAGCAAATATTGGAATTGTAGGATACTGTTCCCATAATGCTATCTTACACTTACCGCATTGACACGTGTCGAAGAATGACTGGGATGAAATTGCGTTAGAATGAAAGAGAAAAAGGATTCGTATTACTGGTAACACCCTCTTGGTCCAACCATAAATTGACATGTGTCCTGCCATCAAGTAAAATATTTATGATTGTAGTGGATTCAAATATAGGTCAACTACCAAACTTGTCCTACTAGAGACAACACTTAGAATCACTCTCCCTTTTTAAAAAAAAAATGTGAAATTATTTACTAAATTAAAAGAAAAATAATCCCCCTATCCCTCTCGCGATAAAAAAAATATTTTTCATTTGTTGCTCTTCTTGCGCATACCATAGGTGGAAAGTCGGTTAATCTAATTTAGTTTAGATAGTCTAATCATAAAATTATTGTTCAAGATCAAACTGAAATTTCGCCTTTGTTCGAACTGTCGCCTTAATTGGATCGAATCTGATCAAGAGGAACCTTAAACTCTTATTATGTATAATTTGAAAACCAATAAAATACAAGCAATCTTAATATATTTTAAAGGTATAGGTAACAAAAGTGAAAGGAATTGGAGGCAACTCAATGTGGCATGAGACAAAATTGAAGTCATCCATGGATACCATTAATATAATTTGGCTCTTCAATGCAATTTTCTCTTCTCACTTTTCCCCTTTTTTTAACTATGAAGCTGAGCATGACAAAACTCCATAATTTTGCATTGACATTTGCTTAAGCATGTTTGTGGTGGTGAAAGGCTAAACAAGAATCGAAATGGGAGATCTCTCTGGAAACCAAGACAACATGTTTAAGATTATTTTTTCTTCTCTTTTGTAATGGCATGGAATGATCCAATTTTTTTTTTGTGGATGTGGGAGACACGTGTCAATAGGCCATAACGACATGTGGAAATGCATAACTTGGTATATGATGGTGCTTTTGTCGATGCAAAGTATAGGATTATATCATATAAAGCTTGCAAATTCATTTTTATTTCTTATTTCTAGTTGAAGAAGTGCTTATAATAGTCTAGATTAATAAGGAGTATTCATTCACAACTATAGTTAAGTTAAGGCCATGTTAGTACATTTTTCAAAGAAACGTTGGAAATATATTTATAGTAGAAATATGTTTCTAGAGATCATTAGAGTGAAATACTTTTCTATATAGAAATTTTTGCCAATAAAATCATATAATTTTTTAAGTAAGATTTTTCAACCAAGATGGGTCGAAAAACCCTAAAAACCGTATGAAAAATTTTTTAATAAATTTTTTACAATTGATGTTGTAATACTTTCAACACAAGGCAATTTTTCGTGGTAATTTTGTATTTGAAATTTTATTTTACCAAAAATTTATCAAATAAGTATGGTAATGTATGAGATTGATTATTAATTTCTATTTATTTCTCTAAAAAAATGTACTGACAGGTACATTTAATTTTCTTTGGAAATTTCTAAAAAAAATCATGTAATTTCCTAGTAAGGCACTAATAGGATTTTATCCGAAAGTTTCTTGGAAATATGTATCAAAGGAAAAACATTTCTAAATTTTCTTGGGATATAAAATTTTAACTTGGGGCACTAACGAGGCCTAAGTGAACATAATTTTCATCCACCTATCAATAGTTTCATGCATTTCCAAGTCCCCCGATTGGACAAATATTAAAGCTCAAATTTGAGTCCACATCACTCATTTGCACCATCTTCCATGGTAGTTGCACATACCATGCCAATAGAAGTTGCCCCTTCCGAATAACTTTTTTCAATGACCAAGGGGTAACAATATTAAAGAAATAAAAACATATACTAGACTTTATATGATAAGCTCCACAAATCTCTTTCATTGACAAATTTTACGTATCAACCGATATTTGTAAGATTTCAAGGTGGCCAATGCAGCCTAGAAGACTCAGGAACAGCCCGATGGTAGAGTATTTAACAAACTTAATCTATCAAATTTAAAGTATTCCAATACAATACCCGATACAAATACATATCAACTTACTTTTGTTTGTTCTTGAGGGAAGTATTCTTTTAAATAGAACTAAACCTATCCAAGTAATCAATTATTATCGAAGTCTTTCCTTTTCTTGTGTGGAACTCTCTTGTGCATTAAAGCTAACCCTTTTATTGGATAGGGTTTACAGCAAGAAGCTATCATTCACTAAAAGCAATCAAAGAAGATGACTGAGTAAACACAAATAAATAATAAGATTGGGTTAAAGAAAGGGTGGCTGAGCACACAATGATGTCATCTCATTCTAAACTAATTCAATTAAAGTGTAAACATGAGCTCATGGAAGAAAAGGATGAAAATCTTACCATTATCATGCCTAAGATTCAATTCTAAAGACAAAAGTTATCCCATATTCTTACCAGTTGCTTTGAGGTCTTTGCTTGGAAATTTGGACTCACTTTTTTAAAGCAGTTGGGTTACTTTTGGATTGTTTACGAGTATGCATCATTTTCTCTTAAGATTAGTGTCATTACCTGCGTGTGCAAATGCAAAGCTTTCTCTCGTCCCTGAGGTTTCCTGTGACAGTCTCAATCAGAACCATTCATTCAAGTAGGACGCACATGAATGAATGGTCACCATCGCTGTTTCATACTGAGACACTTCTCTGGAAATCAATTCTATTAATTGGAAGGGTATGCAACTTGTGTTCCATGAACTTTGAAAGTTTCTGGTAGCTGAACCTGACTTTTAGGGTGACCTGATGCTCTCCTACTTCTTACAAATCCTCAATGTTAATAAACGGTGTCTTGTCCTCAAAAAGGGCCATGACCTCCACTATCTTAAAGCTTGCTGCTTGCTCTTTCCTGGAAAGGATTTAGGCAAGCAAAATGAGAAGTCAGTTTAGTCTCATTCTTGAACAAATTCATTGCCAAAAATGTACAAATGACAAATAGAAAAGGCAAATGGGACTACTGGCATGCCCAATCTCTCATTCATGAACAGAAATCTGATTTTTCACTTTAGGTCCTTTCAGTATTTCTCAAACTGCCATTTTTCCAATCCCTCCATGTCACAAGTTACAGAACCAACCCGGTCAATGTATAAAAAAAAAAACAGATTTTTCATTTCATGAAATGGGAGAGCTTGGTGGATGCTCTCATCCAGTACAAACAATCTATCATGGGAATAAAACATGCATCCAACATATTGTAGGTGCTTCTATCGAGAATAATCAAGTACAGGAGTAAACAATTAGATGCCATGTAGCATTTGAAGCACACAAAAAAAAAAAAAAAAAAGTTCCCTGTCAAAGAAACTAGTGAAATACAAGTTAAAAATGTCCATAAAGGCTTGAGTGCTAGGGTTTCTCCCTTTTCATATCATAAACTACACACACATCCGCAGCTGTCTTCAACTGAGACCAAGCAAAAACAATAAATCCCAGTTAGAAAGTATTACACACATTTGAACAGGGGTCCACTATTATAGAAGGTCCTCTATTATAGAAGGTAAGTAAACAACTGAATGATCACATTAAAAAAAAGTAGGTAACCAAATGTTCACATAAAACAAAGAGTCGATAACTGAATGTGATGCGAACTTCTCCATCAATTTCCAAATTTTAAAATGATTACAAAAATAGAAGTACAGACTAAAAGAGTTCGAAATTTAAATAAGCAAATGCATTCATGACAAGTAAGCAGAGCACATGCAGGTGGCTTTCAATCAGTTAAAGTGCATATGAAGAAGACATATCCCAAGAAATACCTCTACGTGCTTTTCCAACCGTCATGGAAAATAAAGCATGGGTCCTCAGGAGACCATGAGAAAGTAAAACATTGGAATTGATATCAAATTCCAAATGTTGCCACATAGACACACATCCTCATGGACAATCTAGCGGAATTTATTCCAGTCATACAACATGTGAGACTTGTCTTTGTAAAAAAAAAAGATATAAACAATGATACAAGTTCCTCTAACTAAGTATGATAAACTTTTGAGTTTAATAAGTTCTCACTGGATTAGGAGAACTTCTTTAGAAGCAAAATAACAGGGATCTCTCTCTGGTAAACATGAGAGATCACATCTATAGCATTTGTATATGATGGTCCTGTTAACAATTCTTCCTCATTTATTATATGCATCAACATTGAGAGACAAAATTTTCTTTTAAAGAGGAAAGTTAACGAATATGATACCTGTATAACATTGACTAATTGCTTGATTGCCCACCCAATAAAAGCTAAAACACTAAGTAATGAAACAAGTGAACCCTGTCTTATAGCACTCATAAGCACCTATCATGTAGGACAAAAAAAAGTCAGTGAGCCTGGAAACTTTCATATATCCACATAGGTACTCACAAATAAAATAAAAATACATACATCAATCAAATCTTCGGACTGGTTCTCTGCAAGAAGGAATAACAAAATATAAAGAACCTGCAAGCAGCACATTGCATTTGCTTTAACAGAGAGATTAAGGAAAAGAAATAGAAAATATTAGCAGAGGAGAATAATAATTGCCTCTGATCCCACACAGCAAAAGGCCAAGAATAATCGATTTCCATAGTACATTCGGAAGAGCCAACTAGTGCTGTCTTTTACATCTTTATGACTAGCCTTTCCTGAAAGAAATGTACTGCAATCACCAAATCAAAGTGAAATATAAGAACAAGACATTAAGACTGTCAAAAAAATTCAAGTGGTAGTGATTTAGATGCCAGGTCAATCTACCATTCAACTATAACTTTTTATACATCTGAAAAAGAAGCCGAGAAATAGAAACACATCCAATCATGGTGAAGAACTGAAGTATCTAATAAGTCAATGAGACCATTTATGCTTGATTATGTGAGTGTCTGCAGGTTGCGAGAGGCTGTGGCAAAGAAGCAAAGCCAAACCGAAATGCCCCAATTTCCAAAATTTGTAAGTCATGCTTTTGAACTGATTCAGCTCACATAGCTTGGAACTCAGACAACTTAAGAAAAGCAAGTTCAATCCATGAAGAATAACTGAACTTGTTACGACTACATAACACACATGAAAGAAAGATGAGGTGTAAGAGAACATAAAGGAATACCTATACATCTGGAACCAATGACTTGCAATATCCAAGGCAAGTAATGACAAGAAAACCAACCCAGGCCTGCAAAATGGTCATAACAGAGATTTCAATGCTACAATTGTAATACTGCAAAGATACTACATAGAAACAGAATAGAGTACTTGAGAGAAGTTTTTACCTGTATATTTGAGAGAGGACCACCAGTAGACATGCAGTGCTGACCCTGATACAAAATGAACCAAGAAACAAATTTTATTTGCTCATATATCATACAACTGCTTTTTTTTATTATATGTTTTTTTTTTTTTGAGAAAGATACGGCTGCTCTTAGAATCCTGAAGCACATTATACATAATGGAAATGTCTTTTTTGTAAAGGATGAAGAAAGGAGATAAAGCAGCAAAGAACCAAGTTAAACATATGCACCATTCTATAAGTAAATTCGAAACAATCATACAGTAAAGCACAATGAGGACGGTTTTTATTTTTAATCACATGCAATGATTGGATTATGCAACATTAGCGACAGCTTGACCAACTGAAAAACAGTTAAATATAAACTTAACAGATCATTTTCCTTTTCTCACCCTATAAAAATTGGTTCCCTTAGAAATTAACTTGGATAGGGCTTACCTGTCTGTGACCATGTCCAAAACAGCTCCAAAAGTCGAAACTGAATCATCAGATACATCAATCAAATGATGCAACATGTAAAAACTTCAAGTCATTGCATGAAGATTAATTTCATTTTATTGTCATAAATTGTTGTAAACAAAACAAAATTGGTTTGTTAAAAATAGTCCAATATAGATTCAGGATTAGAAAGATTTTGTACTTATTACTTAGGACAAGGTCATCTAACTTCGACTAGTCATTTTGGGATGAACCTAGACCCCACTTTAACATGGCATATGAGCAAGTACCAGTACATGGGCCACCTTTAATTGCGCACATGTATGAGCCATAAAGAAACCGCATGTGGGAGAGTGCTAAGATTACTCTCACATAGATTCGGGAATAAAATGATCCTAAACTTATTACTTGAGAAAAAGTTTCCCAACTTTGGCTAATCATTTTGGCATGAATGTGTGACCAACTTTAGCATTGTTGAAAAATGACATAGGGATTGTCAGTTTTTACCAACATGCAAGCTTGACATGTAAAGCAACAGATAAGAGCTAACTGTATTCAGAAAATTTTAGAATATTCCAAATTGTTTAGAATGTATTGGACCATCACTGAATTTACAGTCTAATTCTAGTCTGGCAAACTGTCAAAACAGTTATCCAATAAAGTCAATACAAGATCAAAAATTTGCCAATAGGAATAACAAGAAGAAGGTTTCTTCTCTGGAGGTTGTGCCATAAGTCATATGGTGTGAATGTTAAAGTCATCATTTCTAGTTTTTTTATCTTCCACTGCTACTAAACATGAATGGACTAGCTTGATGAACTCGCTTTCTTTCTTTTGAATGCTGCTAGATTGATGAATGTAAGATTGATGAATGTAAGCACTCAGCGCTAGCTGCAAGCAGATGATTAGTTTTGGGGTAAGAGATTAAACCCACCTTGATTGAATTTGCGTGCAAACCAACCATCTAGCCCATCCCCAACAAAACTGAAAGCACAAATCTGTAAATCTATACCAGCTATTTAGATGCACAAATGAAAGTACACAAGAAAAACTAAAAGAGACCACAATGCGTACCTGATAAAATAAAGGATTGCAAATAGCTTTTTATTATAAAAACATTGACCAAATGCAACACAGTTCAAGATAACTCTAATGTATCCTGCATTTACCAGAAGAAACGGACAATAAGAATTCCCCTTGAATAACCAACAGTTCAACTCATCATGCAAATACTTTGCTGGCCAAACAACAAAAACAGAAAAGAAAGCACATGACATTTACTGAATCATGGAAATGTCCAGGATGAAGCACAATTAAATGAAGAAGTACCAAAAAAAGATGTTGGGAACATATGACACCATTTTCTGACACAACAGTATAAAGAGAAATTACAGAGCAATTTACGCATGCAGCCAATTCAAAGACAGTACTACTTAATGCTGTTTAACCAAGGTATTGATTCAGGAACACCTCCTAAACTCAGGGCCAGACATGCATTTTGAGTACTTTCGACCATTAAATTCATTTCAGGAGCCATTTCCCAACAGACAATTTTCAACAGCAGTAGTACCCATCCAGGAGACGTGTACATAAACAAAGGGGAAAATTAACCCATGCAGCTAGATGAAGAACGACTAAGAAGATCCTTTAGAGACTCTCAACAAGACAACAATATTTCTAAGAATTAGACAAATTTACAGAAGTCAACCACAGAAATAAATAAGATTAGCCACTAACCAAAAAAAAAAATTTTTAAAAAATTGTCACTTTATTCAATTTTACAAGTTTACGTTTTTAAGTTGAAGTGACAGGCATCTTTCCAATCCCCAAAAATTGAGCCACTAGAATTAGCAGACCAGCCCAAACACAATCCCATGTCATTATCAACCGTATACAACCAGAATCCAGAACTCGTTCAATAGAATAGCAAACATATGTAGAAGCACACAGCTTCAAATTGGTAAGTTGGTTCCACAAGTAAACAGCAGCTAATTGTGTTATAAGAAGTTCAAGAACTACAGCAGTAAGCAACAATAATTAAACCTACCGATTATATTAGGAATGTATAGATAAACAGAGAGCGTCCTGTTAGTTGACTTTGTAGTCATCCTTTAAATCTACTGTTGAACGAAGAAATGCCCGCAAATCTCAACTTTGCACTACCTCCGCCTCCTGCTAATGTGAGACAAAGGAAAAAGAGTTATAGAAAAAGATGTAACCGGCTGTAATAATAAAAAAATAGAAATAAAAATAAAATCAATGGGGGTTTGGCAATGCTTTGGCCTGCCTAAAAGCATGAACAATGCTTCGGCAGCATCTTCAGTAACTATCGGTTTGGCAACATCTTAACTATCTTTAGAAGCAAACACGGAAGAGGAACCAAATGATACCCTGTGGGATCAGGTCTAGATGGAAAGTATGATGATACATAGCAAAATTGTGAACCCTATGATGAAAACAAAAGAAAATTAACGCGAGGTGCCATTCATAATGAAATGCTGCAAGGTAATAGAACAGATGGCATTGTTGAAAAAACCGAAATCAATACCTGTTACAAATTTGATCGCCAACGGCAACGACCAAAGCTAGATTTCCTGAGAAAAACGAAAGGCGGCTTTAAAGTTTAAACAGTCGCATTCAGAACAACTGAGAGAATCGTTTCCAAAGTTTTGAGGAGACGATTGCTGCGTGGTAACGAGGTAACGAATCGATTGATTTTGATATAAAATAAATAAAACAACAAAATAGCGTATTACTATGACCTAGATGCCGTATTTTTTACTATTATTGTCCGTACTATTATAACCCAGATACCGTATTTTTACTATTATTGTCTTACAATTTAGTTGCGGTATTTTTAAGTATAACACTAAATTAAACTTATAATTATTTAGCAAAATACGGCCTCATTGTTATAAATTTTGTAAAAAATATGGAAAAATATTATTATTATTTTAAATATTATTTGACATAATAGTATCACCCATTTATTTTTAAATTATTTTAAAATAATTTAATAATATTTTATTAAGAAAAAATGAGTATAGACCTAAGTCCATAAAGCTCAATTGTACTTAATTTTCATATATAGTATTAAAATTGAATTGAATTACTTAAAATTTAATTTGTTTTCTATATTTATTTATTATTCGATGTCTTCATATTGATGTTATTTTAATATTTTTCTTATTGTTATCAATTTTAACGATGAAATTAAGACCCTTTCCCCACTACCCTTTCTTTGTCACTAAAAAAGGTGGGAGAAGTTCTCCTCGTCATATATTTTGTAATATAATAAATAATTATTTAATTAAAAATAACAATCTCAAGGATAAATACCACATCATAGTTTGTTGAATTGTATTTTAAACTAGATAACATGAAAATACTTTATCTACAAGGCTATATTCAAAATATGGCATCAAGAAGGGTAGTATTTAGGATCATATTGATGGTCCAACATCAGTCGATGCTCCTAATTTATAATGTTATTCATAAAATAAGAATTTTTGGTTGAATATGTTAGATCTCGTGAGAAACAAATAAGAGGTGGGACGGGCGAAAAGGTTTTTTTTTTTTTGCTTGATCTCAATTTTTTGTTTATATGTTATAGACATGAAAATTCAATCACCAGAATTAGGACCTCAATCAACGATATAAAAAATTGACATCGATCAATGGTCGAGATTGGAGGAGCCTGATTGCCAGTTGATCAATGGTATCAAAGTTTAGAAGATTAGTCAAAAGGCCAATCAATAGCCAAAATCAGGGTTTTGACTCGATTACCTAGATCAAGGTCCAATCAAGTGTCGGTCAAGACGAAGTGGATTGCATGAGGACATGATCTAAAATCAAATAAAAAAAATAAACAATGCCTAAGTGCTACATAAGCAACAGGGTAATACAAAAAGGTGACACGTAGCATCATAAGGAAACTCCACCCAAACAAGAGAAGTGACACTTGGGGCGACTTGCGGCATCGTAAGAACCTCCACTTTAAAGCAAAGGTGGCAAAGGAGCTACTACCCTATACATAAGGTCCATTGTAAACTTTAAAAATGACCTAAAGGGAGCTTTTGAAGAGACTCTAAAAAATGTTTCCTAAGTTTTAAATACGTCGAACTTCTATTTGCAAGTAAATAAAAGTTTGAAATATTTTATCAACACTTCAATCAATCAATTTGATGCCCTATAGGATTCCTAGTAGCAATCAATCTTTTTTTATTGCTACTTTGTTACTATCGTTGAAGCTACTACATACGATATGAGGTCAAATATTCTCATAAAGCATCAGGATGTTAGTTACAAATCAAGTAACAAACCAAATAAGTTTCAGTACATCTATAGGAGTAAGTCAAGTTTGAGTCAAACTAGTGTGTTGGAAATCAAGTAAGAGAAATAAATTGGAGATTGAACATTAAATCACCTTAAATTTTATAAATTATCTTTTATTGTTGTACTCACGATCACATCATTTTGCAAACTAAATTTTTGTATTTCAATTTAGGCATATTTTTGTTTTCATTTTAACAAATGCTCTACTTGAGAATCTTGAATACTAAGACCCACAGATATGCAACCAAATTTAGTGACACATAATGATTTATAACAATGCCTTACAATCCAAACTCATATTACTAATTAACTCTTAGGTGTTTGCATGTAGGAGTTAATTCACTATGTATATTGGCCTAATGACATTTGAATCAAACACCTCGTCCTCGTAGATCCAATTACAATGTTGCCTACTCTCGGGGCTTACACCATCTAATTGACCACCTCAACCTTTACACAACTCATTATTCTTTCATCATAGTTCACTAGGCTATTAAGTCTAGACTTGTGACATAGAGTTTCCTCAACAGTAAATCAGGGTCACTAACCAAGATGCAAAATAATTTTCAGCTACATACTATGCATACAAACTTAGATCCACTCTTGAGATTTTTATCGACAAAAAACTAAGCACTCAAACTTAGACCACTTATATAATTTTCTTTAACAATTGCCTACACTAAAGTTTTATAGGTCAACAACAATAGTTATCCCCTACAAAAGACATTCTTGAACATTTGGCCACATTTGGGACTTAAGAGTTAGTAACCACCTTTGCCCACTTTGGGGACTTTCTTCGACACCTATCCACACTTGGCTCTTCCTGTTAGCAAGCAAGGCTCTTCAACCTACACCCTTTGACGGATTTTCTATCAACTTAATATTTGTCTTAAGAATTTCTTCAGCAAGTGATGTGGTAAGGTCTTGCCTACATAAGGCTTTGACTACATACAATGCAAGGGTTACTTACTCATATTATAGCTATAATACAATGCCTCTTGATAGGTTGATTTAAAAAGAAACTTGAGTTAAATCCAACACAATTAATTTCAAAGTTTCAAACATCTTTAAGAAAAAGTACAAGGCCAATTCAAAGGTGCTCCTCAATCAATAGCATAACTCTAATGGAAGGACATCAAACCTCAAATTAACAATTTGAATAACAAATGATTTCAATCGTATTGAACACAAGGTATTAAACAACATCACACACTAAATATTTCAAAATTTTGAGCTTAGTATGTAACCTCTTGTAAGCAATTAACTCATGTTGGGGCCATTAAAAAATTTAGGCTCAATATGATATGCTAGAAGATGATTTAGTAGTAAGAACACTAAAACATGCTTGGTTATCAAAGTAGAAGTAAGCTCTTAAATCATGAGGGGTTAAATGGCCAAACAATGCAGCATCTTGAAGGGCCTCTTGTTTGCTTCTTTATTGAATATGAAGGACTGGAGGTTTCTCGACCTTGGTACTCTAATCGAACGAATAGATAGGCGACAGTTAGTCTAAGAATTTTGGCCTTTTTCTCCTCTATATCTGGAGTTGGGATTACGCTGTTTTGTACTTCTGATCAGTCGGATCAAACTAATATTTTGGAGTTGGGATTCCTTCTGCTCTTTCTTCGATGATAACCTCATTAATTAAAACAATCTCATTATCTATAAGCCTTTTAACTTCTAGATTTCGTAATAAGGAAGCAGGTTTCTCTCAACTTTTATCTTAACGAATATCAATTCACCTGCATTACAGCTTGACGGAAGAACTGGTTGTCGGTGATCAAAATAGAATCGAAGAAATCGATCTTGCGAATGGTAGAGGGTAACGAAGGAGGTTGTAGAGAACTAAAATTTGAGAATCGAAGACAAAGACGAAGGCAGATTGGGAGTTTCTCATCGTCTCTGTGAGATTGTACAAGACAGACCAATTTATTGTTTTAAATAATAACGAAAATTACATTAACATCCTTGTAATCTTAACCTATGAATTTTGCATAAAAGGCCAAGGAGGTAAGTGTATTAAAATTCAAATTTTGAAAACAAATGGGGTGGCGCAATATTTGATACTTGAAGGGGCTGAGTGTAATTTCGTAATGTCCAGGGGTTAGTGTAAGCACTTTCTTTTGTTTTACTGAATGTTGAAAAATCCCGCCTTGCAGTCTTTCATTTGAACCAGCTATTCAATCCTCTCTCTGTCTCTGTCTCTCTCTCTCTGAATTTCTATGGAGAAAATCTGCGTTGCAGTTCGAGTTCGTCCTCCGGTCTCCGGAGAATCCGTGGAAAATGCATCGCATTGGAAGGTCGAGGACAACCGCATCTCCTTGCATAGGCCTCTAGGAACCCCGATTCCCGGATTATCTTACGCGTTCGGTGAGTACAAGTTCGGCTGTCTCTAACAACTGCAAAATAATAACTCAAAGGATCAGAAAGTACACATTCTGCTCTTCCTTCCCTCTTTTGGTCATTGCAGATTTCGTCTTGATATCTAGATTTTTTATGTGTGCAGATCACGTTTTCGATCAAGAGTGTACAAATGCATGGATTTACGAACTTCTAACCAAAGACATCATTCGTGCTGCAGTCGATGGATTTAATGGTACATCTGCTTTCTGCATTGTCAAGTCCCATAGTTTGCTATATTTGCTCCGTGTTTTCATGAGTGAGTTTGTGGGAGTATTTTTCTGTGTTAGGATTTAATGGTTCCGCTACGTTGTTTACTTTTTTCTATCTTTTTCTTGCTTCCATAGGATAGGTAAAAATAAAGCATATTTAACATGTCTAAAAATTAATTCTATTCTGGAAATTTATGGACAGTGGAGTACTTATAAGGTTAGAAATTCGAGCATCTGGATTCAAGAGTCTAACAACTTACCTGGGAAACAGCTTCGCATGCTTTTCTCCAGTTGGTATTTCTAGATGCATCACTATGAATTTTTCTTCTGCGGACCCAATTCCGCTGGTAGATAATTTGCATGCTTTTTGCTAGTTGGTATCCTAGACTCGTTACTACAAGTACTGGCTTAGATATAATCATTCAAACTTCCAATTAGGGAAAGAGTCTGATATGTAATAATAAACTGATTATCTCTTGTTTCCCAAACTAGTTCACCTTTGCAGTTTCACTGTTTTGATTTGTTTCTTTTCTCCATTATTCATATTCTAACTGCCTCGCTCTCACCTTAATGCAAATTAAGTGGTTACGCTTTTTGGAAGTCAATTACTAGACACTTACTGATTGTAAAAATTTGTTCCATTTACCTATGTATGTACCAATTGACCCTTCGTTTATATTCACACTCATTGGCTCTTGAAAGGGAATGTAACTATAAGGATTTTGAGTAATTGTAAGACTAAAGCATCCTTGAGAAATTGTATATAAACAATCAACAAGCAGATCAAAATTATGCCATAAGCCAAGCCATTTCTACGGCATATTTTTGCTGACTTCATCCTGATGGAAGCTAAGATAAGTAAGTTGGGAGTTTTGCAAACTGATTGTGTTGGAGGGGTCTTTTTGCAGCCATAATCTATGTGCAAGTCAGGCCCATATTTACACAACATTCAGTTGTGGAGTACTCGGGGCCAGCTTCAGGTCTCCAACCAAGTGTACAGTTGGGTTGAATGAAAGGACAGGCTATATTTGGTGTGAACAGTTGGTTCCGTTAGTGAAATTCCATCTTTTGAATATTGATCCATCAGAAACTCATTTGGTGAACTTTTAATCTAAGGTATAGGAGCTTCCAAGGTATGTGCATCCTGCTACTGCGTGAGAATATGCTACACCGGGTCCTATGAGTTGACCTCCTTCTTGGGTCCTTGTGATAAATTTACCATTCATTGGTGTGCAAGTCCAAAAGGAAAATGTGCTCCCTTGATTTTCTGTGTCATCTAAAACTCATAAAGCTTTTCTTTTATGCCTGATTGCCTGATTGCTTCATTGACAATAATCATGCTTGAGGCTTGTGATGTTAGTAATTTTGCACATAAATATAGAAAAAGTAAGTAAACTACTGCGATGCACTTTACTTGATCGCCATAAACTCTTGTCAAGTGCTTATGTGATTGGAAGTACTTTCTTTGATTGCCTTTTCCTATCTTTGTTCATATCTGGACTTTCCATTTTTGGTATTGTCGGATTAAATTTGGTCTGCAATTTTGTTTATGTTATTCAGGAACAGCATTTGCTTACGGTCAGACAAGCAGTGGTAAGACATACACCATGAACGGTTCTGACACCGATCCTGGGATTATTCACTTGGCTGTTAAAGATATCTTCCAAAATATTAAGATGGTATTGAATACTAGTCTATTGTTTGAAATAATTAAGTTATGACTGTAACTTCATGATTTTGTTTGATCATGTTTTGTTTTCTTTCTTTCTTTTTTTTTTGTTTAAACTTCAGATAGCTGACCGTGAATTTCTCATCCGAGTTTCGTATATGGAAATTTATAATGAAGAGATTAATGATCTTTTCGCTCCAGAGAACCATAAACTTCAAATTCATGAGAGTCTGGAGGTGAGTTAAGGGTGTTTGACATTTGGTTGTACCTTGAGAGACTACATTATATACTGACTCTTTTTCTTTATTCTTTAGCGTGGTATATTTGTCGCAGGGCTTCGAGAAGAAATTGTGAATAATGCTGAGCAAGTTATAAAGCTCATTGAATTAGGAGAAGGTGAGGTCAAATTTTTTCCCTTTGTTGAGCTCTTGATATGGTTAGAGATGAGTAGAAGAGTGGGTTATGTCAAACTATTTGCTTGTAATACACTCTGAGATAAGTTGGACCTCTCTCTTCTCTCATAGTTTTGAAGGTCTAAAATCCTTAGTCACAGAGTTATATTTTCTTTATCTATAGTAGCAAAACAGGCACTTATGCAGACTTCCTTCTGAAAATTATGAATTGGAAAGCTTATTGTATCACCTTTGTTAGAATCTTGCACCATAATATTTGTTTTTAATTGAGTATTTCTGGATTGATGGTTAGATTCTTTTAGCCTTCTTTGTTATGTTATCTGATTGCCTCTGATTCTTGAAAGCTATATTCACGTTAAATATAGGTTAAACTGTTTAAACTAGATCATCCTTCTTATGCACAGACAATGAACTGGAGACCCTATTTTATTCTCTGTTATATTGATTGGATTACAGTGTCATTTACTTGGATGAATGCAATCTTGTAGTTAATCGACACTTCGGCCAGACAAACATGAACATCAGAAGTAGCAGATCCCACACTATATTTAGGATGGTACGTTTTGCAAGATGATTTGTGCTTTGCTTCAGTCTCTATTTTGATTTCTTGGTTGTGGGTACTTACCTAATGACATCTGAATTAGGTTATTGAGAGCAAGGGCAAAAATGCAACTTCTGGTGATGGCTTTAGTGCAGATGCAGTTCGTGTCTCTGTATTGGTCTGTAAAGCTCAACACGAATTCTTGCTTCTTGTTAAAACAAATTTTGTTCTATTCCTTTGTCTGCTAAGTTTCTGTTTTTAATCAATTATGCCTTAGAAGTCCAAAAAATTCAGTAGATAGAATGAAGCAGAGTTATCAATGATTTCATGTTTTAGAGATGGGAGTAGTCTGGGGTTAATTGTTAGTGGAGATAATCCTGAATAAGTTTAATTTTGGAAATAATTTTTGGTTATTAGTTAAGAAAATGCCTTTTAACTTTGGCTTGTCATTTTGAGATGGAACTAAACCAATTTTAGCATGCCTCTAGAGCAGGACTATTGTTCCATTGAACCTAGTTTTGCCCTATTTAAATTTGTGCCAGTTTATGTTGTGTACATCTGTCTTGTTGTCTATTTGTTTAGACCTGGATGAAGGGGGAAGGTTAATGGGAATTAATCCCTTATAAGTTATATTCCATAATTATTAGTTGAGAAAATGCTTCCTAGTTTTGGTCAGTTGTCTTGTGGTGGTCCTAGAACCAACTTTAACAATAACAAAATGCGAAGATGCACATGTATGGTTGGGAGGATCACATTTTGTATTGGTGCGTGAGCATCATTCTTGCATTAACTCCATACTTATAGAGTAGTGCTGTTGGAGCATGTCCATGGGCATCCACTAATATCATCTATTATCAAATGTTGAAGTTTTTTGGTGTTCGTATATCTTTTGATATATTTTGGAATTTTATTGTGCTGTCAGAATTTGGTTGATTTAGCTGGGTCTGAGCGGATTGCTAAGACAGGAGCTGGTGGTGTCCGTTTGAAGGAAGGAAAGTATATTAACAAGAGCTTAATGATTCTTGGAAATGTAATCAATAAACTTAGTGAAGGTAACAAACAAAGGTGGGTCTGAAGCTGTATGGCCACTTTGTTTATTGTTTGAGGAAAAAATTGTGTCTTAACTGATTGAAATGTTGATTCAGGGCTCACATTCCTTATCGTGATAGTAAGTTGACTCGCATACTCCAACCTGCACTTGGTGGCAATGCCAAAACTTCAATTATCTGCACAATTTCACCAGAAGAGGTGTCTGTCTATTAACCTTGTCTTTTTTTTTATTGATTGCCTTCAATTTATCTTATGCTGGTTTGGATAATAGTTTCTGGGATTCTGCTCCAACTTTTACTTGTCATATTTAGGTTCATATTGAAGAAACTAGGGGGACCCTCCACTTTGCAAGTAGAGCTAAACGAATTACTAATTGTGTACAAGTGAATGAGGTGGGTACTATATTCAGCATAGATTAAAGTTTTCAAATTGAATCATCTAGGTTTTGTAAGTTGAATTAGTTTAATTTATCATCTTAGTAAGCATATGGTATTTATCTTTGTTCATCGTTGTAATATGTGCAATTTTACCTACTTCAATGTTATTTAGTGAAGTATGTGTGTGTATCTTTATATCTATTTGTTACATGTTATCCCATGCATTCATTTGATGTTCATTTATTTATTTTTCTTATTTTTATCAATTGTAATGATAAAATGGAAATAATGGCATTGTTGTATACATAATGAAGTAAAAGATATTCTTTTAAATAGAGTAACTTTTCTAAGGAAGAGAAAGTTGGATGCAACCAAGGTTGGCTGGACCTATTTATATATCTTTATGTATGTATATATGTTAGACTTTTTTTCCCACTTTTTCTTCTTCTTCTTATAGTGATAGTGTGAAGGTACAAATTTATCTATCTTTGAGAGTGATCTGTGAAGCGTCTTCAACTGTACTATCTGTCTTGGTATTCTAATGATTGATTATTCATAACAGGTTTTAACTGATGCGACCCTTTTGAAGCGGCAGAAGCTGGAGATTGAAGAACTTCGTAGAAAACTTCAGGTTTATGTCTTGTATTCTCACAATCTGCCTTGTTAGTTGCCACTTTTGCTTTGATATATATATTTATATCTATCTCTCTCTCTCTCTCTATATATATATATCTATATATATATATATGTTTTTGGATGTTGTAAAATTTTTTTGAATGTTTGTGAACAATGTTGTATTGTTGTACAGGGATCTCACTCTGAGGTTCTAGAGCAAGAGATTCTAAAGATCCGAAACGAAATGCTCAAGGTCAGTTTTTAATCCATCATAACATCATAATCGTTATCCCAAAGTAAGTAATTTGCTATTTTATTATATGGATTGGGTAAAGTGCTCCAACAACCATCTCATGTTGGTGGTTTGCATCGTAAAACGTGTTACCCTTAATTTATTGGAGTCCCTTGTTTTAACTTATTTTCTTTGTCAATTTTTGTTAGTTGCATTAGTTACCATTTATATAATGCCTCATGGTGCAGCTTTGCTCATTTTTACTTTTTCTGTTGTATTTTTTACGATCATTAGTATGAATTAGAGCGTGAAAGGCTAGCAATGGAACTTGAGGAAGAAAGGAAGTCTCACAAAGAGAGAGAGGAACACATAAGGGAGCAACAAATGAAAATAGATAATCTTAGCAGCCTTGTTACTTTTTCCGAGTCTGATCGAAGCTCAACCCAGGTACCATCTTTTTAACTGTTTTCTCTGAAGACCTTTTTAATCTTGTGGTGGATCTTAGTGTATTTTTATCTAATTTTTGTTGTGATTATAATTTTTTCCACTAGGTAAATAGGTTTGAAAGTTAGTCTCTTAGCAAGAATTGGGGCTTGTTTAATCATTTTGTATATCTTTTTCTTTGTCATTTAATTTATTTTCTAAAGTATCATTATTAAATCATGAATGGAAAGAATCCCACATTGGTTAAAGTTAGGAAAATCTGTGGTTGTAGTTGGGAAAAGAACTTCGAATTTCTTGTAGCAATTTTAGGATGAACCTGGACCAACTTTAGCAAACCATAACATCTTTGAAAGAGTTGCATCTCATGAATGTAACAACACCAAGGACAAGACAAGTTCATGGTTGTGGTGGGAATGATCTCCTCATTAAGCATGAAGTAACTTTTAGGATAATATACAACTGCTCACCATTACTCTTACCAAAAATTTCTGTTCAGATCTTTGGCGTTTTAGCTAATTTTATGAAAGCATTAAATACACTCACCCTTCAAAAAGTTGCAAAGTTACACTCCCACCCAAAATATCAATAATTACTCCTCACCTACTTTTGATATTTCCTTATACTCAACGATGCAGTCCCAAATGTAATTAAGGACAAGAGACGCCACATGAATGTCTAATGAAAAAAAGATGGAACATGAACAGTTTGAAGAACTTGGAGAAGAACTTGAGATGATGAGCTGTCAAAAAGTTATGCCAAGATGATCTTGCCATATTGTTGAGAAGGCGGCTTCTCAAGCATAGAATATTCATATACTTTATTTTATATCCGGCCAATAATTGTAGAGAGTTAGTTTCCAGCATAAAGGGTATCTTTGTTATTTGTGTTTAGTTGGCAGGGTCATTTATGTCTTTATTTTTGTTTTAAGTTTCTTAGTTGATAGGTGCATTAGTTATTAAGTTAAAGTATCATTGTAATTTTAAGGGAGGAACCTTAAGTGATGTTCAAAAGTGACATTTGTAAGGGAATGGGAGGTTGGTGGGTTTAATACCCTAATCTTAAACCTCTCCCACATTTCAGTTACAAATTTGGAAATAAAGTTGCTGCTTTTCTTCTTCAATCTCAATTATTTTGGAATTTCGATTGGATTGACAAACACTATGTCAAAATTGCAGTAATTCTTTCTTGGTCAGAACCAAGTTGAAGTGCAAACTTATTGGATTTCTGTTTTTCCTGTAGATCTGAAATGCAAACTTGGTCTTTAGGGTGTGTTACATTCCATGTCAGCATCACAACCCCTTGTCCTTACACTTTTTCTCCTAAAACTAGATAAAGTACCCTTACTGAAATTTTATTTATCTCTTATATCATTTGGACATCATGTCCAACTAGTTTAACGTGGTAGCCACTGCTTTTTCAGGACCCGCACAGTGCTTCCTACTTAAAGTAGTGACCCATTTTCAATGTGGGCATGCATCTTTTATTTAATAACGATCTAACGAGCTCTACATTTTAAAAGTAGGTCCATTTAAATGATAATAATAGGGTCATTTTAAACTGAGAAGCACATTAATTGGGCCCCCCACCAAATACGCATGCTCACATTGAAAAGTGGCTTCACTTGGTTGAATGTGGGTTGCATTAGGTGGGTCCCTCATAACTTTGGTCTCACATTAAACTAGAGAGACCGTGAGGCCATAAGATATAAGAGATTAGCAACCTTTCACCAATGTCATTTTTGTCTTTTTTTTTTAAATTTTAAAAATAGAGCAAGGTGTTGTGCAAGAGATTACAAACTAACTGGGTGAGTGTACTTATCCATATTCAAAGGAGGTATGTAGCATCACAAATTTCTTGGGGGCACGAGTATGATTAACCTAAAATGGTTTTACAGGCTACCTACTTGCATCGGATCACATTGTATATTGTCTTATATTCAATCAGATGATGGACCTAATCTTTAAAACAGTTTATTGATATATTCTGGTTACTTTGTATTAGATTGCAGGATAGATCATCATTTTTAAAGACAGCTTTAGCTCTTTTACTATTTGAGTTTAGAACTGAGCTAGTTCTTAAACTGGGTTGTTTTATTCAAAGTTATTCCTATATCCACATGCTATATTTCTTTAATGCCTGATATAAACTGAATGTGGGACCACAGGTATGGCTAAAGGTACTTTGGATGGCAAATTTGGTTGCTATTGGTTGGTGATTTAGTGGCCTAAGCTGATTTTGAACTGGAGATGAATAATTTCCGACAGATTTATGATCCATTTTTTGTTTTGACGTAGAAAGACAAAGTTCCTTTAACTTCTCAGTAATGTCTGGTAGCACTTAAAAAACTTCTTTACTTATTAACAACCTATGATCACTCTATATCCTATATGAGTGGGTTGAGCTGAATTTGAACCACAAATGTTGGGAATGATTATAGTCTATTTTTTTGAACTGCTGTAGCATCTAAAGCAAACTCTATACTTGTTATGGAAATGTGGCAGTGGTTAGATGGTTATCCATAGGTCTATTAACCAACTTATGATACCCCTTTGTTACTCTCAGTCTCTGTGTGTGTAATCAAGCTCTTCTTGTAGGTCTTATTTGTACAATTACCCTATTGCTCCATGAGGAATCACTGTAGTGAGATGTTTTTAGATGATCTACTGGTGATTGCACATTCATCATGCTGTTCTCTCTCTCTTTATCATATCTATTTTGGACACAAATATACTGTTACTTCTATCCATCCCTCTATGCAAGGATTGGGAGAGATGGAGCCGGACTAAATGTTCAGCGGGTTGTCTAGTTCTTCTTCTCACTCTTCTCTATTCTCTCTCTCTCTCTCTCTCTCTCTCTCTCTCTCTCTCTCTCTCTCTCTCTCTCTCTCTCTCTCTCTCTCTCTCTCTCTCTCTCTCTCTCTCTCTCTCTCTCTCTCTCTCTCTCTCTCTCTCTCTCTCTCTCTCTCTCTCTCTCTCTCTCTCTCGTAATTTCTCTCTTGCTCGCTTGCTGCTCTTTTTCTACTTTTCATATAGACCTCTTTCTTCATCAAAGTCTGGATGCTTAGATGATTGACTGAAAGTCAATGTGATGCACTTTTTCATGCTCAATCCAGTCAATAGCCGAGTCAGCTTAAACCATCATTTTATTGGCCACATTATTTAAAGGAAGGTGATTGGTGATATAATTCCGCAAATTGATGAGAAATCAAGAGGTTTCTGTGTTCAAACTCTAGATGACAAATGGAGAGTAAGGAAAAGCAGAGATGGCTGCCATGATTCTGCTTAATCAATAGATTGCACAATTACAACCCTAAATAGATATTTAAAACCAAACATATTTAAAGAGACCAAAATAACCCTAATGATTATTACTTATGAATGGTAAAATGTTCTAAACCTTTTATTATGAAAGTTATGGAAAAATCAGAGGGAAAAAGTAACCTAAATAATAGGGGCTTGGGCTTCTTTCTTGTTCTCTTTCTTCTTATTTGGCGTGGATCAGTCAAATATATCCAAGTAAGCTTTAGCTTGCTTCGCTACATCATGATATTAATTGCAGCCAATTTGGTTATTCTTTACCTTAAATTCTAAATTGTTAGATGAGAAAGACACATTTGATAGACGTGTAGCTAGATAAAATTCATCATGATCAGTATAAAAAAGATTGGAGAATTTTTCTGTTTTCCTACAATCGCATTGGAGAAAAAAGATTGAATAGAATTTTATACAACAGTTACCATTTCATTTTTGTTTTGAATTTTTTAGAAGTTAACACTGGGAGACTAATTTGTGCAGGGAAAGGTATCTCTGAGGCAAAGTTGTGTTGAAGATTCCAGTGGTGAAAGTGGTACATTAGAGGAAGATGATTTTGGAACTCCTAACTTTCGGGCAATACCAAACGCATTTGTTATGAAGAGGTCAAACTATACAAAGATGGTGGAGTCTAGCCCTATTTCAGATAGTATTGTAGATGTAGCTGATGAGGATATGTGGCTGAGATTGAACAACGGACACAACACAGATCTTGATTCGGTTCTGTTCACCCCTGCCAAAAAGAGCTGTTCTTTGCCACCCATTAACACATGTCCTGTGAGTATTTCGTTCTTGTAGTAACTGCCACTCATGGGTGAAGCTGATGTTTGGCCTCTTTCTCTATTTCTTTGCTGGTTTTGCATTGAGATGAGACGCTGTGTTTGAGGGTATTCCTTCTGAATGTGCTGTGTTGTCTTGTGGGCTGTTACCATTCTGATTATAGACTTGATCCTTTTCATTCTGAGAAATAAACTAATATATGGCTTTATTTTGGTCAATACTCTAACATACTTTGAGCTTGTCTTTAGTCCTTTGATCCAAGCACAGTACTTGCAAACTAAAGAAAAACGCTTCTCTTATCAACCTTAAGAGAAGAAAAGTAGGTTCAGCTCAAAAAAGTTTTTCTGTGTTCTGACATGAATAGCATTTCTCATAAAAGGAGTTACCTGGTTACAAAAATCCAAGTGTCTTAAGTTTCTGAAGTATATTTTTCCATGTTGATTTTGAAGCTTATCAAATCTGTTGCTTGATTTGTTTTGTTAAAGTTTCAGTTTAGGTTGCTAATACTGTGATTGCTTGTGCTTTGGGTTTGACCTCTTTAAACTGATGTATTTCTGTACATCTTTTAATCTGACTTTATTATTTGTTCATCAATTTAAAAAAAAAATACCAAGTTTTCTTTCAAGTACTATTTATTTAGATAATTGAATTTGTCATAAAATGTTATCCAGGAGCTGGTGTGTTGTTTTAAATTACTATTTTCTATGGAGCCTATAGCTTCTGAAAAGGATAAAAAGGTTCCTGTATTGCATTTCAGTATCAATTATCTTTAAGTTATAATCTGATGCAGGTTGAATGTGACAAAGATGAGGTTGAGACTCTTAGAAGGCAACTGCTGGAAGCAATTCAAGAAAAGGATGAACTGGAGGTGTGTAAATTAGTAATACCCCATTTAAATTTTTAGATTTGTTGTGGTATTCATGTTTTTTTATTGCCACTTGTTATTAGCAACAAGTTGGTTAAGTTCCATTTATTTTTCTGCCGAATGGGCGTGCATTTAGTGTATTTGCGTGCATATAATACCACTAAGTTCTTTTATTATATAGTATCTAGATCATATCTGTTGATTGGCAGATTCTTTAGGTAACATCCTTCTTATTTACTCTGCTCCCTTTGGTCTTGAGGATGCAACTGTGGTACAGTTGAGAACTCTGCTCCCGTGCCCTCGACTCTACACAGGAAGATTTTCAGACCCTCCAGTCATAGAAGGGGATTCGGCTGTTATTAGTAGTTGCAAGGGGAAAGAAAGGCCTTTCTGCCGTCTCTTCATTTATTTTGATGAGATTGAAGACTTACATAAAAACCTGAATGTATTTTGGAAATACACCCTTAAAAGTGCAAATGGCATAGCAGACACACTAGCTAGGGAAGGGGTCCCCAGCAGCACCTCGTTGTTGAAATGTTGCTTTCCCTTTGACCTCCTTTTTTAAATGTTTTTTTTTGGTTCCCTGGATTTTTTTTTTCAAGGCTGTTTGTTTCTTCTCGTACCCTTTTCACCCTTGAAAAGCTTTTTCAATAGAATCCTTTTTTCTTGCTGTTACAAAATTATTAGCTGTCCATTTTTCAATTTTCTACTTGTTATTCCAAATTAAATGTTCTTGCCCATTTCTGTAATTTGCAGAAAAGTCGTGCAACACAGTTACTTATAAACAATCAGCTCATGGACGAAATATCTGAGCTTCAAGAAGAGTTGTTATTAGTTAGACAAATCCCTCAAAAGATGTGTGAAGCTGTGGCCACTTGCAAGGAAACTTACAAGGATCTTTGCAAGATTATGCAGGTAAAATCTCTTTTCATGAATCCTCTATTTAGTTATTTCAATCCAAGATGAAAAATTGTGGTCTATACTTTAAAAGTGAAATACCTGATTCATCTGCTTCTATTCATTTGTCAGAGTTTTGGACCTGCTGAGGCCGTTGAGGCAAGTTTGCTTTCTGGCACCTATGACATAGGGTGCCATCTTTTCTCAACTTTAGAAACTCATTTCTCAGAGCCAGTTGATGGCAGTAAAATCAATTTGGAGGACAGTTTGGTTATTCAGGAAGAATGTAAAGTGCTTTCTGCAAAAGTAAATTCTGCAATATCAAATATGATATATTCACATGCCCCAGTTCTTGGAGACAAGCATATGAGGCAACCACAAGAGGTAGTTGTCTCTTTGCACTCATTAAGATGTAGTTATTCACTTGTGACATTGTTTTCAGTTGTTTTGTTATCCTTTTTTCTTTGTATAGTTTTATGATTGTGATGTGTCCTTTTCAAACGGCTAAAATAGCCTGGTGTGTTATGTTGGTTCAATAATGCATTTTTAGAAGTAACTTTTTTCAGATGATATGAATGGGTTACACTTGGGTCAAGTATACAACTCTTTATTGATAATGCTGCAGAAGTTTAATCTTAGATTTTACTAATGGACTGACTTAAGCACAAAAATTTATATTGATCATTGTGCAGAACTATTTGTCTTGGATGTTTAAATTGACCTTTTCAAGAAAATTGAAAAGCTAGTATATGTACATGATATTGACATATAGGCTTTTTGGACCATAATTTGAAAGGTCTAAATGCTTGTAGTGCAGTCTAATCTTCTAATATAGAACACATGACACCTCTCTTGTTAAAAAAAGATATTTAAGTAAGATTTTTGCTTTTTGTTGGTTGTGGTAGATGATTTAGTGGTTATCAGTATAAATGTTGTATACACTGATGTTTGTTGTAGGGCATAATGTTGAAGAATTGGCTCAAGGGTACTTATAGACATGAGAACATTACAAGATGACTCGTGTTTATGAAAAAAAAAGGAGGTTCAAGTTAAACATGCTGGCTTTCCTATTTTGACTTCTATTATTATTTTAAACAAACTAAATATTGAAAGTTTGAAAATACTCACCAGTTTGACTAGTCTAGAACCACATCAAACATTGCCTGAGTTTTAGTTTGGTGAACCTTTATTATGAGGATCCAACACATGAAATTAGTTTCTTATTTGAAATGCATATATACTCAAAATGTTCTTAGTTAGTTAACTAATCAATTGGGAAGTCATTGGAAGGGTTTTTCACAGATGACCATTGATTCTTGCTCTAATGCGTGTTGAATTTTTGGGAAGAGAAATAATTCACTGACTTCATTATAACTGAGTACAATGAGCTTCTATTTATAATAGAAGGAACAAATAGAATCTGATGACAAATAAACTACTCATGACTTAGTTATATTAAAAGTCAAACATTGAAAGATAAGTCCTAGAGCAATTAAGCAACTGAACATAAATAAAAGACTAACATAACTAGAACACCTTGTAGCTGAGGCTATTCTGTGAGACTCTTGTAAAACTTCACCATATTAATTCAGGCTTTATGAGATTTCTAGTTGTGTGAGTCATGTAAGACTCTCCCATACCTATTCTTCAACACGCTCCCTCAAGCTAGAGTTTATGATTTCAGCTTGTAATGGAAAAGATTTTCGGCCGTGAAGAAAAAATTCTTCATAATATATTTCCTTTGACATAGATATTCTGGTTATGTTAAATTTCTTTATCAAAATAGGTGGAATTCTTCATTGTAGATTCATTCACCTACCTCATCCTTCATACTTTTCCTTCTATACTCCTACTCAAGTTGGGAGGTAATGACAATTATCCTAGCTTGAAAAAAAAATAACTGTATTAATTATCTCCTCCATCAAGGTGTTCCAAGGATAAGTACTCAACTAGACACATATTCTCAAAAAAGAAAAATATAGGCGAGAAAAAAGGAGTTGAAACCAACCTCATAGAATTGCGAACGCAAAATAGTAATAATAATCACTAACCAAAGTAATTCCTGTCACTTAAAAGGACTTAAAAGGGGCACCAATAAAAAACTCCCATCTATAAAGAAAGGGCCAACCTAAGTAATACACCAAGAGGTTAGCCTAAAAGGGTAAACGAGAATAAAAAAAGAGATGGTAGGAGGAAGGTAATCAACTAAAAGGGTCATGTGGGGATGAAAGGAAGAGAAATAAACACCTCAGTAATAATGAAATTGTTACGGTAGAACTAAAATTGCTTACCAAACCAATTGGAACAAGTATGACCTCAGGGAAATTTCTTGGGGGTGACTAAATTTTTTTGGAGTTGATGATGCGGAAGATATGCAACTGATAAAGACAAGCAAACTGTCACTATAGAGGAGACCCCGAGCCAAACCATCTCGTGCGATCTCCCCTTGAACCAAAAAGTATTTTTTTATTAATAACAACATACCATACCAAATAAGGAGCTATATCAAGGCCATATGTGTCAGAGTTCACCTACTGAGTGCTGATGGATGATAGTTCCTCAACATGTTCTACAGATTCAGCACCATCTGTTGTACCATGATAAGTTGTCTAGTTCCTCCTAAACTGACTAGCTTAAGTCAGGTAATTCTATGTTTCGTCATATCTATGATCAGCCAGGTTCATCGTTGATTGAGACTTGTGCAGAGTGACAAAATAATGATCAGGAAGGTTCTTGTTGTAGTTTCTTCTAATAAAGCAGTATCAACTTTTGTGATTGTATCTATTCATGGGTTCATCATGATGAGGCGTTTGATATTATAATGGAGTTGGACGGCAATGACCTACTATTGGAAAGTTGAAAAGCAAGTAGCCTTAAGCAGCCCTTCTAAGTACTCAGGTGTATGCTAGTTTGTTTGGTTGGTGAAGTTTACAATATTGGCTTATTAATTAAGCTGACCCTGAAGTGGTGATTGTGAAACTCAGTTTCAAGGTTACTGTGGGCAAAATCAGTCATGATTTGGACAATTGTGAATCTTAATTTACCTTTTCTTCCTCATATCTGTGACACTGTCAGATTATGGCATTTATTAGGAGTATTTCATGAGACTGAGGATCCAAATGAAACCAGGAGATGCCTATGCACTAGGTATGGAGTATATGATAGGCACTTCACAAGGGATATGTAAAAGATCTTCTGAAAATATGAGCTTCACAGTGTAACCTTAGAGATATATGAACTTGAATCGAAAATAATTTTTGGACATATTAAACTTGATGAGGGAGAGAAAACTACCTTTTTGGAACTGACCCAAGCTTTGCTTAAAAAAAAAAAATTGCTGCCTAAATAGACAGCTGCAACTCCTAATAGACAACATTTTTCTGACCTAGCTCGTTTTATATTAAAACTAATTTTCTATTGTTGAAGTAATGGTCTTCAGGTTAATGTGTCACGTGTGATTCAAGTAAGGAATTTATCTCCATGATAGGGCCTATACATAAGTCTGGTGAGCCTGCACAAATGATGTTTACGTTGACACACTGGCTGCATAAGATTCCGTCTCCTGAACTTAAAACAGGAGTGCACCTTAATTTCATGCAGAGCTGTCAAATAATTATATTTGATAACATCACTGTCCCTTTGGTTATTCCAAAAGTATTGATGCAACGTTGACTTTACCTATACCTTGAAATGCTTTATTTGCAATATTAACATAACTGGAGCGAATTAAGATGGTGATGCTCATGCTTGTGATGAAGGGTTTGGCTTCTGAAGCAATGAATGACAGTGCAAAGTGTATTTCAAACTTTCAACTTCTTGAGGCTATTAAAGAAAGATGTCAAAGCTTGCAAAGAGAGTGCAGTTCTAGTAACCAACTCCTGGAGGCTTCCAGGGAAAGATGTCACATATTGGAAGAGGAATGTCACCTTCTGAGAGAGGAAAAAACTTCTCTCATCCAGAACCTTTCCACATCTGCTGACAATGTTGCTCTGTTAGCTGCCCAAAAGGAAGAGCTTTTAAAAGATCTGAACAAAGCACTGCAGAAGAGGAAAGATATGGGAGCAGAAACCAGAAGACTAAGCCAAGCTTTTGCTCATCGACAGGGTTGTCTCGCCACATTTCATAATGAATTTAAGGACAAATTTGAGAAATTGAGAATGATCAATTCAATTATGATACCAAAAGAAAGTGGGGTTTAAAGGCACATAGTGCCTGCAAACGATAATGAGTTTTAAGAGGTTTTGCAGGTCTTTCATCAGAATGCAAGTTAGCAGCCTCATTAGATACTGTGCTTTTCTTCAGTGTTTTGTACCAAATTCTGTATTAAAAGGTAAATTTATCTGTTCCCTTTGTTTGCTAATTGAAGAGACTGTGGCTCATATTCTTTTGCTACTCTAACACGGTGATGTTGTAATTGGAGATCATTATATTATTATATACCGTGAACATCAATGCATTATGCAGTTCTCGCAGGATCTTTTCTAATAAAGCCAGACAAATACTGTCTCAACTTCTGTCTCGACTCAGATGTGTTCTAAAATGGTAGAGGCCTTTGGAGAATACCTCTTACAGTATGCCATCCAGCATTTATTTCAGAATTCTTACCTTTTACTTCAAAATCTCTCCTCAAATAGGATTTCATTGTTTACCCTCCTTTTGTGTTTAGTTGCAATTGTTACATTACAGTATTCAAACAAAAAGGTCTGAATCTCTCCGATGACAGAATATGAACGACGCTTTTATCTGTTCCTCGATCAGATTAAATGACAGATTCATGTAGCTTTCTTCCTGTGCTTGACCCTTCTATTTTCTACTTCAGGTTCCTAACTAAGCTTGTATCCTGTCGGCATTATTTTGATTATTCCGCCACAGATGGTTGGTAGGAATTTCTTTCACCGCTCATTTTCATCTTTGATTTGATTAATTCTATCCAAATACGAAGAACATGGAGGTTCTCCACTTCTGGAAGAGAGAAAATTGATTCTGAGTTTCTGTTGATTTAGGCTTCAGCCCCGAATATTGTTCTTAAAACAAACAGGGAATCCCCATGATGAACTTTTTAACGTTCTTGAGATCAATAATCTCAGATACTTATACAGCTAAATAGGAGTAGAGTATTAAAAGAAAAGAGAAATAAGGACTTGAACACTCTTCCTGTATATAAAACAAAAATGCCACTACTTAGCAGTCAACCAGCAGACAAGCTTTCCTGCGAAAGAGAAACAAAAGGCCAATTAGCCTCCGACCACAATCGGAGGTTAAGGGTGTGACTACTAAACGACGAAAGATGCAGGGGCCACTGAGTCATTCTCTCTCGATTTGTTTTTCTAGGACTATCTTGTGAGATATCTTTACTGTGAGAAGCATATTAGGAGCTTCAAGAAAAGATATATCATGGTTGCCCATCTGGGTGAGTTAGGTGAATTATTTTATCCATAAATGGGTTGAGGTTGTAATTGATCATATAGAGATAAACCTATTTACAATTTTACTGGAGGGTGACTGGGTTCTACACAAGAGACTAATCACAATCTCCGGATTAGATGCTATGTGTTGATTTACAAAGACAAAGACATAAACACAAGAGATCGAATGGAAGGAGAGAAGACAAGAACTCTAACTATTGGGAGATAGGAAAGAAGTAATTTGAACAAAGAAAGGGGTGCATGGACGAATTTGAGCTAAAAGGAATAGGTCATACACCAACTTGCATAATTACGATTCTATATCATCTTTATAAAAGTTCTTCTTATTTATTAGCCATACCACCGTTACACACGTGAGTGTCTTTTAACACTATGAACTTTTTGTTTGATCAAATTCCGTCTTAAACCGTATCCGACAACCATGGTTATAAGACTACTTAGTTGCTTGAGGTATGGGATAAGATTTGCTAATATACCTAATAGCAATGGCTTTAGTTCTATGTGAATGTGACCTATTTATAGGAAAAGTTGGGTTCTATTCACTCTCAGCATTTGATTCCAGGGATCCAACCCAACTTTGGTTCTTGAGTTAGTTTATGTAATGGTACTTCTCACGGCTGTCTCACACAGTAAAGATTTTCAGTTGTGGTGGTTGTCACTTGTCAATCGAGAGAAACAGGTCCCCGCGTACACAATTGAAGCAATTCAAAAACCACCTCTGGATTCTATCTTTTTGAGCTATCTGCTGTCTGCAATCAATCACAAGCAAACCTGGAGGCTGCCCCCCTCTCCATGCTCCTGCTTCGAATCTTCTTCTCTTCATGTTCAGTCCCAAACTGACAGATAGCCTTGTTTATACCGATTAATACTCATCCGACTCTTCCTTCTCAGTGTTTGAATTCTTTTCGCTCTATCTTCTCTGGCATCTTCTTCTTCCTTCATCTCCATCCTTAATGGCGTCTGGTTACAGCCGTGGTCCTCTACGTCAGTTCCGTGAGCTTCTCCAGGAGCAGCAGGACCCCTTTCTTCTTGATGTTTACCTTCTTGAAAAGAGGCACTCGAGAAAAAGCTCGGATTCAGAATCTGACATAAATAATTGCTTGAAATCAAAGAGGTTGAACAGTAATCGTTTGAGGAACAGGAAAGAGAAGGCTCTGCGTAAGTGTTACGCCGTTCTCAGGTCAGTCCTCAGCAAGTTTGGAGATGGCAGCGGAGGGAGACGACCTGAGAGTGGCAGAAAATATTCCGTTGAGGGGAGGTGTAGTAATTCATCTTGTGCTTCTGGTGTACGGCGCGAGACCGCTTTCCAAGACGAGGACAGAATTCCCTCTGCGAACAGTAAATCTCTGTTTCTTTCTTGTTCTGAAGGCGACATGGAAGAGTGTTTGACTGGTCCAACAGCTTTCATCCGCATCTCTGCTGGACATAGAATCGGATGTCTGAAACTGCATTCTTCAAAAGCACAGGTATTTCTCTATTTAGCGGTTCTTGCTACTTCTGAATCGCATCCGTGTTTGGAGAGTTACAGTATCTGAGAAATGTAACAGGCTCGAAATCAATGGAGAAGCATGCTACACTGTAAGCAACGGAGTCCTGTTTCTGTATTAGAAGTTCCCTCTGATGATGAACCAGCAAGTTCTCACAGTTAGTTTCATCTCAACTTTTCTCTCCCTCTGTCTCTCTCTCTCTCTCTCTCTCTTTTTTTCCCCTTCTAGAGTAATTCGAAATTGGATGCTCATTTCTCATGCTTCTCTGTCATTTCCATAACAGAAACTGACGACTTTAGCCCAACCGCAGGCGAAGAACAAGAAGGATCACTACTTTCAGCAACTCAACTGGAATATCTAGTACAAAAAATTGCAGATAAAATAGGTCTCCAGATTTCAGAAGACCAAGAGCTTCCTGGGTTTTCTTCTTCCCAGACAATGACAACCAAAAGGTTGTTGCAGCAAACAAAGAAACTTTTGCTAGACTACATAAGAGAGGCGCAGCAGATTTACATGAAGAAGACAAGGTTGAATTCCCATGCATATACAGCAGCCGAGATGCTCGAAAAAATCATCTGCGATCAGATACGTTCATGGACAAATGCCGCACCTAACAGTAAACAACTAGCAAGAGCAGACTACTTCAATTCATCCGCTGAGTGGCTTCAGCCGGAATCATACATCAAAGAGATTGGAATAAAGATAGCAGACGCCATTTTTGAGCAGACAATAGATGAGGCTGTCACAGACATGTACACTTCACCTTCTCAGCTCGCTGCATGAGGGAGAGGTTGAGATATCAAAGAAAACCAGCTTAAATTTATGTCCAGACTTGGACTGCTTGATGTGGGTTTCTTGTCTAGACATCTAAATGTCTGCAGAAGAATCTAGAGGTTGGTTCCAAAACGGAGAAAAAAACATTCTCTACCAGGCTGAAAAGAGTAAAAGCTGTATGCTTGTTTAACCTTCGTTCTCTTCTCTGCGTCCTTCTGATCGTGACGAGAATGTTACAAGACTCGTCCATGGTAAACTGTAAATTTGAGACCAGGACCCCATGAATTTATGTAATTGGAGAAGGTGAAAGAGGATTGCATTTACGATTCAATTAAAAGCCAGAACCTGCCTGCACAAGAACCTTATCTGTGATCTCGTCAGAGCACGTGCACATGAATCGAAACTGTAAGTAGGTAGGCCATGAATGTCTCCTTCCTTGATTAGCTTATCAGTAATGGCGATGTTCCATGCTGGTGGCCATGAAAGGAGCAAGTGGGTGAATAGATAGGATCGCTTGATGAGTGCAATTTGTGATTACGACCAGCTGATGCTCAGTCCTTTTGATTGGTGAAGACAGGCAAAGATCCACATCATTTAAGAATTCTACTGTTGGAACTGGAAGACTTCAATCAGATTTATGCCGGTGAAAATTTTCTGAAGGAAGTTTTAGTATGAATTTAGAACCATTTTTCCACAAATATTTTACTGGAAAAGTTTGTGAAGGGGACATGTATAAGAAAATCTGATCTCAATTTATGCCTGTCCTCATTGCTTTGGATTCTTGTCAATGAGATATGAACACGGGCCTTTTACCAAATTATCCATTTTAACAAACTTATTTCGATAAATGACATCACTTTGAACTTATTTGGAAAAATACTTAACTTTGATTGGTCTACTGTACATGTATACAGTCAAAGGTGACACATAAACTTTGATTGATTACGTGTTACCACACCATCAGCACCGCGTGAGTAGATATACACATCGACAAACACGTCACCATTTAGACACGTAAAATGTCATATCATCTTGTGCCACGTAAGCCCTCGCTTCTTATTTTTTTTCGTTCTCTCCCTTTTTGATCTTTCTCCTCTCCTCTCCTCTCACCCTCTTCTTGTGCTAGTTGCCGCAACTCCCCACTGCTTCCTTGCTGCCGCTGCTCGGCCTCGACGCCCCCCTCTCAACCGCCCTCTCTTCCTCTCAACCCTGACTTCGTCTAAGCCACATCTCTCACTCTTCTTCCCTGTTCCCCTCTATTCATCCCCTCGCCACCCCTTTCTCAAAACCGAAGCCTATCATTTCATCTCCTCATTGCCCCCTCTCTTAATACCCTATCATTTCACTCTCTTGCCGCCCCTTCTCTCAAAATCGAAACCCTACTCACCCTCCAAACCTGAATTTGAATTTCAGAAGCCGATTTAGTAAGGTGGTTTTTGAGGGCTTTTGTTAATTGAATCTAATTATTGTGTTTAATTATAACATTTATTTGAATTTAGGTGTTTAATTACTGTATTGATTTTTTCGTGTGATTTACTATTTAATTTCTGATTTTAGTTGATAGTTGTTGTTAAATAAATTTGAAGTGTCATGGAATGATGATGCCATGTGGTGAGGAGATTTGGGTGTTATAAATATCCACCACATGGGTTTTTTTGCTTTGTTTATGTTTTCTTGTGTTTGCCCTAGTTACTAGGATGGGTACAAATTCTGATTAAGAGTAGGTTGGGTAATGGAGGGTGGGTTGTGTCCAGTTCAAACTAGGCTGAGTCGCCTGCAGAGGCGTCCATTAGCCAACGAAACCCGACCCCCATCACTGATGAGGTACGGTTCGTAGTGACTACGAAGTCATATAGGGCTCTACCAGGGTTGTTCGGTGATTTTTGACTTAGTTGTGTTTTTGCATTGTTAGGACTAGTCATCTGCTATAGAATTAGTTTGATTAATTTTTAAATGTTGTAGAATATTTTTGAATAATTTTGAAGAATGATTTTTCCATGTGATGAGGAGATTCGGGTGTTATAAATAACCACCACATGGTATTTATTGAGTTTCCATGTGTCCATAGGGATGGGTAGAGAGTCTGATTAAGAGTAGGTTGGGTAATGGAGGGTGGGATGTGTCCAGTTCAAACTAGACTGAGTCACCTATAGGGGCATCCATTAGCCAATGAAACCCAACCCCCATCACTAAAGAGGTACAGTTCTTAGTGACTGCGAAGTCATATGGGGCTCTACCATGGGTGCTCGGTGAATTTGGACTTAGGTGTGTTTTTGCATTGTTAGGACTAGTCATAAAAATTAGAACTTAGATAATTTTTTGCATAAATAAACTCTTACTAATGTATGTAGATTTTATAGATAATAAGGCGTCAGTTGTTGGATTCTTCTATCGATACCATGGAAACTTGAAGGAGAAGTCTGGATATTTTAATAGGTATGATGGAGTTCAATCATGAATGAAAATGATTGCAATTTTGACTAAGTTTAGTGAGTTCTTAGTAATGATGTATGGAGTCACGGGATGGGATGGTGATACTCATCCAATGATTATTAAGGCCAAAGTTCTATTTTTTACTGGGGTTTTATTATAGTAAATGTGAAAATGATCATGATTTGATCGAATTAATCAATCAATCAAAAGCTCGGATGGGTCCTCCATATTCATTTGTAGAACTTGTCCAATAGGTAAGAGTTTGGCAGAAGACCTTTCCGATATGAGTTGTGACTAATTTGTTTCAGATTTCCATTTAGTTTCCTAATATTCTTTGGAAGTTGAAATAGTGAATGTGGAATCCGGATCTTTTTCCTTGGCTATCTGAGTTTTTTTATTCCATGATAGCAGAATACATTTGACAAAAAAACTAAGATAGGGACATGATTATTGTTCAATTTCTTTGCTCTGTTTTAAAAAAAAAAACCTAAATGGCGTTGTCAACTTTTGAGATAGTTCATGTTTAATTGTTCTTCCCTTTTAAACAGCTGCATCCAATGTCTTTTCAAATCAAGTCAAGCTGCTTCTTAAAAAGCTTGTAAAGAAATGTGGTCTTGATGCTGTTAAAGCTGTAATGCCAGATGAACATATGAAACTTCTCACCAACATAAGTAAGGTTTGCCTGCTTATCTTGCTTGGTACTTTTTTCTTTACTGTGTTACCTTAACTAATTGATTATTGTTATAATCAGACCAAAGAGCGGAATGAACAAAAAAGTCATAACCAAATCCCGTCAGTCCATAACAACTACTTCAAGGTGCAGTTCCTTCTTTACTATTAATCAGATTTGGTAGAAAATGTTTATATTCTACAGTCTGGTCAATTACTAAGTGTCTTACCAATCTTTTGTTTCCAACATGAAAATCTAGATTAAGCAGATGGAATCACACAAATATATTTTATGATGTCGGGGATGAAGAAGCAGACAATAGTGATGTTGAGCTCATGGAATCAAGTTCATTTTTTTATACAAGGAGCAGGGCTGTATCTAGGATCACCTCAAAAGGTTTTCAATTGAGGTATGTAGCTTTTTCTTACAAACGAATACATTGACCATGAAATGGTTGAATGCACATCTTTATATGAAGGAGAGGAAGTTGTCACTTATATGTTTTTTTTTCTCTCCCTTATCAAAGAGTCTTGACTCACTGTTGTTGTAGGTAAATGAAAACCTGTCCAGCAGGTAAGAGTTTGGTAGAAGACCTTTCCGATCAATTGGAAAATAACCCATTTGACGTCCTAGTCCGACAAAAGACAAGCTCTTGGGTCATCAGAGAAGCTCAAGCGAAAACTGGATGTGGATAATGATTTGGAGATGGATTCTGATGGGCGTTTAGTAATTCGTGAGGATGTTAGACCTAAGTAGCAAGAGAGCACGAATTCAGGTCATGATACAAAAACTATATGCCAAACCAGTAATTATAGTAATTTGACTACAAAGTCCTTGTCAGAAGGAAGGAAGAGGTAGAAAACATGATTTTTATATTCTTTGATATTTTGATGTAAAATCATTTAATAATATATGACTTCCTTTTACATCTCCTTGCTTATTATTGTAAATATAAGGAAAATTGATAAATTTGATTTTTAAACTCTAATTTTTTAATTAAAAAATATTTTATATTGATAATAAAAGTATTAAATAGGTAAGAGTAAGATTTCGAATTAATTAATATACTAATTTTATATTCTATTACTGTAAATATAAGGTAACAAAATGTATATTGATAAATTTGATTTTTAAACTCTAAAGTAATTTTTTAATAATTTTTAAATTAATAAATATTTTAAATCAATAATAAAATGTGTTAAATAAGTAAGGTTAAGATTTTTTTAATTTAATAGTATATTTATTTTATTTTTAATTATTTTAAATATAAGGTAATAAAAAGTGTATCAATAAATTTGAAAACAATGTACTCATAAATTTGATTTTTAAACTCAAAACTAAAATTTTCAATTTTTTAATTAAAATATATTTTAAATCGATAATAAAAAGGTGTTTAATAAGTAAAACTAAGATTTTTTAATAAATTATTATTTTAAATATAAGGTAATAAAAAGCGTACCGATACATTAATTTTTCAAACTCAAATAAAATTTTCATTTTTTTCAGTTAATAAATATTTTAAATATATAATAAAAGGTGTTGTAAGATATTTATTAATTAATATATATTTTTAATAATCTATTATTTTTAAATTATGTGATAAAAAAATATACAAATAAAATTTATTTTTAAACTCTAAAATATCTTTTTTGTATAATTTTTACAATTTTTAAATATTTTAAATCTATAATAAATGGGTAAGAGTAAGATTTTTTCAATTTATAAATATTAAATCTATAATAAATGGGTAAGAGTAAGATTTTTTCTATTTATAAATATTAAATCTATAATAAATGGGTAAGAGTAAGATTTTTTCTATTTATAAATATTTTAAATCGATAATATGTTAGTAAATTTTTAATTAATTAGTATACTTATTTTATTTTATAAAATATAAATTAATAAAAAGTGTAACAATAAATTTTATTTTTAATTAATAAATATTTTAATAGATAATAAATGATGTTACATAAGTAAGAGTTAATTTTTTTAATTATTTATTATATTTTTAATCATTTATTATTTTAAATATAAGGTAATTAAAAGTATATTCATAAAATTGAATTTTAAAATAAAACAATTTTTTTTGTCATTTAATGACGTGGTATCTTACCAGGTAGATGACATGTTAGAATTGTCATGTGGCAGTCGATGTGTCTATCTACTTACACAGTGCAAATGATGTGGCGACATGTAATGAGTCAAAGTTGTACACATGTATAGTGGACGGGTCAAAGTTAGGTATTTTTCAAAATGAGTTGATGACTTCGTTATTTTTTTAAATGATTATTTTGGTGAAATTCCCTGATTCCATTCGGCCTATGTTAACGGATATCTTAATCTCATGCAGTTAGGCGAAGACGGCCCAAGAGCTGTCTAGGACTGACGGTAGAAGCACCGGAAGACGAAAATGTCTCAAGAAATCTGGTGAGATATCACATCACAGTGAGAAATATGTCCTCCTTTACGACGGCAGAGTTGAAATGAGGGAATTTTACCAAAATACCGGTTTTAAACAACTTATTTATGAAAATAACGAAGACCACAAATTATTTACAAAACTACCGAACTTTGACCGGTCCACCGTATATGTGGACAGTCAAAGGTGACACGTAAGCTTTGACTGCTTACGTGTCGCTCCATCATCAGTAGATGAACACATAGATTGTCACATCATTATTATTGACACGTCATTCGCCACGTCATTACATGATAAAATTTTCAATAAATTTAAAAAAAATTAAAAAATCACATACACTTTTTATTACCTTATATCTAAAATAAAAAATTATTTAAAAAAATAATAAACAATTAAAAAATTAACTCTTACTTATTTAACACCATTTAATATCAATTAAAATATTTATTAATTAAAAAAATTATCGTTATACTTTTTATTTCTTCATATTTTACAAAATAAAATAAAATAAGTAAATTAATTAGATTTAAAATATTTATAAATTAAAAAATACAAAAAAAATATTTTAGAGTTTAAAAATACTTTATTTGTATATTTTTATCACCTTATTTACGAAATAATAATATTTACAAATTTTAAATATTTATAAATTTAAAAAATCTTACTCTTAAGTCTTACCCATATATTATCGATTTAAAATATTTAAAATTTTTAAAAAAATACAAAAAAACTATTTTAGAGTTTAAAAATATAATTTATTTGTATATTTTTATCACCTTATTTATAAAATAATATTTAGAAATTTTAAATATTTATAAATAAAAATAATCTAACTCTTACCCATTTACTATGGATTTAAAATATTTATAAATAATTTTTTTATTTTTAAGTCTTACCCATATATTATCTATTTAAAATATTTATAAATAGAAAAAAATTTACTCTTAAATCTTACCCATATATTATCCATTTAAAATATTTATAAATTAAAAAAAATATACAAAAAAATTTATTTTAGATTTTAAAAATATAATTTATTTGTATACTTTTTATCACCTTATTTAAAAAATAATAAATTATTAAAAAATATATTATTTAATTAAAAATCTTACAAAACTTTACAATAATTTTAATTTGGCAAAAAAATTATTAACATAAAATCAGAAATTAAACTGTAAATCACATAAAAATCAATACAGTAATTAAACACCTAAATTCAAATTAACATTATAATTAAATACAATAATTCTATTCAATTAACAAAAACCCTAAAAAATCACCCCAAGGTTTTGAGAGAATGGCCGGGACGAACAAAGGGGAAGGGAAAGAACGTCGGCGGCGAGAGGATGAACAGAGGGTTGAGCGGAGGGCGTCGAGGGCGAGGCCGAGCGGCGGCAACAGGGGCGAGGTCGAGGCTGAGGCAGAGCAGTAGCCGCAGGCGAGTGGCGGCAGCGGGGACGAGGCCGAGGCAGAGCAGCGGCCGCAAGCGATTTTCTCCTCCACGATTTTCTCCTCGCCTCTCGTCTCGGCTGCTCTCCTCTCGTCGCTCGCCTTCTGCCGCCTCCCCTGCTGCCGCTCACCTCCCCTATTGCCGCTCGCCTCCCCTGTTGCCGCCGCTCGGCCTCGGCCGCTCGCCTGCGGCCTCTGCTCTGCCTCGGCCTCGACCTCGCCCCTATTGCCGCCGCTCGCCCTCCCCCTCGACGCCCTCCGCTCAACCACTCTCTCTTCGTCTCAGCCTTATCATTCGTTCTTTTTCTCCGTTCCCCTCTATTCATCCTCTCGCCGCCGACGTTCTTTCCCTTCCCCTTTGTTCGTCCCGGCCATTCTCTCAAAACCTTGGGGTGATTTTTTAGGGTTTTTGTTAATTGGATAGAATTATTGTATTTAATTATAATATTAATTTGAATTTAGGTGTTTAATTACTGTATTGATTTTTATGTGATTTACTGTTTAATTTCTGATTTTATGTTAATAAAATTTTTGCCAAATTAAAATTATTGTAAAGTTTTGTAAGATTTTTAATTAAATAATATATTTTTTAATAATTTATTATTTTGTAAATAAGGTGATAAAAAAGTATACAAATAAATTATATTTTTAAAATCTAAAACAATTTTTTTGTATATTTTTTTTAATTTATAAATATTTTAAATGGATAATATATGGGTAAGATTTAAGAGTAAATTTTTTTCTATTTATAAATATTTTAAATAGATAATATACGGGTAAGACTTAAAAATAAAAAAAATTATTTATAAATATTTTAAATCCATAGTAAATGGGTAAGAGTTAGATTATTTTTATTTATAAATATTTAAAATTTCTAAATATTATTTTATAAATAAGGTGATAAAAATATACAAATAAATTATATTTTTAAACTCTAAAATAGTTTTTTTGTATTTTTTTAAAAAATTTTAAATATTTTAAATCGATAATATATGGGTTAAGAGTAAGATTTTTTAAATTTATAAATATTTAAAATTTGTAAATATTATTATTTCGTAAATAAGGTGATAAAAATATACAAATAAATTGTATTTTTAACTCTAAAATATTTTTTTTGTATTTTTTAATTTATAAATATTTTAAATCTAATTAATTTACTTATTTTATTTTATTTTGTAAAATATGAAGAAATAAAAAGTATAACGATAATTTTTTTAATTAATAAATATTTTAATTGATATTAAATGGTGTTAAATAAGTAAGAGTTAATTTTTTAATTGTTTATTAATTTTTTTAAATAATTTTTTATTTTAGATATAAGGTAATAAAAAGTGTATGTGATTTTTTAATTTTTTTAAATTTATTCAAAATTTTATCATGTAATGACGTGGCAAATGACGTGTCAATAATAATGATGTGGCAGTCTATGTGTTCATCTACAGCATCGCTCTGATGATGGAGCGACACGTAAGCAATCAAAGCTTACGTGTCACCTGTGACTGTCCACATATACAGTGGACCGGTCAAAGTTCGGTAGTTTTGTAAATAATTTATGGTCTTCGTTATTTTCATAAATAAATTGTTTAAAACCGATATTTTGGTAAAATTCCCTTGAAATGACGATTACGTTTTTTTTTTTTTCATGGCAGAGACAAGCGGAATTCTGGATCTTAAACGATGTTCGGTCTCGTCTATACAGGACGAGCGCGATGGAAATTTGATTATACGGTCGGGCATTTTCGCAGAAGGCCAAGCTTCTCGAAGGACTTTTTTACATTTGAAGGATTTAAACTCTGGTTATATAACTCGCTCTGTTACTTTTTTATACAAGTCGGTTTTATAATGAAAGGTATATATTTTATTAGATTTCGTTTCTTCGTTCAGATGATTTTATTATCATATAAGTTTAACAACTCTTCCGGCACGAAAACCTAAACCTGTAGACCTCCTGTGTGATTTGTGTTCAGAACACAATGGTTTTCTTCTCTTTTATCTCGAAATCGATCGTCAAAGAAGAAGCAAATCAAAGAGAATCGATATTCCTTCTCTTTTATATCGAAACTGATCCTCAAAGCAGGAGGAAATCGAAGAGTGTCTATACACAACTGAACAAGAATGATCATCTGATCCTATTCAAATTCTGTTTTCCATTAGCACGTCTTCGGTCATATGTAAACGAAGGAGAAACATCTAAAAAAAAAAAAAGCATCTCTGTGATAAACTAAATCCTTTACTTGAGTTCAATTCAAGGCAAACTTATCTTCCTTCATCGTCGACGACAGAAAACACGTCGTTGAAACGCTCCGCCTCAGGTTATTCTCCCCGATGTCACACGAACGCTTGCAGGAAAACAAATTCATTGCTGCTCTGAATCCACTCTTCTTTCTCCCCTTCGAAACTTTATCTTCCACTTTCGTACACTCCATGTAAGCCGCCAGAAAAGGGTCTTCCCTCCTGATCTGCCTCTTCGACAAACTCCTCACAGGAGGAGGAAAAGAGCACGGAGGCAGCGGGATTTGCAGGTCATGCACCGATGCTTTCTGGGTCTCTGGTGGACATGGAGGCGGCGGCAGCTTGAGTCTCTCCTCCTCCACTTCTCCGGAGCACTCCTCGCAAGAATGAACCTTGGTCAGACTCATCTCCCTTGTTTTCTCTGTGACTGGCTGCATAGAGCTGGTATGGAATGTTATAGTTGGTAAGGTAAGGCTAGAAAAAACTGAAGAAATTGATGTGTTCCTTTTTGGCAAGTTACATAAGATACGGGGTTAGTCAATGGTGGTGATGGGTACATGGACGGCTAGGATCTTAATTTAGGGTTAGATCAAATCTCTCCAGGTTACATTTGTAAGGCAAGGATCTTATAAGTATAGATAATTGCTAGTTTATTGCAGAGAGCAGTTCCAAGTTCCATCACCCATATTCATCCTGACTTCAGCAATTACTCGAGAAATCTTATCCTATGATGTGTGGATTGGCAAGGACTAATTTGTCAGTCTAAATTTCAAAACTGGGTCCCCTTTTAATGATCTTATAATCAGTTTCAGGATTCAATTCCTATTTCATTAGTGGTTAAAATCGTCATCTCAATGAGAGAATTCTTCCTTGTTTCAGCCACCATGGGATTGTTCGTCGCTTCTGTTCTACTGAATCGGTGAGCGTCGTTCTTGTGGGTACCAGAGAGAGCGGTTGTGAATACAGTAATGGAGTCGTCTTTGTTCTTTACATGAGAAAAAGCTGAGAAGAATAGATTACTCCATTCGAATGCCATCCGAGGAAGCGCATTAACGATCTGCCGATAAACTCTAAAGAGTGTTTTGGACTCTCCACTTCCGTTTAAAATAACATTAACAAAGTAAACTTTCAGTCGTTTGATGATCACGGAATGGTTGGTAGATTTTTCCAGTAATGAAATTCGTTAGGCGAAACTCTTTGTTTCTTCATGCTCGGTTCTTACCCTGTCCACACGATCCATTCGTGCTTCTTCAGATAGATGTCTTGACCCAGTTGTTTAAGAGTTTCAGTGAGCTCATCGAAAGAAAATGAGATTTATAGCAATATTTTATCGGTTCATTAAGGAAAAACACAGTTGGAGACTAAAAACTAATTCCCGGATGTTTTTCTCTGATGCTCTCTATAGGTGAGTTTCAGATTGTAATCTCGTCAACAGGCATCAAGAAGACAGTTTGATACTTAATCTATATCAGTGAGCTCGAGGAGACAAATTCTGAAACCATTAATAAGAAAACTTGGAATTCCATTCGTAATCAAATTCCAAAAAAATCACTCGTAGTGTTGCCTCTAGGCATCGTTCTGCGACGGCCTGTAACAATCCCCATGTGGAAAAAAATCAAATCGGAAGAAACTAATTTTTTTCAAAGGATCGAACCTTTTTCCTCTGCCTGTTCATTTCATGGCTGTAATCACCTCCCTCAAACGAGAACGAAGAGAAGGCTGACGACCATGAACCACTTTCACCAAATTATCTTCCCAAACACCAAGAGAGTGCTTGCACGACCACAACTTCATCCCTCCTCTAATCCCACCACTCTTCTGGCTCTCCCTGGACGATTTCCCTTGTTCACCCTTCTTAGTGCACTTCATGTAAGCAGCCAAGAAAGGATCTTCCCTCCTGAGCCCTTTCCTGGAAGAACTCCTCGGAGGGTGAAACGGGCACGGAGGAAGCGGGATATGTATATCACGATGGACGGATATCCTGGGGCTCTCCAATGGGCAGGGAGGCGGAGGCAGCTTCAGGGTCTCTCCGTCAATGATTTCTGGGTACTCTCTGCAACTGGCTTTACAAACCCCAGGAGCGTTCTCCCATGAAAAGGGAACATTCCCCAGAGAGTGAACTCTGTGCGCCATCTTTCTCAATGCTGGCATGGGGGCGAAAGATCAGTGGCAGCACAGGATGAGCGGAGGGGTTTTTTAAACGGGAGTGTTCATGCAGTCCTTGCCCTGTGACGGCAGATATTCCTTGGGCAAATGAGGAAGAAGACAGAAGGAGATGGCGCCATGGTGGGAGAAAACTGGTTCTTTTCGGGTCTGCGTCATGGGTTGCTTCTTCCAATCGAGTGCCTCCAGTGGAAAATGGTACAAAAGGGATTTTTGACCAAGTGAACTGAGACGAAGATTAAAAAGTTTTGACCTTTTCGTTGGTTGATACATCGTTTCGTCCGGCGTCTCTGAATATTCAAATGCTTCTACTGCGATTTCTTAGCTCTGCAACTAGCCTGAAATACAATTTTTTATATAAATCCTTCTCTCTGGAAATGGTGGAAGAGAATTTAAAGTTTGTTTCTAATTGATTAAATATTTGACTGGTTCTAATCCAAAGCCATGACCAGGTAAACCATCTGTGTCTTTTGTGTGTTTGTCTTCGAGCTATTGGTGACCTTCCATGGAATGACTCCATTAAAGCCAAAGAGTCCATTCTTCTTTCCCTATTAAATGTTTACTAACTACGGCATCCACAGAGGTTGTGGCTGATTCATTGTCATGGAATAAAGAAGAAGGAACCGAGTTACTTCACCTAGAAACTTTGCATGAATTGGCATCTCTTCAACCTGAAGCCACCTCTGTGAATTAATTGTTAGAAACTTGAACAAGTTCATCTCTTTTGAGTTTCTGACTACAATCAAATGAAGGTTCAATGATACTCATAGGAGCTCAAATTTGGAGAGCAGTAAACTCCACTCTCCACCAACCATATGAAATGGCAAAGATTCGATTGAGAATTCATGTGATAGGTGAGGAACACAGATTTGCTGGGCCATATCTAGCAGGAAATCTGAACTCTTATCTCTACCCACACATTCCTCCTTGTCTCTTTCTCATCAAACTAAGCACAAAAACGAGAAAATGGAGCTCTTATACAATACGGAAGCTTCCGCAAACTGCAGTATTTTCCAATCTTAAATGGAGCTTAATTTGACGATTGGCTGTTGTTAATCTCTCTCGGTTCTGCAGATTTTAAGATTAATTTTTGTCATTTTCAGGTCACCTTCAGAGACTCGCAGAAAGACGAGAAAAATATAAAAAACTGGTGAGAGGACGGGTGAGGCGGCAGCCAGCAATGGAGTGATGGGGGAGAGAGAGAAGGGTACACGATAAGGATAGACCGATTTACGAGATTTCTTGGATCAAAATTGGACTTTGGGGTTTGGAAGATATTAAAGGAATTACGGGAATCTTATACACAAAGGAGATATATTATGGTTACTGTCTCCGATATACTAAATTACACACGGTTTCTCTCTCCCCCATCTAGAAAACAGACTAAGGTCTCGTTCAGAAAGTAGATTGCTGCAGAATTCCGTAACATTAGTTTGGAATGGATCCAGTTATTTATCCCGAATACTAATATTCTGATATTTACACTAATATTTTCCTCCATTAATGGCGGATACGTTGGTTAAAAATTTTTATCAGATTAATAATTTTTCTTTAATTATAAAAGTTTAAGTCCACTTATTTTAAAAACTGCAAACCAATAATTAAATATTTAAGTTATTATTATCATTTTTAATCCATAGTTGAAAACATGGTATAGATTTTACCCTCAAGTAACTCAAAAATTATTATTGATAATAATTTTTAAATTTAAATTATAATAAAAAATAAATATAAAATATAAAAGCTTAGATTTATTGTTGATTTTTCTTTGGGTAATGCTATAGGGTTTGCCTCAAAATTCGGCGAAAGTCGATTTCTTTTGTAGAAAATTCAAAAAACTTTGCCAATAAAACTGTAGTAGACACAGGATTAAAACATTTCCAGTGAATAAAAATTTTGCTTACAAAAATTAAAACTCTATAAACGAAATTTCATATTTCTATAGAGAAGTTCTAAAAAAATAAAATTAATTAAAAATGTTCTCCAAGCGAAATGTTTTCATTTTGGTGGTAAAAGTAAAATACAAAAGGGAAAGAACTATATTTCGCAAGAAAATATTTATAAAATAATTAATTTTTTTTCCTTTGAAACAATTATGCATAAACTTTATTCAAAAGTCAAACACAAAAACATTCATTTGAAAAGCAATGCTAATTTTGTCTATTTGTACTCAATCAGATTGTTTTGATTCAAGGACTAGAAAACCAGATCATGGAGACATAGAAAAAGTTTAAGAAAAATAGTTTTGGATAACCTAATCGTATGCCCATTTTCGTTTTTTCTTCGGAGCATGGATTCATACACTAACAATTCTGAAATATTATCAATCTGTTCTTCTGAAAAACTTGAGTGGAGTTAGCATTAAAAGAGTACCTCAAACAATTTGAGTCTCTCCAAGAGCCATGAGAGAAATCGTACAAGCGAAGGTCGCATATACGAAATCGAACATGTCTTTGTGCCTCTGAGGAAAAATTATTTCTCCCCTAATATAGGTGTTTGGATTTCCGCCGAGACAATGTGGGGGGCAGGGAGGTCTAGCGGCGCCGGCGAGGAGCTATTGTCAAGGCTAACGGTTGTGATGGAGGCGGCGGCGGCGACGGAAGTAGCGGCGAAGGTAGACGAGAGGAGGAAGAAATCAAACCAAGTAGTGGTAGAGGCGGGCGGTGAGCAACTGTCAACGGCGACGAAGGCGGCCAGAGCAGCGGACGGGAGGGGCTCGACGGTGACAAGGGGAGGAAGAATTTTTTCCCTCTCGCTCCTGTTCCCTGTCCCGGTCCTGGCTCCTGGCTCCTGATCCTGACTCCCGAACCCTCGTTAAGTTAACGAGCCGACTCGTGAGCTTTTTAACCGAACTATGGTTCAGTTGAGCTCAGCTTGTTAACTCAAATGATTCAGATAAATCAAATCTAACCGAGCCGAACTCGAGTTGCTCGCAAACAAGCTAGACTTTCTCCTTATCTATAATTGTCGAACCCATCCAGTAGATAATGGGCCTCTCCATGCGATATGAGCGGAGCCCACAATATCATACATTCTTCAAAAACCCTAGTTCAGTTGGCACAAAGAGTCAAAACGATCCAAATAAAACAATAATAATATAAAAAATTGGATAAAAATAATTATAAAAATATAGTAAAGAATGAGTTCTCAAATGTGATTTATTTTTCCCATGACTTCATTGGGGCGAAAACCCAAAACGCAGAGCCGGTCCGATAATATTATCGGACAATAAGTTCGGACCCGTTATACTTGCGTCTCGGGTCTTAGCTAGGGTTAGGGTTTCAGACGAATCTGAAGTGGTATATATATCTAGTGGAAGCGTCATCTGCATCTTGGAGCCTGACGGGTAAAAAGAAGATTTTCGTTTCCTTTCCGATTTTTCTTCGCGATTTTCATTTAATCTTCGATCTTCTGTACTCCTCTTTTTCGATTCAATGGAGCATATATGTATCATGCCGTCTGAGCTTTTCTTTTGTCTGTACTGGCATCTAATGCTCCTGACATGAATTTGAGGCTTTTTAAAGCCCTAATCTTGCGAAAGATCGATACGAGGTTGGGGTTACGCTAGTCTCTAAATTTTATTTCAAACAATTGTTTCCTTCTGGTTTTTTTTGGTTCATTTTTCTTTGCTTATGGCTGTGACGACAGAAATTCGTTTCTCGATTCTGATTTATTTTTGGTCTTTTCAGATGTATTCATCTGTTCGTGATGACTTCATTTGTGCGTGTCTGAGCCCTTCACCAGAACCTTGATCTTGTTTTTCTCTTCTTTTTTTTTTTTTTTAAATTTCTGGTTCGTTTCGGTGCTGTGATTATAAAAAATTCCTCGTTCTGACTGCCATTGCCATGGCATGATAGACTCCTTTACACCCATAGAATATGAGCACCACAACGCTGAGGAAATTTTTACTGGTTTTTATTTTGTTTTTGTGTATCTGTTTCGCTTCTGTCATTGTTTGTTTTTTTTGTATGGAAATCGTCTTTCTCGTCTTTTAGCCTCAGAAGTTCATTGATTCTCAGTTCTAAGATTAACATTTCATTAAATTTTGGTTTTAAGATAAACCTTTTGGAGCTTAAACGGAAAAACATGATATATTTTAAGAGGTTTCTGAAAAAAAACTGAAACAATTCATTTATGAAGATCCAATGTGGAGAAGTTGAATTCCTGGAGCATTTCGCCCCCAAACTTTGCTAAAACGCTGAAGAATAGCAAAGCTTCAGCAGCATATCAAGGTTGATTTCGTCTGAAATATTGAATCTTCACAGAAGCAGTTGTTTAATCAAACATTGGATCGATTTTGTCTTGTTGATTTGACAACACCTGCAAGATAATTTGTGAGTGATTTGATGGAACTTGTATTTGAGAAAAGCTATTTTAGTCATATCTCAAAATCGCTCAACTTTTTATGCTAACGGATTGGGAAGCTTGATTAAATGGGTTGAAGAAGTATTCCTTAAATCAATCATAAGTGCGTACGCACAGACTTCAAAATTTTCCTTCCCTTAAAGCAGCAATTCTAAATAATTTTAACCCTGTTAGAACAGAGTCATGGGAAGGGGAAGAAAGACGGTGGAGTCTGACCCTCCCTGCTAGCAGAAGAGACAAGAGAGAAGCCCCTCCAAAGCTCTGTCAGTTTCCTCTTGCCAGAACACTCTTCGGCACGAGAACCCTTTTCTCGGTGCTTCCTTTTACACAAGCGTTCATTTAAGTTTCGTGTTCATTCTTGCCAGTAGCAGTAGCCGATTATACCCTCTTCGTCAGGTTCGCAAGACTCTGGAAAGGGTTTCTTTCTACAACTGAATGAATCTTCTTTCTTCAACCAAGACTGCAAATTAACTTCTTCAATTTTCATGGCAGAACCAGTACTGTTTGTTACTTGTTACCAATGAAAACCATGGCAAACAGCGGAAAGCGACCAAACGTTGCCGTTTTCTTCACTTATTTTGCCCACTAAGCAGGCTCACGGAATACTTACATGGTACAGGTGAGGAAGTTTTTCTGTTCGTTTTTCTCCCATAAACTAATGAACAGCGGCAGGTACTTGTCACAGTTTCCTTCTGGAGCTCAAAAATCTCAACCATGCCCAAGTGATACAGTCATTACGTGAAAGAGAACCGAGTACAAGCCCCAATGTTTCATGATTCTTGACAATAAAGAGATTCCGTCTCCAAGGTCGGCTACGGAAAAGGTAGAATAATGCAGAAAAGCTGACAATTAATACAAGGAAAGGCCATCCATGATTCACTCTCCATACCAGATAACAAAAAGCAGATTTTGAAAAGGAATAGCAAGAAGAATAGGTTAAAGAGGCGGCACAAGACAGTAGACATTCTTCCTGAAGATACATTAAACTAAACGTTAATCATAGATACTCGATGATTCATAAACCAAAATGGCTGTATCCCTATTCTTCGGAGTCAGCCACATATCACCCACAAACCCTACAAGGATATGAAAAACTTAAACAGGGAAAAAAACAACAAAGAAATTAATGAAATTAAAGAAAACTCCCATAAAAACACCCACAACAACTAACTGTTTTTTACTGTTTTCATGTCAGATAGATAGTCCTCTAATCTTCTCTTCCGTCACCTTGGAAGAAATGCTTCTCTGTTCTTACCTCTTCTGTCCAGTCACTCTGGTTTCATCTTGAGTTGAAAGCTTACAAAGATGGGATGGAGGAATTTACAAGAGTAGAACCAAGGAGATCGTCACAGATACTTGTGTTAACATCTTGGCTCTTGTTCTCAGTTCTAGGGCTACTCCCTGCACTACTGTTGGAGAGTGATCCAAAAGTTGTCTTCTGTAGGACGCCCGTTGGTGACGACCCCAATCTAGGACTTGTATCCCACCCATCTGTCATAAGGTTCAGTGCTGAAGAGGAGTTTTTGTGATCTTTTGGATTGCTACCACTTTTGTTCAGGACTTCTCCAAGTGGCCCACCCATGGAACTCTCCCATGTTATGGGTATCCAGTTCGTCTGCCTCTGGTTCCCTTCAGTAAGCACACCACCTACTCCCAGACCCATCTGAATGGGGTCCAATTCACGTGATAACTTCAGTGGTGAGAGTGTGAGTTTTTCATGGGTCGGGGAGGAGGACGATGAAGAGAAGTCCGAGGAAGCCACAGGGATAGAAATTGAGAGTTGGGTCCTGTCTGACTGAATTTCTTCCACCTCAGGCCAAGCTAGCGAAGAACGGTCGGGTCGACTCTTGGGCCAGTCGTCAATAAAGTGACGAAGAGAATGGGATTGAGGTTCTCGATCAGGTGAAGAGTTGAAGCTTCGGCTCTCAACATAAGAGTTTCTCACAGGGTTCATCAGGGAATCAGAGGAAATCAGTCCAAATTCAGCTCTAGAAGGTTCTTCGAATGGGATATGTTGTTTAAGTACAGGGAAGGATGAGTCCTTGAAGGAGAGACCATGGGAATCTTGCATCCGTTCATCCACATTGGATTTGTTCATCAGAATCCTGCAACAGACTCGCAATTAGATATTTTCTTTGAGAAAAAATGGAAGCATAGTGAGGCAGACAAGGAGCAAACAGTGAGAAGAATTCTGGTCAGTACCTGCCAATGTTTGAGGCAGATGGAGGATCAGGACCAGTCTGCATGCTCTTGATCTGTTGGTGATGAGCAGCGGCGAGGCTGTTGGATGTGCCGCTGGCAGACCCTGCCACCGGTGCCGATGATGAAATAGGCTGGCTATTGGGGACAGTAGCAGCAGGGCCAGAAGCGGCATGGCCACTGTGGCCTTCCACAGGCTTTCTTGAACGATGGCGGCCTCTGTTCATGTGCCTTTCACAGTACTTCTGATCGGCAACTGCATCTCGTGAGCACCGCCATTTCTTTCCATCGGTCCTACGGCACCTCCCGGGCTCAGGGTCAGTGTTGCCAGAGAAGCCCAGATGGAAAGAACCCCATCCCACTTCAGGAAAAGCAGAAAGAGAGAATTTGAGCAAAATCAGAACCATACTCACGAAGAACAGAAGAATACCAATCTTCACAAACCAAGTAAAGATAGGAATCTTATGCTGCATAAGCAATTTCTTTTTTTTTTTTCTTCCAGTAAACAATAAACAATTTCTTCTTGAAAGGGTAATAAAGGTTGCATTCAGGGTCATATTTCAAGCCGCTTATCTTAATAGACCAGAAAAGATCTCCAACAGATTCAATCTCAAGCAGCATATTCTACTCCAAAAGATAATTCCAATTTGTGAACACTCGTATAATGAATAGTTCATTGGTTTTTTCAGAAAAGAAAAGATGAGGAAAGCATCATGTCAAGAGAAACAGAAAGACTCTACTTGCAGCAAGCCTAACAATTAAACAGATCTTCCATTGACAAGACTTACACGAATTGGGTCTGAGAGATCCAGGCGGAAATGCCGAAAACCCAGACGGATTCAAGCTTCTCCTGATGGGTATGAGCAAATTTGAGGGTATAGGTACATTAGCATTGAGGTATTTGTAAATCAAGGCCTGATGTTCCAACTCGATCCATTGCGATGGAGTGAAGGGCCCCCTTACTCCTGACAGAGTCCCAGGCATGCTCCCATTCAAGCTTCCAGAACCTACAGCTGCAGCAGGATACCAGAGGTTAAGAGAGAGAGAAAAAACTTCAAGAACAGACTGGAGAAACAAAATTCATACGAGATTTCGAAGTTCAACAACAGATACAGAAGAAACGAAAAATGGAAGGTGGGGAGAAAGGAAAAAGAATGAAATAAAACAGAAAAACGTTGAAGAGGCATACAGTGAAACAGGAGATTATTACCTGACTGCAACATTTAAGGAAGCCTACCATAAAATCTTGACATCATTCTTAAAGAAGTGGGAAGAGTAGATTGAAAACAAATACGAAGTAATTAAACCCAGACCTCCCATGGTTATCACAACCTCCTTTCTTCTGGTTCTTTTCAGCTTGGACACATGGACAGTGAAAAATGGAAGAAATACAGACGACTGTGACTCAATCTAATCTTTTCAACTTTGGAGCAGTCTTGTTCTTTTTTCAACAAAAAATGGAAAATAAAAAGCATAACTTTATTGACAAGACTAAAAAATAGATCTTCAGCTCCATGAAAGGACCCTACTCTTCAACAGTACTTGTATCTTTTGCTTAAAAAAGGCTCATCTTTCCACAGAATACAGAAAACCAATCTCAAGAAATGGAGATCGATTCAAGACCCAGAGCTCAAAATCAAGAAAAAACTTGGTTATTCATTTCATGCACACACAGACATGAGTTTACCTGTATTTCTACCGTAAGACAGAGACTGGGGGTAGAAACTGAAGCTTCCACTTTGCAAACTCCTGTCTGCTAACCCATCACTAGTGACCACCAAAGCTTCGTTTTTGGGAGAGGAGAAGCTCAAGAGGTGCTGCTGCTGATCTGAAAGTAAAGAATTAGATCTCACCATAGAAGAGGTTCTGGACTGCAACAGCATTGTATCAGTTTTAGCCATTTTCAAGCTTCTCCAATCATCCTCGACCACTCCAGATCTCCCCTGCTTGAGATACCCAGATCCAAAGCACTTCTGCCGGTCATCACCGTCTGAAACTAAGGAAGGAAACCCACTTTCAGAACTCACCAACCCATCAAACCCAACCACCCCGAAATCCATCTGTTCTATAAGATTAGCACCTTAAAAAGGCACACCGGATAGACATGCGTACATGGCTTGTTGAGGCAAAAGAGGAGAGATGGGCGAAGGATGCATTTTAAGGGACAAAGCGACTACAAACCGGAGCAGTTCTTGTTTGAGCAGGAAAAAGAGTAGAGAATAATTGGAAGAAAGGCTGAGATGGCGAAAATAAGGACCAGACAAAGTTAATACTAAATACCCTCTCTGTAACTCGGCCAAGGCCAGCAAAAAATCCTGTTCCTCTTAGGAGGGAGAGGCTGATGATGGAGAATCGCTTTAAAGAGGTTTGTCCTGGGAAGAGGGTGAAAATATATGTATAAATAAGAGAGAGAGAGAGAACTGAGAGAACTTTCTTGTATTCCCTATCTTTACCCTTTGCAGTCTACCCACATCATCGGCTTATCACCATTAATCCCATGTCCTGACATTGCAGGAATGGAACAGTAAACATACCAATGAAAGGGCTACAGTTAAGAGCATTATTGAACCCATTTGCCTTAAACGAACACTTACCCATCAATGGAACTGTAATGATCTCGTTACTCTGGTTACAGATTATTACTGCGTTCAGGACAGACCTCAGAGTCAAACCATGAGACTGATCTAGGGGGAAGAGAGGGTGGAGTGGTAAAATGGGAATTTGTCCTTCAGAAAGGAGTGGAAAGGAGTATGACCGGCTGGAGACGGTGAAGGGGAATTCGCTGCTTCTTCTTCATCATCGTCTTCCTTGCAAAGTCCGCTAGTGGGTTTGAAAAGATAAAAAAAAAAAAACTGTTTTCTCTCTCTTCTGGTTCTCTGCTCAATTAATTAAAAGAGGAAGAGTGGGTGTGCATGGACAAAGATGTACTGCCACGTGACGCCATACCAAATCTAGACGGAGGAACCTACTCTTTCTCTCTCCTTCTTCCCCAGCTTCCCACCCTCCTCTTTTTTCCTCTCCGTTCCTCAATTCTCAGAACCGATTCAAGTTTTCAATCTGAAATTTTCCAGCATTTAACATAATTTAGATTATCGTAATTACCTTATGATCAAAATCACTTCATATTAAAAATTCATTCATGGGACTCTGATCTCAGTATTTTCTTACGCATGAGCAGAATATAAAACCGCAAAACACCCCTTTTTTTTTCAGAGGGTAGCTTAGACGAGTTGAAGGAGATAGCAAGAAGATGAAGAATCAGAGGAAGGAGGCATTTCTGTCATTCTGAAAAGCACCTACATTCAAGTAACGGTTCCCTTTCATCCAAAGGAGAAAGAAAGGTGGTCCTCCTCTGTCCTTCCTGGCCTCTTTATCCACTTGCATTTTTTAAACTTTCAAGTAGTATACCCTACACTCACTCAAGGGTCCCCCTCCCCCCTACACATACAAACCAAGTTCCCTGCATCCCTATCGGATATCGTATCAAGATTCCTAAAATCTTGTATTATACTTTGATGTATATATCGGTGCCAAGATTGAATATCGGATATCGGTCAATTCAGTATTATATTTTAGGGTATGTGACCCCTAAATTTTAGGGCCGTCCTTTCAATTCATTGGAGAGGAGGGTAAAAACGTCATTTACACACTCGTTGCGGGCCCACTCTGACGCTGACAACGCCATCACTCTACATTTACACACGCAAACGCCACTTCCATTCTTTGAACAAAACCAAACCTAGGCATGGTCCATAACTCCCTTTCCATCTTAGGGGCCCACCACTAAAGTGAGCCCGGGCGTTTCGTCTTCATCTTCGCCGCGCGTGTGACTTCTCTACTTTTTTGTCTTTTTCCTCCGTCCGGAAATTGGGTGGGGCTGTTAGTGGTACAGCGGTTCTTCTTTCTTCCGGATTTCATTTTCTATTCTTTTCGAGAACGGATCGCGTTTCCGGGTCGTCGTCATCTCGGCTCGGAATTCGAACTCCGACGTCGACGCGTCAGATAAAGCTCCGGGGCCCACTCCGGTCCCTCCACGTGCCTTACCTCCCTCTCGTCTCTTTCGCATGGAAACGCAGGAAAGTTTTAAGTGGGCCCCGCGTCTAGTTCCTTTTGCGGCTCCCGCTTCCTCCTTGCCGACAGAGTAGTGGGCCCCCCCTCTGTCTGACTTTTACAAAAATATTTTTTGCCCTCAAGCCCCAATGTGACACGTGGCAACTGTCTTCTACTGCTCCGTAGACATACCACGCCACCTTACCTGAGTAATTCGATAAATTTTTTATTTAGTAGATAAAATTTAATTTAAGTATTTTTTATAATTATTTAATATTATTTTAAATTTTGTATAAATTAAAGCGAAACTTATTTATAGAAAAAAACTTATTTCATATATTAGTAATATTATATATCAAATATATCGTATATAAATAAGATAATGTAAAAAATAAATTTATTCTATTCTATAATTTACCTCTTAGAAACAAGTCTGTTGGTTATACTAGCGAAACAATCTAACTTACGCTTTCATAAGCTTGAATCTAAGTCAAATGTGTCAAATTGGTCGAGATATATCTAAAATCAGATAAAATGTGTCGAATTTTCAATGCGCAAGACGATATTTATGCAAATTTTGTGTTACAATATATATGATTTTTATGTGCAAAATCAACAAAGATTTCTAAACATTATGAGCATTGAATAGGATAGAAAGGTGGAAATTACATAAACTATTCATAACATATCTTCATTTAATGTAGAATGATGTAAATGGACACATACCACCATGTATCCTTAACATAAATGTAGGGTACATACCCTTATTATAAGCTTTGAGCTACAATTCTAATCCATGGTAAATACCCTTTTGTAGCAAGGCACATAAATGTGAAGGATATTAATAAAATTTATAAACATAATTAGAAAAAGGGAAAATAACGTAAAAAATCTTGATTGGCGCCGTGTGACATATTCATTAGTAATTAATAACGTTGCCTAATTGATATCTTCCCAGTTGTTCATTTATGAAAAAAAAAGTATCTCTTATATTTTTGTTTAATCGGTCGAATGGTCGAATAGTCGGAACAAAAAAATTAGCAGTTAAACGTCATTTTGCATAAATGTAGGATTGGATAGTACGCTAAGAAGGGCAAGGGCGGAATTTTTTTTATTTAAAAAAAATCTATTTCAAACCTAAAAAATTTTTTAAAAAATCTTAAAAACTTCTCAGTTTTCACCCATTTTTTTTAATTTTATAATATTTTCAACGATTTTATGATTTTTATACATCATTTTAAATTGATATAAGGGAGAGAGAAGAGATAAGAAAACGTGAGAATGAGTGGAGGCCATATGGTCACGTGACAAGAGCTCTTGCTGACTCAAAAGCTCACGTGGACAGGTGAGGCATGATAGAGGCTGGTGGGATGAATCCATATTCTAATATTAAGTTCTCAAACCTTGGGAACTTCATGAGATTCAAATAATTAAAATAAGGGCATTGTTTGTTAGGGTTGTTGATCATGTCCCACATATGTCTACCTTTAGGGTATATGCCTACATAGACTCACCCACAAGGAAGGAACCTTTTTAATCTATAGGGTATAATAAAAACAATGACCCACTTTTTTTTATATATTTTTTAAATTTTATAAAATTATATTATATGGGCACAGTACACAAGCAAATGACCCTCTCAACTCCCCTTCCTAGGGCAACATGTCCTTTTTTGTGTTTTTTTATCTCTTATTCTTGGTCAAGGGACACATGAGAAAGTTCACTCCCTTTGAAATTTTGATAATGTTTGTCCTACCCTTACCCCTATGTTCAATCTCCTCGATTGCATCCACTCGATCGATGGTTATCTGTATCAATATCTATCATGTATTGTATCCAAAATACGATACCCTTTACATTATGTTTGTCGTCTCAGGATTCTTAAAATTCGATATGTATTAAAATTACGTACGTAACATAACATACATGTAGAAGATTTGAGTATTTTTATACTTAAATTGGTTTGCATGAAAATTTAATTAATCCAAGTTTGTGGGTTTCTATGAGTGGTGGCATATTGTTCCCTAGCTCTCATTTTCCTAGAGGCAACTCAATCTCCAAGGTGACATAAGACATGTTTGGTTACATTTTAGTGTTTTTTTTTCTTATACTTTGTCTCATTGGCTTTGCTTGAGACAAAGGCATTGGGGGGATTAAACAAAGGGAGGATCAATCTCTTGACTTCTTGAGCCTTGGGTTTTCCCTTCCTTCCACACCCTTTATGAACTGTAAAACGGGTTTGCACTTTCCATGGTTCTTCTTCTCTGGCTTCACTTGACAAACACAGTTAATTAATCAATTCATCAAAGCAAAGGCAATCCTCCCACTAGATGGGGTGTCATCCAGTTCAGTTTGATAGCTCATGACTTGGCTCAAAATTGGTAGTGGTCATGGTCACATGGGTTAGCCATGACCATGTGACACTAGTACCTAGGCCTTCACCACTTTTGAGCTTAGGGTGTCCAACTTTGTGGGGGTATTTAAAACACAAGATTAAGCCTAGAGAGTGTTGGCCTTGGGTGCCATTTCCAACAAGCTCATGCATCATTTGCATTGTTAATTAGTTGAAGTTTGTGCTTCACTCATGGCATCAACAATCTTAGAATGAGACCCATTTATCTAAACTAACATATAGAGCATAAAGATTCATAGAGGGAAGTGTTTTTGTTAGTTTAATGAGTGAAGGTGGTGTTGGAAACCAGAAGAGAGAGAGAGAGAGAGAGAGAGAGAGAGGAACCCAAAAACCATGCTTGGTTGGACTACATACTCCTAGAAGACCAAAAGATGCTACTCATCTTACTTAGAGATAATTAAATGGGATAATCATGTATATTCTAATGGCAACTAGTTTCACTATCTACTTGGGAAGTCTCCCCCCAATTAAAATAAATTGCACTCTTAAGGGACAAGGATCACTCAAATCTTGTGTCACATGCCCTCCAGAGCTCAAAGAGAAGAAAACCCTCGTTAATTAAATGATTATTTCAGAAGAATTCTAACATTGAGACCTTCTATGCCCAAATCATATGCCTCCTGATATCTTAATAATATCCCATGTCTTTAATTAATATTACCATGTATAGTTGTAGAATCATGCCCACTATGGGGTTGGAGTGCATATTTGACCATCTCCTCCAAGCAAATAAAGGCATCAAAGTTTCTAGGGTTAGTAGGGTTTGGAGTATATATGTATTAATTTTTTATTTTTAATTATTATTATTATTATTGGTAGAGTCAAATTAAAAGTTTTACTTAGAAAGCGGGTAAATAATAATTTTATTCTAGAAAAAAATAAACAAAAACAAGTGTGTTAGCCTGATTGCATGACCAGATGTTGTTTGAATACGAATTTATGAAATTACTTAAGTTAGGTATTTTTTTAAAAAATAACATATAAGCCATGATTAACATATGATCCAATTCGCCTATTCTTATACACTAAGATTTTGTAATTTCAAAGTTTCAGTAGTATAGATTTTTCTCAGAGAAGATATTCAAATGAGAAAAAAAAAGGAAATTAATTAATATTATATCAAGAGTTCCTGAATAATATGGCGTTTGTGCATTAAGGCCCTATTAGTGTCCCTAGTTAAAAATTTATATCTCAAAAAAGGCTAAAATTATTTTTTCTAAGATATACATTTCTAAGAAAGCTTTAGTATAAAATACCCAGTTAGTGCCCTTGCATGAGTTACCATGTTTTATTGCACTACTTTCTCCTTTGTTTATGTCTTCTTAATTTATTTTTTTAATATTTTCTATTGGAATAATGAATTTTTTTTCCATATTTTAATTCTTTGAGTTAAATTGGATTAAGGTGAAAATTTAAGTCAAATCCATTTTTTTCTATAATGTTCTATTCTTTTGGGTTTATCCATCTAGAGGATGATCTCAACCTTCAATTGTCGCATGACTAGGAGCCTAGTAATGAACAGTGGGCCTGATGGTAGCCCATTCAGCCAATTCTAGATGGAATTAGGGGTGAACATATCGGATTTTTCTCTCTCTCTCTCTCCTTCCATCTAGCTCTTCGTACTCTTACAAGGTTACTTGGTGATCTTCTTATGTTAAAACCCTAAAATCCAACATGGTATTAAAGTAGAGATTATAAGGCTGATTGTAGAAGCAAAACTACTTGAACATTAAGATGCGGTCTTGAACACCTAAAATTTGAAGTTTTCTTTGATGTCATCCAAAGGCTGGAAACCATGCATGCTAATTGCTGGAGTCGAATGGTGTTGAATTTGCATGTTTTCATTAACTATCGTTTGTTGAAAATCTTCTCTTTGCCTATAATCAAGAGTGCAACTTGAAGTTTCTCTGTAATGTTCGATCATTCCTATTGAATTTTTGGGCCTTTGTTTTGCTACTTGTAGCTTGGTTGCTACAGTTCTCCTTGTTTGAAACATATTATTCGTGGTTGCCTCTAGACATGCTAACTTCTGGTTCATGCATGGTAGTTTCCACATTTGGTATGCAAATGGACTTCCAACTTTATTGATTTTCCTTTGCTAGTTACTTTTGGTTTAATCAAGCCTTCACCATGTAGCTTGTTCTTTCTGATTTCTTACTTAAATTATATTTTCCATTTAGAGATCAAAATCTTGTTGTTTGTGGGGGGTTGTAGTGTTTTCCACCATGTTTGTCTGGTTTCTACTCTACCCTAATTCTTCCCTATCAATTTTCAAGATTGATTTATTGTTGAAATTTAGGATTCCATAATGTATAATCACAGTAGAAGAGGATTAAGAGATGAGAAGAAGAATAAGAATTGTGGAGAGAAAATTTTACGAGGAAAAGAGGAAGAGTGACGAATTTAGAGAAGAGGAAGATTAAGGTAATGGACTTGTCCAAACCTCCCCCTTAAGTTGTATTTATAGATATCAAAAGTACTATTATTACAAGAATACCCTTCACCCTAGTTAGAGTGAATAAGAGACATAAATCATAAACTAATTACATCAGTGTCATTTTTATGATATGACTTTTTTACCATCATGCCACCACTATGTCGGCCTTGAGCCCATCTTCCAACATATATATATAAAAGATTACTACTGTCCCTCTCCTTTTAAAGGAACTTTAAATTTTTTATCTTGGTTCCAAATGCTGAAGAGGTTTTTAATCCCTCAAGGTCGTGTTGATCATCTCACCAAGTCACCTCTTCTAGGTGATGGAAAAATGCAACTCACAAAAAAATGGCTTAAGAAATACTTTGTTTATCATTTGGCTTATAAACAATATAGATAAACACGTCTAATAATGTGGTTCACCTAGACACAACCAAGAAGGTTTTGAACAAATTCACAAGTTAAACCCTGGATCTTCTTGGTCTAAAACCTAAATCTTAAACCCTAAACAGTGTGGATCCTATTTAATTCAAGAAAAGTTGCTGAAAAGAAAAACGTGAGAGACAATATGCAAAAGAAGGCAAGACAACATGAGGCAGTATGGAAAAGAAGGCAAGGCAACATGAGGCAGTATGCAAAAGAAGGCAAGACAACACGAGTTTAGAATTCTCCTTCAAACTTGTATAAACTTGGAAGCTTTCTTTTCAAGTTTAGACCCCATTGTCAATGTGGGAAACACCTTCTAATATGGGCAGCATTCAAATGGAAGGTTGCCGAAAATAAAGGTGATAAGTATGGTCTATCTTTTTCACCCGTCGCCAAGCTCAACTCGGTATGTCTTTTATTATCTCTTGCTACTAACTTTTGATGACCTATTTTTCAGCTAGATGTGAAGAATTTTTTCCTCAATGGCGATATTAAAGAAGAAATTTATATGCAACAACTACTTGGATATGTGGTTAAGGTGGAGTTGGTATGCCGCTTACAAAATTTTTTATATGTTCTAAAGAAATCTCTGTGAGCATGGTTTGACAAGTTAACTCAAGCAATGCTCTGATTCGGGTTCACAAAGTTTTTTGTGGTCCATTCCGTATTTGTCAAGCCTACCAAGAAAGGTGTGGTACTACTTATTGTGTACGTGGATGATATTATTTTAATAGGTAGTGATACCGATAATATCTGTCAAGTCAAACACAAGTGAATTCAAAACAAAGAACCTGAGACTCCTTAAGTACTTCCTTGGTATTGAGGTTCTTCCGCCCAAGCATGACATCATCTTATTATAGAAGACATGTGCTTGATTTGTTTAAAGAACAAGAATGATGAGATTTCGTCCTACTAACACCCCTATGGAGACAAATACAAAATTATATACTGGTTCTAGAGAAGAAGTTGATGTGGGCTAGTACCAGAGACTAGTTGGGAAGATGATTTATCATACTATGACCAGACCAAATATTTCTTTTGTAGTTAGTGTGGTTAGCCAGTATATGCATAAACCTCAAATTTTTCATTGGTAGACATTAGAGAGAATTCTCAGGTACTTGAAAAAGGCACCAGGACAAGGACTTTTGCATAAGTGTTATGGTCTTTTAAATATAAAAAATCTTTGCCGATGCAGATTGGGTCGGATCCCAAGATGATAGGAAATCCACATTGAAATATTGTACTCTAGTTGGAGGCAATCTTGTTACATGGAGTAAAAAACAAAATGTAGTTACAAGATCCAATGCAGAAGCAGAATATAGAGTCATGGCACATGCGGTAAGCAATCTCCTATAGATTAAATCCTTTCTAGCAGAGTTGAGATTCAACAATCAAGGCCCAATGGAACTCCACTGTGACAATCAAGTTGTAATCCACATTGTCTCCAATTTGGTTTTTCATGAGAGAACTAAACATATCGAGGTGGATTGTCACTTTGTGAGAGAAAAGCTACATGTAGGGATTATAAGTTTTAGACATATCTTGACTCATAGACAACTTGATGATATATTCACAAAACTAGTTAACTCCAAGTTTCTCTCCACTGCATGTGTCAAGCTGGGGATATATGACGCCTTCTCACCACAAACTTGAGGGTGAGTGTTAGAAGATATAGGCAAGCTTGGGTGTCATTCATGTAATTATCTTATGATCTTTGTCCCTTATTCACTTCTTTTAGGGTGAAAGCTATACTTATAATTTTTGTATGTTTGACATCTATAAATAAGGCTTAAGAGGGAGGGTTAGGACATAATTCATAACCTTAATCCTCCTCTCCTTTCTTCTCACCATGCTCCCTGATTTTCCCTTCCTTCTTCTCCTGGCCGTCACCTATCTCTCTCTCTATTCTCTTTTTGTCCTTCTTTCTTCTCTTCTTCGATATCTCAACCTCGAAGACCTTTAAGTAATAGAATCCTGAAAACAACACAACCACAATGCATACTTTGCTAGATATCAAGGAAAATTATAATGTAGGAAACAAGTTTAGTCATACCCCCCAAATATTGTCATCCAATAAAAAAAAGGTTGTTGCCATTTACCTTGAAAATCTGAAGCTATACTTAGATATAGCCATATCACAAGTCCTCAGTATGTTAACCAAACCTTCCACTGATGATGTTTGTGCAACAATGTTACTAATTCTTGCCAAAGGAATTGATTTACAAGCCTACAAGTCAATACTTTTATCAAACTTTTGCTAAAAGTTGTGGCAAAAGGTAGAAGACAAAATCTCAACCACAATTTGGTAAAAATAGGTGATACAATAAACATAATTTGTACTTTTTGAGGATGTATTAGCCATGTGATGGACACTTGTTGGAAGCTTCATGGTAAACCGTATTGAGCAATGAAAATCAAACAACACCAAGACGGAAAGTAATATCAACTAGCCTTGTAGCTCTACTAGGTATAAGTTGAAAAGTATATTTTTTTACTCCCATTGCTACTGTAGGCACTAAAATTACATAATTCCTTCTTTCTGGCTCTACTTAATCACCTTGGCTAATTGATTATAGAGCGACTAAGCACATGAATAGAAATAGTGAAGTGTTCCAACTAACTTCATGCACAAATGATTTGTTTACCTCTATGTTTGATGAGTCTCAGACTTGAGTACATGCTATTGGTTGTCTTGTCTCCCAATGTACTTTATGTTCCTAAGTTTCCACTAAGTCTTTTTTCAATTAGTAGTTTAACCAAGAAACTAAATGCTTTCTAATATTCTTTCCATCTCATTGTGATTTTTAGGATTACAAACCAAGCGGGAGATTGGTGAAGGCCATGAGTATGAAAATTAATACTATCTTGATGAGCCCTCAGCCATTGCAACCACTTCCTCCCAAGAATTAGCACTCCAATGGCACAACTAACTAGGTTGTCTACCTTTGCCAATCTTGAGGTTTAATTCCTACTCTATATGCAACTTCTTCTTTTAATTGTAAAATGTGTCAGTTAATTAAACATCATAGGACATCCTTGTCCACCTCACACTGAGAAAAGAAGTAGAGTTGTATTTTCATTAATTCCACATCTAGAGACCTAGTTAGTTAGTGCAAGTGTTTTATTATTTTTTGTGAACGGCTATAAAAGAGTTACATAGCTTTATTTAATGAAAGATAGATACAAAATTTATCCTATTGTTGAAGTTTTCTTTTGTGCCATGCTTTGTGGACAATTTAGTACCACAATTAAAGTAGTTCATTCACAATGCTCAAGAGTATACCTCTTCCCACTTTCAATTCTTTTGTAATCAAAATGTAATACACCAAACATCTTGTGCCTAAACTCCATAACACAATGGTGTCAGAGAACCAAAAAAAAAACGCATGTCTTTGAAGCTACTACGGCCTCGTTATTTTCAATGAATGTACCTCAACACTATTGGCCATATGTTGTTATCACTACTTTGTTACTTGAAAAATTGCATACCAACATAAGTTCTTATTAGAAACATGTCATTCTTTGTCTTGTTTCCAAATATGGCATCCTTTTGCTATTTCACCACGAGTGGTTGGATGTGTATTCTTTGTTCAGTCTCTCTCTTGGCAATAGTAAGTTCATTGCTATAGCCATTAATTGTATTTTCCTTGGGTACTATAGAAATAAAAAAAGAATATATTTGTAATTTTTATGCACTGAAGAAAACCTTTTATCTTAATTTATATCACCTTCTTTGAATACCAAGTTTTTTATCATATATATCTCTCTTCTTCTAAACAAATTGACACTTCACCAAGTATGCCTACACTGATTACACTAAACTAGGAGCACGTCTCACTCATACCACAAGCATCCCCTGACAACTCACTCACGAGCCCCCTCCAACTCCTATGCAATCTGTAAGCTTCCCTCCACTAATTTAGTACTTCTTCTTCTCCACCTCTAGCTTATGATTATTGTGTTAAACAATCTAGTGACACTTCTCACCAAAATTCAAATTTCGTGTCTACCTATTAGTTGTATTTATTGTTGTTCAAATTTTCTTATGGCCCTCTCCTTTGTTTATATTCCCCAATCTTATGAGGCACTTAATAAATTAGGGTGGTGTGCTGCCACAGAAGAGAAAATTGTGCAATGCATTATAGTCATACATGGAATTGTCTCTTCTCCCTCCTTGAAAGAATATAGTTGGTTGTAAATGGGTGTTTAAAGTGAAACCCAAATAACAATATTGCTAGTCTCAATGCTCGATTAGTGGCTAAGTAATACACAATATTATGGTATAAACTATAAATAAATTTTTTCTTCGATGGAGAAACTTTACTTGAATACATGTTATAATCTCTTTGAATGCTAATTTTTATTAGGACTTGGTTCAATTAGACACCAAAAATACCTTTCCAAATGGGGATCTTAATAAGAACTCTATATGAGCCAACCAATTAGTTTTATGGTTGAAGGGGAGTTGGATTGTAAATTGAAGAAGTCCACATATGGTTTGAAACAATCTCCCCGAGCATGGCTTGACAAATTTAGTTATGTGGTGATTCGATTTAGGTTTTAGATAAGTTGTGTATCTTTCTCTCTGTTTAAAAGATAGCTAGAGGGTGGTACTTATTATGTGTATTTAGATGATATCATCCTTATAGGGCACTATACATTGAAGATAGAAAAAATAAAAGTTAGACTAAGTGATCATTTTCAAACCAAAGATTTGGTCTTTGAAGTATTTTTTGAGCATTAAAGTGTTACCATCTAGACATGGTATAATTCTATCTTAAAAGAAATGTGTTTTTGATTTTTTGTAAGCAATGGATATATTGGGATGCAATCCATGGAGAGTCTTATGGACCCTAATGTTAAACTCTATACAGAGGGAGATGATCTTTACACTAATCTAGAGATGTTCAGGTGCTTGGTTGGTAAGTTCAGCCATCTTACTATTACAAAGCTTGATATTTTGTTACTCAATAGTGTGCTTAACTAGTACTAAAAATTAGTCAATGACATGCTTTAGAACAAATTTTGCAATAAGGTCCTGAGACCGTGATTAGTGTATAAGTCACATGGACATGTTAACATTGATGGTTGTTTAGATATAGATTGGGTAGGATTACAATATGATTAGAAGATATTACACTTTTTTATAGTAATATTGTTACTTGGATATGTAAGAAATCTAATGTTGTGGCCAAATCCAATGTCAAGGCTAAAATGGGGTGATGACTTGAGGAGTGTGTGAGTTGATGTTTTTGAAATCTCTTCTAGGAGCGTCGGTGTGTTTGTCAATGCTTTTATGCATCTCCATTGTGATAATCAAACAACTTTGTACATTGCTATCAATTGGGTGTTCCTTGAGGTAGATTGCCACTTCATTAGAGAAAAAACAAAGAGTTGGAGAAGTTGCCACCAAGTATTTTGTCACCAAGGAATAATTGAAAAATATCTCTATCAAAGTTGTTGAGTATAAGCTATTGCACGAAGTGTATTCCAAACTAGGTGTTTTTTGTGTACGCACCAACTTGAAGGAGAGTGCTGAATTCCTTTATGTCTTTTTAATTTATGTCTTACTTATTCGTTATATGTAAACCCATATTCTAGGGGCATATATAAAAATTCTATTTATTTTTATTCTCTACCCAAAATATATTTAGGGGTGAGAAGTACCACTTTCTCACTCTCTTTTCTTGTCCCTCACTTTCTTTTAACCTCACACACTTCTCCTCTCTTTTTCCTAACCCTCAACACACTTTCTTTCTCTCACATTATCCTTCTATCTAGCTCTCACTCTTACAAGGGTTTTAGGTGATGTTCTTACACTAAAACCCTAGATTCCAATACTGGTGATTATTCCCAATTACTTGAAGATATGGATAAGAATCCAATAGTTAATTGAATTAACTGCTCAAAAACTAGTAGCAAAAAGACATCGATTAAGATCCTACTAGTTAACTCAATCATTCATTGGAAGTTGAACTCTTTTTGTAATTTAATAATTCGATTTGATAGGTATTATAAGTAAGAATAAAGTTTGTTTTAAACTTTTAATAAGCGTTAAGGGATAATCTTTAAGAATTACTGAAAAATGAATGGTTAGTTTTTTTGTTCAGGGCACCACCATACCTCACATCTAAAGACACTCGATAACTGCTTGATGCGTTTGAGGTTTATTAAGCAACTCCACCAAATAAATTGTTCATTTACCTATTTATGTACTTGTTTTACTTGTTACAGTTGAATGAATAAATGGATTAAGAATAATCTTTACATATTTCATTTATTATCCATTGTAATTGGAGGTTAATTTTTGAAATAATTACTAGTTGTTTTTTGCTTATGTTCATAAATGTTGAATAAATGCTTAGTAATAGGGAACAAAAATAACTTATTTAATGGGTCACTTGAAAAAGGCAAAAGCTTGCACATATTTGACATTTGGTTAGGTTATTTAATAAGTGCACTTTGAAATTATTAGGTACCACTATTTGTCTGGACATGATCAAGAGCCTCCAACATTCAACTATCTTGAGTGGACAAGGGTGCAAAATCTAATGAATAATTTGATGTTGGAATGAAGTGAGACATTCATGACCACATTATTATTATTTTATTATCAGTTTCTTTGGCACATTCTATGAGGAAAGTTGAGAAAGTGCAATTTGTCAAGATATGTGACTATAATGAAATATAAAAAAAAAAAAAAAAATTCATGTGGATAAATTGATTGGGTTTAGTCTGGGTTTAATAACATTTTTGTTCTAATCAAACCTCTTCAAATCACAATGACTCAATAAAATTATTGTAAATGTAACATATATGTGTATGGTAAGGAAAACCCATCGACCTAAACTAATTTTTAAATAATTTTTTATTTAAATTGGAATTACTAAACTAATTTTTTGAGTTATTAAAATACTTAATACCCTTTAATATAAAATAAACAACATAAGTAAAATTACATTTTTTTAGTCTGTGGTAATAAATATTAAGCATCAGTATTAATAAAAAATTTAAAATAATTCTTGAATGAATTATAAAAATTAATCAATGGAGTTTCCAAATTAAAATTCGTACATATAATTATAAAAAAATTATTTAAAAATAGCCTCTAAATTTTTTCGGATAGCTAAACCATAAAAGAATAAGTTTCTCATTTAGCGATTGTGATAAAGGCTGTAAAATCAAATGCAAAAAAGTGACCAAATCTAGTTGAACCCAGACTTTGCTTGCTTTGGTGGAGTTGTCTCCTTCATTTTGGAGGTAGAGGCAAACCTGAGGCTCTTCAGGGAGGAGACAGGAGGCAGGAGAGGACTAGAATCAATTCATTGGTTGGAATGATAGATCCCATTTGGTCAAATTATGTTTCATGGCATTTCTAGTCTTATATAGATCCAATTCATATACTTTCCAAATTTTATAAAGTTGAGTTTGCTTAAAATAAGTTTTGCAATATATTTTTTTAATATAAAATTATGTCACAAAAATAATTGTCATGTTATCTAAAATAGTAAACCCAAATTAGATGTGACCCCTAATTGAGTTACAACCGTAGAGCACTAAAAACAATTTAGGAAAAATTGAGACATAACAAGACAGAGAGAGACCCACCCCCATGGAGTGTCACAGTCGCATCACACCTAACGAACTTGTTCATGTACAACACTTCCTTATTGGGCCTCCAAATTTTCCCGTGGATTTCTCAATTGTAAACCAACACGTACCTCCTCTAGTGGGCCTTCCCTGATTGGGCCCATCATATTGGGTGTGCAGCCCTCACGACGAGGAGTGAGAAATAATTAAAAATTATTTTGAGCTGTCCAATGATGCTCGTTACATGGTTCATGGATAAGTGAGTCGGGCTCACCGAATCTCCGCTGTCCACGTGCTTTCCACTCGAGACTGGCTTCGCTTCACCCACGTGTGACGAACTGCTGTAGATGTCACGATTGAGGTGCTCCGGCGGGCCACCTGACCAAACCGAGAGGAGTTACCCTCACAATCGTCTCAGTGAGAAATATATTAGAAGCTTCGACTACATACTTTGAAAAAACAATTAGTAATTTTAATTAAAAATAAAATTATTTATTTAAATATTTTATATTAAGTATAAATAAAAAATATGATTTATTTGGATCAGAAGAAGCTTCTCACTGGAAGAAAGTCTCAGTGTGGTGGCTCGATTTCCGTAGATGACACCGACACTAGCTACTGATTCCTACTCCCTCGTTGCCCCAATAAACCCTAAAAACCCTAAAGCGCTAAAACCCTCATCAGGTGTCTGGTCTTTCTCAAACTCCTACAAAATCCAAAACCCAAAACCCTAATCTCACTCTTAATGAAATTTCTGCGACACCTGATGCAGAGGGGGGAAAATTACCCACAAAACCCTAAGAATCCCCACCACTAGATCTTAACCCGTCCCCACACGGTGAAGGTACGAAACCCAAAACCTAAGCTGCATCCGCGGATCGGCCATTGTGGGAAAAACTTGGTATAAGAGAGCGGATGGCTGCGGAGCGTCTTCTCTACTGATTCTGATTCGTTCGCTTTTCAGAACCCGGACTCAATTATCGGTGGTGGTTCTCGGGTTCTCGGATTCTTTCTTTTTTTCTTTTTTAAGCTCTCTTTGCGCTCTGGCATGGAGATTTTGGGGTTGTTTTTGTGACCAAAAATCTGGGTTTGTTGTCTTTTCGTGTCTTGCTTTGTTGAGAGGTACTTGTTGGCTCCAGTGATGGATTCCGACCAGGCGAAGTTGTTTGTGGGAGGCATTTCGTGGGAGACGGACGAGGACACACTGAAAGACCACTTTAGCAAGTATGGGGATGTGGCTAGTACTGTGATAATGAGGGACAGGAACACGAATGCCACAAGGGGGTTTGGATTTGTTAGCTTTTCGGAGCCAGCAGCTGCTGATAAAGCCCTCCAAGAAAAGCATGATATATTAGGCAGAACGGTTAGTGTTTTTTTTTTTTTTTTTTTTTCACTGCCTTTTTGGGGCATGTTTTTGTTTCTTCAATCTTTTTTATGAGTTTGTTATATTTTAGTATTTCCTTAGTTTGTACATATTTAGATATTTTAGTCTTGCGTTCGTGGAGGTGAATTACAAAAATATAATCTTTTCACTGTTTTGCAGCGAAATAACCTTTATTTTTCCTTGTGTTTTTAGGGGTAGTTCCTCTTTGTTAATATAATTTGCCTAATATGAAGAAGAAAAAATTAATTATGTTCTTTTGGCCTTCTCCCCCTTGAGAATTCCTTCGCTAAATTTTAATTAAGTTTATCCTCCTGGATCCATGTTTATCTTTGTAAAAGCATATCAAAGTTGGCGTGCAATGGAGCGAAGGTGAACGAGAAATTTGCCTTGCTCGATCTGTTATATGTGAGAACATATAAATTTTATTCTTACTGTTGTCATTAACTAAATCATACTATTTTCCTGCGGAGGATTTCTTTTGGGATCGTTCTGGATAATTTATATAAATTTATTCTTAACCAAATCTTGATGTTTTAAGTGGGTATTTATTTTGTTGGTCTCTCTGTTTTGGTATTTTCTCTTATTTTTTAACAGGTAGAAGTGAAAAAAGCTGTACCAAGGAGTGAGCAACAACAACAACACAATCAACAGCAGCAACAGAACAAAGGATCAGGCAAGAACCATACTAGCAATTATAACACTACTAACGGTGGTAATAGTCAATTGAAGACAAAGAAAATCTTTGTCGGGGGTTTGGCTCCTTCCCTTACTGAAGAAGAGTTCAAAAGCTACTTTGAGAAGTTTGGAAAAATAATTGATGTGGTTGTGATGTATGATAGTGTCACACATAGGCCTAGAGGATTCGGCTTCATTACTTTTGACTCAGAGGATGCAGTGGAGCAAGTAATGCAAAAGAAGTTCCATGAATTGAATGATAAGCTTGTGGAGGTGAAAAAGGCTATACCAAAAGATGGGGTCAACGGAAGCAATGGAAGTGGAAGTAATGGATATGGTATGAGAACGGGTGGCAGTGGGAGAGGATCGGTTGTTGGTAACTTTAGAGGAGGTTTCTATCCACATTACAGCCCTCAATATGGGGTTTATCAGAGTTATGGCGGGCCACCTCCAGTCTCAGGGTATGGAAATGTAGCTGGATATCCTTATGGAGGTGGCTACAGTGGAGGTTATTCTATGGGAGTTTATGGTGGTATTGGTTATGGGGCTCAAATGACTCCTCCAAGGAGCCCTTGGAATGGTGTTGGGGTGTTTGGTGCAAGACGGAGTCCAGCACCTTATGGTAATCCTGCATCAGCATACTCTGGATATGTCAATGGGGGTGTTGGTGGTTACATGGGAATAGGTACTGGTTATCGTGGAGTCACGACTGTCAACACAAATGGGAAATGGAATCAAGGTAATGGGGATGTTCAAGTTTCTTCTGGCAATGCTCCTGGTGGAACACCTCCTCATACTGAAAGCACAGTGACTGAGGATTCTCCTAGCTTTAGTGGCACTAATGCGACTGCTACAGGTAAGCAAAGTCAAAGTCAGAAAGGTGCCAATGGACGGTTTAGACCTTATACTGATCGTGTTGCCTGATTTGTAATTTCTTTGCTTTTAGTTTGCAAAGTCATCTGAATTAACTTAATCTATAAAAGTGGAATGAAGTTTTTGGTTTGCATATGATGCTTAAGAAGTTTTCCTGTGTTCTTTGTCCTATGTCTGCCTCTATTATTATTGATCATTCTATGCATGTTGTTGTTCTTAATGGAAGACTTTGTTTGAATTGTTATCATTGTGTCCTTAGAAGTCCCTAGTTGATTATTTAATTTGTTATCATGATTAATAGGAGTTCAGTGGATTGCCGATATAAATAAGGTATTTTTCATTTTAAGTTGTGGTATTTATTGTGATGAATTGTTTTGTGCTCCTTCTAATTTTATTGCCTTTGTTCCGTTAGTGTTTTGATATTGCAAGCATTTTTAAGGCCATATTCTTCAAAAGATTAATCATGTGCAATTTCGGTTATTTCTCTTTCAGTTTTCTTGTACAAGGCATCAACAAAATTTAGTTTGATCATTATGGATGTCAGCATTGCATGCGTGTACAATTTTCCGTAAACCTTGGTCCAAAGCTCCACTTTGATGTAAATGTAGAACCATGTGCTTGGACCACCCTATAAACTAGTTGTAACCAGTCTCTGTGATCAAATGAAGATAGCATAGGAGAAGAAGAGTCTCTGTTGTATGTACCATATCTTAGGGTGAAAAACCTTTACACCTAATTTGTTCTACTAATGAAGGAAAAGGACCAGTCTCTGTGATTAAATGAAGATATCGTAGGAGAAGGAGAGTCTATAGGAGTGTTCAAATTGACATAGCGGCTTAACTTCGTAAGACTTGCCTATCTGAAGAAGACCTTGTCTTTGAATTTTGACAGATATGCTTGGTTACCTTCTTTCCTGGATAGTTTGTTTCTTTTAGGGTACCACCACGTGTTGTTGTAGATACCATACCATATTAATGCTTATCGCTTATTTAGAAACAGAACAGACTGATCTCTTCCCCATCATGGTAGATAGATTGTTAATTTTCTTGATATCTTTATCAAGTTTTTGCCTAGAATTATATGTTTCTTTCTTTTTTGCAAAAAAATAAAAAGGTTTTATCTGATAAAATCAAGTTTTTCCACATTCAGTTCCTGAAACTTCATATCAGATATGTGATCCAGTTTTTCTTATTCTGACGAAATTTTTGCTCCCTTTTCGTAGAAAGTAATTATAGATATAAAATCTTGTGCAGTTTGATTTTAAAAACAGTGAGTTCTTGATATATGGGTAGACTGAAATGCACTCTCACAAGGTACCGCAGAAGATCATTGTACACACTGATTGTATAGGGGTGTTTCCTTTTCCTCTATATAACTGAAAGAAAGAGTGGCTTTGTGGATGGATTTTCAAAGGGTGACGGTCATAATTATTCCCTTCGCTTTCATATCTTATTTCGAGTCTCGCCTGCACAACCCATTTGAGGAAATCTCCACTGTTTCGAGGAAAAGATTGGTCTCCTGTACTGAAGAGTGCTGTCCCTGCCCCTTTTTCCTGCTGTGCAATTTTTTTTTTTTTTTTTTTTTTTTAATGGTTGTATGAGGCTGCTATAGACGAATGGAACAGAGGCTTCAATATGTTTCTCGTTCATGGAACACAAACGTGGAATTCTTCTCTGGGGATGAGATGATGTGAGTGGTAACCTGGTTACTGCCCTGTTCGTGTGCCAGAAGGCCACAACAACCATCACCCATTGAACAATCGAAACATTTTTTTTTTTTTTTTTCTTTTCTCTCTTGTTTGAATGGACCAACTGAACGAATTATCAAACAATTCACTTGCTTGTTTCTCCGTCTCTGTTTAATGTCTGTTGTTGTGTTACTTCACAATGTCTGCTTGTCATTCGAAAGCTTGACTGGGGATTTTGAACTAGTTTCTGGGGAGACGGAAACCAGAGCGAAATGATTCAGTTTTTTAGTCTGAAACATCTAGAATGTAGCTCGAATACTTCTCCTGTAGGTAATCAGGTATCATAATAGCAACCCAATTTTTAATTGAATCTGCTAAAAAAACTCTTTCCCTAATGTTTCTGATCGACTTTACACAGGTCTTTGATAAACGATAGCTTTGATTGATTCTTACATACGCGACAGAGAAGGACCTGGAGGAGGTTCCATTGTCCCATTATCGACAGGAGAGGCGGGGCTCCTCCCCAGTTGATGTGAAAGCGAGGGAGAAAGGGCAACCCCCCACCCTCCCCTTCGAGCTAATTCCCTCTGTGTTTGTTTTAATTACTAAAAAAATGATATGTAATAAAAATATTTATATTAATTAATTTAATTATTAATGTTACTTATTTATATAATTTTTTTATAATAATTTATAGGAATGTTTTCTTTTATCTATTTATTTATTACCCACTAGTAATCAGATTTAATTGGAGGTGAAACCCGGATGAGTTGGATAGGGGGTGGAATCGTCCCATCTATCAGGGATGTTTTCCCATCAGAAACGGCCTCAGTCCAGCCTAGGACTCGGGTGATCCATCTTGACTCAGAGCCATGTAATTCGGTTGTCTGGGTGACCGAGTCGAATGGTCCTACGTTCTTAGGGGTCGGGAATTCCAGACGTAGGACCGGGCCGCTATATTTGTGTGAATAAGAACGCTGATCGCCAGTGGCCCAGTATCGGCTTTGGGCAACCGTTCTCCACCATGTTTCCTGTTACTCCAGCTTCCACCGGAGCTTACTCTGGTCAGAAATGCCTACTTTCTTCATCTCCTCTCCTCGTCGCGCATCCCAAACCTCCTCTCTTTTCCCGCCCGAAGCCCAAATTTGGTTCTACGAATTCGAGAAAAGCTCTGACTCTCTCTTTGGCGAAAGCTGACGGAGGACCTTCCCCGTCTGTTCGAAGCGATGAATCCGTCTTTGTCGGACAAGACGAAGTTCCTTTGGAAGGGGTTATCCAGTTTGAGAAACCCGATTTCTATTCGAAGTTCAAAAAGTGGGCGTAAGTCAAATTTATGGTTTTTTTGCTGAATTTTTTACTTTTCGTATTGGGACTCCGTGGAGGTTAAGTTCATGGGTCCCTGAATATGAAATAAGATTACATACAGTAAAGAAATTCAGGGCCAATAAATGATTTACTGACTTTTCAGCATGGGGGAGATTCTTCTAGGTACATTTTGCTTCGTCAATAGAAAATTTTCTTACTTGTGTAATTTATAATTCTTGGCTGAACTGAATGTAATGGGTTTCATATTATTATAATTTGATTTGGAGTTATAAACTGTTTTCAAATGTTTAATCGCCAGTATTTTTTTTTTATAACTAGTTGCTTATGTGGGATTAAAGCGACTAAATACTGCTCTATAGTGGTTTTTTTTTTTTTTTTCAGTGGATTTTCTACTCCATCTTTGAAATAGAAAGAATATTATTCAAATTTTAAAATTTCTGAATTGAATCAATTATATATGACTAAGTACTTCAGTCATGTTGCACTGCTTGCTGGAGGGGACGTTCTGTTTCTGCTTCTTTTTGCTGCAGTCGGAAGGTTCGGCCACGGGTTCCCTGTTTTTAGTGTTGAGACGCTTCGTACTGCTGATCCTTTCATTGCCGGTGAGGATTTCTAACGTTTGAATACCTTCCTTATTCGTCATATTCGGAGCCTTTTCCCAACATTTAAAATACTTTGGTTATGAAATTGAGAAGTTGCCACCAATTTGTCAGGCTGGTTCTTGAGCGCCTATTTCCTTGGGGGTTATGGAGAAGATGGGAGAGGGACAAACGGTTTGACAAAAGGTGTCATTGCTGCTACTAAGTCATGGGCAGTGGGAATTCCAGTAAGTTTAACTTTGTTTTGAAGTGATTGGCTGGATTGAAGTATTTGGATAATCTGAAATTTGCTGGCTTTTTAGCGGATTAAGTTGCTTTCCTTGTGTATTTGAACTAATAAACATTTGCAAACCCGTTTGACATGAATAATTGTAAATAAACCATGAAATAATGAATTTCTATTTTCCCGTGGCAGTTGGGTGTGTTCATCCGCACTTCTACATCAGGTCATATCCCACCATTATCATTTGTCTTAGTGTCCATGGGAAGCACCGCAGTTCTACTTATCGGCTGGAGAGGTTTGTTGTGTGCTCTTTATCCCAAGGATGAAAGCAAGAAAAGTGACGTATACAGGCGTGGAAACCCATTTGAGCTTTTTGAGGTAAAAAAACTTCAGGTTTTTTAACCACAATGCTGCTAACTAGACCTGGAAATTTTTTAAATCTTCAAGCAGAATATCTCCTCTTACTTTTTCCTATCACAATGAAGCTTCTTTTCCTGTATGTAAATGCTAAAGCAAAATCTTCAAATGTCACGATAGCTTCAATATGTCTTTGCCTCTATTTTCTTGCAATGTAACTGTTAGTGATGTGACAAATTTAAACCGAAATGTTGAAAATATTTGGGAACAACTTTTTTGGTTTGGTTTATTATACTTACAATTTGAACCTACAAGCATTCTAAATGACAGAACATCGTCTTTGAGATTATTTCTGTGATGTGGGAGAACTTTGCACTTTTTAAGAGGCTTAAAAGCAAGTTCTTTAAATCCCAGTGTCTGCTGAGTCATTTATAGATCATCATATGTAAGTTTCTGTCTAAATTAGTCTAGTTTCTGAAATTTTGATGCATTAGTCTTATTATTTATTTTACTGAAAATGACTGGCAACTTGGGGCATCAATATGTGCAGACCAACTGATGCCCCATTAAATATTTCTTTCAAATGCTATGTTCAGTGAAATGAACTTTTATACTGGGCACTTCTAACTTAGAAGTTGCAATTCACATGTTTCCTTATATTTACTGCCAACGCTTGTGGAAGACTTTGTAGTTTTGAATATCAAAACTTCTGCTGTGTGGTATAATTGGACGAAATTTCTCAAATCAGTTGAAAATATTAGAAATTCAAGCTTTTCTGCTCAGTTTGGAGTACACAGAATATCTCCCTGATTTTGGCTTTTAATGGAGTTGAAAGATTGCTGCCAGTGAGAAAACAAAATTGACAAAAACAAGGGCTCTACAGTTCAAACTGGACTACAGGATCTTGAAAGATTTAGGCAGGAGGATGCCGTTTTCTTCCGCTGATTGCCTTAGCTGTACATACCATGCCTACAGGGTACTCTAAAGTGCAATATAATTTAGACGTTCGGTACAGATTATGTACCAGCCTTTATCTGCTGGTACACCCACACCAATGATCTCAAAACCACACATCTCTGGACATGGCAAACAATGGTAAAGTTGTTGAAAATGTGAACCTCTGTTTTTATCATGTACTGAGTATTGCTCAAGCTTTCTTACCAAGCCCTGGGAGCCCATTTAGACTACCTGCTTATGAACTCGATGGAATCCACTCCTAGCAGATTTGGGCATCACTGGTTTCTCTTTTTCCTTTTGGGAAACTATTTGTTGCATTACAAATTGACCTCCAAGCATAAGAGAAAGGATTAAATGTTTCCCAGTGTTGCTACTGATTTGCTTCAATGCACTTTTTTTTAAAAAAAAAAAAAAAGCTTTTACTCTTGACTTTTAATTAGTTAATGCTTAATGTTTTTCTCTGATGCAGTTGCTTACATCGTTAGTGAGAAGGTGGTGATATTGACATGCTCAGATGAATCTGTGCTCCCCAATTCAAGTTCCTCTTGTTGTAGACTGTGGCAGGTAAAATGTATATTGAGGACTACTACTACTGTGTCAATGCATTCGTTAGCGCATTGTTTTTGTTGTTGTAGACTGGTACGATTTTCAATTACCACTGATCTTATAGAGAGTATCGCTCATCTCTTTCTTGAGTAACTTTCTGACATGAGGGAGAGGGCATTATTTGATCTCCAATCAATGTCCCAGTTTACTCCGAGTTAGACTCGTATACTCTGAATTTAACCCTTATTTAACTGATTTTGTCCGAGTCTTACCGTTTTAGATTGACTGTGTTAATTCCCAACCCCGAAAACAAATCCCCTTCTTTGTAAACATAATCAACTTGCCTGATTTGTCTGTTGATTGAGTCATAAAACCATGTTTTCCATTGTTTTCATTTGGTAAGGAATAAGCAAGAGAAACCCATTCAAATGGAGACTGAAGAAGTCAGTAATCTCCTGACCTTGAAGGAGATTAACCGATGTAAATGGTGTCTTGGCTTCTGAGTAATTTCTCTTTTCTCTTTTTCTTTCTTCTTTAGATTAAATCGGAAATTCCCGATTTTGTGTTCACATGAAACAACCAGCTAGGTGTGTTTGTGCCAATAGGAAAACCAATGAAAAAAATTGTGAACAAAAAACTGAGTTCTCCACCCACAAGAAAGGAATTTCTTATTTTTCTAAATAGAAAATAATGAATAAAATAAATTTAAAGCATTTAAGAAAATTGATCAAAGAGATTTTCTGAATAGATTAATTAATAAAAAATAAAATATTATTTTCATAAATTTTAAATTTTTATATGGTCATCACTATTTATTTTCATTAATGTCAAATATATTTTTCGGTATATAAAAAATATTAAGAGCGATATTAGGCACATTAACGCAAAATTATGCAAAAAAAGAAAAATATAATCAAATATATAATCGATTTTAAAGAAATTAACATTGTATCTTTTACCAAACTATATAATCATCAGAAATGCATGGTAGGATAGCAAGTCAGGATGGCCGAGTGGTCTAAGGCGCCAGACTCAAGTTCTGGTCCTCGTGAGAGGGCGTGGGTTCAAATCCCACTTCTGACAATTTTGAATAGTCCTCTTTTTTTAATATATTTTTGGATACCATCTGACTGCCTGGTACCCTGTGAAACCCTGTAGGACCACGACGAGTTGAATAAGGTGCAGGTAAGTATTTGCTCTGGAGCATTCATTTATGAATAAAGACCCCATTATCTGAACTTTCTAATCAGTAAATAGTAATAGAACTGCCTCAGACAAGCAGAGAGCAGGTTCAAAATCCCAGTTTCAGATCCTTTCCTTCCCTGTGTAAGAAAAAACACCAGAAACTCATTTGGTCCTTTGTCCAGTTTCAAGCAAGTGAGAACCCTAGTGACTGCAACAGGAAGCTTTTCTTTGATATAATCTTAGTAAGTCAAAACCAGTCATTAGACTTTGATCATCGCTGCAAATAGGAATCCCAGTTCAGTTCTCATTCTCTCTCTCTTGGAAGAAGAAAAAGATAAAGAGGAAAGCAAAGGTATTATTATTATTTATTATTATTTCATCCAATGTAGCTGACACGAAAGACATCTTTTGAAGGTGACATGCTCTGAAACATGGAAAAACGGAAGAGGGTAGAAGGAAAATTTATGGGAAAAACTATACTTACACAAAAATGGCTGCTTCTGTGTTTTCTTTCTGATGCTACTTCAAGCCTGACTTGTTATTCTTTCCCTGTTGATGAGATGTCCATCACTCGATCCCCTCTGTTACAGACAGCTCTTCTCGGCCATGAGAGTGACAAAAGAGATCTAAATTCCGAACCAAGTTTGGCACTCAGCAGAAGCCCTTGGATATGGAAACGACAGAAGCATCTCCATCTCCATCTCCATCTGTAACAGTATTCGGTGATCCGCGCATATGATACATTAGCACTGGATTGTGACGTTTCATTGATGAGTTGGTGGAGAAAATTAGAGGGGGAGAGGCAAAAGTTAAGAAACCAGAGGAGGAGTTCACAAGACATTCCCACTTTTCCACCATTAAAGTGGCCATTAAAGCTCCCTAGCAAGTTGTCTGCAACTCTCCGTATCACACGCTTTTCCTTCTTTACAAAATTTGGCTTCTCTCTCTCTTTCTCCTGTTTGTAGCCAGTTGCTATCCATTCTTCCTCTGCTGTCCATAGTTGGATTTTGCTTGGATTTTGTGTTCCCACAAGGAAAGACAAAGCCATTGAATTCATTGCAGTGACAGCAGGGTTTTACAGTTTGCAAGATTTGGTATTTTTGCTTTGTTTTTACTCTCTTCTTTTTTTATGTACCCATTGAAATAGACATTGCCATTCTAGGGCAGTTATGTTTGGAACTTCTTTCCATGTTGGGGCCCCTCCCCCTACAAAAAAACAATCAGCCGTTGCAGTTCTCAGTAGGACGGACTGGTTTTGAGGGCCCCACTTAGGGCACTGCTTCCATTCTCCAGCCTTTAGTGACTTAACCCCTGCACAATCCATGGATATTTTCCTCAGTAAGGATCTCAAATTTTGAAAAGTTTCTGAAAAAATGAAAGCTATTAGTGCCCTTAGGTTGAAAATTTATATCTCAATAAAAGATAGAAATGTTTTTCCTAAGAAACCTCTATTGAGGTCCAGGGCACAGCTTTGTTAGGAACAAGGGAATGTAGGATAAAGAAACAGATAGCAAGGGCAGTTTGGTTGTATTTTTGTGGATAGTAGCAAGCCTTGGCCGGCCATGGCTGTTTAACAAGCACATTTTCATGGTATATTCTTCAGTTTCTGTCTCAAAAATTATTCAACAAGATGGTACAGGCGGATCTTACAAAGTGCCCCGTCCTTTACATAGTTAAACACACTAAGAACAGGGAAAGAAACCTTGAACAAGGAAGTCGGTCATGGAGAAGAAGAAGGTGGTGTTAGTGACCGGCAGTGCAAAAGGTGGCATCGGATACGAATACTGCAAGGCGTTTTCCGAGCAAAACTGTCATGTTTTTGCCTCTGACCTACACTCCCGTCTCCATGAAATTGTTGATCTCCCATCGGAGAACGTGGAGCCGCTTGAGGTCGACGTCTCCTCCGATGAGAGTGTTGCTACCGGTATCTCCACCATCATCGCTAAATGTGGCCGCATTGACATCGTGGTCAACAATGCCGGTATCGGAAGCCCGGGGCCGCTAGCGGAGCTTCGGCTGGAAACCATTAGAAAGGCTTGGGAGATCAACACATTAGGACAGCTTAGAGTGGTGCAACAGGTGGTGCCTCACATGGCTGCTCAACGCAGTGGCTGCATAGTGAACGTCGGGAGCGTGGTGGGTCGGGTTCCTACCCCATGGGCGGGTTCGTACTGCTCTTGTAAAGCAGCAGTTCATGCAATGTCGCACTCATTACGTGTCGAGCTACGCCCCTTTGGGATCCACGTTGTGCTCGTCGTCCCCGGAGCTATTCGATCAAACATTGGACGGGACAGTCTGGATAGACTGGGATCGGAGGACTGGAAGCTATACAAAGATTTCAAGCAATCGATAGCAGAGAGGGCGAAGGCTTCTCAATCTAACAAAGCCACGGACGCGTCGTTGTTTGCACGGGAAGTGGTAAAGAAAGTGTTGAATACCAACCCACCGAAGCAGATAGTTTACGGGCACATGACAGGGCTCTTTAACCTGCTTGAATGGTCTCCTCTGTGGGTAAGGGATCTCTTCTTCTCAAAGCGGTTCAAGATTATGAGAAAGATGTGAAAGAAAGGTTCAAGCTTGAGTGAGAATCAAATATGGAGTAGTTCTTGATCGATCACTGTGAGTTGTTTTGAGATGTTGAGAATGGAGGAGTTGCAGCTCCCATTGTGCACCTACACTGTTGAAAGCTGTAAGGTTGTCACCTTGTCTTTTGTACCTAGTTTTGTCTGCTTGCCACCAAATTCTCTTTCTCTTTAGCTGCAACCTCACAAATGTAAAACTGTTATTAAGTTATATTAACTTAACCATAATTTTTATGTAGTACCCCTCCCCCTCCCCCTCCCTTGAGGGGTGACTCTCCTCCTTACTACCCATGATGGTAAGGACAGGGTCCCTTCCCTACCTACTATCGCTACTTAGCCCCATTTGCATATGAGAAACTTTCCCTTTTACTACAAAAAATAGACTTTTGTCATCGATTTTTTTTGCTAGTAGAAGTCATAATTCGTTGGTAGAATTCGTTTGCGCATTTTCGCTAGTAGTATTCGCTTACTTATTTGATAGAACTTTTGTCACTAAATTTGAAATTCGATAGTACACGATTTAACCTGATTGTGCTTTCTGGAAGAACAAGAAGAAAAAGAAAAAGAAATAAGTTCTCTTCTTTCTCTACCAACAAATTTGAAATTTATTGGCAGAGAGTATAAACCTCTACCAGCATTCTCTACAAGTTTTCTTCATTCAGAGAGTTCCATTTTTCTTTGTGAATTTAAAATTCATTGGAATAGGAAAAATTATCCAACGACTTTAAAATTTGTTGGAAAAAATGTATTTTGTCCTGACGAATTTTTAAATTTGTTTGAAAAAAATTTCAGCTTTACACATTTCCAACGGATTTAAATTGTGTGAAAAATGCATTTTCTTCCCTGCTAAATTTGTTGGGAAAGAATTTCCTGAAGGCAATAAATTTTCTAGGGAATTGATTTTCTCAGCGTATTTTTTATTTTCGCTTGCAAAAATTCATTTCTGGTAATAAAATAAAAATTCTGAAATTCACTAGGATAAAATATTTATTGGCTTAAATCGTTTTCCTTGTAGTGTCTTTCCCCCTTTACTCACCTTTTGAATGCAACCTAATTAGCTTGCTAGTCATGTAGCTCACTTGGTTAAACTTGCAAACATAGCTGAGTCACCCAACTTTTCTCATTTCTCTAGGTTTATAAGACCCTTAACCAAGATAGTGGCTTCAATTAAACCTGGTTCAACTCATAATTTAGGAATATATAGGTAATTAACCGATTTTTTAGGGTAAGATAAGTAACATTAAGGGTGTTTCAATTTTTATCTTGTGTGTCTAATTACGACATTTACAAATGACAATGAGTTTTACGTACCATGTAACTATTATTTAAGTGAAAGTGAAAGTGAAAGTGAAAGTCTGAACCAATCGGATAATTTTTTAAAATAAGTGAACATAATAATAGAAAGAGTATTGCTAAGTAAATTTGTGCATGAAAATTAATAAAAAATCTTATCAAAATATTTTTGAATATTTCTAAATTAATGAATGTGATTCAATTAAATAACAACTATGTCTGTTTAGTCACTTGTTCAAATATCCTTCTTCCTCCCCTTGAAAGGATCTTCTTATGGTGAAAAAACACTGTTTCTTCAGCATCCAATTTCAAACCCATTCCTTGTCTGAGCCTTATTTTCAGTTAACAGAGATATGGAATGTGCATCTTTTAGGTTACCACATCTTGGCTAGTTTTCCCTGTCAAATACTTTCCCATTGACTGAAGGCAGATGCGATGAAAAGCAACAAAACCAGAAATAGGTGGGAGATAAAGCAGAAGGGTACACTGAAGCAAATTCCGCATTTTTGGTGATTTCAGACTTACCTTCTTCTTTATGGAGATTCCACATTTGGTCACTTCTTTCTTTTCGCCGAGTTCTTCAATCAATGTACTGGTAACAGTAGTTCTTGTAAGCAAACCGATTTGAGATCAGGAAATTTTAACTTTTTCCTCTCTGTCTTCGTTTCCACCCATCACGAATTGAATTCTGGAATATATTATCTATTTCTAAACAGTTAAGTGTTGAGATTAGTCTCACTTATTACCAATAATTTTTTCTGTGACTGACAAAGTGCTTGTTTGTGGTTACTCCAAGGTGAAATGCAGAAAAAGTAAAATTCAGAGCGTGAAGATTCTTTTTGAATGCATTCAAATGTTGAACAGTGCCATGGGGGTCTTCCGTATGCCTTAAAAGTAGTCATTTAAAGCAAAAGCAATTTCTTTTATCATGCCCAGAGAAATAAATAAAGAATATTTTTCTGGTTATTCTTCTGCACATCCTTGAATGCATCATAATCGCTCCATGGCAAAAGGGGTTGTTCCTGTGTTTCAGTAATTGCTTTTACTCTCCTCCTCAGGATTGATTAAAAAGTAACCATCCTTGAAACAGACCCAGAAAACCCAAATGTCTGGAACACCTTGGAGATTTCATTTTGTGCCGAGATTTGGCTGAGAAAATGCCGAGTCGTCACAGAAGACCCTCGTCGTCTCTCTGATTTTCCTTCCTGGGTTGGCAATTAGGTCATCAGGGGATGGTAATTTTCGAAGAGACAAATGGGAAAGGCAGGGAGGGGCCCGGGGCTGCCATTTTTGGAGGTGAAAGTGAAGGGGAGAGTCATGGGCATGGGCGATGTGAAGCATTATTCCGAGTAAAAGTGGAAGAACTGGAGAGATTTGGCCTTGGTGGATTCACTCATCATTGCAATAATCAAAAGAGAAGTCTAGCTAGTGTACGTGTGACCCTCTCTCATTTCCCTCTCAAACTCTTCTCTTTTTCCAAACCAAATCATTCACTCAAGAAAATCTGTCTCTCCTCAGACTCACTCACCACTGGACATTGCACATTCCCATGCAATCACTCTCATTCTACGGCCCATCCAATGATTCTGGAAAAAACAAGATTGTTCAAGAGAGAGAGAGAGAGAGAGTTGAACAGTTGAAGTTGATTCTGTCATGGGCGAGTAATGATCTCAGTTAGGAGATGAAGAAACCAGGTTTTTTTTCAGAACTTGGCGTTTGATGAAATGATAATCACTTCTGAAACGGAAGAAAAAACACTCAGCACTTTGGGATTCTCTATCTTTAAACTACTTGCCTGTTCAGTTGTTCTGCTGGGTCCTAATCCGAACAGGGATCTTATCTTTCAGAAAGGAGAAGTGGATGGAAGTTGCCAAGAGGATTTCTATTCAAAAAACTGAGACTGCCACTTACCAATAACTGGATCCAGTAATTATGGCAATCAATATAATAATCGTACCCCTTACAAGCTTTTCGTTGTTTTTGGGGCCCTTTGCTCATCATTCCTGGAATATTTCATGTTTATCATACAGACCCACATCCCACTTTTTGTCTGGGAAGCAGGTGTTGACTACACTTCTGACCTAAGAAAAGCAAAGAGATTTCTTCTAAATTCTATCAATCCCAATTTTCTCTTTTGCAAATGTAAATTTAACTGTTTCGCTGGCTTTGGCATACCCAGCTCTTGAGCTTTTCTCTCTCTCTCCTCCTCCTGTTTGTTTGATTCGATTTGAACCGAACTAGATAGGTATAAATCGAAAATAATAATTTTAATTAGATCCTTGTACAGCAGAAGAGTACAGAGGTGTACTGTAGTGAAGTGACTGGTAGGACAGTTGTCCTCTCCTGTCAATCTATCCGTGGCAAAGAGAGAGTAAAAAAGCAAACCAGTTTTGGTTTAATGAACACCTCCCGTTAGATTTCCAGGCAGGAAGTAAGAAGCAAAATCTCCATCCTAACCCAGGATTTTGCAGCTTTAATTATGTGGTTACATCGTCCAGAGCTCCTTAAAGAGTAAGAGGCCCATTTGGGCTTTTGGGTGTTTGAATGCTTTGATGCAGCTTTTCTTTTTTCGCCCTCAGCTCTTCCCTTTGTTGTTTGGTTCTTAGGCGGTTTTTAGTAGGGTTTAAGGGGGTTAACATAAAGCAAAAGGAAAAACGTGTTCTTTCCCACATCACAGATCCCTATGGTAGTCGCCCCTAATGTTTCTTGCTTGCTGGAACTCATTCTTTTTGTTTAGTTTAAAGGGTGTTGTTTCGTTCTCTTTCTGAAGCTTTTCCGTCTGGTTTTTGCATAGATAAGAGGAAGAGCATACAGGTTTTTCTTCATGCGCTCTGCAGCTAGAAAACAAAAGCCAGGTTTCAAAACGGTGGGAGAGAAAGAGAAGTGAGGAATGATTGTATGGTTTCTCCAATGATTGAGTTACCTTGCAGGAGATCCGACTGAATCTCTGTGGAAGAAAGGGAGGCAGAAGAAGAAGAAGAAGAAGATGAAGCCCATGAATAACAATAGTAATAATAACTGGCTCGGTTTTTCTCTCTCCCCTCAAATGAACATGGAGGTTTCTGCAGACCCACATCGTCATCATCATCATCATCATCATCATCATCATCATCAACAACAACCGCAGACTTCTTCTCCTGTTCCCACAAGCTTCTTTCTAGCTCCGCATATAAACGGTTCTTCAATCTGCTATGAAGCAGAGAATACGGGGTTGTACTCTCAGTTTTCTGTAATGCCGCTGAAGTCTGATGGGTCTCTTTGCATCATGGAAGCACTCACAAGATCGCAACAGGAGGGTAAGTTTCTGTATTTTCTGCTCCATGTTTCTCCTTTTTTGTTGTTTTACCAGCTTCTTCTTGCTTACTTAATGTCTAAAATTTGCATTTCTTGAAGTAATGGTGCCAACTTCATCTCCAAAACTTGAAGATTTCTTAGGTGGTGCAACGATGGGGACACACCGGTATGGAGACAACGACAGGGAAGCCATGGCCTTGAGCTTGGACAGCATATATTACCATCAAAATACAGAGACTCAGACGGATAGACACCATTCTTTAAACCTACTGCAACCTTTCAGGCAACAGATTCAAGTCCAACAAAACCCATATTTTACGGGATTAACGAGCCAAGAAATGTATCCTACTCCTCTGGTTGGTGAACAGAAAGAAGCCCAGATGGGGGGTTGCAGCCTGAATCTTCCCCCTATGACAGAGGAAGAAATTCCGGGATACAAGAACTGGGCGGCGCAGCAGTATGATGCCAATAGCGGATTGGAGCATAAAATAGGGGGTTGTTTGGGCGAAGAAGGAGGAAGCTCTGCTTCGGTCGGTGCAATGGGTTACGGAGATTTGCATTCCCTGAGCTTGTCCATGAGTCCAGGGTCCCAGTCCAGTTGTGTCACTGCTCCACAACAGTTGTCTGCAGAACGTGTGACTATCGATACAAAGAAAAGAGCCGGCGGAAAGATGGGGCAGAAACAACCCGTTCACAGGAAGTCGATCGACACATTTGGGCAGAGAACTTCACAATATAGAGGTGTTACAAGGTGATTCTCTGGTTCTCTTTAGACGCTTCTCTGGGTTCTCTTGTTCAAAATTTTCTTTTGTTTTCTGTTTCTCTGCGATGTCATCGATGCTACCTCTCTTTCTTATTCGTTCTCTTTTCCTCTCCTGTTCTCTTTTTATTATTTAATCTTCACTCCCGCATCCCCATCGTATCGTATTGTTACGACTCTTCTGAGCCTGAAACTAGATTTTACTTTTACCAGGCATAGGTGGACGGGCAGATACGAAGCTCATCTGTGGGACAACAGTTGCAAGAAGGAAGGCCAGACCAGAAAGGGAAGACAAGGTTGGTGCTTTTAATACTCTTCTGCATTTCGTTTATGTGAAATTTTTTAGGGCGTGAAGCTGATATTCTTCTTTGGCATTGTCGTCTTCTTTGCCTGCGGCGATTCCTGCACACTCAACTTCTTTGCAGTCTATCTGGGTATGGCGTTTTCCCCATTCATTTCATCCTCTTTTCCGGTTCTTCGTATTAAATAACTGGCTTAGTTGCCTTAATGTCCTTCGGTTTGATGAACTCTAGGGGGTTATGACATGGAAGAGAAAGCTGCAAGAGCCTACGACTTAGCTGCTCTCAAATATTGGGGTCCTTCGACTCATATCAACTTCTCGGTATAGCCCACAATTCATCGATTCCCTTGTCCTCGCTTTTTAAAGCCTTCAATTCTTTTTTCCTGAACAATGGCGTTATGGGTCATTTCCAGTTGGAAAATTACCAAGAAGAGCTCGAGGAAATGAAGAACATGAGCAGACAGGAGTATGTTGCTCATTTGAGAAGGTAAAACAGAAAAAAAAAAAAAAAAACAGACGAATCCCATTAAACTCATCTTTCTTCTGTACTGGTTGTCATGTCCTCTTTTTCTTTCAGGAAAAGCAGTGGCTTCTCTAGAGGAGCGTCAATGTATCGTGGAGTCACCAGGTCTCTCTCTCTCTCTCTCGATATATATATATATTCAGGAAAATACATGGCAATTGCTGTAAATGATGGAAGCCCTTTTTCTCCTCTCTAAATCTTTGTTAAAATTCGAATGAAATAGGCATCACCAACATGGGAGATGGCAAGCTCGGATCGGTCGAGTGGCCGGAAACAAGGACCTTTATCTGGGCACCTTCAGTAAGTTTCTTCAACCTTTATTTCCGATTCTGTAAATAATTTTCCTTCGGTTTTTCTGCGTACAATCTGCGATTCATCATGGGTGCGTCCAAAGTTAAAAAAAAAAAAAACTGCAAACTTCATCAGTCCTGTACTGCAGTTTATCTCAAATAGCTACTGGCAGCCATTAATAGCTGTGATCCATTTGAATCTGTAAACCTATAAAGTAAGACCCATCATTTTTCAGTCGTCATATTCTCCGCGCGTATCAGCGACTGAACGAAAACTAATGGCCTGACGATTAAAGATTCATTAAGACTCGAGTTTTTCGATGCTTGAAGGCCTTTTTGGGTCTTAAAAGGCTGATATTTGAGGAGACCAACGCGCCTCCATGGCTGCGTCTTGCCACCAGTAATGTACTTTTTATAATGCTGAATGTTAGCAACTCCCTGAGCTTTTTCTAAGGCTGGTTTGCAGATATAGGCCACATTTTAAGGAGAGGAAATTGGAATCTAGTCTCTCTTCGAGGCCATTTTTCGTCGTTGATTTCGTTAAAAAATGTTCCGTTTGAATTTCAGGCACCCAGGAGGAAGCAGCTGAAGCTTACGACATAGCAGCCATCAAATTTCGTGGGGTTAACGCTGTTACCAACTTCGATATAACTCGATACGATGTGGAGCGAATCACTGCCAGTAGTACTCTGCTAGCAGGCGAGCTTGCCAAGAGAAACAAAGAGATCGAAGCATGCAACCCGTCGACCCAAAACAGAAATGGAAATGCCGAGTTGGTCGAAGAACACAGTGGCACAGACTGGAAGATGGTGCTCTACCAGTCTTCCCAAGAGCAACCAACTGTGGAGTCTGTCGATCAGAAACCCATCAACGCTTCAACAAATTATCGTAACCCTTCCTTCTCTGCATCCCTTCACGATCTGATCGGTATCGAAACGGTGAATTCAACTGAAGGGATTGAGGAGGCGGGTAAAGTAGCAGCCACCCACGTATCGAATCCTTCATCCTTGGTGACCAGCTTGAGTAGTTCAAGGGAGGGGAGCCCCGACAGGAGTGGCCTCTCGATGATGCTCTCGAAGCCGACGGGGTCACGGTTTGTGGGTCAAGCCCCTTTGAATTCATGGATCCCATCGAACCAACTGACGCCTACCATCTCAATGGCTCACGTCCCAGTCTTCGCGGCCTGGACTGATGCTTAACAGCTTAGGTTTTTGTTAAAACCATGTAAAGTTTTGCATGCAAAAAAAACAGGAAACTCAGAGAAAGAAAGAGAGTAAGGGAGGAGATGTTTTTATTTTGTTTTAGGGTTTTCAGGCGGAGAAGATATGAAACCTTGAAGGTCCAAGGTCGAGGGGCCCTGTTTCTGTAACACGAGGATTGAAATTCTTGAAGGTACCTCCTTTTGGCTGCATTGGAAGGTTTCTGCAAATGTTGCTTGCTTGTGAAAGTTAAAATTTTAAATGATTTCTTGGTTTGAATGATTTTGATCTTTTGCTAAGTACAAAAACCAGCTCAATGCCTTCCCAATAATGCATGGTCTTGTTTTGACTGGCCTGTCCCCTCTTCCCTCTTTCTCTCTCCATCACCACCTCTCTGGTTCTTTTCCACCCAACACCCATCATTGCGAAATCCCCCTTTTCTCTTTTGATCTTTCATGAAAGCTAACAAACATTCCTCGCCATTATTCAAAAAGGAGTGGATTCTCAAATCATGTCTATCTCTGCTCCCATGAGTTTGATGATGGATATGTTTGTGTTAGTTTAGGACCGCTCTTATTGTTATGGCTTTACAGTTAAATCTCATCAACTTTCTCCTTCCCTCCCCTTTGTTAAAAGGCGAAGTTGCTGTCTTGCTGGGTTTTAAAGAACTACCATGTCTGCATCTGGGTCAAAAGCATACAAGTAACCATGCTTCTGTAACTTCACACGAATGTTCACATCATGTTCACACCGCTGCTCTCAACCAATCGTCATCTACAGCTGCGATAATTGAAGCAGTTTCAGGGTTTAACTGTGCAAGAAACATCTTAAAACCTTTTGATCTGTTAGAGGGAAGATAGTGGGTTGCAGGATTTCGATAGAAAAACATGCATTTCAAGTCACCGACGAAAGACGGTGACAAGCTGCCAGCCTGCTCCTTTGAAAAACTTGACAAAAGCCAACTGCAAGGTGTTTTCTAATGAGATGTCAACCAGAGCCTCGAGGCCAAGTCCTCGTTTCAGTTCGATCAAATTTGTCCAAACTGTTGGAGGATCTGGTGTGATGTCATTCTCTTTTACCCCATTTCGTCGAGATTAGAAGACAACCTTTCAAATTGTATTTTTAATAGATTATCTCGCTCCATTACTGATCTTGGATAGAAAGATCTGGTATCATTACTTGAGACTCTTAAGTACGGCTTTTGAGACAGTAATATCAATAGTTAGATACTCCCTGGAATGCTTCTGGGTGATCTTCCACGGAGGTCCACCACGCATTAGCGACAGATCAGTGCTTCTTTGTCACTATTAACGTAAGCTGTCTTCGTTCTTAAGTCAAGAATATGCAGCCAAGACCAGATATGGGCGCCAACTATCAGCCAGAAATTAAAGCGAAAACCAAAATTTTCAATAATAAAGTAATCAAAGGAAAGTGAATCTCTCTCATTACTTGACAATCTTTCACTTTGCCATGATCGACATGCTTTTCGCCTTAATCTTGACTTTCACCTTCTTCAGACATTTTACCGATTTTTCCCCCGACATCGTTTGAAAGATGAAAGCCTGTTAACGTAACGTAGATTTGTCCGCCCGTGATCCGCTACGTCTAACGTCCGTCCTGTCATGTGTGCCGGCCGATAAATAGCGGGGCTCTGTGTAGTGATTTCCATGAATGGGACAAGGTCCTGCAAGAGCCTGCAACGTCCATTGGCTAGCGGCAGGGGTGACTCCATGAAACGCCTTGAGAGCGCACTGATTGATTGGATATATCAAGATGGGCCCACTGTTTTGCCAGATGAAAACGTCAGTAGACGTACGATTTTGGCTTTAAATTTTCAACCCCTCTCACACGATATTTATTCCCTCCTTTATTTTTTTAATATTTTTTTAAAATTAAAAACTATTTATTATTTATCGGATTATTCCTCGTCAATAAAACGAGGCCACGAGAGTTTGCCAAATAAGGAAGCGATCCCATCCTTTCCCGGCAAATCACGTCAGATTTGACTCTCCTAGGCCCCACGTTTTGAAAATTAGTAAGTAATGGGTCCCACCTCCGGCATGAAATGCATGGCAGGGGACTCGTAGAATCGCAGACGTCGATACAAATTGGGCCCACTGGGGTGTACGATGCGGAAAATTTAAAGGGCTCGAGTTTGGAATATTCGTAAAAAGAGGAAAGAAGAAAAGCGAAAGGAGAGAGAGGAACTGGAATGAAAATTAAAAAAATGCAGGGAGAGAAAAAGTAAAGACGGAAAGAAAAGGAAGCATGAAAGGTGTGAAAGACAGGTCGAGGGGGCGGTTGGGTCCTGTCGCCCTCAAACCAGGCAAGCGGTACGGAAAAGCCGCGACACGTCCACGTCGGAGATCTATTGCCGAATCTTTTCCGCCGGCCCTCGCACCCTATATTTCTGACACGTAGCAGATGCCGTCGGGTGCGGCCGGAGGGGGAGGGGGGGCGGCGATCCCGTCTGCGTCCGAATCCAGAACCAGATTTGCGTGATCGGACGCACGCTGGCTGGGAGTCACAGTGACTGCGCATGCCGGCTTAAAGCCGTGTCTTGCGTTGCCGCCTGCGCATTAGGCTCACGTTAGTTTCATGGCGAGGTATTCAATAATGGACACCCAAAGATGAAACCCAACAACAAGTTGTTGATATGGGCTTCACTGGGTTGGACATTTTTAATGCATTTGTAGTTGGGCTGGTGGATCGGGCTAATCAATGTGTTTTAATTTATTTATCTAGATCATGGATAGACTTACTTTAACTCAGGGGTGAGTCAAGTTGGATTTAGGAGGTGTGAGTTGGGTCGGGGGTATTAACTCGTCCATTCAATTTTCTTATTTTTTTATTAATTTAATTTTACTCAAATTTAAAGAATGTGATTTGCAAATGTAAGCTTTGTATATTGATAGGTTTAGTGGACTTCTAACTTTCTTAAATATATTTTTATTTTATTTTTAAATATTTACAATTAATTTAAAGAAATTATCCCATTAGGTTTAAGACTTATCTTTATTCTTATTTATTTTGAATTTTTAATAAATTTTAAAAACATTAGGTACCTATGTGTAGGGGTGACACCAAGCTAATTCGTTGAAGCTCAATTCAGTTCAATCTTTACTTGAATTCGACTCGAGTTCAAACTTGAAATAACAAGCCAAACACGATATTTTCCAAGCTTGGCTTGTTAGATCGTGAATCGATTCATTAATATAGATTTAGATTTTTTATGAAAATATCTTTTACTCTAATTATTCTCATCAATTCCCTCTTTAGTTGGTTGATAGTTGCTCTTATTTAGGCATCGAGCTCGATAACAATTTTTGGCATCGAGCCGAGCCCGAACCTGCTTATGTTCGAGCCGAGCTTGATTTAAATATTTCGAGTCGAGCTTTGAGCCGAGCCTCGTCTCGAGCCTAAAATTGTTATCAAGCTCGAGCCTAACAAGTTCGAGTCGAGCTCGAGCCTCAACATATATTTAAAACTTTTTAAAATATATATATCAAATAAAATGTATATAAAATTATGCATACATTTTACATAAAATTGGGCATGACCTCTACATAAAATTTGGCATAACTTATATATATATAATACATGTATAAGATTGGGCATAACCTCTACTTAAAATTAGGCATAATCTATATATATAATAATTGTATAAAATTCGGCATGACCTCTACTTAAAATTGGGCATAATCAATATACATAATAACTGCATAAATACTCCATAAACACTCCATAAAATTGTCTATACATTCCATAAATACTCCATAAAATTGTCTATACATTCCATAAACACTTCATGAAATTATTTATACACTGCATAACATTATAAATAAACTCCATACAATAATCTAACACAACAAAATTAAATAAAATATCATTATCAATTTACAATCACCCAAATAAAAACTATAAATCCTTTAAATAAAATCCTATTACTATTACAGACTTACTAGAAAATTACAAGAAATATTTTAAATTTTTCTTAGGAAAGTTAAATGGACCTCTTATTGCCTTTTCTAAGGAAATAAATAAAAGTTAATAATTAATCTAATATATTATTATACTTATTGATAAATTTTTAATCACATAAAATGTCAAACACAAAATTGCTACGAAAATTGCCTCATGCTCAAAATATTATATCATCAACTGTCAAATACTTATTCAAAAATTTTCTATATGGTTTTCTAACCCATCTTGGCAAGAAAATCTTACTTAGAAAATTATATTATTTTTTTAAAAAGAATTTATAATTAGAAAAATATTTTGAAAAAACATGAGGCACTAATGGTTCCTATATTTCTATTAAAAATGTCTTTTCAACATTTATTAAAAAACCCACTAATAGTCTCTAAAAACGTCTAACGAATAGATGCGACGGCGGTAGAGGTGGCGACACAACCGATGGGAGGGGTCGGCGGTGACGAGGGGCGAGGAAAAAAATTTCCCCTTCTCGCTCTCGATCCCGCTCCCGCTCCCCCGATCGCTCGCGATCCCGATACCAATCTATACCGATCCGACTCACTTCGAGCCAACTCGCGAGCCGACGAACAGAACCTTGCTTCGGTCGAGCTCGGCTCATTAAGGTAAACGAGCCCATTTCGGTGCTCGAGCTCGGCTTGACTTCTATAGATGACAAATCGAACCAAATTGAACCGAGCCGGTGCGAAGCCACCCCTACTCTTATTTATCTCAAACCTCAAATATGATCTATAGATCAAACTTTTTGGGTCCCTCCACATCTAATTCTTGAATTTTTTTAAATATTTTTTTTATAATTTTTTTATTTTTATAATTTTAAATATAAGTCAAAAGGTTAGAGTTTTCGTGGTAACTTGAGTTCTAAGAAAGCTCCAAGATACGAAGGTACGGATTTGATCGGTTCGATGCCACCCCAACGCTGTGCGGATAAAGACGACTGTGTAAACCGCCTTCCCTACCATCTAATATCATCAATTCGACTCCTCCTCCTCCATCCGTAAGCCCTTCTTTACCTCCCAATTTCGCCCTCCAGTCTTCTCGTTACTCCAATGAAGCTCAGAATTCGTTCGCTCCACTCGAAGGAAACCCAAAAAATCCAAGTTCCTTTTCCCTGCTCCCTGCAAGATCTCAAGTCCACCATCGCCGATAAGATTTCTTCTGTTTCTGAATCCCTACATCTCTCGCTCAATCGCAAAGATGAGTTCGTTGTCGCCCCTCAAGAGTCTCTTCAATCCATCGGTCTGACCTCTGGCGATCTCATTTTTTATACTCTGAGCCCTAATGGTTTCTCCGCGGAGCAAGCCCTACCTCACGAAAATTCTGCACTTGGAGCAGGAAGTTCGGTTCCTGAAAACCAAAGATCACGACTGAATAAGGGCCCTGACTTTGGAGGGACGCTTCTCGAGGGTGTGGATAAGACGCCAGGCACTGAAATTCCTGTTTTTAATTTGGCTTCTGGGGAGACCTTCTCAGTTTCTTCCGGTTCTGAACGAGAAGAAAGCGTTTCTGAAGACGGGATGGACAAGAAGCGAAAAGCCGTTCTCACTGATAGCAGTGGATCCAGTGCGGGAGAAACCGCGATCCTCGATTCATTCCAAGGAGGCTACGATCCTGGAGAGAAGCTAGTAGATATGGAGATTGATCATGTTGCTCTTGTTGGCGGGTCTGATTCTGTTCCTGGTTTCCTGAAGAAGGTCCTTAAGGAGGAGGCAGATAATGTAGATGGAAATTATAACAGGCTTCTTATAGTTGCTGTTCATGGCGCTTTTTTGGAGTCTGGATTTGTGGGTTTTGATTCCACCAAGGGATGTATAATTGATGGATTTGGGATTCCAGAAGGATGGGTGGGCACGGCGAAACCTGTTTTACGCTTGGAGTATTCAGTGCCTTCTCTCTTACTTCCGAATTCTTCCGTATTGGATTATGTAGCTTTGAAGGTTGTTACTCTGGGGAAGTATGTCACTATTTATGGATCAGTCGTTGGGAGTTCAAATGTGTTCCATATCAATTTGGATGTTTCACGAATGGCCCCAGCGATAGATAGCATCTGCAAGCGATATGGTTGTTTGGATGAAATCTCTGGATCAGCCGATGAGAAGACAGTATTTGAGCTTTGGAAGGTTGTAAAAGACGAGCTCTCGTTACCTCTTCTTATGGAGCTTTCTGACAAAACTGGACTGGCTCCACCTCCATGCTTCATGCGCCTCCCTGTTGATCTTAAAATTCGCATTTTGGAGTGCCTACCTGGATCAGATATTGCAAAGATGGCATGTGTATGTCTGGAATTAAAGTATCTGACATCAAATGATGATTTATGGAAGAAGAAGTACATAGAGGAGTTTCCACTATCGGATGGAGAGGTATTAAATGGAACCCATTGGAAAGAGAAATTTGCTATCACCTGGGAGAAAAAGAAGATGTTGGCAGCAATGGCGCTCAGGAGGGAGTCCCCTCCTGGGTTTCGTCAAAACTTCCCCATGAGGAGACCTGTTCCATTTGGATCTCCAGGCTTTATTATTGGTGGAGATTATGATAGGCTCCCTGGATTTGTTGGCGGTTTGCCTTTTCGAAGTGGTCGGCCTCCTCAATTTCCTCCTAGGCGTTTTTCACCTCACTCTTTTCTTGGCGACTTTTATGTTTAGTCTGATGGATGGTGGTTTATCCTGCTTTTCTCTGGAGCTATCAGGTGCTAGAATAAGTTTCTGTTATCACTTTTCATGTACAGATGTATAGAGCAGTTGTTGTTTCCTTTTTTATACTGTGCAATAACAGTGAAGAATCCATCATTTTGCGTTGCTTTGTATGAAAACATATGGTTCCCTCTCTTGCAAATCTCAAAATCTGCAGAATTGACATATCTTACTTTTCCTTTTCAATACCAATATGTGCATGCTTGATCCATACCCGGCTTCACTGTATGTTAATTTATCCATATTCTCTGATCTACTTATGTAATGTGCTGTTATTGCCTTCTGATCTATTGTTTTAGTTTATCTTTGCTTCAGACAAATTTTGTGTAGTTATACAACTTTTTTCTCATGGTTGAGAGTGAGAAAGTTTGAATGTTGTCAAGTGATTTTGTACACTGGCTCACTGAGAGCTACTCTGTTTGTTTGAAATGGCTGTGTAAAAGCTTGTCAACACTTGATCATTGTAGTTCATATCTTTGGACAAGAGTGTTGATGCTCGATGTCTTGTTACTTACTACTCTTGTTGGTGATCTCATTATACAAAGAGGTTTAGATGATTAAATCATATGATACCAATAACAAACCTAATAACATGCTTTTGGGGGAAATAGGATTTCCTCTTTCAATCATGTTTGGTAGTTCCCATATTTTTATTCATAGGCAAAAGGATATATTTCTTACTACTTATAAACTTAAAGAATTCTGCGGTTCATTTAGTTGAAGGGTACTTTTTTGAAATAGAACCCTTTACATGCCATTTGGTCTATAAGGTTTTAATTTTCTGGAAAAGAGAAATAATTTATTGGCTTGTGTAATTTGAGTACAATCGACCTTTATTTATAATAGAGGAAATACATAGAATCATAATGAAATTAAACTACCCAAGTCCCAGTTACACACAGAGTAGAACTCCTAATTATATTTTTTGTTGAAGAAGAAGATGTATTAATAAAACGGAAGAGAATTAGAAAAAATTGTGGGAGCACGTCCCTTACAACCTGTGATTGTAGGGTGGCTCCCTGCCTGGCAAGCACATCAGCCGCCGAATTAGCGGATCTCGGAATGTGAGACCAAATACAAGGAACAATTGAAGTAATATCTAAAATTTCTTTAAAAGTATCCCAATGCCTCCACGGAGACACGTTCTTACACCAACCTATCACCACTTTGGAGTCCCCTTCAACATGGAGAGGTCCCCTACATTTATCTCTGAAGATATGAAGACCGGAGAGGAAAAACTCCTAATTATATTCAAACTAAAGAACAACTAAAGAGAATTAAAAGAGCTAAAACACCTTTTAAATAATACACTCTTGTGGAACTTCCTCCCATGAGAATCTTGTTAGACTCCAACATATTAGTTTTTCTTCTTTGAGATTTTTTCTTGTGACAATCATGTAAAACTCTTTCACAATTGCTCTTCAATACTTTCCCTCATGCTGGAGTTCGTAACTTCATTTTGCAACAAAAAAAAAATTTTAGTCTTCAATTTTCTTTGGCTGAATTTTTTTTTCATAGAAGTAAAGTTTTCATCTTTTGTTCTTCGACTTACTTGGCTATTTTGGTCACATAAAATTAAATACCTTTTCGTTATACTTCTTTTACTTCTCCCCCTCAAGCGAGGGATAAAAAGGACACAAAAAAAAATATGAGAGAAAAAATCACTCCTAGCCATACAACAAAATTCTATACACCAATCAAATTGGTCATAATATGAAAAAACTTTGTTTAATTTTAGAAAAAAAACTTATTTTGAGGTATGAAAAAGAGACTATTCACTTTTTAAGAGTAACTAAAAAAAACCGCCACTTGGGTGAATATAAAGACTTGACTTACGCTAAATGTTAAGTGCACTCCTGTACTTTTTAGGTAGTGGGTCTATAGGCATTATTCCGAAGTGATGAAAAAATAAAAGATGATAAATTGAAGAAATACTAAAAGAACATAAAGAGAGCAACACTTATACTTCAAACGGAAGGAAGCAGCAATACAACACATAAGACTTCCAAAAAAGAAAGATGCGCTCATCAAATCAATTGATTGATGAGAATGACCAATCTTGACACAAAAAAACGGATAAGATAAATTAGAAGATCAGATTTCTATCATGTCTTTGGAAATTTTCCTAAAGTAATGAAGTAACATTTAGTGGGAGCAAAAAGTATACCACAATCGATAAAAAAAGAAACTTTTATGGATTTTGAATGATGCATAAGGGCAGTAAAGAGAGAGAAATTATGGAATTTGCTTATCATAGGAGTCGATGGCAACAAGTTAGTAAAATAAAATTGAAAACTTCAATAGGAACAAATGTGTGAAATATGCCATTCTTCTCCCTTGTTTCTTTTTTGAAACAACCTCAGACCCTAATTTAAGCTTTCATGTGGGAGTGGGAGAAAAGTTAATTTTGTCCTGCAAAAAAGTTATTCAATATCGAATTTCAAATGAATTTCTGTCCATATAGGAGTGAATGGCTGAAGAGAAAAGAGAAACTTTGGCATGCATGGCTGCTATATGGTACGTGCAAAACAGGATTTCGAGAGAGAAGAAATGACTATGATGTACATGCTTGTAATTTAATAAGGCATACAATAAAAATAAAATAAAAACTTTTGAGCCTTGAATTTATGTACTTGAAGGAAAAGCAACCAGAATTGAGACACAAACTTATCTTTAAGGAAGGAGCTTAAAATTTGGATTTCGGCAAGCAACATACTTATAGCATGACCTTTGAGTGTTTCAAGTCAACTCGTAACCTGATTTGATATCATTTTGAATTTATGAAAAAAAGAAATAATTCATTGACTTGTGTAATTTGAGTACACTTGGTCCGACACTAGCGCACAAGCCCTAAGGCACTTGCAACACACACCCAAAGGAGCAAGAGGGCCTCTACTGTGTAAGGCATTTGTTGCATTAGGGCTTGTGCGCTTGTTTGACATTGGGGGCCTGCTGGCTTTGAGTGAGCGCATCCACGCTCCGCTCATTTGGGAAGGAAAACACTTTAGGAGATTGAAATTTGATTTGTTTTTCACAAAAAAATGAAGAAAGCCTACAGTATGTGTTATTTGAAGGGCGAAGGGAACACACTTTTTCGACCATGTATTTATAGTAGAGGAAATACATAGAGTTTTAATGAAACTAAATTACCAAAGTCCTAATTATATCCAAAATAGAACTTCTAAGTGTAATAAAATCAAACAACAATTAAAGAGGACTAAAATAACTAAAAGAGACACTACTGTGAGACTTCCTCCCTCTAAACTCCATAATAATTTTCCATCTTTAAGCATTCTTCCTATGAGAGTCATGTAAGACTCTTCCATAATTGCTCTTCAACAGTTTTCAGCCTGTGCCTCTTATATTACTTAATTTGTCATTATCATGATCATAGCTCTCTTCCCAAATATGAAATTTTGAACCAGAAATCATTTTTTTGTGTTCTTCAAAAATCTTAATTGGGTTCACAGACGTCTTCTTGTTGATTATTCCACTTAATCATGAGTAATGTGGTTGTTGGGCTTTAGTTGTTGCCTTTTGTTTAATTTGCTTTGCTTGTACTTCCTTTTGGAGGCTTCTGAAAATCATTCTTCAGTGTGTTGGAAGCTTACTGAACACTCTTATGAGATCAGCTTTTAGCTTATTTGCAGTTGGATTCTTAGCGAAATTGTAAATAAAAAGATGTGATCTGTATATTTAATTTCGTCTTTCTCTTCTTTCTATGCAATTCGCGGTGTTCCTCGCTTCAGTTTCCATATCCATCTCCAGTAAAAAATTTGCAGGTTATGTGCTCCGAGTGCTTATCACATAGCTCAAGTGTCATTTTGACATGAGGCTGGTGACAGTGTGTCACTGATATTTAAAACAGTTCTGTTTGATTTACAACAGAGTTATTGCACTGATATTCAAAGCAGCAATTGGCTTGATTTTTAGCACTGCTCATAAGGTATCGGTTGATACAGTATCTGAGAACCTGATGACACCCAAAACAAGAGTATTTGCTACAGAATTCAACAGGAATCTTCAACAGTTAATAGGACCAAAATTGAAAATTCAAATGAAAGATGGGGTGTGTATGCAGAAAAGAATTTGAATGTTTGCTGGAGTATTTCTTTTGCAGGAATGATGGGTTCGGATGCAATTGAAAGAACTGTATGTCATTTCTTCAAATCATTCTTCTTCCTGTTTGGAATTTTCTTTCCAGGATGTCCACTGTGTTGTGCCGGCGGTGCGGGATATGCCAGACATCCCTTCACACCATTAACATTAAGTGTAGGAAATCCAGAAGAAGGAAAAAGAGGTTTTCTCTTTGATTAAAATTCTGCCATGTCATTGCTGAGACTTCTCTTGGAACGCCGCTGTTAGGTAGTTTACTCCCTTCAAACTCGAGAAAGAAGAAAGAAGGGGTTGGGATTTATGGAATTTTTTTGTAGTTTTCATGAATTTCTAATGGTCTCCAAGCCTGAATCTTGTCTTTTCGCCAAGGGTTCTTATTCCTGGTTCCGAGTAACCGGGGTTGGCAGACTTGATCCCACGTTCAGTTTCCGTTATCTAACCAAAATTCCATTGCAGCAAAAAAAATGATTCTCATTTAGTGGTTATCAGCTGCTTCTGTAAATGGGGATTAGGAAGCACAGACTAGAATATCAAGAAAGATACACCATCGAACCTCCTGTTGGGATCTCAATCTCTTCTTCCTCCTGTCACAGAGGAATCCGTACTTCAGGACCAGAGCAGGAAATTACTTTTAATGTCGAGCGCCCATCATGACATGAACCTTTTCCATATAACTGAATGGTCACCGTACTGTGCATTCACACAGTAGATGTAAAGCACATGAAAGTTCTGCAACAGTAATCATCAAAGCTCACCATGCCCATTCCCTCGTCCCTCCTTTATGAACAGGACAAGTGCTGATGATGATTCCCTTGTCCACGCTTAGTCGAATCACCTTCTGGAATGACAACTAACAGCCCATACCCATGATCTGACACGAAGCGGCCCTTTCTGTTTCCTATGAAACAAAGGCAGCTTCTAAATTATTGGGGCTTCTTTTACCTCAATCAGAGTGTACGAATTTGCTGTGTTTCTCATGGAAAGAGAACCAGTTTCAGAAGAGCAGAGATGGGAGGGGGTGGACTTATCATAAGCTACATCTATGATTTAATAAACAAAATTAGTCCTTGTAACCCACTACCTCCTTAGCAAAGTTCTTATATTTGTTTGAAAATATAAATAAAGTGAAACTCAATCGTGATTCTGTAACATCCTTATAAAAAAAAAACACGTCGAGGACTTAGGTTGATTGTTGTAATTTCTTTGGTTTGATTTTTAGTCCTTTTCCTAACCGATCATAGTCTTCGACATCATCTGACTCTCTTAATAAGCTTTTTGAACATTGAGAACAACTACAAAGTCAAAAGAGAAATTATCAAGGTCTCTAGAATTGTGAGAATTTGATTTAGATTTTGAGTGCAGCACAGCTCCGATATGACAGGAGGTGGAGAAGATGAAGTCATCCTGTTTGATCGATTGAGATGTTTCCCAAGGTGTCCCGCGATTAAGCCGAAATTCTGGCCATTGAATCTGGCAGTTCTCCTGCTCTCTTGTCTCTCCTCTCATCGACCTGTGTTGCCTCGTAAAGATACATTTATACAAAGAAATCAATTTCTGTCCACTGATCTAGGAGGTGAAGGTTTGCATCACAGTTATTTGGGGCAATTAAAGAATCATACTTTATTTAAGACAAATGTGATTGGTATTTGCCAATCAGTGTGATTTATCTGGACCCATTACATATTTCCACTAAGAATTGTCATGTTTGGGTCAATCAATGGAATGGAGGCAACCATTTGAGAATCTGTGAAATGCTTACAGAGAGGCGCATAAGAAGCAGATATTCCCAAATGGTACTACAATAAAAACTGAGGGAGAATGGGGGCACTCTTCCCATAATGGGGTCGCCTCCGTGACTTGCAAGGCAAATCACTGGATCCATGGTCAATGAACAGGTCATCATCAGACTTCAGATGCTCTCCAGCTGCTTGCAAATATAATTCCTTCTTCTGCAACTAGGATAGCGGGGCAGAGTTGCAGTTAGAGCCGTTGGATTAAGTGGTTCATGAATGGAGACCGAGGGCTTTGAAGTGTACCTAATAAAATCCTTGGGATGGGAAAAGGGCCCGAATGCATTGCCATTTGCCAGGGCTATCTACCCTTTGACTCTGTGAGGAAGACGAACAACTGCCACTGTACCAGCTGGAAATCGTATTAGGACAAGGAGGTAAAAAGATGATAAGATTCCATCTGTTGTGTGAATGGACAGAAAAACTATATGAAATAGTTGGATGCAAAAGGTTAAGGCTGGGGAGATGATATAAGAGCCAAAGGTTATGTGGGTTGTCAGTGAGAAAAATGAGTGTAGGACAGCAAAGGGTCTGTTGGATAGTTTGTAATCTGTCAGTAAAAGATATCAATCTTGGCCTTCAAGAGAAGAACATCAGAAAAAAATTCAAGAAATACAGTGGCCAAAAGTGAGGGAAGATTAATTTTTTAAATTTTTTACACAGAGCTGTTGGCAGTGGTTAATCATTCAAACGCATATAATTCACCCACTTTTGCAGGTAACTACCCCAAAACCTCCATTCGTTTTTGGATTTCCACATTTTCTGTTAGAACTCGATGCCTTTACTGTTTATGCAGACCCCGTTTACTGTTTATGCAAATACCCATCTGTCATTTTTTATGATTTCCTCGAGATTTTGATACTATTGGTTGGTTCTCTGCCATCTGAAAAAAGAGGTCTGGTTTTCATTCAACTAGACCTTAACTGTGTTCCGATTGTTTCCATTTTAGATCGTTTTCGAAGCTGTGAAAAAATTTCTCCTCCTTTCGGTTTACGGCGAAGAAGAATTGCGCTTGCAAAATTTGAAGGGACAGATGGGAATTCAGGAAATTAGCATCAATGGTGTTTCTCGGTTTTGAGGTTAGCACCTGTTACTTGAAGCTGTCGAGGGAAAAGAAGGAATCTGCTTTCCTTTTGGCTAGTTCGGTGAGCTGTTAACTAATGCCATTCTTTTCATCTTTGTCTCCTTTATGCTCTGAAAGGTTCACTTTCTTGTCTGTGGGGCATTTAACATCCCAGTAGGCTTGATCTTAGGATGGATTTAAAGTGAACTTAGACGGTGGATGAATCGTAAGATGATATGCTTCCACGCTTTGTTTCCCTCCCTTTGCTTTCTGGCTTTTGCTTTCACTACTCTCTGGGCGGTAAAGCTGCCAAACCAGTTTGTTCCTTGTTGAGTACCGCAAGAAATTTCAGTCAAACTAAATCCTTTTCTCTTTAGATTTAGATCTTCGTTCGTCCTCAGATACTCCACAGTCGGTTGCTATCAGTTGGTAGAGCAGAATTGCAAGTTTTCTGTCAAGTGGGTCCGTGTTAAAAATTTCTGCAGCTACTTGTGAATTTCAGCAATGGCCTCAGGAAATAATACTGAATTTGATATTGAACGCAGAAGTGGAAGCTTTGTGAATTGTCAGTCTTCCGGGTCTTTCTTGGCAATGAGCTCAATGCAGATTTGTGATATGCAGAGTAATCCTTGCTCCTCTTCCACAGGGCCAGAGTCCTTCTTAGGTACTAGTTGGGACCCGCTTGTCCCAGTGACTGCTCGTCACCAGAGAGATCTTTTTTCCTACAGTAATGATTGTGGGTTGGAAAACCATGTAACTGATGGTACTCCTCACCTGCTTGAGTGCCCCAGGCTTTCTTCCACAGGCAATGGGATATTTCCAGATATCGTTGGTTCATTTGGTCTATCTGAGTGTAGGCTGATTGCCAGCTCCGTTTCTCCCCCAAATTTTCCAAAGAACAAAGAGTGTGGAATTGAGAACACTTCAGTGAATAAGAATAGTGGGAATATGGATCCTGGTGGAGGATACAGAGGCATCACTCACAGCCCTAATGATCATGGGGCAAACAATCAAGAAGCAGCCTCAATTAATGATCATGGAAAGAAAAGAAAAAGGATCAATTATTACAACTTGGATGACATTCAGGTGAGCTATCTATACAATTTTAAAGTTGTTGTTTAGCCTTTAGTTGTTTATTTTGTTTTGGTTTGGTTTGTCTCAAGATTGCTGAAAGGGAGATTGTGAAAGATGTAACCTGCGCCACTAATGAAGATGAGAAGGACGAAGATGATAAGAAACAGAAAACTGAACAAAGCCCGGGAGCAAATTCCCAAAAGCCATGTATCAAACAAGCTAAGGAGTGTTCTCAAAATGGGGATGCACCAAAAGAAGATTACATTCATGTTAGAGCAAGGCGAGGACAGGCTACTAATAGCCATAGCCTTGCAGAAAGAGTGAGTTGGTGCTCATTCAACGTTTTTATTGCACATCTTCCTGCCCTGGGAGACCTGAATTTGATTTACATTCATTTACAGGTGAGAAGAGAAAAGATTAGTGAAAGAATGAGGTTTCTTCAAGATCTTGTACCAGGGTGCAACAAGGTAGTTTGGTAGTACTTGCCTAGAATGTGTTAATTAAGTCTTGAATTACAGTTTGCAGTCATTTGTTTGCTTGTTTACTTGGTAGATAACTGGCAAAGCAGTAATGCTTGATGAGATAATCAATTACGTGCAATCTCTCCAACAACAGGTTGAGGTATAGTCTTCATGTAGAACTTGAACAAATACTCAATTTTGTTAGTTACAGTTATTTCTGTCAAAGATTTTGTATTCTGGTGCTGTATGTGACTATGTTCTGTATTCTGTATTCTTGAGAGGAAATCAGCTCAATGAATTTTTATGACCTAAGTGACTTTCCTTTTTGTTACTTGTCTTGCAATTAAACAGTTTCTTTCGATGAAACTCGCTACGGTCAACCCTGAACTGAACTTTGATATAGAAAGGATTCTATCAAAAGATGTAAGTTTAATTCAGTGCTTTATGTGAAACTATAATTACTTTTTCTTCATTTAATCCGTAATCTAAAATAGACTTTACTTGAACATTCAATGTAGATTCTCCCCTCGCAAACGGGAACTGTGGCTGTTCTCAAATTTGCCCCTGGAATGAGTTCCTCTAACCCACTTATGCTTGGACCACCACAGGGTGCCTTACAAGAAAGAATGGTAGTTGGAAGTATTGATAATTCTAGTGAAGCGTTTAAAGCTGTGAACCCTCAGTTTCCCACTATGCCACAGGTAATTTCTAACCCCTTTTCATAAGGAGATTGGTAGAACACAACATGCGGAATTCCGTTTATTGGGTGAAATTGACTTGATTTTTGTACAACATCGATTGGATAAATGCTTCATTGATAAGATAAGTTTACCAGTAGGACCACCTTCACTGTATGAATGTGTCAACAACTTTATCTTTAGGAAGCAGCTACTGGCACTGATGGTGGTAAAATGTGTTTGGGATGAAATTTCTGAACCTTGACTTATGAAGCAATCAACTCTTCACTTAGTCTTGCTGCAACCTCTTCTTTTGTGAAAAAATAGTAATTATCCTAATTAATGAATTTAGTACTTGCAGATGCTAGGTATGTGGAATGATGAGCTTCAAAGCATTGTTCAGCAAATGGGGTTCATTTCTAATGCACCTCCTGACAATAGTGAGCTGCAAGGTAATGGAAAAGATTAATTTAAGATGGATATTCGGTTCAAATTACTGTTTGTGTAACAATCTCTTTAAATCTTGTTGGCAACATGGAAGCAGAAATGTGATGCTTCTAAGAAAAGAAAAAGAAAAAATCTCTCTTCAGGCAAGAGATGAAGAGGATGATACCAATTGTGTTCTTCATTCGATAAAAATCTGGTCATTCAGTCGCCAGAACCGAAACATAGCTTGGTCCTTGGCATGGATACCAAACAGATTCTTGTGAGTTGTATAGTTCAGCAGCTCCTAACCGTTTGTTCTTCAATTTTTTTGGCAGAAGAATTTTCTAGATAGATTTAAACCATGTATAGCAAGGAGATGCAGATGATTTTATCAGAAGTTTGTAAGAAATGTTTGTTGTTCTGTTTGTGTTTGGTTTCTCAATTGGAGAAGAAAAGAGACAACAAAAAAAAAAAAGGAATGTTGTAGTTTTATGATCTTTGAAGAGAGTTCATAATTGTGAAAAGCTGTTAGCATTTCATCTCCTGCCTCCATTACATAAAAGGGATTAGTAATCCTGCCCCTATTCAAAATGGTGTTTGCTCCGATTGTAGTGCTTAGAGGAGGAGGATAGTATTATAAAAGTAAATATTTTTGTTTAAGTATTCTATTTTTATATTTAATTAAATTAATATTTTTATTTCAATTTTTAATTATTTTATTAATTTAGACTAAAACTAAAATCTATATGATTTTGTTAATAAAAAGTTAAAAACCATCTTATAAAATTTTAATCTATCAAAGTATTTTATATAAAAAAATATCTTATTTATTTATTTATATATATTCATGACTTTTAATATTATATTAAATTATAAATTAAAGAGTGAGAATTTAGATATTGTAAAAGTTAGAATTTGATTAAGTATCTAAATATTATAAAAGTAAATATGTTAATATTATTTTTAAATTTTAAATTATTTATCTTATTTTATTAATTACAATTTAAATAAAAACTATCTTAATAAGGTTAAATCTTTCAAGAGTATTTTATTAATAAAAATCCGTAAACCCGATTTAAACCTGACCCATCTCAACCTCATTTTATCTCTCTCTTATGTGTGTCAAGTTCGGTCGGGTCGAATCGGATTTTAAAAAACCCGTTTCCGAGCCAAAACCCGACAGGTATTTTTCCGCCCCGTCACCGACCCGAGAGGTGAATTAGAAACTCGAACCCGAGTTTTTCGGGTCGGATCGGGTTTCCGGTACGACCCGACCCGATGCCCACCCCTCCCACGCTCCCTTCTCGCTTCGTATCCCTTCTGACTCGCGCTCTCCACTCTCCACTCTCCTCTACCTGCGCTCGCCGTCGGTCGCCTCTTCTCTTCCTACCAACCCTCTCTCCGGTTCTCCTTTGTGTCCTCGTCCCTCCTCGGGTTCTCTTCCTCTTTGTTTCAGCCGTCTCTCTTCATGTCTGCTTCAACCGTGCCCCTCCAGATCACTTTTCCCGCTGTCTCTTTCTCTCGCCGGCCCTCTTTCGGCCCCTAAATTTCTCTCATCACAACCTCGCCGCCCCTCTCTGAGACCCCAACCCTAATTTCTCTCATATCATCCTCGCTGCCCCCCTATATTGAACCCTCAACCCTAAATTTCTCTCAATTTCTGTAACCCAAAATTCAAAAACCTCTCACATCTTACCAGAGGTATTGTAGTCCAGCTCTAATCTGTGATTTTTTTTAATTTCTGCGAAATTTAGGGTTTCCTCTGTAATTGTTCGATATAATTTCTGTGTTTGGTTGACATTGAATGTTTAGTTTAATAAATTCCGTTAATAATGAATTAATAAATTTAGTGAAATTGGATTGATAATGAATTCATTTCTGTTAATAAACTCTGTGTTATTTCATTGAATTGATGATATTGAATAAAAAAAATTAAATTGAAATTGAAATTTCTGTATTGATTTTGAATATCTGTATGATTTTAAATTTTGTATTGCTTTAAGTGAAATTAATTGCTGTTATGATTTAGTTTCTGTATTTAATTGTATTAGTTGATTTAATTTTATATTATGATTAATTTAATTGAATTTATGTTAATTGATGATTTGTTGAATTTAATTTCTGTTAATTTAATTTAATTGCACTGTACTGAGGATTCTTTGATTGATGGATTACCCCCTAAGCCCTACCCCTAACCCTACCTTGATTTCCCTAATCCAAACCCCTAAACCCTAACACTAACACAATTACCCTAAACCCCTAGCCCAAACCCTAACACGATTACCCTAAACCCTAAGCTCTAGACCACAAACCATAAACCCTAAATCTCCAACCCTATTAATGCACTACTTTTGTTGTTTATGAGTCCCAAACTCTTTATGTTTGTTTGATTTTATATACAGCTTTTTGTCGGGATAAAGAATAGATATATTTTGTCTTTTTTGGACTTACCTAATTCTTCTGGTGGATACTATGAAATAGTTTATGTCTGGTCTTGCTTGTTTTGTAGATTCTCGTCTTTGGGGTGAAAGCTATAATATTTTACTGTTTCGATGGTCGATTTTTCTACTAATTACAATTTATAGATGTGTATTTAAGCATCTATTGCCTTTAGATTATCCATTTGATATAAAAAATTACGGACGTTATGTTTATTGTAGGTCAATTCCAAAAGCTTTTAATCTTCCTGGGCTAGAAGACCAACACAAAGAGTTTGAAGAAGAAAAGCTGGGTTCAACTTAACCATGGATTTTTCTGAAGATTGGAAATCCTTGTGGTCATCATCATTTGTGTTTAGGTCGCCACGCCTCCTCTTGCCTAACTTGTCCTCTTTGGGTCCTTTGCTTTTTCACCCTTCACTTCAAAATCTTGAACCAAAAATCCTCTTATGCTTAAACAATCTCTTCTCTCCACCTCCTCCACCTGCCACTATTTCCCGTTTCTGCTCTGACTCCTTCATCCCTTTGTCACTTCTCTCCTCTTTGGCCATTGATGCTTCCTCATTGGATCCCCCAACACCAATCCAACAGAATTCTCTCCATGTTTTGCATTGGTCCAATGGCGAGTTCATTCTTTTCTTCACCAGTGGCAAAAACCTAGATTCTATCAGCTATGTTGTCCTGTCTTCCCAAGACCAAACAATTAGAGTAACAGAGTCTGATTCTGCTAGTGAGATCCGTACAGTTTGCCCTCGGTTTGGTTACCAAATTCTTAAAATTGCTGTTTCCTGTGTAGAAAACACTACAACTGCTTCAGGTAATTGTGTAACTGAAGGGTACTTGGCAGCTTGTACACTTTACACTGTTTACTGGTATAGGATTGAAAGCAAGGTCTCTTGTGGTCATTTGGAGGCTCCAGTTTTAGTTCATGTAGGTTTTTCAGAGTTTAAAAGTTGTTTTGTTCATGTTTGTTGGAGCCAACACCTGCAAGAAGAAAGCATGGTCTTGTTGGAGACAGGAGAATTGCGTTTGTTTGATTTGAATCACTGCTCTGGGTTTTTTAGGCGACCAGTAAAATTGCTTGGGAGAAGGGTAAGGGTTCCTCTAAACAGTGACAATATTTTTGGCTTGGAGAAGGAGGTGAGCACGAGTTGGTTGGGTGTTGAATTCGGTTGGCATCCGCGAGTTCTAATTGTTGCTCGTTCAGATGTTGTGTTTTTACTTGATTTTAGGTGCAAGGAAAGCAATTTGACTGTTCTAGCAAAAATTGAATTTTGTGATTCGGTTAAGCATCATTTAGGGGAAGGAGATTGTTTTATTGCATTTTGTGGAGCAAAATTTGATGACTTCTGTTTTTCGGTGGCTACAAAGTTCCATTTGTTACTTTTTGATATCAGACAGCCATTAATTCCTATATTGCAATGGGACCATGGCCTTGATGGTCCTATCAACATTCAAATGTTTAAATTATCAGAATTGAGGCCTACATCTAAAGACAGTGAATTCAGTAGGGCTTCTGAATCAGGTTTTGCTATTTTGTTGGGATCCCTTTGGAAATCTGAATTCAATGTATATTGCTATGGACCTTTATTGTCATCAGATGCTTCTGTAGCTTCAAAATTCAGCAATCCTGGTCATGCCTTTTATGCTTGGGGCCTACCTTCAAATTTGTCGTTGCTGGGTTACCCATGTGAGTGTGGTGATTGCCTTGTAAAAGAAGATTTTTCAAAGTGTAGGCATTCAGTTGGAATTGATTCTTGGCAGAAGAAAGAGATAGTTTTGGGATTTGTTATCCTTTCCAGTTCTCTGTTGGAGAACACTCATGAATCAAATGGTCTTGGTGGTTTCACATTGATTAGACTTATCTCATCTGGAAGACTTGAATCCCAAAAGTACCAAGCCTCACGGAACTTCCCTGTTATGAAATCAAAATGCAGAGAACATTCCTTATCGTGTTGTACTGACTCAATCCCTCTGGATCATGTACATGACTTCTCCTTCAAACTTAATTATCTAAAGTTGGATTATCTTTTCTGCTATTTGAATGGCAACCTTGCATATGAGACAAAGATGCATTTTGAAGGGTTTTCAATTAAAAATATATCCAGTAACCAGAAGCTGCCTTTGTCGGATGTTTTTAAGACTACACAAGTTTCTCAAACTGGGTCTTACCTGGCTTTCTCTGAATTTCAGCATGAAATAACATTTCCCACCAGCTTTCATGAGATTGCATGTAGGAGAATATGGGCTGGTTTGCCTTTAGAGCTTGTCCAATTGGCTTTTGTTAGGCGCTCAGATCTCAAAGGGGAGCAAAAGAAGATGGGCCGCTTAGAGTTCCTCTTAAATATTTCTAGCCTTGAGTACTTGCAGTTGCCATTATCTTATTTGAGTTGGCCTTCTGGTAGAATTGAGAAATGGTCAAGAAAGCACGTTGAAAAGGAAAGTGATGGATTGTCAAGTGAAAAACTGCAGTGTGATAATATTGTGGGGCCGGTGCTGCCTCTACCTTTGCTATATACCCTTCAGCATGTTGGTCAAGATAACTGCTGTTCTGATATCAAGGAAGAAGTGGACAAAGTTTGCAATGAAGTTGCTAATGCAGTTGACAATATGTTTCATCATTGGAGTGGTAGCATCTCTCTCTCCAAGGAAGGTTCATTTTCACAAGTGATGGATGATGAACAACCCTTCTTTTTGCATGAGCCCCTGGTGAATTTATATGGTGATGCAGTGAAAGAAAAAGCCAGTCAAATGGATCAAGTGCAAGAACCCGTTTTGAAGGACAAGAAATTTGCTACACTCATTTGCCAAAAACGAGAAAAGAACTCTTCTTCAGATGATCAGAAAGAATATGTTGGACTGGAAATGTTTGATGATCTGTGTCCAGTAAAGTTGAGCTTGGATGCTCCAAACTATAAATTTTCACCCAAGGAGCTTAAGCTGTTCAAGTGTTTAGAGAAACAGCATTCAAAATGGCAGGATAGCTTCAAGCCATATAAAGACTTCCGTGCTTCAGCCAATCTTATCTGAAGAAGCTGGCCTCTAACATTGAAAGCATCCTTTGGGCTACAAATATTTCATTTTATTCTTGCTACATGTTTCTTTTGAAGGTATAACTCCAAAAGGTTATGTGACTGTTAAATGTATGTGATAGTCTTCTTATATATTTTATGTTTCCATATTTCAGTTTTCTTAAGAATCTATCCCTATTGTTATCAAAGTATATTTTCACAGAGGCCAGTCAATCTCTTTAACATGAATTGTTATCTTTTCTTTTCATGAAAGGAACAAAAGCATGCTGAAAGACAGAGTGGAATAAGTAACATGTGCATCTAATGAAGCTGAGAAGAACATAGAAGAGGAGGAACAGAAAGAACAGAAAAGCGCACAAAGCCTGGTAGCTGACTCCCAAAAGTCATACGCCAAGCAAGCGAAGGAGAGCTCTGAAAAGAGGGATGCACCTAAAAAATATTATATTCATGTTAGAGCAACTAGTCATAGCTGTGCAAAAAGAGTGAGTGCAAGATCATACAACTTTCTTATAGCGCATCTTCTTGCATTTGAAGTTTTAAATTTGAATTTCATTCTTATACAGAGGAGAAGGAAAAATATTTGTGAAGAATGAGGTTTCTTCAAGATCTTGTTCTAAGGTGCAATGGGGTAATTTGTTAGTTTTAATTAGTAAGCACTATTTAACTCTTTAATTATAGTTCCAACTCATTTATTTGCTTTTTTATTTTGTAGATAACTGGCAAAGCTGTAATCCTTTATGAGATGATCAACAATGCTCAATGTCTCTTTGAAGTGGTAAAGGTATGGTCTTTACGTAGATCACCCAATTGCATTCCACAGCTTCTCTATATGATATTTTTGACAGTCAACCATGAACTGAACTTGGATATAGAAAAGATCCTACCAAAAAATGTTAGTGTGATTGAGAGGTTTATAAGGACTACAAGATTCAGAAGATAACTTAGATTCTTATATACAGTATTCATTGAGCTAGAGAAAATCCGTAGTGGTCCAAACTAAAGTAGATATGTTCATATTATTTGATACTGATTCTTTGATTTCAGTTATTTCGAATAAGGTAGCTGGGAAAAAATTATCAAGTGGGGTTGGAAAGTAAGACTGTTGTGCTAACCTAAGGCCGTTTGGTCTAGTGGTATTCTGTTTACATTAGGTGCATCAGATCGCGAGTTCGAATTGCGCCACGCCCCTCTCAAAAAAAAAAAAAAAAAAAAAAACTGGTGTGCTACAAAAATTGGAAAATGAAAAGCAGAGAGAAGAGGGTTGGGATCACTCCATAATGCCCTTGCTGATAGAAAGTGAGTGTGTGTGGATGGACAATCATTCGACTTCAATTGCTAGGGTGATCTCCTTTATATTCCACTTCATGATGTTAACAATTTGTGACTATATTTGTGAGTTTAATTGCTAATATTTAGTTTTTTTTAAGGGAACAGAAGTTTGACTCTAATGACTTTTTTCCCATTGTTTTCCAATATCTTTTTTGTAGAAAGACTACTCAGTAACATCGTGTCAGTGGATTTATGTAAACAGTTTGCAAATTTTCTCCAAGAGTAAGAGCAAAATAGAGTAGTTGGCAGTATTTTTCCACTGGAAAGCAAAATTTACATTTGTTTCACACAACTCAGTTAACCATTTCTTCCATTGATAATTTCAGTTAAATCTCATATCTACCTGACCTAAGTCTGTGGTGTTATAAGGTCTACAAGATTCAGAAGCAATTTTCTTCCTCCGATGCTCTTTTTTACAGCTTTTATGTTGTTCGGAGATCTGCAAATTCTTCTACTTGTCAATGCTATTCCTCTTGCTTGTAACAATAGCATGATGAATTTATCTGGTTGGGAACCAGTTGATGATACTAGAAAGAACAGTTCGGGTAGGATTTGACCACTTGTGTTGATGAATAAATCCATCTTTCGTGAGATGGGAACTTCACATCCCAGATTGCCAAGGGTGGGAGATATTGGAAAACACGACTGGATTAATCAATTTTTTATAATTAATTAAATTAATAATTTTTTTCTTAATTATGTTAATGGTACTACACTAAAATCTATCTTGTGCTATTAATAAAATATTTTATTTATTTAAATATTATATTAATTATTATTAATACTATATTAAATTAGTGATTTAAGAGTGATAATTAAAATATTATTAAAGTAAAAATTTGATCAAGTAATTAGACATTATAAAAGAATACATTTTTGTTTATGTATTTTATTTTTATAACTAATTAAATTAATAATTTAATTTTAACTCGTAATTATATTATTAATTTATACTACACTAAAATTTATCTTATATTATTAATCAAATACTTTATTTATTTATTTATTATATTCATTACTGTTAATACTATATTAAAGTAGTTATTTAAAAGTGATAATCTGGGCCCACATTTAGGATCGTTGTCTCTGGGGACCACGGACAGAGGAGAGGACCTCCTTGAGACAAACCGTCAACTGCACGAGATGGTGGGACCTGTGGGCCTTCCAGATTTCGACCCTCTCCCTTCTGCCTTTCACGCGCGCATCTCCGTCACGTAGTGTCATCATTGATCCGGGCCCACTGAGAGCACGAGAGCTTGATCACATTTTCTCATCCGGTGGGCCCATCTGATTTTGGTTAATTCCAAATCAACCGCTGGACTCTGCGGTCACTGAAGCTGATTCATCCATTGAAACATCTTGTCAAAGATTGAACGGTCCCGATTAAGTACACGAGCATACGCTGGACCCACAACTGTGATGTTTGATCTAAGGGTAAAGATTCGTGCCAAATAATAAATAAATAAATAAATAACATTAAAAATAATAATCATTTTTGGTCAAAATAATAAAAGGTCACCCACTCGCGGCATGATGAGGTCTGCGCTGAGTGCACTGCGCACTCAGACTCTTTTAGTTATTGTACGCACGTCTTATAAATTATGTCGCACAGGCTGAATGACTCGGATCTTCAATCGGATTCGGGTACCGGCAACCACATACCCTACTCCTATTTCGTTACTTTTGGAAATCGAGCCACGGGTGAAAATGGTGCCGCGGGCTAAGAAAAAACAGTGGTGCTTCAACGGATCCAGTGCGCAGTTCACGCTCGGATTATTTTAGTGGGAGCGCTCGTCTCCGAATCCGACGGTTGACGTGGGAGAGGGAAGGAACCACTGGGAATTACGGTCCTGCGTGCTACACAATTGGGCCCTCCTGAATCAAAACCAGAGTCGTCATGGCGGGCTTGTCCCCATTGACAGCAACACCACCAGACCTCCGTAGCTTTTCAAAATTCCCCCAGAAGCTACCATCTTTGTATATATATAAATATAGCAGCTTCCAGTGCTCTTCCGTCTAGTCCTCTCAGTAGGGAATAGGGGTCTTTGGCTCTTGCAGCATCCGAGATGGAAAAAGAGGAGTTTGATGGATGAAATAACAAAAATGGGTTTTTTCTTCCTCTGAGTCTCTCTCTCATCCCATTTCTCAATCCATTAACAAAAGGAAGACCGGTGAGAGGAGAGAGAAGCTCGATACCTGTCTTTCTTTCTTCTGTTTTTTTTAGTGTGTTTGTGCTTCTGTGATTCTGTTTCCATCTTCTTTGGTCCGCCGGCTGGGGTTCCATGGCTGTCTGCTGCTTCCTCCTTATTCTCATTGTTCTCTCAGCTGGGAGCCTTCCTTTGTCTTTACAAGATCCTGAGGATGAATCGTGCCTTACCAATCTGAGGAACTCTCTGATCGACCCGACGAACTCTCTTAGCAACTGGAACAACGCGACCCTCGCTTCCCCTTGCAATGGCTTAACCTCTTTCCTACAGGGCGCCACCTGCAACAATGGCCGCATCTACAAGCTCTCTCTTTTCAATCTCTCGCTCTCGGGCACCATTTCGCCGTTCCTTGCCAACTGCTCCAATCTCCAGACACTCGATCTCTCCTCCAACCAAATTACCGGTCCTATTCCCCCCGATCTCCAGTCCCTGGTCAACCTCGCTGTTCTCAACCTCTCCTCCAACCGTCTCATCGGCCCTATCCCGCCTCAGCTCGCCTACTGCGCTTACCTCAACATCATCGACCTCCACAATAATCAACTTACTGGTCCCATTCCGCAGCAATTGGGTCTTCTCGTCCGCTTATCTTCTTTTGATGTCTCCAACAACCGCCTCTCAGGGCCCATCCCCGTGCTCTTGGCTAACAAGAGCGGCAATGTACCGAGGTTCAACGCCAGCTCCTTCGAGGGGAACAAGGATGTGTACGGGTACCCCCTGCCGCCTGTCAAAAGCAAGGGCTTGTCGGTCATGGCAATCGTGGGGATTGGATTGGGGAGTGGCCTTTTGAGCTTGGTTTTGAGTTTCACAGCGGTCTGTATTTGGTTGAGGGTGACGGAGCCGGTGATGACTGGGGAAGAAGGCAAAATTACGCAACTAATGCCAGATTATTGAGGACTTTTTTTTTTTTTTTTTTATCGCAGAGGCGAAATGTGTTGTGGGTTGTTTCAGCTTCGGATTGATTTTTTATTGAGGTCTTCGATTCGAGTTGAGATCAAAGTGAGCTGAATGAAAATTCACTATGAATCTCCTTTCTTCTCTCTGCATGCCTGAGAAAGGGGGGGAAAGTTGTTCCAAAGAGTGATCAGGTGCAGAGAAATTCATCGTGGGTTTCTTCTTCTTCCTTTGCTGTTACTACCGAGCCACTGAGCATTTTTTTTCTTCCTTTTTTTCTTATTTTCTCTCATATATAAGCTATAACCATTTGTTACGACTCCAAAAGCTCTCAGATCAGTCTGTAATGTTCTTTTTTGTCTTCTATTTTTGCTGACATGTATAAACTAATTGTGTTGGATTTTAATGGAAATACTCATCTTGTTCTTATCAACACATGCTGCTATAAAATTGAAGAAACGTTCTAAGGATTTGGAGTAGTTCATTTTCTTCTGGGTCTTCTTCTGCCTTCGTCGTTGGCATGTTGAGATAAAGCTGGAAAGAGATTGACTGACGGGAATTAGGCAATAATCCTCTCTGTTTGATTTTGTCTGATAATAACTACACAATCCCATGCGGAAGCATCTTTTTAAGATATTTTAACGAAGAAATCATTAAGCCTTTGAACACTCGATCCACCCTTCAAAAAAGAAACGGCAGCTTTAATCAAGTCCACCATGAAAAGGCTTCAGAACCCTTGATGAAATCCCGCCATAACTGCTTATCTGGATCGTCTCAAGAACTAAAGGATCTGTCACTATACGAACAGTGATTGAGTTGATTATTATTTCACCCGCAAAGAACCACGAAAGAGAGAAAATGGGTGTTTGTTTTGCTTTGCCGACCAGTTTACCCAGAAACGTATGCGTTCGGGGCACTGAAAGTAGGCTGCTGAAACAGTAATGGAGACTTGAATGACATTTGTGAGCAGTGACTGCTTCTTCTCATATGACGTAGACCTTATTTCACTATCACTATTAATGTGAACAGAAGATCATCAGACTAAGAAATGGTTCAATTTTGTCTAGTTCAGTAGTTAACCCCATGAGGCGTTTGTAGTCCAACGGTCAGGATAATTGCCTTCCAAGCAATAGACCCGGGTTCGACTCCCGGCAGACGCATTATTTTTTCATTTATAAATCACAAGTTATTAATAAAGGAATTTTATTAACTAGCCAGAAATTTTTATGAAATTAATATTAAAAAAAATCAAAGAGAGGTAAATAACGAAAGTCAAGTCTAAATGGAAAATTTTCAAAGGATCCAAAGAGCCGGTCTAAGTAATAATGGGGGTGATTGACCTTCATTATGGTATTCCAAATCATTCTATTCGCTCTTTTACTTGCTTTATTGTCTCACATACGACCTGTATTCTTGTAAGATATGATATAATTAGAATGTCATTGATGTAATTAGTTTATATTTTTTGTCTCTTATTCACTCTTAATAGGGTAAAAAGTATAATTATAATATTATATTTTTATTATTTATAAATAAATTTTTATTAAAATTATTTTGAAATGTAAAATAACTAATTTATGGTGCATATTGGGTGCATTATATTGATTTTAGAGGTATAGATAGTGTAATGCATACCACATATACCATGACTCTATCCTATGTAGTTTCGAGTCTTTCGGGTATGTGTCAACTTATATATAACATGTATTGGGTTGTGTCCACTTGTTTTCATTTAAAAAAATATTAAAATAGATATAATATAATAAATATTAAAAGGAAAATGGGTTAAACCTAAGTCACTTAATATTTTATTTTTTAAAGGGTTTTATTATTTACAAGAATGTCATTTTTATGTTTATAATAATATTATTATTATGTTTATTTCATCTTTAAAATGTATATAAATGAGAAAAATATAAAATAAACATTGATATGAATGCATGAAATGGTAAATAAATATAAAATAAGAAAAAAATCAAGTTTTAATTTTAATTTTAATAATTAAATTTAAAATTATATTTAGGAATTAAAAATTCCTCCGAAAATACTTAAAACCATCTTTGCCTGGCCAGGAGAGGGGCTTTTGTAATCATCAACGGTACCTTACAATGATTATCACCGGAATTCCTGATATCTCGTGAATCCGATTGCCACCCCCTATGCCTCTCAAAGTCACAGGAGTCGAGCAGTTTGATTGAATGCGCTGAAGGTTGAAGACGATGAGCGCTCGTATAGGGTACCCAGTCCTTAATATTTAATCAGCTATATCAATGTCCGGCGTTTCGACGAGTGAAACGGAGAGATACGTCGCATCAATGCCGAGACACCGAGTGACAGAGAGTAAACAAAGTCGGTAGTCGGCGGAGGAGATAAGACAGGGGTAATGTCTTGTGGCTGGGCGTATTTTAAGGTTTGACTTGGGAGGCGACACTCATCGTCCCGCCACGACTATCCGTCGACGGACAAACTGGAAGCCGATGATGGCATTTGCTTTTTGCTTTCTTTGCAGCCCAGTTCGAGGGGATTGATTCGGGGTTTCAGGCACATCTTTATTTTGGGTAATTTATGATTAAACCCAAACAAATAGGCTGAGCTTGGCCTGGTTTGAATCTGTGAATTTGCTTTTGACGATTTTAGTTAAATTCGTTAATGGGTTTTTTCAGTATTATCAAATATAGCGGCTGTACTGATATTTGGGCGGTGGTAGAATAGTCTCATGGCTTTTTTAAGTTTGAGTCTCACTAGATTTGGACCCATTTGTAGAATTCTCAGCGAAAACAAAGATACAGGGCCTGTAGAAATCAATTCATCTTTTTCTGAGTGAAGCATAGTGTTTAGACTTCCTGTTGCTGAAAGAAGGCCATGATCGTGGAGAGGCAAGATGATCTCTTGAGCTGACTCTCCGAAGGGCTGGGTCTCGAAAAAAAACAAAATCGAAACCCCATTTGCAACTGCAGAGAGGGGCATCCGATTTCTCTCTCTCCCGCTCTGTTTTGAAAAGAACAGGGAGGAATTACCCTCTTGTGACAACGATGGGATACCTCCCTCATTTTTGTATGAAAATGAAAAAGGGGGAGGTTATAGAGCCCTAACGAAGGAAGGGCTAGGAGGCCCCTCTCCTCTAGTTTTCTAACAAAATCCAATAGTGGAGCAAAATCTTTTAAAAGATTGATATCATGATGATGTCATGCTAGGATGGTTAAACCCAGTTGAATCGAGCCACCTTGCTTAAAGTATTCGATTTCCGTGAATAAAATCGTAGATCAGTTCATCACAAAATTTTGCTAAAAATTTGAATGCAATCTTACTTCAACGTCGTCTGTTACTCTTCTTCTAAGTTTTCGGATGGTCCGAAGTGCAGTAATGTCAATGAGGCAGATGGAGCACATGGAGGATGAGTAGTGGGCAGTGCGCAGTGGGCACTCGCAGAGTGACTGGACTGGTTCCTGAGTCTCGAGACTCGTTCCATTTGCGATCCCAATTTGGAACCAAGAATGAGCTTAATATTCGTTAACCGCGTTATTTTCTCCACATTTCCGCTTCTTCGATGCTCTTCTTCTTCTTCTCGTCTCCATCCGCTTCTCTTCACCGCCAAGCGGACCCCCTCGAAAGGTTTTCCTGTCAGGCTTTTTCCTTTTCCTCTTTCCTCTTTTTGGGTTCATTTATTTAGTTAAAAAATTTATTTGCAACGCGTGTGCTTGGTCAGAAATTTTCTTTTTTGTGATGACAATTTGTTTTATGGGAAACGCATGTACATGAATTCGTGCTCTCCAATCAGGATGTGAATCTATCCAGGGTCTTTCTTTAGGAAATGCAGTTCTCACTACCCTTAACATATTAAGTCTGTTTGTTCCGGTTAGGATGATTACTGCTGTTTGAACTCTGAGGTTTCTGCTTTTAGGGACTTTCCTTTAGACAGGGAGTTGATCTTCGACATCTTGAATGGCTTGGAAATCCTTTCGTATTTCTTTTCGATAAGAAGAATTGGTTTTCCCCGTGCGGGGGAGTGTTGAAATATTTGTTTGTATCGACCGGGCAGTCCTTGTATAAGATCCGTGCGGTTGCTTTCATAGTTGTGCGAATGAAATTGACCTGCTCTGTTCTTTGGCCAAACGATTTTTCCATTCTCTGGGAAGAATAACTGAATTGATTGCAGCAAGAGAGATGTCGGGAGGCAGAGGCTCTTCTTTGCTTTTGATACTATGATTCTCTGTTTTTTTTTTGAATCATGGCCTCCTGGGTCATCATGTGAGGCCATAACGAAATTCTCTTGTGCCAACGGCAATGTTTCTTCTTACTCTTACTGTTCAAGGATGGACTGGTTTCCCGTCTCTCCAACAATATAGACCAGTTGACCTAAAAAAAGTTAATCTGAAAAATATGAACTGGCGAGCAGGAAAAAGGAATCTTGTAAAAACTTTGCGTTCTGAAATATGTAGCTCCTCTGTCATACCCTGAATCAGACTTTGAAGCATGGTATTGTTTTTAATCCAACGGATTCATTGTTCTTGGCCTTCAGATCGAGTTCTTTCATACATAGTTTATATTGAATTCATAGGTGATTACTGAGGAATTTCTTTCCCCCTTTACACAAGGTTGCTCATCACACAATATTCTAATTATTTACACAGCTGTGCTAACTCCTTTTTCTCTACTGTTCACTCTGTATTTCCAGCTGGGCAGTTTGAAATGAAAAGCTATTAATGTCATTTCTGCACCAGCTTGCCTGTCATTTTTGTTCCTTTCGCAAGAAAATATGAACCTGCTTTCCTATATTGTCCATTCTTGATTTACAGTGGAGCTAGCCAGAACTTCTCCATAACGGTCAGTGTCATCTGTCAAGCCTATTATTTTTGGACTGTTTTCTACTATGGTTTATCATTTCTTTTGTGACAGTGAAACCTGCCAATGGTTTCTGGGTTTAGTCTTCATTGCATGGATGGTGTAGTTCACTGAAAAGGAGATTAAAATAAATAAAATAAAAGAAAAAAAATTCACACAATTGAAGGTGATTGTCTCATCAGAGATTAAATAGTTGGTGCACCATGTTTGTGCTAAACAATAATGTTATTTCATTTATCATAGAAGTCGGTTTAGAAATAGGTTACAGATTTCCAGTTCTGCACGCTTATATTGAATTATTGTCTTTTGTGTGGTCTTTCTCATATTGAGTTCCTTTTTTCCTTGATGCTTGTATTTAACTTGGTTGGAGCTCAACTGCTATCCACTGATGGTGTGGTCGTCAATTCCTTGATGTGTTATTTAGCTATTGAAGCTTTTACATACCACTAAAACAATTCTTTTAAAGTGCGGCAAAACAATTATGTGTCTATCTACGTTTGAAGAGCCTTGTATGAAACATATAATGGATTCATTTGTGATCTATCTGCAGGAAGCATACAGTTCTTTTGTATTAATCAAAAGCCAGCACAAGTGTTTACAGAAGCTATGATGGGCTTGACCAAGGAAACTGCTGCATCAAATGGGTTTTTTTTTCCACATATAGAGCCATACAGTTCCGGTTTTCTGAAGGTTTCTGATCTCCACTCAGTTTACTGGGAGCAATCAGGCAATCCAAATGGGCATGTGAGTATCTTGTTATGTGGCTTTACAGTTAGATAATTCCCTTTCTATGCCTAGATGAAAGCTAGAGTTTATATGGTCATTATATGCAACATGGGATCATGTTGGACTTCTAGTCATTATGAAAGCTGTCCCTAGCTGGGGTGATTGGGCAACTTTGGAAGAAAGGTAGGACATTCCAAAACACTCAAAGGTCAATTGCAGGGACAATAGAAGCCAACTTGCTCTCTGTTCTCTCTTGAGGGCATTGGGACGCTCTCTCCCATTCTGACTTCATCATGAGAAGAAACTTATCTGAAGTATTAAAATGTGAAGACATGGCCCTCCCCGACTTGATTTGCTCGGTCTCCTATTATGCACTTGTTATCTTTAGTTTATTAGTGGAAAGACCTCGAGTTCGAAAAAATTATTGGACTTCTAGTTCTTGAGACAGTTAGATGATCGACTGGGCAACATACCCTGACTATCATAGGTTGCATTTCAGTAGAGAGCAGCCGCAGGATGTTAGGTTCATGGATGTGAGAATCTCATACTAGTGCTTGTTGTCACAAAATTCCTTCTCAATTAGAAAATCTTTAAAACGTACAACTTGTGTTTATGGAGCCTGAGAGGCTCAGATAATGTGAGACTCTCTTGCAGATGATTGTTTATTTATAATGTCTGAGGAGCAAGCAATGGTAGTTTTAGCCTGTGACTGGTTACCCATGTGCTAGCACATGTGAACTTCTATTAAAGCTCTACTGCTCTTTCCTGTCTACTTTGTAATAAGAAACACATATTTCTATTCAAGCATCACACACACACAATTATAGACATGCTGTTGTTTGAGACCCCTATTTTCTTGCCATGGTGCTCTCAGTGAACTATAGTCTTAAAGCTCTTCCTTAATTTGTGAGTTTTCTTGTTGCCAGCCTGTTGTTTTTCTTCATGGGGGACCTGGAGGTGGAACATCACCTAAGAATAGAAGATTTTTTGACCCACAGTTCTACAGAATTATTCTATTTGACCAGGTTTTGAATCGTGCCTGAAACCCTAGATTTTGTACCATCTTTACATTCACAGTAAGTTTAGTCTTGTGCTGATCTTGTTCTTCCAGCGAGGCGCTGGTAGGAGTACTCCACATGCCTGCTTAGAGGAAAACACTACGTGGGACCTAGTTAGTGATATTGAAAAACTACGAGAGCTCTTGGACATTCCAGAGTGGCAGGTTAATCTTCTATATCCCGTTTCTTCGGATTCAAATCAGTTAAAATTATAGAATCTAACTGCTTCTCTTCAGAACTATCATACAGGTTTTTGGTGGGTCTTGGGGTAGCACTCTTGCTCTTGCATACAGTCAAAGACATCCTGACAAAGTGAGAAACAACAGCTATGTCTTTGCCTAGTTATAAATTTGTCATTCAACAGTTTGAAATTATCACTCTTTTTTTTTTTCTCAAGGTTACCGGACTTATTCTTCGAGGCGTTTTTCTTTTAAGAAAGAAAGAACTCGATTGGTTTTATGAGGGTGGTGCGGCAGCTGTTTTCCCAGATGGTAGGTGTTTTATGTAAGCAATATGCTACATGTTCAAGATCCACCTATGCATGTCACCCATATAGTTCTTTCAGGCTCTGAACTTGTGGGTCAAATGCTTACTTGCAACTTGATTGGATGATGGAAAGTGGCTTAAATTAGTCCTTTTGCAGTTTCTAGTTGTTATACTAATCAAATTTCTGACAAATTCAACCTGTGCATCATCTGATTTTCATGTTTCGTGCGTTTTTTACAGCCTGGGAGCCCTTCAGAGACTTCATACCAGAAGATGAGAGGAGCAGTTTTATTAGTGCGTATAGCAAGAGGCTCAACAGTGAGGATCCTGAAACACAGGTTTTCGTTGGACTGTTGAATTGTGTTCCTTGTTCATGTGCATCTAATCTGCATATGCTTGTAGAACAATTTATCCATTATTGCTTAGCAGTTGGGCCGGGATTCAAGCTACAATTACTGTCCTTCTGCAGAATATGGATAAGATATTTGAGCTTAACTTTTGCATTTGCTCAGAAACACTAAAAGAAGTAAAACTGAGAAAAGGGAATATAAACCACAGTGGTGATTACTGTATGTAAAATCTATAGAACATTTACAGTTGCCGGGGGTGTCATGTGTGTGTGTGACCAGCAGTTAAAAATGATTCATAAGATTACTTCTGTAAATGCTAAAAGTGAAAATCATATGATAAAGTGGCTTGAAATTCTCAAATAGCATTGAAGTACTTGTTATTGTTGTCATTAAATTTATGATTTTCACGTCCAGTATAAGGCTGCTAAAATATGGACTGGATGGGAAATGATGACTGCTCATCTAATTCAAAACGAAGAGAACATCAAAAGAGGCGAGGATGATGCTTTTTCACTGGTATTCTCTCTCTCTCTCACTCACTCACTCACACATATACAAGCACACAATTATGGACAACAATTAGAATCTCTTTCCTTCAGGAGTGGTCTCTTGATAAAATCTTTATTATTAATGTCGCAATCTCTTTGATACTTTTTCATATGCATGACATTTATTCATTTACCTCAAACCAGATACTATTAAGCAAAAGTCTCACATGGATTAGTGAGTACAAAGATCTTGAGTTTATTAGTTGGGGAAGAAGTTTCCTAAGTTGGCTAGTTTTGGGATGGGCCTTGGACCCAACTTTACATAGTATCAGAGCAGGTACTCATATGTGGGTCTATACCCAAAATATCCATTGAAGAGCCACAAAAGAGGGCTTACACCTAAACTACCCACTTATAGAGCTACAAAAGAGGGCCTACACCTACAATTATTATAGAGCCACAAAAGAGGGCGTACACCTAAAAATTATCCACTTGTAGAGCCACAAAAAAGAGCCTACACCTGAGGGGGAGTGTTAAAGAAAGTCCCACATGGATTAGTAAGTACAAATATCTTGAGTTTATTAGTTGTGAAAGAGGTTTCCAAAGTTAGCTAATCATTTAGGGATGGGCCTTGGACCCAATTTTACAAATATAATGCGCATGAAATGGAAATTCTATTTTAGGAGATGAGAAGCTCCAATGCAGTCAAACTGCTATCTGAGCATACTTTCTTTCATCACTTTTTGAGTCTTTTTATGGTCCTTATTTTATATCAATGATAAAAAGGCAACCTTGATTATGGAGTTCAATATTCATACTTTTTTTTGTCTCTTTGGAAGCAGGCATTTGCACGAATTGAGAACCATTACTTTGTCAATAAGGGTTTTTTTCCTTCAGATTCGTATCTGTTGGATAACATCGATAAGATACGACATATTAAAACCGTAATTGTGCAGGTAAGCTGCTTGCTTCCATTAATTTTATCCGATAGATCACTGAATGCATGTGGTTAAGTTTCTTGTGGGAGGACAACACAAAGTTGGGCCCGGCAATCCTACCAATGAAATGGAGTTTTGTGACTGTAATGGAACTGTCCTTCAGAGAGTCAGTGACACTATAGCATTTGCTTGATAGGATTTTGAAAATTTCGGGATAACTTAGTCTTGAACAACTACTTTACAGGGAAGATATGACATGTGCTGCCCAGTGATGTCAGCCTGGGATCTTCATAAGGCTTGGCCAGAGGCTGAATTTAAGGTCAGATTGATTATTTTTTAGACTTTTAGTGGTTTGATTCTCCTACGTATCATCTTTTAAAAGACAGTAGAAACTGGACATCTACATTAGTTTCATTAGTTTGAACTGAATATGGGCAAAGATTGCATAGAGAGATACCCTTTTCTAATATAATCTTTTTGAGTTTGATCCTGATGCTTCTACTCATGATATTAGTACTCACGTTCGTTGATTTTGGTTAGATCTCAATCCAATTAGTTAAACTTATTCCTCGTCCTGTCTGAAACAGGTTGTCCCAGATGCAGGTCATTCAGCAAATGAACCCGGAATTGCTGCAGAGCTGGTAGCAGCAACCCAGAAGCTTAAGCGCTTGTTGAAGAATCCAAAGGGATGAAAAAAATTAGTTGATTTCCAAAAACATTTTACTGTGATTGATAGTTGTTGGATTTACCCAATAAATTATGAGCACATTGAATCAATCCAAACCTGAATTATTGCAACTAAATAAATTTTTTCAACAAACAAAATTTTCTTACAAAAGAATTGACCCAAAAGAATATAGAACATCTTACAGATGAGAAGCATTTATCTACACCTCTACACAGAAGTTTTTGTGATTTGACCTTTTCATCTTCAATGGGAGGCACAAGAAAAGTAGCCCGTCCCTGTACACATCTTTTCTTCCCAAAAAGCACTTATCACTCTGGATTCCTCATTCTCATCTCTAATTTCTTCATTACAATTTCCCAGTTATACTATCTGTTATCTCATTCTATCTGTTCACCAATCAAATCAAGACCCACTAACAGGAAAGAAATTCCCTGAAAGAGTAAGAAGTAGAAGTGAATGCCCTGAGCAGAAAGCAAACTCCTGGCCGATGCAGTCAAGAGCAGAAAAGCCAGAGCCAACTCTTTCCTATATATTCTGTTATGCTTCTTCTGTTTTTCTCTTTGCTTTTTATGAAGTAGTCCCTCTTTCTCGACTATGTCCAGGTTGGGTTCTGATGCACCTCTGTGAAGCCGAGGCTCTTTTTCAACCAAAGACAGCAGATCACCTTCAGATGAGCGGCCGGATTTCTTTGTAACCACCCACTCGTAAGCGCTTCCAAGTTGAAATAGGCCTGATATCATAGCATTGAATTTGGTGACGGACATTGTGTTTTCAAATAGAAGGTAAGGGACAATAAAGGGGAAAGATTTTGGGGCTGGGAGGATGTTGAGGAAGGACATGGTGGCTGGGATGTAACAAACCACCCAAGCAGGTAGCTCAGCTTCGGGGACAAACATGGTCATGGGTAGGATAATGCAGAATAAGGTAAATGAGTAAAAAGGCAATATGAGTTTTCTGAGGAGGAAAAAAAGGAAAATGAGGTTTGCTTTCTTCCAAATGCTTATCTGCATCAGCCAGAGTGCAAGATTCAGAACAAGTATATGAGAGTGGGTAAAATTGTTGTTATCATCCGTTGATTAAAACTGAAGCAGTTATGACATATTTAGTACCTTTGATCGGATGACTGCAGGCAAACAAAGACGGAACAATTGCATGGGGCCTGAGTGCCATCTGTGTTGCTGCTTTCTGTAAGCTTCATAGGATTCAGGTAGTTCACACTGGCACTGTAGTTGGAAAGATGCAGGTTTTGCATAAGCGAATAGAAGAAAAAGGACAACTATTAAGACAGGACAAAAGCCAAAGCAAATGAAAATCAGGGAGTGCAGATTATTTTGTGCAGATTGGTAGACCATTTGTGTTTGGTGGAGAGCACACATCTTGAAGATTATAGAACTGGAGAATCAAACTCAATAATCATGTGAGATCAAGTAGAGCCTGATAAGATTTTGGAAAAGGTATCATCTGCAATTTTAAATGACTAAAATGGTGTAGTCTAACATTTTAAATAGAATAGTTCTTCACCAATGGACACCTTTTCACCTGTTCCACTCATGCCCATGAAGACCATTTCCACAAAGAAGAAATTAAATGTTCAAGTGGGTCCCTTGAATACCCATTCAAAATTAGAAGCATGATGTGTTTTCTCATGAAAAAAACAAAAATACAGGCAGGTCCCACATCTTTCAATTCATAATAGAACTATCTGTTGCTTTTGAAGCAGAATAGACTGATGCTATTTTACAACTGCCAAGTTCTTGACATGTGTTCTGCTTATAATTTGTGGCAACTACTAGCAACCTTCCAGATACAAGCAGGTGATTTGGATTTTTTAATGGGTTCTGTCGGCCAATTCCATTGAACAGACTTTGATCCTTTTTAAAAGGAAAGAATAAGAGAAGGCATCCTGAGACATTCTGGAAACAAATGGAGCCTAACCCTAAAGAGTTCGCTGAGGAGACTTCAGACTTACCCATGATTCCATCAGCCATACATGTGCTGACGCATTCTAATGGGGAGAAGTTGCTAATGGAAGGAGGAATGGATTGTTGACATTAAGAGCCAGTGTTAGAAATTATCGAACTTGTCCTTCCAGTTCAAATTTTTACCAATTCAATCATGGACTGCAATGGGAATAGTCAATATTCAGCAAAGAAAAACAAGATAATTCCTGTTGCTTGAGTTGATTGTTCCCATCAAATTGATGGTTCAGTTCCTTTCCACATCAAGGCGGAGCCAAGATGTATTCCTCCTCCTCATCTAAACCAAACACAGAAAAGTATAGACTACAGTCCTAACCGATCATAAACAGAAAATTAAAGCTCAGATAAAATTCAAAGTAGAAGCTTGTACAAACCTCAACATCATTGAGGAAGACGAATTTCCATCCATGCAAATGGGCTCTAACAGCAATATCCATGTCCTCAACAGTGGTTCTCTCTAGCCATCCCCCTGAATCCTCCAAGGCCTTTATCCTCCACACTCCAGCAGTTCCGTTGAATCCGAAGAAGTTGATCAAAATACCATTAACTTGTTGCTCCACTTCGAAATGGAAAGCAAGGTTTATGTTCTGCAATCTTGTCAACAAGTTCTCGTCCTTGTTCACAAAGGACCATCTCGTTTGTACAAGCCCAACTTCATCATTATCCTGCAACAGTGAATATTAATGAATCTCTGTGTGTACAACAGGAACAATAAAAATGGAGTTGGAACAGTAAATTTCCTTCGCGGAATGGTTACCTTGAAATGGGGAACTGTTCTTTTCAAGAAATCTGAGGTGGGCTGGAAATCGGCATCGAAGATAGCAACAAATTCATAATCCTTCACATAGCTACAACCCATGGCGGATTTCAAGTTACCCGCCTTGTAGCCGTCTCTGATTACACGGTGCCTGTAAATGATATTGGCTCCATTCTGCTTCCATTTCTCCACTTCATCTTTGATCAGCATTTGTGTGACTGGATCGTCTGAGTCGTCAAGGATTTGTATCAGAAGGTTGGATCTCGGCCAGTCCAGATTGCAAACTGCAGCAATTGATTGTTGATATACCTGTCATTTGCGTGAAGAACAGAAATTGTAAGCAAAATAAATTAGATTAAATTCATTTTCTTTTGCAGGATCCAATCCGTCTTGAGAAGTCGATTAAGGATTTCCAATTTAAATCGCAAATCCGAGACTCGAGGTGTTTTTTTTTTTAAAGAAATAATCGAAAAGTTACAGCGAAAACCAAACAAAATCCACAAACCGACAACCTCTGAGTACTGAAAAAAGAGATTCAACCGGCCAGCAAATGGGAAAAGTGTATCTCCATAACGGAAATGCAGTCAATAAAGTAACAAGAATCGCCTCGCAATCAATGACGGAAGATACAACTAAAATTCAATCGAAATACGTAAATAAAAGAGAGAAGAAATGATAACAGAAGAAAAACTTCAATTTGCATACCTCTTTCTCATTGCACATGGGGATCTGAACAAGAACCATGGGAAAAAATCCCCCGCCATCTCCAGATTCCACGTCTTTGATCTCCACTTTCGGCACCGGTTTGATTTTCTTCAGTTTAATCCAGAAGCATCCCAAACAGAGGATCAATCGATCGAGGCTCTGGATGAGAAACAGCACAGTGCAAGCATTTGCCAGAAACTGAAGCGGCGGAGCGAGGTACTCCACCCTTACCACAACCCACCGCGAGTAAAACCAATCAAAAACTCCCTGAATCCCGAAGGATCCTGCAAATAATCTCTGCAATTGCAGGCGTGAGGCATCGAAATGCCATCCCTTGTAGTATGCCGCCACCTCGAACCCTAGCAGCATTACCGACATTACGAGGAACAGCTTAATGCACCCGTAGAATCTTGTCCTGATAGTGGGATTTTCCTGCTCGTCATTTCCAGTATCGGAGTCCGTTCTTCCGGAGGCCACTCGCCGGCGAATCGCGGCGGCGAGACCGAACATTGCAGAGGCAATGGAGGTAAGACAACCGGCGGCTCTATGGGCTTTCAGGAGGAGAACCCAGGTGAGCTGCTTGGCGTTTTTCCCACGGCCTTTTTCTCGGGCAACCCTTGCTCCGGGGGGCATTAATTCCTCCTCGTCGGGACCTTCCAACTCCACCATGGACCAGTTGGGATTCTCCATCTTAACGACTACCGGGGTGCCCCGGTGGCTCTCCTTCGCCCACCAGTCAAATGAGGGAGCCATTACTACAACCTTTTTCTCTGCTCCTCCTCTGACACAATCCTCAACCCTGACAAAATAACGTCTCCAATTGAGCGCCTTTCCTCCTTCCTTCCTTCCTCTTCCCTCGAAATGAGCTCGGCACCGAGTTCGGAGACCGGATAATGTTACCGGAAAAAGAAACGCTCGGAAGATTTTGTTCTCCAAAAATGGCAAACTCTATATTTTCCAGACTAGCCCACAACAAACATTGGAAAAGAAGATAAAGATCACTTCTCGGGTAGATTCAGAGGCAAAAACAGCAGGGAGATTGATCCTGCTCAACTCTCGCGTCTCCCAAAAAAAGTAAAAACGCAAACTAGTGAATTGGAGACGTGAGAACCAGAAAGAATAAATACTGAGATCAGTTCAAGAAGCCGAAACGATGACAAATAGATGAAAGGAGCAAAAAACTAAAAGCAGCATTGAAACGCGTGGGGAGAGGAGATCAGATGGAGGGGGAGATGGACGTCTGATTCATGGCGAGTTGTGGTTTTATGATAGAGACTGCAGCCTTGGAAGCGTCCAAAACCGCTCTCTATCGATTCCAGCTTGCACAAACCTACTGCAACTCTCCAATACGAGAAGAAGAAAAAACATGAATATATAAATAAATAAATAAAACCGCACAGAAGGAGAGAGAAGACGAACAGCTCAACACGTCTTTGATTTGGGAATAAGGTCAACAAAGAACGAAGGTCTCCCCTTCTCAGTCTTTTATATGACCAAATATACGACAGTAAAACATTTTAAAAATGGAAAAAGTGAAATGAAAGCTCGAGAAATGTAGATTGTAGATTACTCTGGTATTAAGAGACAGACAAGTATTACCAGCTCGGATGTGTAAAATCAAGCGCTGGGTTCATCAATTGAGAAACAGAAACGGAAATTCTCACAATTACCAGAAGCCACATTGATGAAGAAGAAAGCTCCATGAAACCGGCATTAAAAGCAGAAAAATTTCATAGCCTGTCAAAAAAAAAAAAAAAAAAAAAAGGGCAATCTCTTTTATAGGGAAAGACCTTGTACTGCTTACAAGGGCGAAAATCGAAGGAAAGCAGATATTCTCTCTACCAAAGTCGCATCTTTTTCTGATTCTCTCTCACTTTTTCTTTTTCTTTTTTATTTTTTAATTTCAGGGTGATTTCTTTCTCCTTTTTTGTGGTGAGGAAGAGGGATCCATCCATGGCCGTAGGCCGTAGCCTCTGGTGGGAAGACCAAGTTGCTGTAGTAAATAATGAGGCAATCTGTGTCGACGGCCACTGACATCGACAGCCAAACTTAATACGCCAATAATGATGCAATTAATCGTCTGATTTCCAGCTAATCTGTACAATTTCCTCTAACTTTCCGGGTCCCACTTCAGAGACTCAGAAAGGTGAGTTGATTCACCTAGTGTCTTCTGAGTCAACCCAGGTTTGTGACTCACAAAAAAGAAAGGAAGGTGTGCAGGTGGAGCGGCAGCAATGATTCGCCACGTGACTTTTGAGTAGATTCCAGCCCATTGCGTCAGTCCATGACGTAAAAGTAATAAAATGGGCTTTTTCTGCTTTTCAAACTTTGAATTTCACAGCGGGCCCCCACAAACCGCGAGTAATAAATAACAAACACGAGACATTCGCACGCGTCAGCGTCCCTGTCGGACAGGTAATAACGAAACGGATAACCTGACATTTTTTATTTCTTTTCAGATTAATCGCTTTTTTTATTATTTTATAAAATATATAAAAAAAAACAAAAAACAGATAACAGAGCAACAGAATCCGAGGAAGGTGGGCCCGTCCGCGTCCCACACTCAGCGGCGATCGGTACACGTGGCATCCCACCGTCCGAGGCCCTTGCCAGGCTGTCCCCCACGGCGAACCCTGTCCCTCCGCTGTTTTCCGTTCTCAATTTTTAGAATTAAATTAAATAACCGAGGGTTATCGTAAAGTGCCGTGGACGCGCTTTGCCGCGGCTCGTAATTCGTGAACCACTAAACCCTAACCCGCGGGAAACACTAAAGTCGGTGGAGTTCGCTACTCCGCAGCGCCAGGCGAACCGGCGGTTCTGGTGAGTGGGACCCTGGGTACCATAACGAGGAGTGCACGAAAGGACTCGACGTGATGCATGGATGATGGTAGGTTTCATGCATGACAGCTCGAACCCGAGTGGAAAGCAGTTTCTTCTTTCCGGAAACGTGGTCGAAATTTCTTTCCGGAAAAAATAGAAGAAAAAGAGAGTCAAATGAGGCATAACCGTAAAAGTATGTCTTAGTGGGGGCCATTTTCTTTGTATTATCTTGCTCATGAACGTTTTAATTATTTATTAATATTTTTAGCAGGTATTGATCAGGGAAATAGGCTATGGGGTAGTTATTACCTGTTATCTACCAATGATGAAGAGACACGTGTTGTGATGACATCTAATTGTTAGTGAATGTGGTTATCTGCTAATTAATTAAGCTCTAATCAAAACCATTAAATCCATTAATAAAAAAAATAATCTGAATTAATTAATTAATTAATTCTCCTGCCAATTAAATCTCACCTTTTTTTTTACTTCTTCCCTTCAAATTGGTGATCATTGTTTTCTTTGTTAGAATAGGCAGCTTGCATAAATAAATGTGAGAGAAGAAACATCACTTTTAACCCAATGAGAAAACTCCAAATAAATAAATGTGAGAGAAGAAACATCACTTTTAACCCAATGAGAAAACTCCAAATGTTAGGCTTATAAGACGGCTCAAATTTAAAGGTAGACCAACCCAATTTTTATAGTAATAAAAAAGGTTTACTTACTTTGAAAGGGTAGCTCAAAGATATCACTTAGATAAAAACAATAAAATAATTGATTTAGGTTGAATGTCGGACACACACACTTGTTATTTATGAGTAGTCGGTCTATAGGTATTACTCTGAAGTGATTTTAAAAAAATATATATATAACAAATTAAAGAAATACTTAATGGTGTGAATAAGTGATTAGATTTGATTACGGAGGGAGATAAACAAAATTTTTAAACAATTTCCATGAACTTTGCATGATAGAGGAATAGTTGAAACAAAGATGTTCTACTCTTTGGTAGATCGATAATCCTTGTAAGGATTGATCGATCAATCACCTCTAACTTTGAAAAAAGAAAACCAAAGGTTTTGATCACAACCAATAGATTTTATTTTATTTTATTTTCTCGCTTTGATTTAAAAAAAAAAAAAACTTAGGATGGACTTCACATAAAAAGACTCCAAAAATAGATGATTAATCAAACCTTTAAAAAGACTATCGACCAAACAGAATAAAAGTAGTCAAGGTTTATAACATATGATCGATCAAACAAACAAGTGTGATCAATTAGACGGAGGGCAATAGAGACAATTCATAAGATTGCAGAAAAAAAAAAACCTAAGGAAGGAGAAAAAAGACAAAAATCAAAAGTAATTTACATCATGCCACTACTATGAATATATCTTCCAACGTTTTCCATCTTCTACTCATTTTTCATGTAAAAAACGTGCCTACTTTGATACCATGTTAATTTTAGAGAGGACGCATTGATGAGAAAAAACAAAAGAAAATGTGTGTGTGTGTGTGTGTGTGAGAGAGAGAGAGAGAGAGCTCGTATATATTGATTTAAGAGAAATAAGGAGAGAAATGTTCCTTCCTATAATGCTCTAACTAAGAAATTTTTTTCTCCACTTCTTATTTAATTTGTCATTCAACCGTGACACCTTCTTTGTATGAGACTCGCCTTAGATTCTTTGACAATAATGTCTTTAACAACCCCGACAGGTAACTACAATGTCACATGTGTGACACAAGTGTTTTGTACTCATGGGACCAGGAGGGAATAGATGTGATCAGGGAAGGATGACAGGGGGCATTGTCCATGGAGAGCTTGTTTGGAACGTTTTTAAGGGACTTAATTGCTTTGCCGGCTAGGTGTAGCCATGGGTTGCTCTGCATGTGCTCGTTTCAAGTGGGGCGATGCATCCTCCCTGCCAGATACTCCAATATTTCCTATTGGTTTCCCTTTTAGCTTTTCGTTTTTGTTGTTCGGTCCTAAACTATCGTTTTCTTTGACGTTCTGGTAATGAATAATCGTAATTGGAGAGATAAACGAGAAGGTGAAGACAACTTCACGTGTACTTAGATGCTTCTGGTCGGATCAATTCAGCTTCTGGGTTCCATCGAATTGGTTAATCTAAGCTTGAATGATGGCTGGTTTGTCAGGTCTTGGAGGATTCTCTGATCATATTTGCTCCCTTGGAAACGCGACAAAGATGCATGGGGGGGTTTGGCATTCCCCCACCTTGCTGGTCTCCTTACCATTGAAGCCAGCTTCTCAGATTTACCGGTGGGAAAAAAACCACTTTTTACAGTCAAGTTTGTGGTTACGGTATACCTCTCCCACTTCAGGGAAGCCTGTCCTTCTTGTCTTTTCTAGGTGATATTTCCCTAGTCTGGTTCTTTGTTTTTCGCCTTGTGTCCTGTAACTTTAAGATGGAAAGTGGAAACGGCAACCGGAGGGTTTTTCAGATGTGCCTATGACTCTTGGAAGTGAACTGGTGTTAGCTGTAGTAGAGGGGGATTCTGTCTCATTCTCTGTTTCCTTTCGTTGTGGCTTCCAATCTTGATCGTGCATTTGGTCGATAGTGAAGATGACCTAACGAGACTCATGCGAGCCACGTTGGCTTTCACTTTCTACTACATTTTGCATTTGGTCGATAGTGAAGATGCACCTATTTATTTATTTATTTATTTATTATATTCATGACTTTTAATATTATATTAAATTACTAATTTAATAGTGATAATTTAGATATTGTAAAAATAAGAAATTGATTAAGTATCTAGACATTATAAAAGTAACCATGTTTTTTTAGATATTTTTTTTATATTTAATTAAATTAATATTTTATTTTAAAATTTTAAATTATTTATCTTATTTTGTTAATTAAAAGGTAAATAAAACTATCTTAATAAAGTTAAATGTATCAAAGTATTTTATTAATAAACTCATTCTCCACTTTTCACTACATTTTGCATTATACACACTAACACAAGAAAGTACTTTACACTTCACTTTCCATTGAACACACTAACATAAAAAAGTAATTCACTTTCAATTTCACTTTCCATTTCACTTTAAAAATTGCATATATATAGAGAGAGAGAGAGAACACATCCATGTTGTCGAAACTTCCTAGAATACAATGACATAGTGATAATTAAACTTTATTTTTAATAGAAACTTCTCGTGCATAAGTTCTTAGCTTGAAAGGCTTTGGGTTTGTTGGTTTTGTCTTCTTAGACTTAGAACCAATAGCTGCACAAGCAGAAGCTCCCTCCTTTTCTCTTGGGTAATTGTATTTAAATTTGAGTCCCTGAAACCAATTCAACTACATGAATGAGTACAGGAAACAGAAATCGAGAAAAAGCAAATACTTTTGCAAGTGACATGAAACTGACTCCCAGGTTTTCAAACCCATACCTGTTGTTATCAAAGGCAGAAGCATTTTCCTTGTCAACAGTTTCCATGGATCTACTACAAGAATTCCAATAACAAAATGTTCTTTGAGTATTAGCAATTTTTGTTCCATGAAAAGATTCTAATGTTGGATGTTTCTCTTCCAAGTCATTTTGATATGTATTTGATTTCAGGATTCCTTCTTTAGTCGTGAATTCTTTTACAACGACAACCTTCTCCTCATTATCTTCTATTGGGAAATTTTCACTCTTCTGTTTGTCTTTGTTTGTTCGCTTGAGCCATTCTGAACTCCTTTAAGAATCCTCTAACATTTCTTTCAAACTTTTTCAGTCACCCTTGCAGTCCTAAGCTTTGTCGAGATCAAAATTATGAGACTTCACTAAAGGGTTTGCTAGATTTAAAGAAGGTGCATATCTGGAAGGTACATACTTCGACTTGCTGTTCATCTAAGTACAGAGCTTTTACAGGAAGGTCATTGCCATCCAATGTTCTTTTAGCAGTTTTATTAAGATTATAATTTAGCTTACCAGAACTTCTAAAAGGTTCTAGATTCAACGAGGGCCTTTTGTTCCTAGGAGTAGTCAATGCCTTTGACACAAGACCAGATTGTTTTACTTCTGCATTACTTAGAGTTGACTTAAACATTGAAATGATAGGGACTTTCACTTTGTTTTCTCCGTTTTTTTTGTGAAATGGATGCATCACAACTGATCTGGGTATTCTATATCATTTTGGAGGTGCAGAGAATGGGCAGTTTGACAATTCATTGATATGCAAAAGAATATTGCATTAATACTTAAAAAGAATGATCATACTAGAAGCAATTGTTTTAGTAAGATATTTATTTGTAAACCTTGTTCTATTTTTACTCAGTGCTTTTCTTATCTCGGGGTTCCTTGCCGCCATAACCTGTATAGTCATAAGCCAATAATCAACATATGCAACTAAAATAAGAAGTATAAAACCATAAACAAAGAACAATCACAAACCTAGAGAATTTATTTTTTTTGTAAATAGCATTTAGATCCATATCCTTTGTGTGCTCCTGATTTCATCCTACATAAAACGAAAACAACATCTAAAAGTTTGGAATTTGGTATCAAGAAAACATTACCCTGAGCAGGACCAATGAAACAAAGAAATTAAACACAATCGGGTCCAAGAGCAAAATAGTCAAGGCGTATAGATAGTTGGTCACAAGGATGCTAATTCGTTGGGACATCCGGACCACGGGTTTTCAATCGTGACGTATATTGATAGCCCCTAATCCTACATGTATACAGTAGAAGAGGGAATATGAATCAGGCAAACAAAGGGGAATAGGGCACCCAAGGATCCAATACAGCACATCCACTGGTAGTAGCAAGATTGTCTCTTAAAGGACAATTAGTTACATGAATAAGGAATAAAAAGACAGAGCTAGCAGAAAAGGAAATGAGAAGAAAACTAACTTAGTGAAGACCCTCGAAGTCCTTTCTCATACTACAGTCTCCAAGATTCTATTTTCAGAGCGAGGTTGGACAAGGTACTGTGAGATTGACGATGGAAGGTAGAATTGACTGAGTGGAGAAGGAGGTGTCAGAACTGAAGAACAAGAGAGAAGAGCTCAAAATCGACATGACATCGATTTGAGAGCTTCTTATGGAGTTCCAAGAGGGGATGTGCACCAATGAGAAATCACCAACCAAAGAAATGTTGGCAACTCAAGCTGACGGTGGTACGATGGAGAGCCAATGGGAGAAACAAGCTCAGAACCGAGAGAGAGAAGACTGGACCTATCGATATTATCAGGCAAAGCCCCATACGGGTGGCTCTATCGTGCCATATCGCTATTTCATTGTGAACGTCATCGAGGAAGAAGATAGAATTCCATCGATCGTTGTCTGTCTAAAGGGGATAGCTCTAAATTGGTTTCAGATGGTGGATAGGAGGGTTCTAATGCGTACCTGGTCACAATTTCAGGCGGCGCTCCTCGTCAATTCTACCCCCGCATATGGGAGGCATGTGCGAGGTCCTTTTCACACTCTGACAGGACCACACTGTCACTGCCTATAGGGAGCAATTCGACCTCCTCTCAGCTCTGCTTGTCAACGAGTCAAACGAGCTGTTGATGGGGACTTTTATCAATGGGCTTTGGGATGATGTCTAAGCCGAATTTTGAGTCAACTCACCTGAGTCGCTTCTCGCTTGCATGGTACTTACCAAATTGATGAACATAACTCAATCCTAGGTTGCATGCACGATTTTATGTGGCATGGGCCTAGGATGGTGGGAATAGGGTGGATTGCAGGATCGAATGAGAGGTCTTTGTCCCAGATCACACCCATCGCCAAACCAAAGGGGTTTCCTCCCATGTCCCTGACAATAGTGGCAACGAGACGAGATTTCACTTATTGGTGGGTGATACAGAAGCACAAGCAAAGGGTGTTTTAGGTGCAATGAAAAGTTTTCACCAAGACATCGTTGTTGGCTGTGCCAACTGCATGTTATGATCGTTTTCGATGAAGAGGACTCGTTGTAGGACCATGATGATGCCTCCGCAGGAGAACTAGAACCCTTCACACACAATGATGTAGGACGATGGCAGAGTGTTGTTGCCATGAGAAAAAAAAGAGAAAGTAGAAGGAGGAGAAGAAGAAAGAGGAAGAAAAGAAGAAGAAGAGAGCATGAGTAAAGAGTTGAGACCAGGACATCTCCAACCATCATGCTAATTTCCAAACATCATGAGTTTAAATAGAGACCTAAAACCCTAATGACATTTCAAAATTATCAAAATACCTCTGATGACTAACAACAAAAATGTTCCTGAACAAAAAAATTATTTCTAAGAACAATACAACATATAAATAAATAAAATAGAGACTAATATGTCCTAAATGCCTCACTCCCTAACTAAAATGTCCTGTTGTCGCTCGGTGTCTTTAGTATAGACTCATGTGATCAATGGTACACAAGGGGAGTCCTCACCAACTCTCTCGATCTGGGAAAAACTCAACCCTATCAAGTAGGACTCTGATGGTACTCCAATAAATCAGGACCCACCTGTTATAATGTGTCTCTCGTAATCTATGTACAGTCAAAATTTGGTCGCCCTTTCCATCGCACTAGAAAGTTGAACCATGCCACACTTGTTGATCCAAAACTGCATCAATATGTTCTTTATGTACTGGAGCTATGGGTAATGGATCTAAAGAGGTATCAAGCAAGGAAGTGGAAGTGTATCAGATGACGAGGTGGAGTCAAAAGGTGATAAAAAGGGATCATCATGAATAGAGGGGTGGTCCCTATATGCCAAGCCTTCAAAATTAAAAGTAGAGTTAATGCCTAAATCTGATGGCAAATCAACAACATAAGTATTTTGACCTACCCTTTTTAGAACTTTAAAAGGTCCTACACTATGAGCTTACAATTCTCAAGCAAATCCCATAAGAAATCGCTCAAACCTAATCCAAACCATGACGTAGTCACCCATATTAAATTGTTTACATGTTTATGCACATCGACCTAAAGTTTATATTGGTCATTGCTTGCTGATAGATGCCATATTCTGACATGAGAACTAGGTTAATTATAATAGAATAACCTTTATAATTGTGTTATAGGTGGTTACTTATCGGTTTTCAAATGAAATGAGCATTTATTGAATTTGGCATTAATCACTGTCGATATTGCATATTTCTCCCTCCTGAATTATATTTCATTATTTTTTTAGTCTTATTTCTTCCTGAAATGCTTTTTATAGATTCAATTATGGAATTTCAGGAGAATTTGGGTGGAGAAGAAGATATTTACCAAAATGCCTTAGTGAAATGGAGGTAATTTTTAGGGCAAATCGTTTTAAAATAAAAAAAAATCATATTTAAAGGGAGGAGCGTGAAAGGAAAAGGGAGAGTATTGAAAAACAGAGGAGCACCGTTGACCGAAACAGGGGAGGATCCGAGAGGAGTTCCCCACCGCCGTTCGCCGAGCCACCGTCGTCCACCACCATCCGGCAACCGAGAACAGACCCGAGGAGAGCTCAAGAGAGTCTCCGTCGCGGCGATTTCGACGCTGCCATTCTTTGCTCGCTAGGCCAGGAGGGGATCCAAGAGGGCTTCTCCGGTGCCACTTCTTCTTTCCGACCATCCTTCAGTGTCGTTTACATATTCCGACCAGTCCCGAAGCCATTCCGACTCCAACCGAGACTCGAGAGAGCCGATTAGAGAACGTCAGCTCTGTTTCGCTCTTCGTCGGACGTTACCTCCGTCCGTCGGCTTCTAACCGTCGTCGCCGGCGTCGTCTCTACCTCCGGCCATTCACTATTGCTACCCGACTCCACCAATTTCCGAAAATTGCAGCACCCGTGAGAACGAGTTGCTGCCCGAGCGAGAGGAGGAAGAAGGGGAGTAATTCGTCATTATTGAATTTAATTTTTTATATGGTTTGAACTTAGGTTTTGAATGTTAATTGAATCCGATTTGATAATTAAGGTTTATTTAAGATTTGTTTTCTTGATATTTGATTAAATTAGTTAATTAGGGTAAGATTATAATTGAGGTTGGATTTTGGTATTTTAATCCGATTTCTGTCTTTAACTCTAGGCGCCCGAGAGGGGCTAGACGCAAGGATTGAGAATTCGGATTCATGGTTATGTGGCGCTCGAGAGAGGCACAAATCACGGTAAAATCCAAAGTTGATAATTTTAGCATCATCACAATAGGAAATTAATTCTCTGCATTCTATTGTAATCCAATCTTTGTCATTAACTCTAGGCGCCCGAGAGGGGCTAGACGCAAGGATTGAGAATCCGAATTCGTGGTTACGTGGCGCTCGAGAGAGGCACAAATCACGGTAAAATCCAGAGTTGACGTTTCCTGTTGTGCAAGTAGTTAATTAAATTATTGCTTGATAATTTAGGATATAATTAGTGTTTAGTTCATATTAATTCATCATATTTGGTTAGGCTAGTTGACTGAAGAATACACGAAATTCAATCCTCCCTGTGGATATGACCCTCGCTTACTGCTAGATTACATGAACGATTCGTACGCTTGCGAGGTATAAAAATCGATGTAACTAAAATTCTATATCACTTGCTTGGATTCGTTTAGTGATTTTAACATGCAGGTCTTGAACCCTTCGTGCAAATGTTATAACAGACTCTGAAACCCTAACATGAGATGACATGGGTATGAGATCCAAAGGTTTCCTAGGCTGATAACCATAGACAACTTAAAAAATGGGTTGATACCTATGAACATATTGACCGAGTTATTGTAGGCGAATTGAGCTGTTGGGAGAATCAATCCCAAGTGAGATGGTGATCTCCTACAAGGTAGCGAAGGAAGTTCCCCAGTCCTTGATTAACGACTTTAGTTTGACTATCAGTTTGGGGGTGGTAGGTAGTAGAAAATTTCAATTTAGTACCCATCAAGTGCCAAAGAGCTTATAAAGTAGACATTCCTATCAGATACAATGGTTTGAGGTAGGCCATATAACTTGATGATCTCATCCAAGAAAAGTCGCATGACTTTAGAGGCGTCAAAGATTTTAGTAGGGACTGGTACAAGGGATAAAATGAGCCATCTTGGAAAAATGGTCTACTACAATGAATAAAGGTATGTGGAATTCCTAAAATAAACTCTATGTTGATCTTTGTCCAAGGACATGTAGCGATTGGTAGGGGAGTATAAAACCATGTGTTTTGCCAAATGGCATGTCCTACCAACTTGACAACTTCCATTTTTAAACTATGCTAGTAAAATCAACACTACTCCGCGATGGTCTTATTGCACCCAAAATATCCACAAAGTCATCCTGCATGAGTTTCCCAAATTAAAAAGTCTAGTATTGACACGTGGGGAATGCATAGCCTGGTTAATCAAAATAGATAATCATTCTGGATGTGGTAGTCATCTTTCCCGCAGTTCAGTATAAATGTTACAGAAGTCAGGACATAAAAGACACTTGTCTATAAGCTTCTCAAAGTCAATAACTTGAATGCTCATGGTGGACAATAGACTAGTTCTACAACTTAGGGCATCAACCACATTATTTTCACTGGTTGATTTATGCTTTAGGACAAACGAATACTCCTGCAGGTACTTGACCCATTGACCATGCCTATGGTTGAGTTTCTTCTGGGAGTTGAGATAGCGAAGGGCCTTGTGGTCGGAATATATGATAAATTCTTATTGAAGTAGATAGTGATGCCAATACTGTAGAATGATTGCATAGAATTCTTTATCATAGGTTGAGTACTTTTGTTTAGCGGCATTAGGTTTTTTCACTAAAATACGCAACTGGATGTCGCACCTGACTAAATACTCCTTTACCTATCTCTGATATGTCTCATTATACCTCAAACACCTTAGAGAAGTCTAGTCATCTCATAGTAGGTTTTGTCATATGTTTCTTGATTTTTTGAAAAACACGAGAGGCAACTTTCGACTACAAGAACTCTCATTTCTTCATGCAATTCGTGGTCGGAGAATGATGATGCCAAATCCCCTAATAAATCATTGATAGAAAGTGGCTAGAAAGTGGCAAGACCATGAAAATTTCAAACCTCGCGGAGAGTAGATGGTTTTGGCCACCAGACGATGGTTTTCACCTTCTAGGGGTCGATAGTGATGCATGCGGAAGTTACCACAAAACCCCAAAAAACCACTTGATAAGTTAGACAGGAACATTTGTAGAGATTGACATAAAACTTGTCTTTCCGAAATGTATGGCAAACTTGGTGGAGATAGTCATGATGTTGGTCTTTGGTCTAGCTATAAATGAGAATATCATTAAAATAAACCACCAAGAGCTTGCCAAGGATGGTCGAAACACTTGTGTCATCATGTGCATAAAAGTGGTAGGTGTATTTGACAGTCTAAATGACATCATCATCCATTCATACAACCCATTTTTTGTCTTGAAGGTTGTTTTCCATTCGTCTCTTGGGTGAATCTGAATTTGATGGTAACTACTTTTAAGGTCTTGAAAATATAGTGACACCCATCAATATTGTTAGGAATTAAACGCCCTAATTCTAAACTGACGAGAACAATAATAATAATCGTGGAAGAAAGGAAAAACAAACACGAACAAACAACAAGATTTATATAGGTTCGCCTCAAGGTGAGACTACGTCCTATCTTCTACTGTTGTAGAAATCCAATATAAAGATGAAATAGTTTACAAGAGAGATCTCACACTTACAGGTGTTTTTCTCTAACCTCTTCTTGACTGCAACTGATGATCTTACTCTGGGTCATAAAACCCTAACGACTACGCCCCCAAATATAAAGAGAAAATTAGGACAACCGAATTACAAGTGTAAAATCCCCAATCCACGACACAGCGTAAAGTGTTAATTAGGCTTCACAACTTAACAAACATATCTATCATATCATCCAGTCGGGGGATCGGGAACCGATATTTCATAGTGTCCCTACTGTCCACACACATTCACCTAGTGTCATCCTTCTTCAGTGTGAGTAGGGTTGGTACTATTCAAGGACTTAAGCTCTCTCTATGAATAACTTTTAAAGGATCTCATTCACTTGTCGTTGTAGTTCTTCATGCGCGGCGGGATTCATCCGATTGTGCAGTAAGTTTGGCAATGTAGCTCTTGGCACCAAATCTAAGACATGTTGGATGTCAAGCATAGGTCGTAGTGTATCTGGAAGCTCCTTGGGAAAGACATCTTAAAATTCCTGTAAAATACACTCAACCACTGACAGGGAGTCGATTGAGGAATTCATAGGTATTTTGCAGGCTACCACTACAAAAATTATAAACTCATGCAATGTTTCATGTTCCACTTCCTTGTGACTAATAAAATGCAAGGTTTTCTTTTGAGAGCTTGATTGTGTTTTACCTTGAGTCAAAGGTTTTGGTGGCAGTGGTTTAAGGAAGATGATCTTTCCTTTGAACAAGAAGGAGCAAAGATTAGAGCGCCCATAAATGGTAACATCTTGATCATACAACCAAGGCTCACCCAAAATGATATAACCCATCCACAATAATTACATCACACCAGATGTCCTCCATGTAGTGGTTTGAAGTAAATATATCAAGCTAAGCTTAAACATATGCAAGTTCGAGTTTGGCTTGACTCGAAGCCACCCCTAATGTCTGACTTTTTCACTTCCTTTATTTCTTTTTCAAAAACATTAACGAAAACCGTGAAAGGCTTTACCTGGGGGATTGGAGCTACCGGACCAATTATAAAAACCCGTTTTTAGGCACCAATTTGGATCTAATGAACTGGACCTAGATCTATGGATATTAGAGGAGACAATAGATGGATCAGATCATATAATTTAAATTCCAACATTGAAGAACGTAATTTTGATTAAAGTTTCATTAATTTTAGATTAACTTCTATCGTCAAAACCAAACATAAGTATTAAACGCATTAAAGGCTCGTACCTCGCCTCGTGCAAATTTTATCGATGTTGATACTTCAATTGGTGAGTAGACTCCAGACTCAAGTGAGTGAACTCGTGTTTGAAGGATGGCAAATTGGATTGCGGTGGAATTCGGATTGGTCGTTCAATTTACATATTTACCACTAAAACTGAAGACCCACTTAGGCTATTAGAGGTAAAGAATGGATTACACTGCAGCAGGATTTAGTGGGTTTGGGTATCTACAGCCTCGACTACCTTCTCAAAGAATCAGATTCTCCAAACCCTCATTATCCTCTGAAGACTATCAACTGGCTTACACAAAGGGACCAAATCGTAGGAGAATCGTCACTCGACCTCGCCTTCTTTAAACATGCCGTATATGTCGCTTGAAAGGGCAACCGTGCTGGATGAAACAGCCAACAAGATCATGATCCATGACAGAATTCTGTCCTTCTTCGTAGCAATCCCATAGATATCCCTGCAATCAGTAGCCGCATCATTGAGAAAAGAATGTAAGCCAACCCAGACAAAGAACAGTTCCAATTACTGGCTCTAAATTAGCTGAAACTGGGAGTGGATCGTTTAGAGTTACCTGAGAGCAACCGCAGCTGGGAAGATGAATCCGATGGAGACAGTAGCAGTGGCACCAGTGAACTGGAAGGCGTCCCAAATGCTGGGAACGTAATTGGCTCCAAGAAAGGTAAGACTCATGAGAGCTACAGTGAGGGAGAAGAACCTCCGTGCATCGAAAGAAATGGGACCAGCGTGTGGAAACAAGAGGCCGTCGAGATTAAGCCTGAGGGAGAAGAAGACAATGGGGAAGACCAGCATCAGATGCACGGCATAGCTAACTCTCACAACATCGTTAATGAGAGCACTGTGAGGAAGCTCAAGGTCCGTATCGAAGTTGGCCAAAACATCATCCAGTGTATCGTCTCCAAAGAGGATAAAACCAAAGAAGCTGGTGGCGGCATAGACTATAGAGCACAACACCAGCGAGGTCCTCACAATAGACTTCATCTTCGTGGGGTCCTTGAGCTCGTTTTCTATCGGAAAAACTGCAGACAACCGCAACCAGAATAAACTGAAGGCGCTTGTAATGACCCCATTTGGAAACATAGAAGAAAAAAAAATATTCTGAAACTTACTACTATAATGGCAGATATACGCAGTGACAAGTACTGGCACGGTGGAGAAGAGCTTCCAAAAGGAGGCCTGATCGTTGATCTCCGGCAGCAGCCGCGGCATCCCCACTCTCCCATTGATCAATTTCACAACGGCGACCGCCGCCGTGATCACAACAAACACTACAGCTAGAGCAACCGACAAAGCCGATGTGTAGCTCAAAGAATCTGCACTGTGCCCAGACAAAACACCACATGATTCCCAACTGTTCTTGGGCGTACCTGCGAACTCTCGGTAATCAATTAAGATAAAAAAAAAGAGAGGGTACTGTTACTTACCGAGGCGCTTCAAAGAAATCAAAGGAGAGAAGACGAGTAGGACAGTTAGAAGAAGAACGAACGACCGCCTGGTCCACCATTGCTGCCCGAACCAACCTTCCAGCACGCCAGGATGGTGGGTCCCATCAGAGGAAGTCCCCGATAACACGTCCCCTGATCACGTTAACGGTTTACACAAAAAAGCCGGTCACGATTCATGACAAGATTAGAAGCACCTTCTAATCGATTGCCTAAAGTGAAGTCGCTCCGTTTTAAGAATCTGACAATTCGGATTTCGGACAAGACAAACCACAAGCTCAAAATGGAATTTTCAGACGCATGTTAGACACAGAAAGCAGAATCGAATTGATATGGGAATTTCCCATTTTTCCACGCTTCTTACTCCAAACACAGAACGGAAGGAGCGAAAATAAGAAACGGCCGTTACCAATAATGATCATGTAGACGACGAGCATTCCGAGATTGTTGATCACGATCAACGTCTGAGACAACGTCCGACCGGTCCCTCCAAAGACGTCCCCGACGACACCGGAATACGAATTCGCCGTTGCCACCTTGGAGGAGGCCGCGTACCCCGCCCTTCCGAATCTCAACAATATCCCGATAGAGTAGTCAGTCAAGAAGGCAGCGACGAGGATCATCACGATTCCTGGGCCGAGACCCAGAACTCTGATCGTCGCCGGAAGCGACATGATTCCCGCACCGACTATGGTCGTCGAGAGATTCAACACGGCCCCCGTAACGGAGTCATGACCATTGCACCCGTCGTACTTTTGAAGGAAGAGAGCAGCGCGGATGTGGCTGCGGGGTCGCTTGTCGCGGGCGAGGGACTGCACTGTCATTTTCGGCGTCGAAACCTCGACTGTCACCGGGAACGACAATGGGGAGGCTCGACAGGGGAGCTCCTACGGTAGAGGCTTCGGGAGACCGGGCGTTGCGCGGAACGACTCAAAAGACTCGTGACGTGAGGTAGCGGCGACTTCAAAGAATGTGGGGCCGAATGCCGAATAGGCGTGAAGAGAACAGAGGCATGGTAGGAAGTGACTAGAATAGCCCTAATAGATTAACAATATTACTAATTTGGCCTCATCGGTTGTCAGTCAACCTCGGCTTATCAGAAGCTTCAAGGGTCACAGACCATGCGGGAAACGGAATCAGATCATCCATCCGATGGACGGGATTCGAAAACGGTTGTTGAGCTGGATGACCGCTCACCCGAAACGTGTTGTTTAACACATAAAATTACAAAAATATCCCTAACATTTTATTTATTACCATGAAGGGTATTTTAGTATTTTAATGCTGCTCTTGCTGATGTCAGGGTGCCGTCCGACATTCTCTTTCCGGCAGAAGAAGCCGATCCTGGTTCGACGGCGGACAACGACCTGCTTGGGAATCCTTTTACCTCATATCTATCGTCAAATAGGGCCTTACCCTCCTCGAGCTCAAACTATGATAAAAATTTTGGATTCGACCTTATTTTACTTAATTTTATAAATTCATATAACTATTTCATGTAAATGATTTAAATTATTATAAATTTTAATTTATTTAAATAATAATAATTTTAGTAACTTAAATAATTGTAACTCTTTACTATTATAAAATATTTAGTGATAAGTTAAAAATGAACATAATATTTTTTTTAGTTCTTATTTTCAATGATAAAAATAAAGTATTATTTTTAATAATAAATAATTTTTTTTAAATTAAGTTAGATATATTTTATATGTGTAAAATACTGGGTTTAAAATATTTTATGTTATTTTTGTTTATTTTTTTAAACTGTAAATTTATTAAAAAATAAATGTTTATATTTAAAATATATTTTTATATTGGTCAATTCAATAAGTTTGTTGCAATTAATGAAATTTACTTGAACCTAATAAAATAGTTGAAGTGATTATGTTTATATCAGATTATTATATTTGTCGATTATTATATCAAATTTTTATATGTGTTGTATCATAAATTATTATTGTCAGAGCTTAGGTGGTTTTGTCTACTTGGGTGGTTCCATCCACCATTGATGGGTTAAGTACTCAGCTTTCCACACCTAACAGACCGGTCTGTTGAGTTGTATTGGCTAGGTATTTGACATGGTATCAGAGTTGGGCACACTGGGTGTCAGAGCTTAGTGGTTTCAGTCCACCCGGGTTAGGTTCCATCCACCCTGGTCCACTGATGGGTTAGGTACTGTCCACCCTTGGTCCACTGATTGGCTTTCCGCACTTAACAGACCGGTCTGTTGAGTTGTATTGGCTAGGCATTTGACATAGTATCAGAGCTGGACACCACGTTCCACATTTGAATCCCGACGGAAGCGATATGGAACGGGAACAGTGGGTGTTAGAGCTAGGTGGTTCCGGTCCACCTGGGTTAGGTTTCGTCTACCCCTGGTCCACCTGGGTTAGGTATTTAGCTTTTCGCACTTAACAGATCGGTCTTTTGGGTTGTATTGGCTAGGCGTTTGACAATTATATTAATTTAGAAAATCTCCAACAACTTATGAGAATTATGTTATTAATTTAGTTTTTTTCTTCATTTATTTATTCAGTCTCCTCATAATGTATAAATATTATGTAAGTTAAAAATAGTTAAATAATGTTTCAACTTTTATAAAGTTATCGTATGTCTTAATTGGTTTTTTATGAGGAGGGAAGCAAAATCCCATCTTTCTTCATGTTCAATTAAATAAATAACCTTAGTGTAAATTCTAATTATTTATTAAGTTAAAAAATCAAAATCTATCTAGTTTATAGTATTTTATTAATAAATTACTTCTCTAATTTCTATTATTTTTTTAATGAGTAAGTATTTTATTATATATATATATTTAATTAAATGAATAACCTCAGTGTAAAATTTAATTATTTATTAGTTAAAAATAAAAATCAATCTAATTTATAGTATTTCATTGTAATTTCCATGAGTACACTAACACAAAAACAAAGTAAGTTTTTTTATATTTGAATATAAATTTATGAAAATTAAAGTAAAAAATATTAAATTAATTGGTGATTAATTTAGGGGTGGCTTCGAACCGAGCCGGCTCGCGAGCGGCTTGAGTTTAACTCGGTTCGATTCGTTATCAATCGAGCTCGAGCTCTGAAATCGGCTTGTTTACCTTAACGAGTCAGCTCAATCGAAGCCAGGTTTGGTTCGTCGGCTCGCGAGCCGGCTCGAAGTGAGTCGGGATCGGTATCGGGTCGGGAGCGTGAGCGAAAGCGGGGGGGTGGCAATTTTCCTGCCCTCGTCATTGTAAAGCCCATCCCGTCGGTTGTTGTTGCCGCCTCTATCGCCGTCAACAGCTACTCGTCGGGCCGCCTCTGTGGCCGTCCGTTCGATTTCTTCCTCTCCTCGTCGTCGCCTCTGTTTCTGACTTCGTCACCGTCGCTTCCATCGCCGCCGTCGCAGCCGTCATCCTCGACGATAGGTCCTCCCCCGTGTCGTAACCCCTTTCCCTCCGTGTCGTCTCGGCTCTTGGCGAAAAACCTGAACTAGTAAGTTAAGGGGAGAAATAATCTCCCCCCTCCCCTGCGCGAAGATGATCTCGCACGTGCGAGATCGTAAAGTAAAAAAAAAAATCCTTAAACTCTCCTTCCTCATAGCTCTTGAAAAAATAAAAAATACATTCTATAAAAATAAGTTTCTATGAGCTATTAGTGTCTCATGTTTTTTTAAAATATTTTTTTAATTAAAATTTCTTATTAAAAATCATATAATTTTCTAAGTAAGATTTTCCTACCAAGATGGGGTAGAAAACTGTATAAAATTTTTTTAATAAGTATTTAACAGTTGATGCTGTAATACTTTTAGCATGAAGCAATTTTCATTGTAATTTTTTTTATATTTTATTTGATTAAAATTTGATCGATAAGTATAATAATATATTAGATTGATTATTAATTTTTATTTATTTCCCTAGAAGAGATAATAAAAAGTCCATTTAACTTTCCTAAGAAAATTTTAAAATATTTCTTGTAATTTTCTAATAAGTCACTAATAGTAATAGGATTTTATTTAAAGGTTTTTTTTGGGAATATGTATCATAGGAAAAATATTTATAGTTTTTCATAGAATATAAATTTTCATCTAGGGGCACTAAGGAGGTCGTAGTAAATTTATGGCTAGATTACAAGCTAGACAACAATTGGAGTAAAAAAGATTAATATTGGTGCATTTTAATCCATTATTGAAATTCAATCCTGAACCTCCCATATCATTATTTTTTAAAAATACATGCATAATTTTATATATAATTTATTCGAAGCCACCCCTACGTCTGAGATCATAAACAAGGAAAAAAAAAAAACTCTTTGTCCCTTCCTCATGGCTCCTAAAGAAATTGAAAAGATATTTTAGTAGAAATACGTTATAGAGACTATTGGTGTTTTTTTTCAATAAATGTTGAAAAAATATTTTTAGTGGAAATATAGGGACAATTAGTGCATCATGTTTTTTGAAAATATTTTTCTAATTATAAATTTTTGTTAAAAAATCATATAATTTTCTAAGTAAGATTTTCTTGCCAAGATGGGCTAGAAGACCGTATAGAAAAAGTTTGAATAAGTATTTGAATGTTGATGATATAATCCTTTTAGCATGAGGCAATTTTCATAGCAATTTTGTATTTGATATTATATTTGATTAAAAATTTATCAATAAGTATAATAATATATTAAATTAATTATTAATTTTTATTTATTTCCTTAGAAAAGGTAATAAGAGGTTCATTTAACTTTCCTAAGAAAAATTTAAAATATTTATTTTAATTTTCTAGTAAGTCTTTAATAGCAATAGGATTTTATTTAAAGGATTTATAGTTTTTTTTGGGTGATTGTAAATTGATAGTGATATTTCATTTAATTTTGTTGTGTTTGATTATTGTATGGAGTTTATTCATACTGTTATGTAGTGTATGAAGTGTTTAAACTATTTCATGAAGTGTATAAACAATTTGATGGAGTGTTTATGGAATGTATAGACAATTTTATGGAGTGTTTATGGAGGTATTATGTATATAGATTATGTCCAATTTTAAATAGAGGTCATGCCGAATTTTATATAAGTATTATATACATAGATTATACTTAGTTTTAAGTAGATGTCATGTCCAATCTTATACACGTATTATATATATAGGTTATGCCCAATTTTATGTAGAAGTCATACCCAATTTTATGTAAAATATATGCATAATTTTATATACAATTTATTTTATATATATTTTTTGAAAATTTTTAAATATATGTAGAAGCTTGAGCTCGGCTCGAATTCGATTAAAATTTTTGGGCTTGAGCTCGATAACAATTTAAGGCTCGAGATGAAGTTTGGCTCGAAACTCGGCTCAAACATAGGCAGGTTCGGGTTCGGCTCGGCTCGATGCCACCCTTGGTCACCTCTTATTTTTACTTTATTTTTATTATTTATTATTTATATATATATATATTTTTATTTTGTTTATATTATAGAATGAACACAAGGAGGTTATCGGATTCCTTCTCAAACCTAACATCCAGAACTTCTTCGTGATATCGAGGTGCTTTTCTCAGAATCCGTTGGCTAGATTTATCGCGCGGGACGATCGTGTGGACCTTCTCCTATTTCAGGTACCCTGCCATCCTCTCTTCCTTCCTGTCATCGCCCAACGAACCATTGTCGTCTACTGCAAACTTCGTTGAGAGTTTGCCACTGACCGTCCTGCTTGCAGTGGAAACTGAAAATGTCATTATCTCATTCATTTATCTGATTTAAAATGTTATTTTCCAACGACTAAATGCCTGCGCCTTGCAAGATAAAAAAGTAGTAATGAATTCTCTATATATTTCTGAACTTCTTCATGCAATAACTCTTTCCTCTGCTCGCTGTTGTCCTTCTCTGGTCAGTCCATTTTCCCCTCTAACTATTTTCCAAATGTTTGTTCTAAATATCACGTTGCCATGCTTTTAGAAGTCACAAATGGCCCTCTCTCTCTCGCCAATCTTGCGAATTCAGGTTTTGGTTTTGAGGATTGCTGAGATATTTTTTACTAGAGTAAAAGAGTGTTGAACTGCCGGCGTCACTGACACGAGCATTCAACTAGAACGCCTGGCCAGTTTCTTTCACCTACTGTGGCTGCTCTTACGGTTTTGAGTTTGATGGTTGGATATATTGAACTGCATAACTTAACTATCCTGCTAACCTTCATTTCATTGTTTTTAGTGTCTAGGATTTGTTATAGTTGTTTTTAATGAACTGATTGGTGGAAAAAGGTGATTTTGATTCTTTTAGTGATACAATAGAATAAAATTTGACTTCTATAATTCTTCTCAGTGTCTTGCTCTGTTGCTTCATGACTACCCAGAATCAATTATATTTGCTTCACTCTGAGTCTTCCTCATAAAATCATCATTCTCATTTTCACGACAAAATGTTGTTGGCAACATCACCTGTGAAAAGGCACAAATTCGTGTCACAATTTTTGCTTTTTCCTATTAAGGAAGAAAGGCATCAACTGATGGACTAACAGATGTGAATTAATAACATGTTGTTAAAGAAGTTGGAAAAGTTCATTTAAAAAAAAAAAAGTTGGAAAAGCTTTTCTTTTTCAGTAGAGGCTAGAAAAACTAATTCGACTTGATTTAAGTGATTTTGCATTTCAATTTGGTGGTTTTAACATTCTGTCAAGTTTTAGGTAATCAGAGTACAGAAATAAATAACTGCATCTGTATAACCATTGATAGATTACGTGCTTGCTGTTTTCTGTTGTGTGACCATGCAAATTAAATAAGAGAGAATGGTTTTCCATGTGTTTGTGGGGCTGTCTTATTACATTATTTTTTCTTTTGATTTTGTTTTGGTTTATATTTTCATCTTACAATTGATTTAATTCAACTTAAGTTCTTACTGGTTGTTTACTGCCAGTTATGTTTGTTCAAATTTGAAGAAGCAATAAGGATCTATATTGTCAGTGTACCATTCCATAGAAGAAAGTGCCAAGGGGAAAATGCCTCTTTACGATTGCATGCTTTTACTGAAGCCTAAAGTGGTAAAGGAAGCTCAAATTGATTTGCTTAAGCGGATTGGGGTGCATGTTTTCAGAAGGAATGGTGTTCTTATGGATACGAAATCATTTGGAAATGTTTTTTTGGGTTATGGTATCAAGAAGCTTGATGGTAGATACTACCGGGTGATTATCTCTATGTCCTTCAACTGAAATTATTGATTTCTCATTCATCTTTATTTTCATATCTGTAACTTTATATTCCTCATTGTCCTAACAGTCTATATTAAGCAGTTATATCTTGAAGATAGATTTTTTTTTTTTATATAAAGAGAAGTATGAACTATTTTATTCAATGGCATTCCTGCCAGAGAATTCATTATACTTAGTATTGTTGTTTGGTGTTGCTCTTATCCCATATGTTTGCTCCTCAGTGCCTCCTTGTTACCTTTCCTTTAATAGAATTCTCCAAATATCCTAAAAGACAAAAACAGGGGTGTTCTTGAACTTTACGGGAAGCTTGCTGTTTCTCTCTACTTGTGAGCTTTGATTCTGTAAACCTGCTGGTGTTTGAGTGATGCATTGTCCGAGAACTTGATTTTGGTCTTTTCTGCATGGTGTTTAATGTATTGAGTGGCAGATGTATTTTCTTTTGATAAAATCTGTACAAGAAAGGTCTTGAAGAAGAAAAAGGAGAAGGAGAGGAGAAGATGGAGGAAGAAATGAAGAAGAGATAATAGAAATAGATAAGAAGAGAAGAAGAAGAAAGGTGCAAGAGACAGCACCATGTTAGGAGGTAGAAATTGACTCCCAACCCTATTTTAGTATGCTGCTTAAGTGAAAATTACATGTAAGGATCAAATTGCCCTTCTAAAACTATTTTACATATAAAACTAATTAAAACAGCAAATAACTCGAACAAAAGACACCCAATGACATCCTATCACTTCACCAGAACTAAATACCTTAGAGGGACCCCAGGTATATATAAAAAGACAATAATGCATCTGAACTTCAGCATGTTTCCATTAGTTACTTGTCCTCTTCATTGATACTTTACCAAGTATAAAAAGTTTAACTCAGGACACATTTGGTGGTTGAAAGTGGTTGGAACTGATGATATCTGTGGTTTGCAGAATATTACTCGTACATTTATCTTAATACTAATGAAAATACTAGGTGACGTGTTGCTTAGTGGTGGAAACTGTTTTATCAGAGTGCTGAGAGATCAGGTTCCTCTGTCAGTGTTCTTTAGTGAACATGTTCAGGCATGGATTGTTGCCAAGTAGTTACTGCTTAAGTCATTTGGTTGGTTGGGCTGGATCCATTTAAGTAAGAGAAGAGATTGCCTTCTTATGTGAGATTGGAGGAGCACTAATTAATAATTTACAAAAAAATTTCTAGAGTTGATGTTTCCTTAGTTAAAGAGTCACCATGATAATAAGCCAGTAGGAATGTGACTGAAGTAACTTGCAAAAGACAAGTGAGATTGGATTTTCTTCTAATCAATGTAAAAAATCGGCAAGTGGGTTGACCACCTTAGTACTTTTGATTACCACTTTATAGTCACCCTCAACATCTAAAAGAAAAGATATCTACTGCAATAAATACAACATCCCATTTTTACCTATATGGAGTCAACCCTTTTTAAATGACTAGAGTAAGAGACAAGATGACTGCCCTCAAGATTTCTTAATATACCACTAACTTCACCAGGTTATGGATTACCTTTTGAACTCCTATCAAAGTTTCATCTTAAACAACCTATTGAAGGATTGAATTTCTTCTCTATAAGATAGAAATTTTTTTATGCAAGGTGTTAAAAATAGCCACATGGATCTAAGATTAGAAAGATGTTGTGATTATTACTTGGAAAGAAGCTTTCTAACTTTGGCTAATCATTTTGGAATAGACCTAGATCTAATTTTATCTAGTATCAGAGCAAATAACTTCACGTGAGCCTCCACCCAAAAATTGTCCACATGTAAGCAGCATAATGAGTGCCTATATGTGAAAAGGATTGTTAAGAATAGTTCAATACTGATCCAGGATTAGAAAGATCCTATGCTTATTACTTGGAAATAGACCTCCTAACTTCGTTTTGTTGTTTTGGATGGTCCCGGATGTAACTTTAGTTAAAAGCATACTATGTGGTACTGATGTGGTCTCTAGTCAAGGAGCTAAATGTGGGGCTTAAAACTTCAAAGAGAAAAGAGGCTGAATAAGATTTATATTGGACAAGCTCCCAAAAATAAATAATCAACGATCTCTCAGTGTGTTGGTGGGAAGGTTGCTCTCCAATTACAGAAGTTTTCAATATTTTAGCCTTCATACTGGGCTGCTAAGTGCAAGGATCTTGCATTAAGTGTATTTTAGTCATTTTATTTCAGTTGGCAGGAATTTTTTTTCTTAGTTAATAAACTCATCAACTATTGTGAGAGGAGGCATCTTTGAGATCTTGAAAAAGATACTTGAGTGACAAGTGAAAGTGGGGCGGTCATAACTCCTATAAACATCACGTATCAGCTGAAGGATTTTTCCCTAGGGGGATATGATTGATGCGAGGGCATGTAGCTGCTAATATGTGGAGTGTATCGGCAGATATGTATCAGATTTTAGATTGTCTGCAGAACACAGATATGCCACCTCTGAGTGGTACTGCCATTCTCTAAGGGAGTAGAGGTTGCAGGATTTAATACCTTAAACCTCCCTCTCACCTTAGTCGCAAACTTGAAACAAAAACTGCTTAAAGTTAGGGTTGGATTTATCTTTATTACTATGTCAGAACTATAACAACTGTTTCTTGGTCTGATGCCAGTTTAAGTGCAAACCTACTGGTTTTCCATTCTCCTAGACTCCTATAGATCTTAAGTGCAAACATGGTTTTTAGCATGTGTTCTTTGTTTCAGGCTTATGTTCCATAGAGATTCTACATTGGTAAGTGATATGAAAACAGCTTTAGGAAATCCTTTGTTCTTTAATTGGAGTATTTGATCTTTTATGAGGATGGCTTGGGGAAATTGGGGGGTAGGTGTCATACCTAAAGGTAGCATCCTTGTTGTTTACTCTGCTCTTTTTAGTTAGTATGATGATATGGTGGTTGAGTGGAGAGCTCTCCTCCAGGCTTTACACCAGCCACTTCACTTACCCTCGCAAAACTGAAGGGGACTCTTCAGTAGTCATCAATTGGGATGATAGAAGCAAGAGCCCATAGGGTAGATTTTTATTATACTTTGATTCACTTACCCTCGCATTACTGAAGGGGACTCTTCAGTTGTCATCAATTGGGATGATAGAAGCAAGAGCCCATAGGGTAGATTTTTATTATACTTTGATGAGTTAAGAGGATATTTCTAATACTCTTAGCATTTTTTGGCTTCATTCTCGTAGGTGCGTGATAGACTGCCGGTAACCCAAGTCTACAGTGGGAGGGGTAAAAGAGGAAAAGAAGTTGGAGGGCGTATGGAAGGGGCTTAGGGCTTCAGAGGAAGCTCCACTTGGCAGCACTAATACTATCCTCTAAGAGACAACTAGTTAATGGTAGAGAACAATGGGAATAAGAGGCATGGGAAAGGAGGGGAGAAGGCACCAGAAAAAGGGAGTAAGTGGGAGGCACTAGACCCTCGAAGTCTATTAAGGCACTGTAGCTTGAAAGTTTTGGGCATGGTGAGGAAGGAAGAGTTGAATTAATGGAGAAGGACGTTTCGGGTTTGAAGAATGGGGTGGAAGAGTTGAAATCAGATATGCTAGCGATTCAAGAGCTTCTAATGGAGGTCAGAGAAGGGTTGCGAGGAGGAGAAAAAAGGAAAATCCTTGATGAAAGGGTCGCGAGGAAGAGAAAAAGAAAAATCCCTGATGGAGGAGACCTTGGCAAACCGCACAGGTAGCGGCATCAGAGAAGGACACATACGGCCGGAAATGTGGAGAAAAGAGGTTGAAGGTTAGACTTACCAATATTCTCAAGAGATGGCCCGTATGGGTAGATGTATCGCGTTGAGAACTATTTTTGTGTGAACAGAGTAGAAGAAGAAGAAGAAGAAGAAGAAGAAAATTCTGGTGGTGGTGGTTTGCTTGGAGGGAAGTGCGTTGAACTGGTTCCAAATGATGGAACACTGTGCGTCGATGGTCAACTGATCATAGTTGAGAGCTGTGATTCTCCACCACTTCAAGTCGTCACAGATGGGGAGCTTGTATGAGGTTCTCATCGCTCTTCGGCAAGACGACTTCATGACGGAGTATCGGGAGAAGTTTGAGTTACTGTTGGTCCCTTTGGAGGACGCCTCTGATGAAGTGCTATGGGAGCCTTTATAAAGGGGCTGAAGGCGTTCGAGCTATGCGTGAACCAACTGAACTCTCTCCTCTGACTAATGGAAGCAGCTCGCCCAATGGACGAGCGCGAGTCGGTGTTGGATCGAACATGGGATAGTAAGTGGCGTGGGACTGGGATGGATCATACTGACGATTGAAACGTCGTCCCGGAACACCCCGGATACTGAAACCAGCAAAGCCCCTCCCCCTCTTGATGGTGCTGCTGTGGCAAGGCTCAGTGCCGGACCCTTCTCTGGCGGCAGCGGTGCAACCCAGGCATACCTTTCAACGGTTTTCTGAGGTGGAAGCTTAGGAAAAGAGGGAGTGAGGCTTCTGTTTTCACTATGACGAGAAGTACTATCCTAGCCTCTGATGTCGGCTTTGACAAATGAATGTGATTAGCATCTCGGAAGAAGAAGAGGATGAGCCGCACGGGACTAAGGACACAAGCATAGCAAAGAAATAAACTTTCACTCAACATCTGGTGATGATGTCGATGAACGCCTTGTGCAGCGGATTAACCACGAGCAATACACTTAAGCTTCGAGGCTTAATTGACAAGCGGGAAGTGGTGGTCATTATTGACAGTGGCACCTTCCATAACTTTGTCTGCTCATCACTGGTCTAGGAGTTGGACCTTCCAGTGGTGCATAGCAGACCCTTCGTAGTCACCATGGCTGATGGGTATTGTATCCATGATGATAGGCTCTGCCCCGACCTCGAGATTGAAATTCAAGGGCTACGAATCAAATAGCACTTCTATCTGTTCTCCATGGTGACTGCCGAGATAGTGTTGGGGTTGGCATGGCTTTAGCTCCTGCGTGATGTCTGTCTGAATTGAAGGAATCTCTTAATGACATTCGAAATCAATGGGAGAAAGGTAAAGTTGTAAGGAGATCCTGCTCTAGCCACAGTCGGGGTGTCTCTGTAAGTGATGATGAGAATTCTGGCGTGTGAGGGACATTGTTGCCTATTTGAGTATAGTGGGATTTCAAAGGTGGACGAAACCAACATGGCTGAAGCTTCCCCAAATATTACTAGACTGATTACTAAGTTCCTACACGTATTTGGAACTCCAAAAGGGCTACCACCAAACACGACCATATGACCATTCCATACTCTTAAAAGTAGGTGAACAACCTCCCAGTATTCGACCCTCCCAGTCATTCTATCAAAAGACTGAGATAGAGCAGATCATGACGGTGATGTCGTCAATCAAAATTATAAGACTTAGTAGCAGACCCTTTTCTAGTCCAATGCTATTGGTTAGAAAAAAAGACAGGGGATGGCATTTTTGTGTTGATTACAAAGCACTCAACAAGATTAAAGTCTTAGACAAGTTCCCTATTCCAACCAAAGAGGAGTTCTTGGATGAATTGAGAGGAGCCAAAGTGTTTACCAAGTTGGACCTAACGTTAGGATATCACCAAATCAGAGTCAGATAGGAAGACACACTTAAGACAGCCTTCCGAACTCATGATGGGCATTAGGAGTACTTGGTGATGCCATTCAGCCTCACTAATGCCTCCCCCACATTCCAAGCCTTGATGAGTTGGATTTTTCAGCAACACCTTTGTAAGTTCATACTAGTTTTCTTTGATGATATCCTCATTTACAGCTCTGATTTTATCACTCACTTGGACCATTTGTGGTTAACCCTCCAAATACTAGGAGACAATCACTTAGTAGTTAACCACAAGAAGTGCTCTTTCCGCAAGCAACGGTTGGAATACGTGGGTCATTTAATTTCGGACTAGGGTGTCTCAGTTGATCCTTCTAAGATCGAGGGCATGCTCTAGTTGGGAGCTCCTCAGGACGTATAAGGACTTTGAGGATTCATTGGGCTAACAAGTTATTATTGTAGGTTTGTGGAAGGTTATAGTATGATTGCGGATCCCCTCACGAGTCTACTCAAGAAAGACACCTTCCGATGGGACCAGGAGGCTTAAACAACATTTGACAACTTAAAAAAGGCAATGCCCATAGTGCCTGTTCTAGCCATGCTGGATTTCTCTGAAATAGTCATTGTTGAGACCGATGCTTGCGGGAAAGGAATTGGGGTAGTACTCATGCAAGGGGTCGCTTACTTGAGCCAAATATTAGAGAGAGCTTGATCAAAACCAGTCTATGAGAGGGAGCTCATGGCCATTGTTCTAGCCGTCCAAAAATGGAGGCACTATCTTATTGGGAGGCGCTTCATTATCAAAACTGATCAAAGAAGTTTACGTTTCCTAATGGACCAACAGTTGATGACCGAAGAGCAGCAAAAATGGGTGACCATGCTAATGGGATTTGAATTTGAAGTACTGCAGAAGGTGGGTCATGATAACAAGATGGCTGATGCACTCTCACAAAAGGAGGGTTTCCTAGAGATTTCTGCTCTCTTTTTTGTGTTTCACCGGTTTAGAGAAATTAGAACAGGAGACACAACAAGACGACAACCTCCAAAAGATCCAGCAGGAGTTGCTGGTGGACAGCTCTGGCATCCTCATTACAGCATAGTTAAGGGCTATATAATGTTCAAGGACCGCCTAATGCTACCCCCTTCCTCAGCCTGCATTCCGAGACTACTCAAGGAATTCTACTCCACCCTTTCAGTTGGCCATTGGAGTACTTTCGCACCTAAAAGAAGATCGCAGCATGGTACATTGGACTGGTCTTAAAAAGAGACGTGCAACGGTTTGTGGAATCTTGTGACGTTTGCCAACGAAACAAATACAGTGCCCTCACATCGGCGGGATTGCTCCAGCCACTTCCTGTCTCTATCTAGGTTTGGGAAGACATATCAGTCGATTTCTTAGGTGGACTTCTCAGGGCTCATGGCTTCGACACAATTTTGGTTGTCGTTGACAAATTGACGATGTATAACCATTTCCTACTCCTCAGCCATCCCTACACTGCAAAGCAATTAGCTGACTTGTTTGTCAAGGAAATCATAAGGTTACATGGGTTTCCACAATCAATTGTGTTCGACAGGGACTGAGTGTTCATTAGCTACTTTTGGAAAGAACGTTTCAAGCACTTCGGCACTCAACTCCAAATAAGTTCCTCCTATCATCCTCAGACAAACGGACAAACTGAAGCAGTAAATCGATGTTTGGCTACCTATATCCGATGTCTTGTGGTAGACCATCTTAAGACCTTGCCCAAATCCCTTGGGTTGAGTTTTGGTACAATACCACTTATCACCGAGCACCGGAACAATATTGTTCAAGGCTCTATACAGGAGGGAACCCCTTTCCCTTTTAAGGTTTTCTGATTCCACATCTCTAGTAGATGAAGTCAATCAACAGATACATGAGTGAGATACAGGCAATTTAGATGTCCCAATCCAGAATGAAGAACTATGCTGATCGCCAACCCTGAGAGGTTCAATTTCAGGAAGGTGACTTGGACTTTCTCAAACTACAGCCCTATCGCCTGAAGTCTTTGGCTCGCAAATCGAATGGAAAACTAAGTCCTAGATTCTATGGACCCTACAAAGTGCTGGAAAAGATTGGTGCAGTAGCCTACAGGTTGGACCTACCACCATTATCCAACATCCACTCGGTCTTTCACATCAGCCAGCTAATAAAATCAGCAAGTGCCCCCACTTTCCTGTTAGCTGCTGTTAGCATGTCTAACAGATGACTTGATTCTTTCTGTTCAGCCTGCACAAGTCCTTAGTACTTGACAACTTCCTGGTCGGGACTTGGAGGTATTAGTCCAATGGAAGGACCTACCAGATTTTGAAGCCCCATGGGTAGCTTATCAAGGTGCCACAGAAAAGAGGTGTGAGGGGGGTGTGGGTGGGGGTTAATGATAGATCCACGTTAACCCGTCTACAGCAGGAGGGGTAAAGAGGAAAAAAATTGGAGGGCGTATGAAAGGGACTCAGGAGTCCACTGAGAAAGCTCCACCTGGCAGCACCGGTACTGTCCTCTAAGGGACAGTTAGTTACGGGCAGAAAACAATGGGAATAAGAGGTGTGGGAAAGGAGTGGAGAAGACACCAGAAAAGGAGTAATGGGGAGGCACTAGATCCTCCAAAGTCTAGTAAGGCACTGCAGCTTGGAAGTCTGTGGGAAGGAGCTGTCTCAGAGTTCAGGGTGCTACTATCAGCCTCTTTTTTTTTTTGTTCTTGGGTCTCAACAGTACGCTAGTGGCATTGTTAATGAATTGGTTAGAGAGGGGGTCACCTGGCACAACCTTGCTATTGGTTCCCTTTGATTTTCTGTATTTTTTTCCTCTTTATTTTTTGTTTCCCATGCTTGTACTTCTTCTTTGGGGGCCCGTTCCTTAATGAATTTTCTTTTCTCTCTTGCTTCAAAAAATTAAAAGAAAATCTTGTCTGCAAAATGATGGATTGAGCTATAAAGTTGATATCTGCAATGCAACTGTGAATTGTTGAAGCATGTGACAAATTGAGAAAAAAATGTGAGGTTTGGAAAAGCACTCAAGCAGGTCCAGAATATGAGGAAGGGAATATACATAAATACGAGAAAGAAAGTTAAGTGATGCCAGTCTGATGCAAGTCTGGCTTCCTTGGAAGTCACATAGACTGTTACAATTATTAATTTGTCTTACCTCCTTTAGTGGTTACTTTTGCAGGGTACGCTTCTGCAGATGACTATGATGGTTACACCCAATTTCAACAAGGAACTTCTGTACCTAAACAAGGAAGACCGCCTCTTGCGATGGCTTCTTGTGAAGCACAGGGGCACACCATATGCGTCAGACTTTGGTGATAGAAGGGGAATGGATTTTAGTGACCTATCCAGAGGCAGCTTGCATTTTGGTGAGCGGGATGACGATGTGGATGTAATCGATGATGATGATGATGATGATGATGAGGACAATGAGGAATATGAGACTGGAGAGACCAACTATTAAACTTCAACCGGGTACCCACTTGCAAATGCTTTTTTGTATGAGCATTTCATTGCTGAATGCTTTAAAACCACACTAGGGTGAAAATTAAGTACTAGGAAACTGAATAATGTATTTCCAGCAATTATACTCATTCGATTTGCGTTGGAAGTACTTCGAAAACTATTTGCAGAAATTGAATTGCTATTTCAATGCATTGATATCCTTCCTATTGAGTTGTAAAAATTGACTTGGAGGTGAATCATTGACCTTTAACTCAACGTCTCAGAAATAAACCATGTGCAGAACCACTGAGGAAATTTTGTAGATTGAATTAGTGAAGTTAGCAGGCCTTCTTAAAGATGAAGGCAGATTTTTCAACACTAAAAAAAAAATATAATTTTGCTTCGTAGATTCAATTGACTAGAACAGGTATTGGCTAGCCGCTCACCAGGTTTTTACGGGTTGGGTCAACTCCCTAATCAACTACCATTGGCCCCAGTTCTACGGATTAATCGGAGACTCCGTAGGGCTAGCTCGGGTACCAATAGGCTCGCCCTTGAGCATCCGAGCTACCATTTTAGTTTGCCTTATAAGCCAAAGATATAAGCCAAGGTATGCCTCAAGTATGACCGAGGTCCATTCGTACCCTCTCTTCATCTTCTCCACCTAACTTAATAAATATTTGTGTGCAGTTGTGCTTTTAACTGTTACAAGACATGGTCAAGATTTTTCGAAAAAAAAAAATTGATGGTACATAAAATCATTAATAAATATAAGAAATGATGTGATAGTGGTGGCTAAATTGAGTATATATAAATATAAATAACCACATGTGACAACAATTTTAAGGGTTAAAAAGAGTCAACAATCTTGACCACAAGATCACAAAAAAAAAAATCCAAAAAGAGGTCCACCAGACACCTTCGCAATTGCTAATCACCTAAATTAAACTTCACTTAATCTTTATTATTATTAAAGCCCCTTGATTTGTTCCCACAGTTTCTAAAGCCGAATTTTGTATGGGTAAAATTACGAAAACACCCCTGCTCGTTGCATTTGATCGATGGGAATGGGCTCATTTGGATTGTTGTAATGTGCTCCAACGGCTTCTACGGTGGTTACATCCTCACCGGCTTGAGGTCGATCTCAATACGGCCATGGCCCTCGTCCACGTATTAATCACTCCTGTCTCTGCCAGTGATCGATTGATTGTTCTCGCTGCAAGAAAACGTGAGGCTCCCCTTTAATTGCCAATTTCCGCTATAACCTTGGGCGCCTCGGGGAGCCGAAGTCGATATCGAGGTCTTTGGCAAGCTGCAACCGGCCGTTTCCTCCTTCGAAGATGCTGCAGGTTCAGTATCTCTTGGGAGGATTCGTAGCTTCCCTCTTCGGCTTTGCGCTGTTGCCTGGATTGCGCTGGAGAAAGAAGAATGGCGGTGGTCATGTAGGGAATTCGGCCGGGATCCGAACGGGCGGAGCGGATGTTGTGGGGAATGTCTTGCAGGGTGGTGGTACGGATGTGATTGTTGTGGGAGCTGGTGTTGCTGGGGCCGCCCTCGCTTACACGCTCGGAAAGGTTTGTTTTTTTTAATTTTGATTTGGGTGGTTAAGAAGTTGAATGTTTCTGGTGTTTGAGAGGTCTTGAAGAGTTCTGGATGATTGTGGGAAGAGAGGGTTTCGGCTTGTTTATGGTGGTACTTTGTGTTTTTGTTTGAGTTCCGTTAGAGATCTCTATGGGTATTTACTGGGGATACGAAATTGAGAAGAAATGAGATCCTTTTCAGCTTTGTGTTTGGCGAAAATCAGGATTCTTTTTTTTTTCCATTTCAAATTGAATTTTCTTGGTTCCTCATTAGTTTTTAGTTTAGTCAGTCATTTGTTCTGTGGGTACCAAGCTGCCGTTTGTGGACTATAACACCCTGTTGGTACTCCTTGAAATCTATATCCTAGGAAAAGCTAGAAATTGGGTTTCCTGATTAATTGTTTCCCAGAAATTTATTGAGTTGGAATCTGATCTGTGCTCTACTAGGAAAATGACTGGGAATTTATTCTATTTTCCCTAGTATTTGTTGGTGCAATTTCTAAGGAAATGATGGAAATTTATGGTATTAGATAGTGATGCATACTTACATTCATGTATAAAAAGTTAAATTTAGTAGAACCTTGACGCTAATTGTTATTATACCGTATAACATTCATAGATTTGTTATGAATTTGTTTCTCTTTTGTTAGCACAACCCTTGTGGAATTAGATGACACCAATTGAACGTGAAAAAAATTTTCATCTCAAAATGCTGACCAAGGCTGAAAATCAAAAGCTGGTGGTGACAAGCATTTTAACACAATGAAAAAACTAAATTCCATATGCTGTTTGAAAATGAAGCAAAGAACTGTACCATAAAAGCAAATAGCAACTTATATTAACTAGGAATATCTTGATAAAGCACAAATCACAAGCATCATATAGTAAATATAGAGGCTTGATATTTGTTTTCTTGTTTTCTCCAACTGTAAAGGTTTGGATGTTAAGAGTTTTTGTTGTTAAAAACATTATTTCATATCTTACCTTGTTGAAACAGGATGGACGCAATGTTCTTGTGATTGAGAGAGATTTAAGTGAGCCTGACAGAATTGTAGGAGAACTGTTACAACCAGGTGGATATCTGAAGCTTATTGAGTTGGGACTCGAGGGTAAGCGCGGGGATCTCTTACTGGCATTGATGCTTGAGAGAAACATATTAAATGTTGCAACTTAGATTGATCATTCTTTTAACCACAAAGTATTGGTCGATTGTTTTTCTCGAAGATCTCATTAAATCTTTCAAGATATTATATTCCTACAGATTGTGTGCGGGACATTGATGCACAACGGGTGCTTGGTTATGCCCTCTTCAAGGATGGAAGAGATAAAAAATTGTCATATCCTTTGGAGAAATTTGATGATGATATTTCCGGGAGAAGCTTTCATAATGGGCGTTTCATACAGAAGATGCGGGAAAAAGTGGCTTCTCTTCCTAAGTATGCACTCTCACTCTTGCTCTCTCTCCTGCTTTTTGTAAATAATCAGTGGCCAAATGATTTCTTTGGCAGATGGTAGATCTTTTCTGTGACTTGAGTGGTTTCTTGGTTAACTACTTGAGTAGATCTTTTAATGAAATATTAGAAAATGTTTTCTTGGTTGCTTGAGAGAGGTTTCTCATAGGCATCACGTGTAATTGAATGGGAGAAAAAAAAATGCTAGTTTAGGTTAAAATCTAAATAACTGTAATTCATTAACTTCTTCTATTTGAGCCTCCATAATGGTATAGTTCTTTAACCGTCTGGGATGCATTACTGCACTAAACTTGTGGGCCAACATGCAGTTAGCATACATGTAGCTGTCACCAATATGTTAGATAAGTTCTCCTTGAGCTCATGTGCTAATCTTCTTGATGGCTGAGACATTCCTTATCCTCTGGGTCACTCTCTATTTCTGTTAAGGAGAAGTTGGACACCCACATTTACATGTGGCTATGGTGGACTGTATTTGGTAAATTTTCCATATAAATGGGTTGCCTTATGTGCTTATGCTACAATTCAGTCATCTTTCCTGTTATTTTTCTCACCTAATTATTTTGTTTCTTATGCTCTTTTCTATCACAAACAATTTCTTTTAACTCCTATATTTTGCTGCCTAGTCCTTTTTAAGTAATTCTTCTAGTTGTTTCCTCATCTGTTCATGTAAAATAAGTGCTAGCATTCATGTGTACAGAATGACATATAACCTTGGTCCCATTGGGTTTACTGGTTGGATTCGTTCCTCATTTTACTCTTGCCAATATTGACAATTTTAAAATTTTAATTAGAAAACTCATGAAGGAGAGAATACATTTGAGATTGCAGCACTTCAAACTAACAAGAACTAGAACAGCAAAAGTTATAGGAGAAAGAAGAGTAATCAACAATGTTTTTTTTTTTTATGAACAATGTTATTGGCCCTTCTGGGTGTGGGATTCAGATAAGTATCAATTTATATTCATCTCATTAAAATGCATAAAGAAGTGCCTTGGGGGGCAATTTCTTCCTGGAGGTCAACTGATTTCAACTGCTGCATCCCCTTCAACTATTAAGGGGGAAGAGTATCTGTCCATTTGAGGACCTAGAGTAGGACTCTTACCTTCACTACTGTGGAATCACACTGACTGAAAGGGGACGAAGAAACAAGACAGATATTACTGGATGAATAGCTGTTAACTCTACTATCACCAACTGGTCTAAGATTCCTCCTTGATCTACCATCAAAATTAAGTTTCAACCATTCAACAGAAGCAGGACTCCAGTCTGTGGGACAATGAATGACATGAATGGAAATGCTAATCATGGTTTTCCAATTTCTCTAAATAATGCTGCTGCTACTTTAAATTCTTCCAATGGTGGGCAAAATGCCCATCTCTGGACTACCATCTTTTTCATTCTTGTTGAATTGATAAAAAGTAGTGCTTACATCGATAAAAGATAGCACATGGATTCTTAAAGTACACTTTTTTCGAAGTTTTTTTGCCTTGCATTGTAGTTTGTTATATAGTTTGGTAACTGATCCAGTTCTTGTTGGTGTTTGCTTCAGTGCTAAACTTGAGCAAGGAACTGTTACCTCCCTTATTGAAGAGAATGGAACTGTTAATGGAGTGAACTACAAGACCAAGAACGGTGAAGAATTAAGAGCACATGCACCTCTGACTATTGTTTGTGATGGCTGTTTTTCGAATTTGCGGCGCTCTCTGTGCACCCCTAAGGTGAAAGTTTAGCTTACTATTGTCCATTATGTATGTTTCTGTTTTTGTCTTTCTGAGGATTAGCTACTTACTGTTGAGCATCCTTTGATCTTAATATTATTGTTCTGAATCGCAGAGTAATAAAAAAGTTAATTTGGAAGTGTTTTTGTTAGATAATATTTAACAAGATGTCTTGGTTGCTTGAGATTAGATTCCGGTTGTATTTGAACTCTTTTATGTCTGCAGGTAGAGGTTCCATCACACTTTGTAGGTTTGGTATTGGAAAACTGTGAACTTCCATACCCAAACCATGGACATGTTATCTTGGCAGATCCTTCACCCATCTTGTTCTATCCCATTAGCAGTACTGAAGTCCGGTGTTTGGTTGATGTACCTGGCCAAAAGTTACCTTCTGTAGCTAATGGTGAAATGGCCAACTATCTGAAGACTGTTGTGGCTCCACAGGTACCTTAAATTTAACTTGACTAGATGTTTATGTTTTTGGCACGTCCAGATCCAACGTGTGTAGCATCATTTATTTAAGTACATGGTTTTTATTCTTTCAGCTTCCAGCAAAGCTCCATGATGCCTTCATATCTGCTATTGATAGAGGAACTGTGAGGACAATGCCAAACAAGAGCATGCCTGCATCCCCTTACCCCACTCCTGGGGCTCTTCTAATGGGTGATGCTTTTAATATGCGCCATCCTTTAACTGGAGGAGGAATGACTGTGGCCTTATCTGATATTGCCGTCCTACGCAATCTTCTTACACCTCTACGTGATTTGAGTGATTCATCTGCTCTATGCAATTATCTAGAGTCCTTCTACACCTTGAGGAAGGTAAGGGTAGTGGTTTCCTTTTTTTATTGATCCTCTTTCATTCCTTTTTTCTCTATTTTAATCTAAAAATCTGTGCTGACATCCTTTTTTGTTAATATTTTTGGCTTTTGAAGCCTACTGCATCTACAATAAATACATTGGCTGGTGCTCTATACAAGGTTTTCTGTGCCTCACCTGATCAGGCAATGAAAGAAATGCGTCAGGCGTGTTTTGATTACCTAAGCCTTGGGGGTGTATTTTCATCTGGACCTGTTGCTTTGCTATCTGGTCTAAACCCTCGCCCATTGAGTTTGGTGTGCCATTTCTTTGCGGTGGCTATATATGGTGTTGGCAGGCTGCTACTGCCATTTCCTTCACCGAAGCGTTTGTGGATTGGAGCTAGACTGATCTCGGTCAGTATATGCTTTGCCATGCCTGTGTTTTAATTTTTTTTTTTTTTTTTTTCCTTATAGCATCTATAGACTTTTATTTACTTCTGCAAAGTTGGGTTTCTTCATTCTGTACATTTCCTCTTCTCGTTTCAGGGTGCCTCAAATATCATATTCCCCATTATCAAGGCAGAAGGTGTTAGGCAGATGTTTTTTCCTGCTACTGTTCCTGCATATTATAGGGCTCCTCCCACCAGTGAAAAGATATGAATGGCTGCAATGCGAACTTAGTTTTCTTCAGGTGTTAGCATTAGGTCCACTCAGACCTGCTTAGGGAGGCTTGTTCTAAGTATTGTACATGTTGTCCAACAAATATAAAATTTGGTGCTTCAATCTGGTTTGAACCAGACTGAACTCTTTCAATATTTTAATTTTTGATCAGCTTGTCATTTGACTCTTATATCTCGCGAGTCCAGAAAAATCAGGGCCTACTTTTAGTTTTCAACGGTAAAGACGACAACACTTACGAACCACTTTTCTGCAACTAAGAATCTAATCCGAAATCAACCGCTCTGGTTCTTTCCGTCGGCATGGAACCTGCATCATTGCGTTGAGCTTGTCGCTTCCAACGAAGATCAAAATCCCGGTTTCAAAGGAAAAAACACAAAACAATTCTTCGAATACCTAAAATAGCCCTGCATCTTTCTAAAACATCTACTCGTGGATGACCCTATCATCCCCAATCTTTCGTCAGAATCCCAGAAGGGTCTTCTTTTCCACCTTTCCCTTTCTCTCCTCTCTCATCTCCTCTAATGGCGTCACTCTCTCTCTTCTCCGAGAGGCTTGGTCTCGCTTGGTCTCCCTTGGTCTCTGAAAAGCTGCCGTACTAGCCTATGTTCTTGCTTGGTCGAGCTTTAATTCCAGAAGTTGCTCGGTCCGGATGCGGAGGTTAGCGGGAAGGTGCAACTGAAACGAGCTGACACAGCTTCGAACAATGTTTTCTTTATCAGTATATTTTATTCTCTTGGAGCTTAAACCCTAGAAGAGGAGTGTGTGTTTTGGCCTTACTGGTTTGAAGCTGTTCTGAGATTCGATGTCGGAAGTGGGATTTTTGGGGGTTTGTTTTCTTGTTTTTTTTTTTTTTTTTTGAATTTTCCTTTTGTTCAATGGTTCTCTCTGTGTTGATGTAGTGCAATGTAATTTGGTCTTTTCCTTCTCTCGTTTAAGTCCAGCTTTTGCAGTTTTTCTTACTTGTATCTATTTCTGTTTTTACTTGAGAAATCAGTACAATGTCCGGGGAGGTGAAGTTAGGCAGAATCTCAATTTCGTTTGATTCTCCTCATTCATTTCCTTATTAACTATCTTTACCACCTTTGCATTTGTTTAATATTACTGGTGTATGTGTTATTGTTTGTTTCTCGTTGGGTATACAATTACTCCTCTGACGAATTCATTTAAATTTTCAGGTTATCGAATTTCATTCGAGGCCTGATTTCGCTTGCTGATTGAACAGGTGTTTTGAATTTCACGCGAGGCATGTTTTAGCTTGCTGATCGAACAGTTGTCACGTAGCAAGGTACGGGTTCCTTATGTTCTTTGTGTAGAAGTTTATTCAAGGCCTGCAAGTGGTGTTGCCGTACTTTTCTTTATGTTTTCATCTAAATTGTGTTTCTGAAGTTCTATATGAGTTTTAGCCACCTGTAAACTGTTGACATCTGAAGTTCCAATGTGGAGATTTTCAGAGATTTTTTCTACATGGGCGATGATGTTTCTTTTTTTATCCCTAACGAACATAAACATTCTGTAGTAAGAAGATCATCTTGACTATAGTTTACTGTAACCATTTGGGTCTCCTGAATCTTGTAGTTACATGAGGCAGAAAATCGATCACCTCTAGTGCACGGATTTGCTGATAAGAACAGCCAAGGGTTAAATATTGAGGGGGGCTGCTATTTCAATTAGCTAGATGAAGAAACGCTGTCTTCTCTGAGGTGTTTGGTTCACATCTTTTGGCAGCTTCCTGATCTTTGCTCTTCTCTCTCCATATCTTGGCTGCATATTCCCAGATCTCACCATCATATACTGATAGTTTTATGTTAAATCTGGAGATGTCCTGCAATCTCTTGTTGTGGGTGATCCTGCTTCTTTGTCTTCTATCCTTTAAGCTGAATTGGTCTTTTCCTCTCCTCTTGATAAATTCTTTCGCTTTTTCTTTAGAAATGATAGTTGTCATCATTCCAAAAAATATGTATATATATATATAGATATATATATATATATATATTTCTGCTAATAGGTTATCCAGAACTCCAGGAAAATTGCTTGTACTGAAATTATTTCTAAACATAAGTTAATTCTTTCTTTGGTAGGAAATATGAAGTTATCCAATATCCTGCTTGTTACATTAAAACTTCTTTTTCACCTGCTTTGCCAACTAAGGCAAATTAGGCAAGAATTTTTCTGTTCTCCTGCTAAGCATTGAAGCAGATATTCATTTCCAAGAATTGCTCATATCTTTTTTATTTCTTTGTAATGTCTTATGCCTTGTATTGGTAAAAGAAAGTTAATGAGTATTTGTGTCTAGTAGCTACCTTTCAAAGAAGTTGTGTCCGTGGAGAACTTCATTCCACACTAGTTACTGTCTTTTGCCCGAAATTTAGCTTTTTCGTACACAAATTTAGCATTATGGAGCACTGTCCTAACTCCTGCTTTGTCTTTGTGTTTTGCAGTATTTTACCTGTACTCTCATCACTGTGCAAAAATGTTTAGGCGCTGCTTTCTATGGCATTTGGGTTGAAGGATAATTGTATTTTAATATTATTTGGCCAGATTATTTATGTTCCTCCCCTGATGTCATTAGCAAGCGAGGAATGGCAGAATAGAAGGCTCATAATAGCATTGAAGAAGTGTTAGCTATTGTGGTTGTTATAGATGGAAGATTACAATTTTTCAGTGGGTCAAGAGTTTTCTGATGTGAAGACATTTCGGAAAACAATTAAAGAAGCAGCTATTGCTCAACACTTTGAGCTTCGTATAATCAAGAGCGATCTCATCCGTTATTTTGCTAAGTGTGCTAAGGAAGGTTGTCCATGGCGCATCCGTGCTGTTAAGCTTCCTAATGCTCCAACCTTCACAATAAGGAGTCTTGAAGGAACTCACACTTGTGGTAAAACTGCACAACTTGGACATCATCAGGCTTCAGTTGATTGGATTGTGAGTTTCATAGAGGAAAGATTGCGTGATAATGTGCATTACAAGCCAAAGGACATACTACATGATATCCAAAAACAGTATGGGATCACAATACCTTACAAGCAAGCTTGGCGAGCAAAAGAGCGGGGTCTTGCTGCCATCTATGGGTCCTCAGAGGAAGGATATTGCCTCCTTCCTGCATACTGTGAGCAAATAAACAAAACCAATCCTGGAAGTATTGCACAAGTATTCACCACAGGGTCTGAGCACCGGTTTCAAAGACTTTTTGTTGCTTTCCATGCATCAATCTATGGCTTCATTAATGGCTGCTTGCCCCTTATTGGTCTGGGTGCTTTACAGCTTAAAAGCAAATATCTCGGTACTTTGCTTTCTGCCACATCTTTTGATGCGGAAGGGGCTTTATTCCCATTAGCATTCGGTATAGTGGATGTGGAAACTGATGAAAGCTGGATGTGGTTTTTGTCTGAGTTGCATAAGCTACTTGAGATGAACACAGAAAAAATACCACATCTTACGATTCTATCTGATGGACAAAAAGGAATAGTAGATGCAGTGAAGAGAAAATTTCCTAGTGCTTTTCATGGTTTCTGCATGAGACACCTAAGTGAAAGCATTGGGAAAGAGTTCAAAAACTCGAGGTTAGTCCAGCTTCTTTGGAAAGCTGCTTATTCAATCACTACTTTTGGATTTAAAGAGCGAATTGCTGAGATTGAAGAGGTTTCGGCAGATGCAGCTCGATGGATCCAGCAGATTCCTTCTTCTCGTTGGGCTGTTGCATATTTTGAAGGCTCCCGTTATGGTCATCTGTCATCAAATATAGAGGAGTTCAATAGATGGATCCTGGAAGCTCGAGAACTACCAATAATCCAGGTTATCGAATGTATTCACTGTAAGCTGATGGATGAGTTTAGTGCAAGACATGAGAAATCCATGTCTTGGAACACGGTTCTAGCTCCCTCTGCAGAGAAAAGGATGTCAGAAGCCATGTCCCGTGCAAGTGGCTACCAGGTTCTCCGCTCAGATGAATTTGAGTTTGAAGTCATATCTCCTGACCGTTCGAATATTGTGAACATTGGAAGTCGCTCTTGTTCATGCCGTGATTGGCAGGTCTATGGCTTGCCTTGCTCACATGCCATTGCTGCACTCATTTCATGTGGAAAGGATATCTATGAATATACTGAGAAGTGTTTCACTGTTGCTAAATATCGTGAGACCTATTCCCAACCAATTTATCCTGTTCCAGATAAAAGTGATTGGAGTAAGGCAACTGAGGGTGTTGGGGATGACGACCAACGGATCGTCCGGCCACCCAAGTTTCGAAGACCACCAGGTCGCCCTGAGAAGAAGAGGCTGTGCATTGAGGATCTTAATAGAGAGAAGCACACAGTTCATTGTAGCCGATGCAACCAAACGGGACATTATAAGACGACTTGTAAAGCTGAGATCGTCAAGATGTTGTAGTATTAGAAGAGGGTAAGTTTGTATTGTCAGTTTATACATAGTCAAGCAGGATTACTTCATACATATATATCATATCAAGACGTAGTGTTGCATGTTGATAAGATGCTAGTCAGGTAGTGGTCTCTTGGAAAGTCTGTACCTTCAGTGTGCTTTTGCCAACTTCAGGAATGGAGGAAAGTTGGGGATCTTCTTTAGCTCATTCTGGTTTGTCTCACAGTGTCTTTATACTGCAAGAGTTGCAGGGATATCTTTTGAAGACATCCCAATGCTTTCCTTTTAGGTATTTTTTATTGTACTTTATGAACTTGTAAGTGTAATTTTCCCTTTTTCTTGATCCAAAGAGATGTAAATGTGTTCTACATTCAATGCTCTTTTTATTTTGGTAAGAGATTTTCAGTGTTCAGTGTTCTATGAAGCATTTGCAGTTTGGTACAATGCCATTTGTTTATGGTAACCTTAGCACTAACAGAAAAACCAGCAATGTCAAAGAACTCTCATCTTCAATATCATCTACTTCTTTTTGGATTAAATCCAAGCAGCCGACATGGGTTGGTCCAGAGAAGAAGAAAGGAACAGTTTGATGTGAGACCCCATGGATTTCTCCTAGTAAAGCTCGAGCTTTGCACTGATAAGATTGCAGGGGTTTAGAAAGGAAAGTGCCGAGTCAATTGGTGAAGCTTGAACATTGACAAACAGTCAACACATATTGCCAAGAGTTTCAAATATTGAGTCTATTGGCACTGATTGAATTTATAGTTTATGGTTCTACAGACAAACTGCAGAGAGCTTCGTTTTCAAAGATCCGTCTATGTAAGAATACCACCCGCTTCCTCTCATCCGATTCAAACCTTTTTCCCAATCTCCTGTGCGAACAAACGAAGCCCTCTTCGTTGTGTCGAAATTCGTCACCAATCTTACAAATCTCAACAGTCTCAAGCCAGAAAGATGAAAACGACCGACATTTTGAAAAGCCCAACCACGTTGGGTACTCGTCCGATGTCGAAATGATCCTGCGGAAATTCCTTTCTAGGATTCCCTTGCTCGAACTTGCGTTGCAGCAAGAAGAGAACTTGTTTCACCTCCTTCGGTCGAACGGGTCTTGAATCGCTGTGCAGATGCTGAAACCCTCGGCTCTGGTTGAACTTCTTGGAAAAAATGAGGCAATTCCTACCCGTCAGGGACCTTATTCGAGGAATGAGCTGATAGAATCCCGAGTTAATCAGTCCGGAGGTCTTCATCGTGTTGACGAGGAGATTTGCTTTGGCGAAGCTGGAGGAGAAGCAATCAAGTGCTCGACGTAATGCCAAAATAAGGGTGTGAAGCCGATATATTTGTTGTCGGATGTTTGACCACTGCCGTAAATTCTCAAGGTAAATCATCCCTTATTTGACTCATTCTAGTTAGATTAAATGTTTTATATATTAGAAAAAAGAACACATAGCTAGCCAATATCTAAACCAGAAATTATAATGATTCAGGAAAATAGTAAAATTGGATATGAAGACGAAGTTGATCTAGATGACATGCCACCATTGGAGGATGCCCCCGTCAGAGATGAGGAGTTCAGAGCAGAAAATGGTGACATGTTTGGACTAGTCGCACGAGGTGTCTTAAGTTTGCCAGCTAAAGAAGAGCAAGTAGAAGTACAACGGGATAATATCTTTCATATTCACTGCTACGTGAAAGAAGAGGTATATAGTGTTATTATCGATGGCGGTAGTTGCACTAATGTTGCCAGTACTTCCATGATTGAAAAGCTAGAGCTCACAACTCTTAAGCACCCTCATCCATACAAGTTGCAATGGTTGAATATCTTTTACCAAAAAATGAAGCGGGTTTGAACCTTGTTGAAAGACATTTTTAAGTGGTATCATTGTAATTACCTTCTCCACGTCAAAGAGGTAGCAAATGAGGTACTTTAAAATTCTTTCTCGTAAGGATATCACAATGGTGTAATTATCTAAGAAGATATATGTCTATTTATGTTTTTCCCTTTTCAAAGCTTGCGGCCTTAAAAAGGTATTGTAGTTATTGTAAATTTCATTCTACAACTATAAATAGAATTTCAAAGCATGGAGTAAATTATTACGTCACCCTTCTTGTCTCCTCTCCCAACCTCTTTCTCTCCATCTCTCTAGCCAAATTCTCTCTTCTTCTTCTTTTTCTCTTTTTTTTTTCTTCTTCTTTTTTCTCTTTTTTTCTTTTCCTTTTTTCTTCATCTCTTCTTTCACTAGCTTGATCGAGGACCTTATCATGGGATCTTAAATTCAACAAACCTAATATTATTTACAACAATCTTCTATCTGGTTATTCAGTTGCAGGAAAAATGAGAGTGGGTATGAACTTTTGAAGGAGATGGAAGAAAAGAAAGCGAATGAAATGCTACTTCATACACATCTAGATCCAAGCACTTTGTGCAAAAGATAGTATGGAAGAGGCCATGCTGGTTTTTGTAGATACGGGCAGAAATGGTTGCAGAGCAGATGTAGTAACTTATACTACTCTCATTAGTGGGTTTTGCAAGTAAGGATGTGCGCCTAATCAATTGACATATTATTACATTTAGCTGCACATGAGAAGAAGGAACAACTAGAATAATGTTGGAAACTTGTTCAGAAGATGAAGAAAACAGATTGTCTTCCTCACGTGGACCTGGATTCACTTGCAAAAGAAATTTGGGTTTGCCACTAGCCAACTTCCTTTTGGGAATTTGGTCAAACATTTGACAAGCTAAGCCAAGCTTTGGTAGACATAGACCGAATGGTTATCTATGAATACACAACCAGGCATGGAATTTCATTGAACACTCGACTCATTGACTCTTAAATCATTAATTTTGTATTAAACAAAAGGTGGGTATTACTTATATGTACATAATTTGTTAGATTAAGTGATTATAATTAGTGAATAAATGTTTCTGAAATTTAAATTTCTAAAATTTAGAGTAGTTTTAAATGAAATGTTTGTGTTTTCATTTGAGTAGTTTTTTAAGTTTATTTCTGTTATGTTTCTTCAAAAGCTATGTGATCCCTTGAAGACATTCAGTCAAAAAGGGTGGTATACCTTTGTATTTAACTCCTTTTAGACTATAAAAATATTAGTCTTTTCATGCACAAATTTCTGCCAAATTATCGGCAAAATTCTAGCCATCTTGAAGACATTATCTTACTAAGAGTTGGGATGTTTACTGTAATTGTTATATGTTGAACACCATATGCTTAAAGACAAGACACAATGTAGTAAGTGCTTTCAGCCAATTTATAGAGAGACCTTAGAAAATTCATCTTATGCCGGTGTATAGAAATCTCAAGTATTTAGAAGGAGCTCCATAGACAAGATTATTATATAAAAAGAATAGTCACTTGCTTATTAGTGCTTTTTAAGATGCTGATTATGTAGGCTCTTTGATTGATAGAGGATCTACTAGTCGATAATGTACTTTTTCTAGGATTGGTACCTTGGAAAGGTACTAAGAAGCAAAAATTAGTTGCTAAGTCTAGTGTAGATGCTGAGTATAGAGCAATGACACGTACTGCTTTAGAAATAATGTGGGTCAAGTCTATATTATCTGAATTTGGTGTTCACACATTGAAACCTATGGAGATGGTATGTGATAATCAAGTAGCAATTTATATCATCAATAATCCGATTTTCCGTGAGAGGACAAACCATATAGAGGTGGATTGTCATTTTTATATATGATACAATGATGAAAGGTCTTGTTGATACTCATACAATCAATTATTTAACTTGAATTTTTTTTACTAAAGCACTTCCGAAAAGGGTATTTGATAATTTCTATAACAAGCTGGCTTTTGTCATTTATACTCCACCTTAGGGGGAGAGTGAGAAATTAAGTAGATTGAAATTATAGTATGTAATGGAGTTTTCTTTATTATTTTATGACACTGTACATGTGAGTTATGGACTCCTAAGAGGAAGGGTAATGTAGTTTGTCTCATGGAAGACAAAGATTAAGCTCGGTTTTCCTCTTCTATTGCAACTCTTCTTTCGTCATCCTTCTTCTTCTCATTATCTACTTTCACTCTCTTTTAACCCTAGTGTTCTTCTTCCAAAATCTATAATATCAAGCTTAAATCTAATGTAAAAAAAACATATTTCTCCAGATTCTCTAAAACAACTTAGTAGAAAGGAGAAATTGTACTTTAGTTGAAATGACGAACTCTATGAGACTTAATGTGGGTTTCCCTTTAAACTTATCAAGTGAAGCATTGAGTTTAGTTTGTCATATTTATAATAGAATTCCTTCTAAAAAGAGCCAAACTAGCTTGTATGAGTTGTGGAAAGATAGAAACTCAATTTGTTGTACTTTAAGGTATGACTTATAGTAGGGTACTTAGTCCTAAAAGAACTAAGCTAGGTCCTAGAGTAATAAAAGTGTGTTTATAGAACATGTTCAAAATAACAAGAGCTATATCTAATGCGATTGTTGAATCTAGTGATGTTGAGTTTCTAAAGAACAAATTTATATTAGATGTCAATGACAATGAATTTAGTAATCTACTAGGGATTCTTCTATATAAATTTTCAAAAAAAATATTATTCGAGTTTTGAGTCAAACATGTAGAGCATCTAGCTATGGTCGTAATTGGTACCAAATTCACATGAAAAAAATGAATAGATCGAGCGTAAAAGACTTAATAATCTTGTCCTTATCCATTGCAATTTGTGGCTAAGCTAAGTTAATTAAACTATATCATTGGTTTTAATTCTTAGTCATTAATTTATTTAATTAATCATAGGTTATATTTATGTTGTAGGCAAAAATTCAAGCTAGAGTGAAGAGTTACAATAGGCATCCTATTAGAAATTTGTCACATAGTTGGAAGATGTCTTCCTAGTCTAACCACCTATTCAACTCGATTGGACCTGGCTGAACCAAAACCAAACAGTCACCGGTTCGATGGGTGGTTCAATTTTGATAAGATTGATTTAAATCAAGTGCTTGTGTTTATGTCTGGCTAAACGACGATGAAGCTGCCCCCGACGGTCGCCACTTCACAGCCCTTGCAAGAACTTCATAACGCTGCCCAAAAAACTCCACCGTCAGCGCCCTGAGAGTCGGGCAACTTGTCTGCCGTTGAGACCGGTAAAACATCTCCACCATATTTTTATTCCCTCGTTGCTCTCCTCATTGAGGTGGTTCATCTCTCTGGCTCTCTTTTTCTCTCTGTCTCTGATGCTTCTTAGGATCGCTTCACTTTTTTTCTCGAGAATTTCTGTCACTGTTTATCGACGAAGGTGTGGACATGTTTCTCCTCTTTTTTGGAGCTCTACTGTGAGAGCCTTTGCAACAAAGGTGGTGGAGCTAATTGTGTAGAGTGTTATTATTCAGCAATTGGGACTGGTTTGGTAAAACCTTTAGTTACTGTGACCATTGGCTTGCCACTGCCACAGCCCATGCTCAACTACTCTTAGGGCCACCGACTATTCTCCCCGCCCCACCACCTATGACCTGTTTGTTCTAATGCTTCTTCTAAGATGTCCCTCCTTGGATGGGAACCTTCAATACTTATGATGCTTTTAATAAAATTCAGTCCATGGAAGAGTTTATTTTGCATTTTTTGGACTCTATACTTACGGCATTATTTTGTTTGTGAAACAAAGCAAGCTATGTTGTGTTTTTCTAATGCTGGTGTTAAATTAGGTTTCTCACATTCATTTTTGCTGTTGGTCTTAATTTACTGATGCGAGTATCACGAGTTTTTATTTGCAAAGCCGGTGATGTTGTTGTTCTGTTAATGTTGTTTTCTTATTTTAATTTGGTTACCTATTTTCCAGCTAATTCGTCCACTGATTTTACTTTTGTGCTTGTCCTAAATTAGGCAGACCAGTGTTATTCAGCTTTTTGGTTGAGAATCTTTCACTGGGAGGCTTCATTGAAGAAGATGCTTGGACATTATCAACTTCGTGATTCTCTTGGTCTCAGGCCTCGTCTCAAAAGCACCACTGTCTGCACTCTCCTCCATATCCTCTCCCACTGTGCTGATGACGCTCCCAAGCCTGATAGCGTCTCCAAACCACTCCCTGTTTCTTCCGTTCCCTCTGAAAACAGCAGATTGTGCAATAATCTGCTCAGTGAGATGCCTGTCAATTCATGTCCTAATAATCCAATCACAATTCCAAACTCTGAAACTTCTGGTGCCAAAAATGAAATCTTTCCTGAAGGAAGCAGTTTTGTTGGTACCGTAGGACAAGCGATTCATGGAGAGGTGGATCATGGACTGGTGGATTATGCAAATTTTCAAGTAGATGGCTTTTCTACTGACTTTGAACCATTAGTTGATGAAATGACTGAAGCAGCCAGTCCCCCAAATGAAATCTTATGTGGCAGAGGGGTTGTCTTTGGTAAAGAAGGTCTTGATACAACTGATTTTGAGAAATTGTTGGCAGATAGGGAGACTCTCAATGATGAAGGTTCTCTTGGCCATAATTTGCATGTAATGCTGGGAGAAGGGACTAGTGGTATCTGTTCCAGTATTATGGAAGTTGATACTACTTTAGCTGCAAATGAGCAAATGACCAATGGAAACACATTAGCAGTGGATTGTGGGTTTGAAACTCTTTGTGGTGGAACAAGTCCTGCTGGAAAAACTAGGAATTTTGTGTGTAAAGAAGCACAATACACGGGAAAATATGATAATGAGAATTCTGAAATTTCCAACTTGACAATGGTCAAGGATTCAACAGCTGGTGAAAATTCTGAACTGGATGAATCTCAAAATTGCATTGGTGAAGGGAAAACCCTTGAAAGTATGGTAACTTCCGATGCCATTACCAATTCTTCTAGTACGAAAGTGGAGGTTTGTACCAGCACTAAACATGATTTTGTAAATTTAACTGGTGATAAAGAGATTGAAGATGGTGAGATTTCTGATGATTCAGGAATTTCAATTCCACTACTGGACTCACTTCTTGAAGTTGCTTCTGCTTCTGAAGAGAGGGTAGAAAGCAAAGGAACATCTTACTTATACAGGAAAGGAGGTTTCCCTCTTGGGCATGAGTTACAAACAGAAACTGATAATCCGGACTCCTCTTTTTCTAGGGATGAAGGAATAGGAGGCCAATCTGAGACTGGACTTCTTTCAAGAACCAGCATGATAGGGGGGGTGATGGTGGAAAGTAGTTCCTTCAATGTGGAGGAGGAGAATGTGTGCTGCAATGGGAACAAGGCGAAAATGCATGAACGTGTAAGTGGTCATGATACTGAAGAGTTGCATGGAGCAATTTCAAAGGGAGGCCTGACTCTAAACCAAGGGGAGCAATCTGAAAAAAAGGTATAGTGAAGATTTTGCCTTTATCACATGCTCTGTTTTCGTTTTTATTATTGCAGTTTGCGTTTGAATGATATCTTTATAACAGATCAAATTGCAGTATTTCGAGAGCTGCTTAGATAGTTGGACTAGGTCTGTATTCGATATTGGCATTATTTTTTTCTTTAAATGGTGCAAGCTTTTATTAAGAAAGCTGAAACAAGACATGTACATCATACGATACATCATAGAATACAATAAAAGATACAAGAACATAGTCTTATTTATTTATTTATTTAGAGATCAAGAGAGACCCCGGTACAAAGGATAGCTTTGGAGACTCTGGATTTAGCGAGTTTGTCTGCAATTGAGTCGGCAGATCTGGCCCCTTTGCTCCAAGCAATGCGCCACTTGATGAGCATATCAGAAATCTCCTAAAATTTTTTCCAGATAGCCCAGGGAACAGAAATCTTTTTGCTTCCCCATCCAACAACCAGAGCTGAATCACCCTATGACTAGAGGGGCCACTGAGTCAATGCTTGAATAGCTTTAGGCTTTTCAAGTGAGCTTGGGATCCTGCATCACTTCGTTTGATGTTCAGCAACTGGCTGGACCACTGTAGGTCAATAAAATCTGGCCCTGGCTGTTTCTGAAGACTCCTCCTACTCCGGCTGGGCCTAGGTTTCCTTTTGAGGATCTGTCAAAGTTTAGTTTGGACCAGGGTGGTGGAGGGGGTTGCCATTCTGTTAGCACTTGGAGGTTTAGGGGTGCCAAATTGATTGACTTTGCCCCAAAATTTTTGAATGACGGAGTTTGGGAAGAGGGGTGGGGGGTAAGCCATGTTGATCCTGCCCATAGTAATCCACTGTGGATTCCTTTTGTATCATTCCACCACTGAGCAATTTTTGGCTTCAAATGTTCTATTATCAGGGGGTTGCTGCTAAAGCTGCTTTCCGTAAAGCTTTCCCTTAGAAGGCTAGAGGGCACCAAAGTCATTGTTGGAAGAGGAGGCTAACAGAATTAGGCATGCAAAGATGGATGGCAAATTTGATAAGCATGGCGTTCCAAACAGATCTGACATTTGTAGTAAGAGCCCACCTAGAACTGTCCTGAGGGGCAAGGCTTCCATATTATTTCATCCTGTCCGTGTATTGAACTATAATGTGCCTCTGTTAGTGCAGGTATTTTCACAGCATCCTCTGCTTCTGAATCATTTAGATTCCTCCTTAGGTTTAGATTCCAGCTCGAGCTTGTGTCTGAATCTCAGGATTTCAGTACTGAAATCTGTTTGTTTCGGGCTAGTGTGAAGAGCCTTTGAAATTTTAGGCAAGAGGGCCTATCCCATATCCAACAATCTGTCCAGAACTTGACTAAAGATACAGCTCTAACCTGGAATGTAAGGTGCTGCTCCAATTGGTTCTGTTTCAATATTGATATCCACATGTAAGATTGTGAGCTAAGAGGACCATTGAGTGATAGCCAATTCTGGGGGTTCCCACTGTATTTTGCATCAATTATTTGTCTACATAGTGATCATTTTTTTGGTGGCATACCTCCATATCGACTTTCCTAACAACGCCTCTTCCAAAACTTTGATTTTTTTTTTATTATTTTTTTTTTATGGCCAATCCACCATGCTCTTTTGGTGAGCAAACTTTATTCCATTTGACCAGTGGGTACTTGAACTAACTTGAGCTGCCTCACCTTAGGAATCTACACTGGAGTCCTTCTAGCTTGGATGCCACACTTGCTTGGCAGGATAGTAATGACAGGTAATAAATCGGGATGCTTGATAAGGTGGCTTTGAGTAGTGGGGTCCTGCATGCTTGTGAAAGTAGTTGTCCTTTCCATGTTCCCAATCTTCATTTGCATCTGTCTAGAATTGGCTGCCAGTGATGTTTGGATATCTTATCATAGAAGAGTGGTAAGCCCAGGTAAGTTGAGGGTAGTTGTAGTGGTTTGCAGCCTAGTATTTGAACCATTTGATTTTGCATGAAGCCACTGAGATTGAGGCCTACCATACCTGATTTTCCTCAGTTGATGCTTTGGCCCGAACATATCTCATATAGACTCAGTATTGCTTTAATGTTTAAGATATGTTCTAATTATCCCTTGCATAGCACCGCTGTCATCTGCAAACTGTAGAATTAGGATGTTTAGCTGCTGTTTCTTTAGCTGCAGCCCCATGAACCTTCCTTGTTCTTGTCCAGCATAGCAAAGTGCCTTGCTAACAACGTTGATTAATAAAAGACGGTCTCCTGGTCTTAATTCCCTTGTACTGCTGAAATATCCTTTTGCCGTGCCATTGACGAGGGTCGAAAATTTTGCAGATGATATGCAACTTTGTATCCAGCCCCTCCATCTCACTGAGAATTCCATTGCTTTTATTAAGGAGTCAAGGATGACTAAGTTACTTTGTCAAAGGCCTTTTCAAAATCCAGTTGAAGAATTACTCCTTGGATACCCTTTTTTGTTTAGTGATGCATGAACTCATGTATAGTCGACTGAATCCAGGATTTGTCTTCCTCGTAGGAAGGCTGATTGGTTGCTGCTTATCACTGATGGCAGGATCTGTTTTAGTATGTTTTCAGCACTCTCGAGAGGATCTTGTATTGGCTTGATATGAGAATGATGGGTCTGAATTATTTTGGGTAGCAAGCTCCTTCCTTCTTGGTGATCAGAGTAATGAATGATGAATCCATACTCTTGGCCTTGATCCCATGTTCATAGAATTCTTCGAATAGCTTTATGATGTCCTCTTTCAAAAATGCCCATCCAGCTCTGTAGAAATCAGCCGTGAATCCATTTGGACCAGGTGCTTTGTAACTTGGCATGGCTTTTATGGTCTCTTCTATTTCCTCCATCGTGAACTGTTTTTCTAAACTTTGAACCTCTGCCTCTGTTAAAGTTTTCAGATTGAGGGCCTTCAGAAAAGGGTGTGGAAGTTCCCTCCTTTTGGTAGAGGTTAGAGAAGTATGTAATGAGTTCTTTGGTGATATCCACATTCTGCACCATGGTTTGGCTGTTCTCGCTGAGTGCTGAAATCCTGTTTCTTTGTTTATGTGCCAAAGTTATTGCATGAAAGAACTTAGTATTGCCATCCCCCTCTTTCACCCACCTGTATCTTGCTCTCTGTTTCCAGTATATTGATTCCTGGTTGACATTGGTTTCAAATGCTTCTTTGGGATCCACAAAGAGTTGGTGGGTTACTACTGTCAATGTAGTGGGCCATGAAAGGGAACTAGCTTCGTGTCAATGTGCATTTTTTAAATTGGTTGAAGATGAACTGCATATAGCCAGTTTTAAGAAGACCTTCGTGCGAATGTGCCAAAGTCTCTTTCTATATTTTTCAGCATAGTGAGTGTTTGTTGTTCCCTTTTTGTATGCATATTCCTTTATCCTGTGTAAGAGACAACTTTTTTCCTTCTCAAAATTATCTTTCTTTCTGCATTCCATCCCTTGATTTCCTATTTCAACATTTTGTGTTTTTGGCTGAATTGGTAAGCCGTTGTACCTGTATTGTTGCATTCCTGCAACCAGGATTATAGTGTCTTTGAAACTTTTCTCCATTAGCCATGCATCCTCAAATCTGCAGCAGTTATGGGGATGTTTTTAGAAGAATCGGGCTATGATCTGAATTAGGTGTCTGAAGAATTCTCCTTGCTGAGTTTCCATATAAGTCTAGCCATTGTTAGTTTACTAAGAATATGTCTAGCTTACGCATTATTGGAGGGGATTTGTCATTGCACAAGGTGAATTGAGCCCCTGATACGGAAGGTTCCATAAGGGCGTAATCTGATTTTAAATCAGAGAACCTTCACATTGATGTACTGTGCCTGTTATTACTTCCCTTTTTCTCAAAACGATATCTGATGGTATTGAAGTCCCCTCCAATCACCTGTGGCAAGGGCCATAAGTTTAGAATAGCTTGAATTTCTTCCCACATTGCATGTTGTTGTGAGTGGCAGTTTGGTCCGTATACTGATAAAGCAGCCGAAGACCCGTCCTTCGCTGATCTGAAGTGACTTGCTAGTGTATGCTGTCCTACCTCAGCATTTATCATTTCCACTTGTCGATGGTCCCGGAAAATGGCCATGCCTCCTGCCAAACCTTCTGCTTTGGCTTCTATCCATTTTGGTCTTTTTGTGTACCAAATGTCTCTAGCATAACCTACTCAGGTTGGCTAATTTTGTTTCTTGGATAAAACCACAAATATATATATTTTTATCGTTTCTCTGGCTATTGCTCTTTTGCTGTGGATGCCCAGATGTCACACATTCCATATTTCTGGCTCTATTGTTGTCTTTCAACTATTTGATTCTCTTCTTGGAAGCATCAATATCTTCTTTGCACTTCTTTAAGGAGGCACCAAATTCTATCTTTTGCATCACAACTTCTAGGAAGAGGTCACTTGCTCTTTGTTTTTGTTTGAATCTTCCTCATGCTCATTGATGGGTATTGTGTCCTACTTGTGTGGGGATTTCAAGCCTGGCAGTGAAAGCTTCTGATATCAATAAGTGGACTCTTAGCCCATCAATTCTTCAGCCTAAAGTTGCTTCTTCGTCAAAGTCTGTGGTCATACCAATGATTCATGTGATGGCCTGGAAGACTTCCATATACCATAGATGAGCAGAAATTCCCTTGATAGTCACTGACAATCTCTTATCCTTTTTTTTTTTCTTGCAATTAGAAAAAACCCAAAGGGTTGATACCGGAGGCTCAACACCTTGGAAAAGTAGAAATTCATTTCTCTATCAAACCAAATTGCCAGTTTGACAAACTATGGCCAACTTTTAGTTTTCTCTTTATTTGTTTTTAATTGGAAGTAGGCTCTCCCAGATATACGGGCAGTATCTTGGTACAGCTAGCCATGCAACATATGGTTAGATTTATTTAGGTATATGTATTTGTTCCTTGAGGCACTTTTCACAATGTTTGACCTGTATGACATCACATGAATTTTGTATGTCAGTGATGTTGGATTTTGTCTACCACTTTACCTGACCTTCTGCAATGAGGAATTAAAGCAAAAATCTTTCAATAGAATAACTGGATTAGGATTTACTCAACAATTATCTGTTACAGCTCTTCATGGTAAAGTAGTTTGATTTTAAAAAATGCATGTGTACCTCCATGAGAATACATAATAATTTCCCTTTGGAATTTCAAATAATATAATATTTGCTCTTTCTGTTGATTCGTCCTTTGTAATCCTAATATAATATTTGCTCCTTCTGTTGATTCGTCCTTTATAATCCTGTTTTTTTTTTTTTTTTTTTTTTTTTTTTTTTTTTTTTTATAGTCTTATCAGACTAATTTAGTTCTTCATTGGTCATCAGGATGTCAAAATTCATGAGAAGAAAAAACGGACTCTGACTGAAGAAAGAAAATCCAAAAAGAAGGTAAATAGTTCTATTTGATGTTTCTGCTTATGCAGTGTATTGATATTTTGTCAATTGCAAGGTCATTTTTATGGTTCACTGCATACCTCTAAGTGGCCACTGCAGAAACCCAACTAACTGGTTGTACTTGCATGTCTTTGTTGAATTATTCTATGTAAATTTTTCATAGGATTTAATAGTGTTTATTGGAAGGGGCACATTTGGATTGGTTTTTCCAAACTACTGCTGTACATCTAATGAAACTAATTTTCAATGCTGAAAGTAAGAAATTATTTTACTGGTTTTTTTTTGTTTCTATCGCAGTTAATAACAAATCAGAAAAGATAAAAGGTGGAAAAACAGAATGTCTCTTCCTTTCAAGTTTAGAATTAGTTTTGAGCATAAATATTACACAAATGGTGATAAATAATTCTCAATCAGAAACTTAAAATATTTCCTCATAGCTCACCTTCATGCATGATCAACAAGCATTTTGGGTTTGAGAAAATTGTTTATATATATGCAGAAGGATGCAACAAAGAGGCCTTATGACTAAAAAGTTGGCCGTATGCCCTGAGATCATAGATCTTGATGCATTTGCTTGATAATGTCTTCTTTGTGGTGCATTTGACTTGTAAATAATGTTTGATTTTTTTTTTCTTCCAGATTGCAAAGAAGAGAAAAAGAGCAGAAATGAATAGGAAGCTAGGGGTTAAGAGGTTGAAGCTGGAGCCTATCTCAAAACCTAAAGTTGTGAACCATTGCAAGTATTACCTGAAAGGAAGATGCCAACAGGTCGTGATTTGTTTTTGTGTTATGTCATTTTGTTAGACTTTCCAACTGTCTTATGAACAAGCCCTTCAAGAAGACCTGTTATCAAATACATATTAAACTTCAGCCTACAGCTGCCATCTTTATTTTGATGATATTTGCCACATCTTTTGTTCAGTTTTGGTTTAGCATTCTCCGTTCCTAGTATAATAGATACTCATCTTGCAACACATTTAGATGACCAAACTATAGAAACTTGCGCCAAAAGAAATTATGATAATTGAGTTTTGACTACAGGTGGGGGATTATCAACTCCTGTCATTATTCTATTATAGAGTGTGTGCATGGTAAACTTGTTTATCCAGCTAGAATAATTTGTGGACTACATTATTTGGAGCATTTTATATCAGTCTTTGTGATGGTGGGATTACTTGATGCTTCTTTGGCTTTGTTTAGTCTATAAACTTGTTCCATCTTATATTTACTCAGTAGTCTGTATGTTATCCAACTCTAATGTTCCCCTTAGGTACCTGTATGCCAAAACAAAGATTCACCAACTCCCCTTTTCGTCTTTTTTGATGGATAAATAATTTGCCTTCAGCACTCACATTTGAGAATGCAGATTGAAGTTAGGGAGTTTGAGTAGTATTCACTATTGGCTCATTTTTTGGAACATTAAAGGGTCTGCTATAGTTGCTCTTACACGGATCACTTTATGACATTTATACAAATGATGCCATTGGTACCTGTTGTTGTCTCCCTGTTGTTTATGTAAGAATATATTACAAGCTGATACTCCTTAACAAGTTCTTGCATTCTTATTTGGACATGTCCACTGCTTCTTTCAAATCTTGAGTGGGGTTGGCAATGGACCAGGTCAAGTGGAGTTTTTAAAATCAATGTACAGAGAATTTGGGGAACTCAGGCCCTGCAGGACTAGGTGGTGTTTCCCATGATCAGGAGGGAAACATTAAGCTTGTTTTCTGAGGACCAGCTGGCAATTGAGATGCTTCCCAAGCCGAGATTGTACATGTCGATCTCTGGCTTGGTGACACACATCTATTGAAAAATATCATAAAGTTGTTATGCAACTAGAAAGTAAACTAAACCCACTGGAAGGGTTATCTTTAAAGAACCACAAACCTTGTAGCTATACTTGCGAGCACCTGCTTTGCCTTACAGAAAAGTGCACTGGTCATGTTGGGTGGGAGTATGAATTTATGTTCTTCCCATTTGTTGATGTGTAGGCAGCTATGGATGTTCTTTTTTGTTTCAATCAGACTCTGTGAGAGTCATGTTTTTTTTTAAAAGGAATGTGTGATAATCATGTTATTGCCTGTTTTAGGAAATTATATTTTTTCTTATACGTTTCTTTCTCATTTTTTTTGTTTTTTTGCATTCTGTGTCTTAGGCTTTATTTTTGTCTCGCAGGGTGACAAGTGCAACTTTTCACATGATACTGTTCCTTTGACAAAGTCACAGGTATTTTCTTAACTTTATTATTCTTATACGTATTATTAGTATATTGCTATTTATCCCAGTTTAGATTCTGTTTTAATATGCCTTGTTTGTCACCACTTGGTCTGATCCGTTTGCATGAGCTTCTGGGTGGCAGTGTTGGAGATGTTTTAAATGTTATAGGATGATTTTTTCATGTTGATTAAAAAATAACAAGTTTCCATTTGTAAAGAACACAAAATTTCAACCTATTTCCTGCCTCTCTTTCTCTTTAAATTTATTCTGCTAAGCCTCTTTTAGTTCATGCCTGTGTTGATTTACTTCTTGCAGCCATGCAAGTATTTTGCACTCAAGTCATGTTTGAGGGGGGATGATTGCCCATATGATCATGAGCTCTCCAAGTACCCTTGTCATAATTATACTTCCAAAGGCACTTGCATCAGGGGTGATTCATGCTTCTTTTCTCACAAGGTAATCTTTCTTTCCTGCCTTGACTGCCTGTTTGTTGATTCACAAACTGTTAACACACATGCCTTGTTGTAGCCAACTAATTAGCAACTTTGGGTTCACATGTCAGGTTCCAGTATCACAAGATTCATCGAAGGAGTCAAATGACAGAGCAAATTTGCAAAAGCAACTCAACAACAATAGCAACTCTGATATGGCTACCAACAACTTATTTAAAAGAACTAGTCCAAGCGCACCCTCTCCTTTGGGAAGCTCCCTCCATAGACAGCCAAAGGAGCAGCTAACAAACATAAGACCAAGACCCACTCTAGGTGCACCACCTGAAGGAAGAACCTTTCTTTCATTTAGTCCAAATGCGCCCTCTCCTTTGGGAAGCTCCCTTGATAGGCAGCCAAAGGAGCGGCTAACTGAGAAAAGATCAAGACCCACTCTAGGTGCACCGCCTGAAGGAATAACGTTTCTTTCGTTTGGAAAACCACCGGGCAACACCAGTGAGACTGACCGGCAAAAGGAGTCGTCTCCGAGTAGCACAAATATGTCAATGCCACTGAGATCTTTAGGGTCTCAACATCCTTCGCACTTATCAACTAATACATCTGCAAGTGGCCTTAACTCTGTAATTTCATCTACGAGGCTGCATTACCCACCCCACCCCAGGGCGAAGTTAAAGCCGGAAGATGTCAAAAACCAATCAAATTCGTCTCCTGTAGAACCTCAATCAACAAACAGCAAAGGTAGTCTGTTGGCTACTTCTACATCTACGAGACGGTTGGAAAATGGAGCAACGGATGCATCTTCCATCTTAGAGGAATTTTTATTTGGAGCTCTCGAGTAGTTCTTGAGGTTCGAGATGTGATTCATGTGAATGAAGTAGATGGATCAAAGAGCAATCTGAAGACCCAGTACAATTGAAGTAAACTTTCTGCTTCCTTTTTTTTTTCAGCTATACAATTGAAGTACATAACATGATGTTCAATCCAACTAGCCCTGCATAGGATCTTTACCTCCATAGCTGCAGCATTAAAATGGAATCCATTACAGGCATAACAAGTAAAACCAATAAATAAAATAATCAAAGCAAATAAAACCACAACGTAGAAATTTTTAAGGCCTACTAAGTATTGATTAGTCCCGCAGACAGCGCCAACAGAACCATCACCACCACGCCAATGAAAAACTCCGGTTGGCAGCATTTGTACTCCACCGCCATCCAAAACCTTCCATCCCCAAACGAAGAAATTAAACTCGTGACCAACCAATTCCCAGAAATCACAGAGTTTCTGTGTTTTATGCTTACTGGTTTTCTCTCTCCCTGAAGAGAAATCTCTCCAATGCTTTCTTGCTATCTTTCTTTGTATATCCGTTTCCGCCTGTTTTGACTTTTACCCAAAGAAAGAGAACCCAAAAGAAGCTAGCTCATGTGCTGCACTGAATGGTCGACAGAGCGCAAGACTCTGAAACAGAACAGTTTCTGACGGTGAAAAATGGAGGTCAGAGAGGAGACCCGAACTGTTCAGTAAGACGCCTGTGACAGAGGGCACTCGCCGGCGAGCTCGTTGGCGTACCGGCGACTTATGGTGGAGGATTTACGGCCGAGGGCTGGCGGTAAGGGATTCGTAACTCGCCGGCGCACGGGGCCCTCTTAACCGTCTCTTGTACAAACAGACAAGAGTTCCGACAGGTGATCCAATCGGGGTCCGGAGGACGTCCCTTCTCTCAGGGAGTGCACGGTTCGGGTTGAGGTGCGATTTTTAAAAACCCAAACTCGAACCTGAACTTTGACCCCAAACTCAACTTCGCAAAAGAACCGAAATAATTCCCATTCCTACAATGCTGATCCTATCCTGATTTCTCCGCAACCCTGTCCCACTCACTTTTTTGCCATGTCCCACCCTTTCCCTTCCATATCCCAATCTATTATTTATTTAATATTATAAAAAAGTTAAAATTAATTTATAAAAAATTACTATATTTTATAAATAAAAAATTACAAACTTTTCTCAAAAATAATTTTCTAAAAATATACAATTATAATTTTTAAAAAAATATAAGTTAATTAGGTTATATTAGGTAAACTTGTCCTTGTGCTATGGGTGTCAAACACCATAAGTTGTCGGAAAGTTACTGCCTACAAGAGTGGATGGAACCACTATGACACCCACCCCGCCCATTCTCTATCGCCTCTAATGGGATTCGAACATGGAAAGTGGTGTGCCCAGCTTTGATGCCATGACAGCGGTTAGCCAATACACCCAAAAGACCGATCTGTTAGGTGCGAAAAACTACTGCCTACAAGAGTGGACGGAACCACTCTGACAATGGGGTGAGGAAGAAAACGTAAACTCACATTTTTTGGGTCAAATTGGGCTAAACCCTAAAGTGCACCTGTGTTTGTCCATGGATATGGAACACACATCTTAACCCAATTTCAATCAAATAGAAAGAATATAGGTATTATTTTGTACTCAACTACTCAATTACTTGAATAAAGAACGGAAAAACTGATTTATATAAAAATGACGTGATTTAAAGAATATTTAGTCACATAAATTATATTATATATGTTTGATAACTATTTCTATAACTTGTATAATATTGATATAGTTTTACTGTTATTTTGTATTTTATGATTTTGTTTTTATCTACTTATTTATTTACCCAATTATCCATATAAATAAATAGATAATAAATACTTTTAGCATGCTTTGAATAAAAACAAAGAAAAAATAGGCCTATTGTAATAAGAACCATGGTTTTTTAACTAGAACTTAGGACCCAACTCGGATATATGAAAATCCGAGTTGGATCGATGGAGTTGAGTTCGGATTCGTCATTCCGGTGATCGGATTGAAGGCAAGTTGGAAAGAATGTAGCCAAAATAGAAGAGTCGAGCCCTTCCCAACAACTCAATTGGCCCAAGTTGTGTTTCCACTCAACCATGAAACTAAACACTAGGTTTTGAATTTTAAAAGGAGTCCACCACTTTAGTGAGTGAACAAAAAGTCTTGAAGTACCAAAGTCCAAATGAGTTTACCACACAACATAGGCAAGAGCTGACAACTTTGAACCAAATTTTGGTAAAATGAGGCAACCACTACCCAATAGTGGGTTTTGGATTTAAAAATGAGTCAAAGTCTTTAGTGATTGAGCAGAAAGTCTTGAAGTGCCAAAGTTTGAAGCAGTCAAAAACTTCATAAGAGGAGTCAACTACTACCCAACAGTGGGTTTTGAATTTAAAAAAGAGTCAATCACTTTAGTGGATAAGTAGACAGTATGTGAAAAGTCTGACGGAGTCAACCACACAAACAAGGGTTGACCACATTGAAACAAAAATTTGATAGGAGTCGACCATTACCCAACAATGGGTTTTGAATTTAAAAAGGAGTTGAATAAGAAAAACTTCTAAGGTAGACAAAGCATCAAACTATCTAAGAAGTCGACCACTTGCATCATACTGAAGCACAACACTACGAAAGAAATTGAGCCCATGCTAAAAAATTCATATTGCCAAAATTTCAGCCTGAAGGTCTCCAAAATGTGTAAGTGACCTACCATCATGTTCAATAGTAAAAATGGGATTTAATACATAATTTTTATAATTTTTGAATTTAATGTGGTCCCTATTTTGTTAAATGATGAAGTATTATTTTTCAACCATAACGACTAGTGTTTTAATAGTGGATAATCTTCTATTTAACCTAAACTCCTGAGACCTTACATCATATTGCTACAATGGGGCTCATCGCCTCATAGTATCTTTGTTTCCTAAATGAATTGCTATTTGGTCATATTTTTGAATTTGACCTAAAGCATAACATGTTACTTTTCAAATCATAACCAGTTATTAGTGTATTTTGGATTTTTCATCATTCTGCAAACCCAATTTTCTAATGCTTATTTGCTTGATTTTATAGTTCTGATGTTTTTAATGAGACTCATACATTGAAGAACAATTGCATCAAATTATTAAACAATGTATTCGTTATTTTTTAGCTCATTTTTTGCTATCGATTGTAGAACTATTAAATGTCACAGACATGATTGTAATTCTTGAAGATTTTTCAGGAGTTTATTACAAATCATTTGTAGAAAAAAATTTAAACACATGTATGAAAAAAAATACATGCCATAAGTTGAACTCAAGTATGAGTTCAAGTATTGTTTACAATACAACTCTAGCAAGTAACAATCAGTTCTTAACAATTCATTCAATCAAATGAGGAACTATTTATCACTTCTCCTTAGAACACTTTCCTAGTAGGTTGATTGACATAAGGTGACTTTTGAAAGTGACCACCCTTCCACCTCTACTTTGGCTGCTCTTCAATGACCTCTTCATGTGGTGAGAATTTTTGCTCATCTATGGTGCTTCATGGTGCCCCTCTTTGTCTACTTCCTCTTCACACACTCACCAAAGAAAGGAAGGTCTCCTTTCCCAACTTGCCAATCAAGTTCTACAGGATGCTCTTGCTCCTATGTGAGCTCAATTGCGTCTCTTTTGTGGGCTCCATCCCTTCCTCATGGTGAGGTTGTTATATTACACGAGTGAACTACATTACCAACTTTGCTAAATCCTTCTATCTTTTAAGCCTATCACTCAATGATTCCAAGGGTACCTGTAAAACAAGAAAAAAAAAACACTTTCAGGTTTTGGCTATATATAAAAGCATACACTTTGTGACATTCACTAAATAGTATATGTATTATGGAATCCTTGTTGGTCTGAGTGCTAGAGCTTCGTGAAGCAAGCAACAAACCATTTTGTGTGATTTTATGCTTTTATATGCAGCACTTATTACAATAAAAAAAATTGGCTTTAAATCAACAATTTAGTACAAATGTTTACAAAAAAATGTAAAATCCGCTTGGAGTACCTTTGAAGCCTATGCTAATTGTACCTTTGACAATGTTGTGCCTCAATGGGCATAGTCCATATCTATCCACCTTTACAAGTGAGGGAAGGTGCCAAACACTGAAGGTTTATAAATGGTCATATACTCTTTGAACTTTCCCTACAACAATCGTCAATCAATTTCAATAAAATTCACTTTTAGTTTGATATTAACATAAAACAAATAAGTAAGTAGTTGAGACTACATACTACTAGTGCCAACATATATCTGCCCAAGAAATGTCTGTATTGGGCAAATGATGTTGCATTCCTCTTGGGAATAAGCTGAAGCTAGTATCTATAATGAATTTATGTACAATTGAAGTTGATGAATAGGCTCCACGCATATTTATATCATCTATAGACTTAAACAACTCTTTGTCTAACCATTTACTAGAATGCATAAATAACAAAATAATCAAAACATAAACATCAACAATGTCTCCCAAGTTCTCTCTTCTCTCAACAAGGGTTTGAACTTGTTGATGAGTGTAGTCATTGTTACTTTCAGTTCACTCCCAACAAGTCTCTACAGTGTTGTGTTGGTTCCAACATCCCCACAAAAGTTAATATACAGGCCATAGCCTTTCAAACCCAACACCAAGACCACGTCTTGTTGTCTAAAAGGGATGAAGTCTAAAAGGGATGAACTGCCCCTCACTACAACCCCGTAGTGAGCTACATCCTAATGACGAATTATATAGTCCAAGATAGACCTATTGGCCCCAATTACAAGAATTATATAGAAATGACCAAATGGAATTTAGTGTATTGCCCCTCCATTTGGTTTGGGTAGGGAAATGTTTAAGAACAACTTGTGGATCCTTGAAGACCCATAGCTAGAACCATAAGCACCCTCTTCCCCTATCTACATTGCCAAAAAAAAAATTAAAAAAAAATAATAATTAATGCAATACAAGAAAACATATTTATGTTAAGATCATAATACCAAATAAAAGGTGTATCACCTCTCTTAAGGGGGAAGGGAAATGGGAGGGTACCTCCCTTGATGTCGTAGCATTAGTCACTACCTCATCTGAGCGTTGCAAGGTACTAAGCATCTCCACCTACCTCACAGGCGGAAAAGGATCTGGCAAGGCTGAGGCATCATTGCTTGATGACAACGAGAAGTCTTCGGGTCTTCTTCATCACCCATTGCCTTCTCATATTCACTGCAAGAAATAAACAAAGAGGAGACCACAAGGAACACAACATATTACAATGACAAAGGAACACAACATTGTACAATTTTTGGTTGTTTGGAACTTGGAGAAACTCATGATACAAGCTTATAACATGCCCATAAAATTTTAAAAAAGTCAAGAAAATTACCTGAGGTTGAGCAATAATTTCAAGTACTTGATAAAAATCAAATGTTTACCTATGAAAACCGACGACTAGTAAGAAATTTAGTAAAATAATTTTTATTTGATTTATATTTAAAAATAAGTCTTAACTCTTATATTTTAATTATGTTTTATTTTAATACATAATATATATTTCCTCTTTTTTATGTTTAATAATTTATCAACTAATATTTTACTAAATACTAAATATTAACTAATTAGTAGTTTCAATAATAATTTTCTTAATATATTAATTATATTTATTTAAAATAATTTAAATACATAATTAATTAATTTCCAAAAGTATACCTAAATGAGACATTTGTGGTCCCTTCCTATATGCAACTGTCTCTCTTCCCTTACACTCAACCCTCTTCCCCTCGCAACATCCCTCGTGAGTGTTAAATCTGTGCCCATGTTGCAGGGAAGATTGGTTCCCGCAACACACCCTCAACACCCCTCATGGCAGAATCCCCCTCACCCATCCTCCCCGATGATTGGTCGGCGGCCGGCAAAGGAGCTTCTCCATCCCCTCCCTGTGCCGTCGCCGGACACGCAGTATGGGCCTCACCGCGGCCGTGCCAATCATTATCACCTCACCTTCCGCAGCTTCTTCCACCAATCCTACACTCCAGTCTGAATCTGGAATATGATTGGATTCCGTCAGCAGCCTCTCGTTCTCATGGAGCAAATCCTTAGGGTGCTCGTGGTAGGTATGGGTCTGATGGAGAAGATTATACGTTATTTTTTTCCCGTTTGCAGAAAAAAAGAAGAGGACGGCGAGGTGGGTGATGTCTGATTGCATGAACGCTGCTGCTTGGGCGAATTATCTGGTTGTTGCATGCTGGCGGTTGAGGTTCCAAATGATTTCTCTCAACTGACAACACTATAGGGTTTCTCCCAACTGCCATAACTGTCCTGCACCAAGATCACTTATACCTTACTAGCATTCAAAAAATGGATTTGAACCATTTTTCAATCAATAAACTGCTTATCTGAACTAATTAGTCATGATTAATTAAGTTCTAATTACACCACTTTGGTTTTGTATCTAATTTTTTTTATTAAACACCGAGATTCAATGCATAGGCTTAGTATAATCGATACAAGATCGATTTTTAGGTCTATGTTGTCTTATTGAACATGTGAGGTGTGTCACCTAATACACAATATATAAGTGTTATATGATAAACATGTCAAGCTTCTCTATTAATGTCGAGAAGATTTTTTGTTGTATAAACATGTTAAATATTCAAATACCCGACTTTTTCTTCTTCTTCGAAAGCATTTCTCTAATATTTATGAAAGGTTCGATTGAGCCCACTATATTACCGATTCCGTCGAATTTAACAAACATATAAGTGATATATGATCAACATGCCAAGCTCGTTGTATACGCTATATCACCGATTTAGAAGAATATGATGCTACCAAATTTTAACCTATGATATTCATTGTTTATGATTTCAAATATATTTTACTAGCCACCAAGCTAGGTTCATTGTATAGATACCTCATACAATATAATCTCCACAAAATCATGTTAAAACTTATCAAAGGTGTTTTTACCTTAGGTGTAGGAAAAGTGAGATATTTGTAATTGCCTATCAGTTCCAACTTCTCTTCTTTTGATGGAAAAGAGTTTTGAAAAGTTGGTACGTGAAGTATTCCACGGAAAAGTGAAAGAGGATCTAGTCTACCAAAGAGGTGTGTGACTCCATAAAAAAAAAAGGATCTGAAAGGGTTAATCTTCATAAGGTGATAAGGAGGCACAAGGGAGACCCCACTTGTAATCACTATCCATAGTCCAACTCTAGTCTTCATCAAAGAGTACTACTCCTCTTCAGGATTGTCAAGGACAGACAGAAATAATTGTTGCCCACCGCTGAATCATTTATCAATAATGCTCACCTTAGGAATCGCTCCTCCTAAATCTTAACCTGCTCGTTTGTTGGTCTCCGCTAAAGATCATTAATCCTCTCAAAAGCCTACAAATTAGACTGTTTTAGCAGTCGAGCTTCATTGTCGATCCAACGATCCAAACCAGTTTCGAACATAGAAAGAGTTCTTTCAAAATCATCGATCAAAGGAGGTAAAAAGCGAGTTTATTTATCGCGGGAAAGCTTGCTGGAAGAAATTCGTAAAAGATGGTTAAAAAGTGGGCTCGGTGATGGTGCCATGACCATCCCGTCATGGTCGTACCAATCTAACCCAAACTGAGACAGTCTCCCTCATAATTGTCGACAATTGTGATTCGTACAGACATCTTTGCTATATCATCCCATGGTCAATCCCATGACCAGCTGCTCTCCATGCCCCAACAACATGCACGAATCCTTTCGTCAAATCTTAAACAAACTGGGGTTTTGATTAATCCCCAGTTCTCTCCTTAATCGACTTGAATTTTGGCAGAAAAACAATAGCGTGTGAGAGCTGTCATTCGCTGTTGGGTTGTTGATTAAGCCACCAAAACATGGTGTCCATCGATAATACAGACGGAGACCTTTTCTTCTTTCCAAGATCTTAATTTCCAAACCCTATTTGTCTTGTCTGGAGTTCTCTCCCTTTCTCCGTCAAGCAAAAATGGAAGAACTGGGAGGGGTTGACCGCCAGGGTGTAGTAATGGTTTTTGACTAACAAAACCACTGCAGTTTTTCTCAGTCGTTCCTTCTTCTGCTTTCAGTGATCGTTTGAATTCAACACAGAGACGAAGCTTCGTGCTGATATCTTTTACTGATATTTCACTCCCAGAAGACCTCCACCAACCCCCTCTCTCTTTAATCTCTTTTTCTGTGCTTCCGTGCGTTTACGAGGTCAAGTCTAGCTGTGAGTAGCAGTAATTTTAGTTGACAAAGGGAAGGACGGAGCAGAAACTGGATTCTGAAGTACTACAACTGAGGGAGAGGGAAGGTTGGAGGCCACATTCATTTGGCCAATTGGTCCCAAAGACCAATAAGGGGAGAAGAGGATCTAATGAGACTTCTCACATGAAAGTAACCCTTCTTTTCCTACAAACCCATGTGACCTCTCAATTATTCCAGACCACCCATTAAGCAAAGGAAAGCGAGTGAAAAACACATCTGCATGTAAAAGAAAAAAAAAAAACAACAACAAAATCTTAGATAGAATGCAGATTGTATCTTGTTTCTTGAAATATTAGAGCTTCAGACAAATATCATGTGTGAAGGATAACACTCAGTAACAGAAGTCCCAAGACGAGTTCCTATTACAAGAATCAGAGGCAGAAGACCAGTTCGCCGAGTGGCAAAAAAACCCGATTTTTTTTTTTATAAATATTCTGTTGTAAAATCAGTATAAATTCAAAGTAAATCCTCAACATCAATTCATGGTGATTACAAAAATTAACAACACAGCTGTTTCTAGGCCTGTATGAAAGCATGGTAAGTTGCCAAAATGAACAGTTCAAGTCACTTCCATGTCAAAGACCACACAACTAGGCAGTCCTCTTTGGCTTCCAATGTGAAGGAAACTCCTGACCAAGTGGAAATACACTTTGAAACAGCTCCAAAATTATATCCTGGCCTGTCTCACTCATATGTGCAGACAAGCAAGAAAAACAACAGAGAAGCAGAAATCATGATGGGTCCCTCTACACAGTGAGGGTTCCACCCAAAGGAAACAATTGATTACATCCTAACAGGGAATGGATTATCTTCGACTGCTTCCTTGGGGAAAACTGAATAAAAAAGACTGCTCCAAACAAGTTACTGAAGGGACAATTTTTAGTTTGTCTGCTTGAAATCACCATATCCTTTCAAGACTTTACTCAGAATTCTTCCCTTTGTTTCTTTGTCTTGCTTGCTTAGTTTTTTATGACAGCATAACTATGTACCCTGTCTTCCCTAGAGCCATACACAATAATGCAGATCTATGAGCCCCTTCTGCTCTTCCAGGTCTGTTTGAAATTGATGTAATTAACTCTTCCTTTCAGCTGAGTAATTAGGACTGTGACACTGAGACACCACTCTGCACCCAAAATGGTAAAGAGGATTGAATTTTCGATTTGAAGTTTTGTTTTTTTAGGGGAGGATGTGAGATGGCAATTGTACTTCATGAAAGCAAGTGGAACTCATCATTTTCATCTTGGACTGAACCAAGTTAATAAGGGTGAATTTACATCAATTTTTCGTGAGAGCTCGGTCCCAACCATGCTTGGAGCTCTTAAAACTCTACTAGTCGCCTCTTTCGATCAATGCTTCTAGTTCGAGGCTTTTGAAGAATTATATGTGCCCTTATTGGTTAGACCACCATTAAAGATTCATTTAGGGTCGGTTTGGAACCCCTAGAAAAGAAAATGAGAATTTGATCATTATTATTATAAAAAATAGTTAGTGAAAATGAAATAATGATCAAATTTTCCTTTTCACAAACTATTTTTGGGAATAATAATAGTCGAATTCTCATTTTATTTTATTTTCCATGGGGTTCAGGGTTGGAGTTTACAGGGTTGTTTGTATCAGTATTGGTATTATATTAAGACCCTTAAAAATTATATAAGATAGTACCGACATATTTCATATTTTGATATCATGCATTTTAAATATAGATTGGATAAAGTAAATAATAAAAATATTAAAACCTAACATATAAAAATATTATGTATTATATTATCCACTTCAAAATTTAATATGTTACTGTCGATAAATAGCGTTTAGGGTTTAGGTTTATCATCGACACAAGGAACATTGGGAGGGTAAGAAAATACATGAGCCTCATGTACTCTTATGGGATGTTGCTCAAAATGGAATTAACCATTAAACATGTGGCATGACCAGTTTCTATTGTTTCAATTTGGTTCAAACATTTGCAACAAAAACTATATTAAAATCGACCCAAATAATTAACCAATCATTTAACCTAAATAACCTCAAATTTGATTTGAGCATGTTTATTTTGCTAAAAGTGATTAAGTTTATGAGAAGAATCCTTGAAGTAAAAACCAGTTTTAATTGAATGTAATTTTCAAATAAATGTGTCTAGTTTTTGTTTGAAAACACCAATTCAATATGTTATTATTGGATGGACCCAATGTGATCAATTCGCTGTAGGGCCCTTCCTAGGCAAAAATGAGGCCCACTATGTCAAATTTTAAATTGCATAATAACAAAATAAACAAGAAAACAAAAGGGCTCAAAGTCTTCTCAAGTCTCAGCATTGAAATCAAGGTTTTGGAGTCAAGGAAGGAGCTCCCGGCAAGAAGGGACCCATCGAAGTTGGTCTGACTAACCCAACCTCTCCGATTCTTCACAACATGCCAACTTGCCTATCTACAGCCTCACCCAGAAGCCAAAGTCCCATAAATTTTGCGTCTGAATTCTCGCGATTTTTAATTACAGAAGTTCTTCAGTCCACGGAGATCTTTCCTGATCCCTGATCTGGGATTCTGGGATTCTCCCCATTAAAAACTCCCTCCATTACAGAGCGTTTTTACCCGGAAAAGCAGTTTGAAGCTTTAATGGGTCGTCCGGATTTACCTGCAAGTGATCATGATTCAAGAGTCATGATCAGACAACTATTTTAAAGAAAAAAAATTGCAGACAGATGAAGAGAAGCAAGATAGGTTGAGAAACCAGGGAGCTGAAACAGCGGCTGTGGGTCTCTAGAAAGCTAGAATGACTGTTCTATTCTTGGGTTTCACCATGGAATCAGTCGACGAAATGATTTATGTCTTGATTTCGCGATAAATTGTGTGAATCAGAGGGTCAGATCATGATCCGAGACGGATTGAGACGTGCGTTTTTGGAGTTTATTTGCTGGGTTCTGGACATGCTGGCTTGGGCAGAGAAAGAAACAAGACCGCCGGGGGAGGAGTGATTTGATGAGAAATCCAAGGGCCGACAGCGCTTCGATGGCAGTGGGACCGGAGGGGTATCGGAAGAGGGTACATGCCCTACCCAGGCTGCATGGCAATGGCGGGTGAGGGCCATGGCCTCTCAGATTTTCTGTCGGCAGAGCCTTCGCCCTTTCTCTCTCTACAACATCTGCAAAAGAATCGTTTAATTATTTCTTCTCTCTCTCTCTCTCCATCGCCTCTATTTCTCATATCCTTGGTCAAACTTTCGTGTCGACCAAATCTTCCCTGAAAATTTTCTTATATATATATATATATATACCTCTACACTCCTCAAATCCACACAGAATTCGCCAACCCACCAGAAGCCCTCTTCTTCCTCTTCTTCTTCTTCTTGTTCTCCTCCTCCTCCTTTCTCCGTCTTCGGTCTTCGTCTCTCTCGCTCTCTCCACGGAGATTCTTCTCTGGTTTTTTGGGTCTGTGAGGCTAATCTTTTGCTAGAAGAAGACGATGAAGCAACAGCTGCTGTCTCGGAAAGCCACGTGTAACTCGCACGGGCAGGACTCTTCATACTTTCTAGGGTGGCAGGAGTACGAGAAAAACCCATACGATGAAGTCAGGAATCCAGCGGGGATTATACAGATGGGGCTAGCAGAGAATCAGGTTGGTATCTTCGACAAAAGTTAAAAGAAACGATTTGGATTACTGGTGTTCTTGTTTTTTTTTTTGTTTCTCTTTCGGTTTTGTCCTTTTTTCATTATTTCATGCATGGTGGCATTTGAGATAGAAAAAGAGAAAGGAATAAGAAAATTGGGTTATCAATCTTCGTTCTCATATTTTTTCATTTTTCGACAGCTATGCTTCGATATACTGGAGTCCTGGCTCGCGGCCAATCCCGACGCTGCTACGTTTAAGAACGGCGATCAGTCGTTGTTCAGAGAGCTTGCCCTCTTTCAAGATTATCATGGCATGCCCACTTTCAAGAATGTAAGTTTTCTGCGTTCCTGAACATGAAATTAACAGATTATGTCCTGTTTTCTTATCTTTTTCGATTTGTTTACAAGAGTTTGGTATATTGTTCCAGGCCATTGCCAAGTTCATGTCGAAAATTCGAGGAAACAAAGTGAACTTTGATCCCACCAAGATCGTCCTCGCAGCCGGTGCAACTTCTGCGAATGAGACTCTAATGTTCTGCCTAGCAGAAGCAGGCGACGCTTTTCTTCTTCCGACCCCTTACTATCCAGGGTAAGTTCAATGTCAGCTTCTTCGGATTGATCTTACTGGCAATGAGTATCAAGTAACAGCAGCAGTGTTCTCTACTTATCACTGAACTTTCTTCTCAAATCATTGCAGTTTCGATCGTGATCTCAAATGGCGCACTGGAGTGGAAATAGTTCCTATCCATTGCTCGAGTTCAAACGGCTTTCAGATAACTGAAAGTGCACTGGAGGAAGCTTACAAGCGAGCTCAGAAACGTCACTTGAGAGTAAAAGGTGTTCTCATCACAAATCCTTCAAACCCATTGGGCACGACGACCAGCCGAGCTGAGCTCAACCTTCTCCTCCGATTCATTTCAGTCAAAGGCATCCATTTAATCAGTGACGAAATTTACTCCGGCACTGTCTTCGATTCCCCGGAGTTCGTTAGCGTCATGGAGGTGCTAAAGGAGATGAAAGATTCGGAAAAGATTCGTGACCAAATTCACCTTGTCTACAGCCTTTCCAAGGATTTGGGTCTCCCCGGATTCCGAGTAGGCGTCATATACTCGGAAAACGAGATGGTCATCTCTGCTGCAACCAAAATGTCGAGCTTCGGATTGGTTTCCTCCCAAACCCAGTACCTTCTCGCGCAAATGCTCGGCGACGAGAAGTTCACCAGCAGCTACGTTGTTCAGAACCGGAGGAGACTACGAGAGCGACATGACCGGCTGGTCTCCGGCCTGGAAACGACCGGCATAAGTTGTTTAAAGAGCAATGCTGGATTGTTTTGTTGGGTGGACATGAGACACCTACTGAGCTCCAAAACGGTGGCGGGCGAGATCGAATTGTGGAAGAAGATACTGTTCGAAGTTGGATTAAACATCTCAGCAGGGTCTTCTTGCCATTGCACCGAGCCAGGGTGGTTCCGTGTCTGCTTCGCGAACATGTCAGAGGAAACTCTCGATCTCTCTGTCCGAAGACTCAAGACCTTCCTGGATTCCAAAAACGAGTCCAGTCTCCGACGATCAAACGGGAATTCAAAGAAGCACCGGCTAACCAAATGGGTTCTCCGGCTATCGTCCTCCGGTCACGAAGCAGACCGTTAGCTAGCCTCCCACCACCACTGTGTGAACATGTATCTACTTTTTTCTATCTTCATCCATCTTTTTTCCTTCTTTTTTTCTCTTTTGCATTTTTAATTGCTTGGAACAGCGCTCGATCCATGTGGATTCGAAGCGACCTCGCATTTATCCAAGCATTTCCATGTAAGAGAGTTTTTGTAACTTTGTATTGAATCGAATTGAATATTAGTTAAAAAATTTAAAGAAATATCACTTTCCGTTTATAAAGAATGATTGTCAAAGAGACGCGGAATATCTAAGACGAGCTAAGGCAATAAGAGAGCGGGACCGGAATTGGCGGCGGTCGGCAGTGAGAAGCAGCCGACGTTTCAGGGGCTACTCGACCGACTTCGTACAGTGCTTTGCCAAAAGCCTCATCGGTTTCTCAGGCGGAGGAGATGGTGGATAACGACGGTGGTCACATCCCTTGCACATCAAGCGTCCGAATCTTTTCCTCTCTACTTTGTTTCCAACCCAGAGAAATAACCGGGGAGGAGACATGAGGAAGAAGAAGAAGAAAGAAAGAAAACAATAGGAGAAAGAAAGCATCCCAGTCGAAGTTAATTTCCTGGAAAACTGCCGAGCTTTCCAACCATCTTCTTCCTCCTTCCTCGTTCCTTCTAGGGTTTTCTTCTTTTCTCAGATGTCAAACAACGTCACACGTGTAATAGTGAATCGTACGGCTAAAACTTTCGGAGAAAAACGGTCCCACCGTCCCAATCCTATGATGTGGACCGTCGGATAGCGATGTAAAAAAACATGAAAGACGCCGGCTCTCTCCCTTCGTGCCCCCCCATGTGCCTGCATGCAGTACGTGCACATTTCCAGGGAAATGTTCGGTGGGCCCACACGGAACCATTTAATGAGATTAATTAGTGCTAAGTGAGAACGTCTAATTACAAAGATTACGCGGTTATGTTATAATAATTTAATGTTACTAAGCTCTTCATGCTAATTGTCATTAGATGATTATTTAAGGTTTTATTAATCATGATTAAAGAGTCGAAGTTAGTATAAATAGAGACCGCCGCGGATTGAACACGATAAGCGGTGATTCCATGGAAAAAGGCCGGCTTTCTTCGAGAGAAGCGCACATAAGCTTGCCCTCATGGCGGAGGAGATTGGAGAGGATGACGGAGCGTGGACGGTTTCCACTTCTTCAGAGACTTAAAAAATGGAGAGGCGCGCTTTTCCGCACACCAAACTACTCCCTGGCTTTGACTTAATTTATAGGTCTGAAGGGGAATTAACTAGTCGGAATTGGAGGATGAAGAAGCAACCGGGGAGACTCGGGCAGTGTGTTCACATAGGGTCTTGGATTGGATTGCTGTAAAGTGATGTTGGTTTGGTTGTCTTGTGATTAAAAAAAGAAAATCAGAGTGAGGGAGATAAAAGCGATTTGGTTCTGTGTTAGGTGATTGATATTTGTTGAATGACAAACGAAGATTCCCTGTTTGTAGTTTTGCCTAGCTGAGGATTGGTGTGTGAAGGAAGAAGTTTTACATGGGCAATGGTAACGGAACCTGCACTTGAGGAGCGTAGGCGATGGACCACAAGCCATTAATTGCAGTAATAAGACGCGGAGGAGGAAATCGTTGGCGGCGGCGAGACAAGGGTGGTATAACGTGGGATGGCCTCCATGTGAAGCTCACATGCAGACCAGAGAGCGTGGCAGATGAAGAGATTGGGAACATAGAACCACCTGCACCATGTTTCGAAACGTGTGGGAGAGGAGGCAGAAGTAGGGTAAACATTTCTACGAGTTTTGTCCGACTGTTCCTGGCGAGGAGCAACCTGGTATGACTCTCCCCCCTGTTGCTCTCTGTCATGGAGACATGCATGGCCCATCTCAGAATGGCACCTCAAAAAGGGGTCCCACCCTCTTCAAATGTTCTTCTTCAGGTGTCCCACATGTCGCTCTCCGATTTCTCAGTCTCCTTTGAGAGACCTTTGAATCCTAGTGGTTCTCTGTGGAAAGAGCTGAATGTGTTTGTGAAAATTCCTAGCTGAATCACTGAAAAGGAAAGCGACGGTACGTCTCTGTTTTTGGCTTTATTTTCTTCTTTTCAATGGTTTTATCTTTCTCGATTTTCAAACCTAAAGCTTGTGATGTGGTGTTCTTTGCTCTATAAGTGGGAACAAAAAGAAACCAGCTTGGGTCAATCGTAAACAGCATGACATGTCGCATACGTCCAACACATATTGATTAAGCAGAAAGTGAACGTGTTTCTGTTGCTTTGTTCCACCTAAACAATAAAAATACAAATGTTGAAACTGAGCTTTTTCGGTGTCTTAACAAGTTAGGAGCCCCACCATTGCTTTTCTTAAGAGCTTAAAGTTGAAGCTGAAGATTTCCTTGTTCAGAAAAGCGAGTACAGTCTTGAGACTCCCAAAAAGATAGCTTTAATTTGGTCTTACTTTCTTTCAGAAGAGGCCTCTCTCCAGCAGAGATTATGTTGAATTCTGTTCCTGATTCTCCCTTCAATAGAGAGGGGTTGAGAAACATTTCTCCGAGAGTAGTTCACATTGGCCAGCCATGCTTTCAGTTTAGAACGATTTAGAATACTGAGAATCACCATCTTCAAAACTACCCAGATTTCATTCTGCCCAATATGATTTCTACTTTGCAGAAAAACTTATGTGAAGGAAAGGATCTCCATGACCCCTTTGGTTTACTAAGGGAAGGGAAGGGACCCAACAATCTTTCTGGAATGAACTCTGCCTTTAGCGGTGTCAGTGGTCCCACAAATCCCACCGACCTCCACTGTAAAATCAACCAAGGTGGTAATATGATTAGACGAAGAAGAAGAATGAGTAGACTTCTGTAGTTGATGTTTCATTGCTTGAGGAGCATATTTCAAACATTCATTCCCTTTTGTTGACGTGCACTTCCTCTTGCTTCTTTTCAAAGTGGCAATAAAATCCCAGGTATCACGGTTGAGAAATGGAACAGCAATCCCCCCAGCAGAGATTAGTGATGGAACAGCCGATGATAAAACGTAAAGCCTGATGCTCAAGGGCCGGAATCTAAATGACTGTAACACGTTTGAGACACTAAATTGAAAGAAACAAACGACAATGATTCCTTCCCTCTGGACAGTTTCCTCTGTCTATCTCTTCCTCTCTGTATATTATTTTTTTTCTGCTTTGCATGGAACAAGCTCAATCTAGAAAGTCTTTGGCATTATCCTCATTGATTCATTTATCAACCTCTTTCATGGAGGAAGTTGATTTGGATTTTGTGTACCATCTATATATTGACTGTGTTTCTTATCTTTTCTTTTCGTTTCGTTTCGTTTTTTCCTGAGTGGTATCTCAATATATGAACAACGAAGATCATAAGAACAAATTTCTTAAGCATAGTTTTATCTTATGAAGAAACTTTGATGAATGGTTAAGTACATATTGAGAGATTTACTGAGCATCAAATGATATTTGATGAGCTAATACTGGCTAGGATTTGGTTTATTTTATATGGAGAATCTGAAAACTGTGGGCAAACTGAGCATCAAATGATGGTTGATGAGCTAATACTGGCTAGGATTTGGTTTATTTTATGTGGAGAATCTGAAAACTGTGGGCAAACTTTTGGAATGTATGATCTTATGAGAAAATAAAACCCCTAAACATGTTTTTCTTTGTTTTTTTTATATTTTTTTTTGACACACTCTTAGAGTATATATAGTGGTGTGAACTCTGTAAACACATAGTAGTAGTTCCATTTGTAAGCCTTGACTTTGTATCCTCAAATGGGATTTCCTTTAAAAAAAAGTTTGACCTGACCTTAAAAAATTGCAGAGAGAGTTTATCAAGTCAAATATAGTGATAATTTTATGAATTTATCTCCCACTTGGCTTTCATGCTAGTCAAAAGAATTTCTCTAATTGACCACATTCACTGAAAGTAGATTACAATGAAAGTAGATTACTAATCCTAATTTTGTGGTGGACCATAGAAATGGTTCTTAGTGAGTCATGATCAATAACTTTTTGACTTAATTATGTTTGTTTATCGGTTATTAATATAATAATTATAAATAGGATTAATTAAACCTGTTCCCCTGGCATATTACCAACATAACCCTAGGTTTAAACTAATGCCCATATACATTTGTTAAGGATGGTACAAGCAAGAGGTATTTTTATTTTGTTACTTGATCTGATAACCTGAAAACATATTCTATTACCTGTTTGATTCAGAACAGATAAAAAGGTGTAGCTGATCTAATAAATTAGTAAACATAAATTTAATTTTAATTCTCAAACTCATGAAAAATTATAAAATTATGATAAATTACAAAATTATTTTAAAAATATAACATACATAATTAAGTATATTACTAATTAATTTATTTATTTATTTTTAACTGAACATTCTTTAAGTTAAAACGTCTTCCATATAAATTTTAGGGATAGTAAGCAATTAGCTCTTATAGGTAACATAAACAAAGAGATTAAACAACTAATAAGCCTTGATAGGGTTATGATATGCAACCTCTTGCTCATTTTTCAAAATGAGTAGGGATCTTGATAGGGTTATGATATGCAACCTCTTGCTCATTTTTCAAAATGAGTAGGGATCATATTGTTATTTGTTTGTTTAGACAACTTACATGAAAAATTGTTAACTTATAATTAATGGGTAAATAATAATAAAAAAGCTTAATGAATAATTCATTAAAATTTCCAAGTGATGAGAAATAACCTTTAAAATAATAATGAAATATAAACCATTTTTATAACTAATTTATCTTTGATGTGCATCTAATGAAATTAAGTTAATTGTTACATCGCAGCTAAAAAATATAATTAGATCATTTTAAATGTTCATTAAATTACATCTGCCCTTGTCATATTATCTCTTTAATTAAGGGTATGAATGGTTAATTAATATAGCAATTAAAGAAGAATGTAAAATTAAGAATAATTAAGTATACTCATTTAAGTATATAAATATGAGCGACTAAATAAAATAATTTAAATAAGATAAATAATTTTGTATGTTTTTGTTTAAAGTTAATTTAAGTAGAACAAAATGTGTTTGTATGTAATTTAATTTTGCATTTTTTTACTTAACATAAATTTAAATCAACATGTACATGTTATTAAAAAAATTTAGTTTATTTCTTTAAAGATCTTAACCATTGGTTATTTTATTAATTCAATTCTTTAATGACTTTAACTATCAGGTATTTTATTATTTATTTTTATATTCATAATACTTATGTTTTATGTAAATGTGTGTGTCATATTTTTTTCTTTTTCCCAAAAAAAATAAAAATGACATACTTGTGGGTTGAAATCATTATTGAGGTGCGCCATGAGATAATATGAATAATATTGTTGACATTTTTATTTATTTCTTTCCAAGGATTTAGGGATGTAACTTCATTTTATGTTACTTTTATAGGGTGAGAGATCAACAAAGTTGATTTCTATAAGAACACCAACTCTAGGATAGGTCATAGAGGATGGCAATTGAGGATACTACACTAGCCCATGTTAGTATTTCAAATTTTTTATATTTTATTTTTATAATTAAATTTTAAAAAATTATTAATTACTATGCAAAAACTTTTAACAAGAACAAATGGACAATTTAGTCTAGGAGGCCAGGGTTGTAGGTGTAGGGTCAACTACCCCCCCTCCCCCTGCTTTCTATGACTCGAAGTTTAGGCACCACCAGTGTAGCATAAGCAGTTAACTCAGAGAAAACATATTAATGGAACAAATTGCTATGAGAAGCTTCAAACTTCTCGTGGCATTGTATTGTCTCACACCTTTGTCCTTCATAGCAAGCTATTTTTTGTATATTTTGATTGATCTTTCTTATATCTTTCTTATTATTCAACTTTATATATTTCGAATTTATTTTTATCTATTTTTTTATTTTTTATTAAATATCTTAAACAAGTATAAAGGAAAAATTTTAATCTAAGATATATTATTATCGACAAAAAAAGTTTGTTATTCGCCAATAAAATTATTCCCTAAGAAATATTTTAGAAAATAAAATTGGCAATAAAAAAATTAATACTAAAATATTGGTGAAATTTTTATAGAGAAATATTTTAAAAAATAATATAATTTTTACAATTTTTTCACCAAAATATTTTAAAATAAAAAAAATGTTTATCAATGACCGTGTTGCCTAAAATATTTTTTAAAAATATATATATATTTTTCACAAAAGAATTCACTCAAAAAAATTTTTTTTAGTGGCAAAATTAAGTTTTTTGTAAGCATCTACTTTCAATGGGTTGTTAGTGGCAAAAAGAATTGTTGCCAAGAATAGTTTTAGCACAAAAAATCTACCTTTTCTCAGCAAAATTTTCGCCCAAAAAAATGTCAATTCTTCCCTTCACTTTTAGAGTTTTAGTTTTTTTAATGTGGCTAGCAGTTCAATTGGAAGAAAACTAAAGACAAGCCACAAACACCAAATAAGGCCAACATTACCTACTTAAAAATAAGTGCATAGTAATAAGGTAAAAACCTTCAAATCTTATGATAACATATTTATTTTATTTAAAAGACAATAGAGACTATCCGAGTTAGAACTACTCCAAGGGTGGCCTACACAACAAATTTAATCATAAACCGTCCAAAGGAGCCTTCAGAAATTCATTCCAATTTCGGGTTCAGGGTTCAGGGTAAGAGTCAACCTTTTCATAGCTTATATCTTCGACTACCTATTTTTTATCAAATAAATACATATTTTTTATTATTTTTTAAAATTTGATCAAATTTTCAATTAGAAGAAGAAACTAAAATCGTGATCAAGAGAGTATTAAAATGTTTAAAAGAGTATTTAAAGAGATAGAAAAATTATAAATAGGAGTTTTTAAAAAATAAAGAAAATTCGCACACGGACCCATCTCTACCTCTCCCCTCGTCTCTCTTCCATATCCCATATCCGTCAGTCCTCTCCCTCTCCCTCTCCCTCTCCCTCTCTCCCATGATCCCTAACTTTCCCCCTTCAACCGTACACCAGCAACACAACGAAAATTAGAAGGTAAGAAAACTTACCATGGAGGTCCAAAATAAGTAATGTTCGGGCCAAGGTCGCTGCAGCTACGATAATCTTGAAGAAGCAAGAGCCAACTCTTATTGAAATGAACGAAGATTGATGCCAAGGTTGCATTCTCCATTCCATTGGTGGAGCTGTGAAGCATCTTTTCCCACTAACAGGCTAGCCCCCTCTCCATAAGTGGACCTGCTTTCTGTTTCATTTGGTAAGTGAAGAAGACACACTAGCATAACAAAAGTTGCACAAAGTTCTGACTTCAGATCAAACATCACATATAAGTTATAACAATACACGAAAAAAAAAAAAAAAAAAAATTATGACAATGAGTTGACAAATCTATGGCAACCTTTTAAAAATTCAGAATGCTTCTTTAGTATCTCAGAGCTAAGAAAATGATCTTTGCCACTAAACCTAATTTAAAAGATACAGTGAGAAAATTGTCCATAGGCTCCTTAATGAAATTGAATCAATAGAGATAAAACAAATAGCTTCTTTAACAGCAGATCTCGTCTAATAAATTGCATTCACCCAATGGCCGCGTTCGGGATGCTACAGGAGGAAAGTGGAGGATGATCATATCGGGCACCTCCAGGCTTATCTATAATTAATGGTATGAACTGAGATGGAACACTTGGCAGCTGGGCTTGTAACCCTTCTTGGTAATAGCCTGCTCAAACTTTTTAGCCGCAACTTCATTCTCCTCCAGCCCAGTTTGAACGAAGTACCTTATCCACCAAGATGAGCTCCTCAATTTGGCCTTCATAAAAACACCAGAATGTCATCTCATTTGGTATATATTTGTATTTAGATTTCAAATTTAGAGAACACTGCACTGAATCATATTTCCAATGAAATGACCAGAGGAATGGACAAAAGTGGTTAATGGGGATAACATGCAGAGATATAAAATATGTTCCCTGTTATGAACCCATAGTTCAAACAGCACAGGTACTAAGAACGGATAATAAGAGTAGAGCCTACTGGATACTGTTTGACCAGAAGAATGTTCAAAGTGGTTAATGGGGATAACATGCAAAGATAAAAAATACATTCCCTGTGATTTACTGGCACTTCCAATAACACAGATGCAAAGAAGCATACTTTGAGAAAAACCTACAGACTACTGGTTATTTGGACATAAGTCTCTGTAAGAAGAAATATAAAGTATATTCTGGCAGTGACCATTAGCTGCATATGTCTTTTATTATGACATACTTCAAGAGGTGAAGCACAATAACAGCAACAATGATAATAATTCAAGCAAATGTTAGGAGTCAAGCACTCACGGGTCTGCCAAACTTAGGTAGCTCAGCAGCCTTGGCTCTTTGCTGACCTGGATAGCCTACAAGAACAACAAAGCAATAAAGGAATTTAATTGCATATAATGCTGAAAAACAGATAGAAAGTGTATTAAATCAGCAGTTGAATGCAATTACTATTAAAAAGAACAACAGAACCAATCAATCATTTTAGGGGGAAATACAAGATGGAGTGAGCCATATCAATGAAATATAATCAATGTTTGAGAAACAGAGAGCTCCCTAGTAATACATACAAAAAAAAAAAAAAAAATTATGCCTCGCTATTCTAGCAACCATTGAGGTAGAACTTTCAAAACTTACCTGAAAAAATAGTAATGCCTTCCGTCGATAATCTTGCAAGATCTGGAAGAGTCTTATTGAGGTACTTAGGTGATAAATAATCCAACGAATCAGACACGATAACAAGAGAAAATGACTTTGTCCTGTAAGGTAGAGCAGACTTGATATCAGCCACACGAACTACGCCCTTGCGAATAAGACTTTTGCAAGTAGCATCAACATCCTCTACATCATACGGTTCAACACCCCAAGCTTCAGTGTCCTCCTCTTTCAACAATTTAGAGACCACTGAACATGTATCAGGGCCCACATGCAAAACTTTGCGCATGCTGTCACCATAGACTTTCTTCAGAATAGGTATAGTCTTCTGAACTTCTACCGTGCATGGCAGGCCAGCTGCATCCACAAAAATGTGTTAAAAATTTGACAAAAAATTTGTTTCTTCTATTATTTTATATATTGTGTACCCCTTCTTGTCATTTAACAACTTTCCTGCTGAAAACTAGAAAACTATAAAGAAAGGAGTGTCAACAAAGCTTCGCAAACATTTCTTGACTAATACACTCTACCAACAATCATTAATTCGTAGTTTGATGAAAAGATGCTTTGCAGCATTTTTTATGTTTTCTTTGCCAAAGAAATTCACCAAAGGTTAGCCTGTTATGAATAAAATAAGCTAATAAAGCAGCATACATACACTTGCCCTTTGAAAGTTCTGGAAAGGATTGTTTAATGCTTTTACCCTTCTCTCTATATAAGCATTAAATGAAGAACAAAGTTCCCATCAAACTGAACTAATCAAAGAATTCAAAAAATAAAAATAACGTTTAAACCCAGAAGAGCACAACCTAGCATTTATTGAATTAATAGGGTAATTATAACTTTCTTTTTTAATAGGATAATTGTATGCGAGAAAAAGTAACAAGAGAATTTTAAGTGTTTACCATCAACCTTAAGTGCTTCCCGATCCACTCCAAAAGCACCTGTATGACACAAGAGTATAACTTCGATGAACAAGCCATGCAACTCTTGAATAAGGTAATTTGGATGGGATAATTCCAAAGCCATGTAATTTCCTCGACAGGAATACACAGCTATAGCAACTTTATAATAACTTTCAAGAGGAAGCCTTTTTCTCCAGGAAGAAATGTACCAGTAACATGATTGACAGTATTAGTTCATATTGTAGCAGAATAACTACAACCTTTTCTGTCCACCAAAGACAACCATTTGAACTCTTGAGCTTAAAACAAAGGATCTGAAGGCAATTTATTTGTGAACCATAATCTAAAAACGTATATAGTAGGACAAGACAAACCTGAGCCACCATATGTATAAGCAATAAGAAGGAATGCACCCTGAAATTGTCACAGGTAGCGCACTAGTTGTTAGGACATACATCTACTTCAAAACAAGATTAAACAAGAGCCTCAGAGAAAATAAATGTAAGCTCTTTCTAATACCATCACGAAAGAGTTGAAGAAAAAAATAAGAAATAAGAAGACGAAAGAATACCAAGAGAACAAGACCAATTGATAATAGAGGTGAAGATCGTGATTTTGAATGTAAAGAGCTTGTAAAAGGAACACTAGCACCGTCTCCAAAGCGCCTAGAAGGATTCACCGCCCTCCTTGACATGGTTGCTCCCAGTTGTATATGATGAGATCACAAGTTAAGATACTACACAAACACACACATATATAAAGGCCAAATCAGAACAAGGTTAGCTCCCCTAGTCCAAAAGACCACTAAAATAGGTCAAATATACTCGAACTTAAACAACAACCTAATCAACTTGTGGGGCAAGATATAGCGGTCAAGTACAGGAAAAAAAATATCGAATAGGATCAAGCACCTATTTCTCCAACATTGCTACAGACATAAAAATGCAATATAATCAGCGTATCTCCCTATAACTCCAGCAGCTATTACAAAAATTTAAATCCAAAAGATTTAAGCATCCAAACAAAATCGCCATGAAATTAACGACCGCGAAAAGAGCATTACTTCCACGAAAACTCTCAAAATCGCCTCAAACGACCCAAACATCATAGCACTCCCAACCAAACCGTGTTTCCACTTTACACCACCAAAGCGCAGCACATTGGACAGAGAGACCGCACCAAACATTAAAACAAAAACGATCCAGAAACAAGGAATCCACCGGTAAGTAGTACCTATTAGAATGACAGAAGGAATGACAAACGAGATCTGATGCGTCCGAGGCTGGATCTGGATCTGTCCTGCCGCTCTGACGACGCGGAGCAATTGCGAGTTAAATGATACTAATAACTGGTTTCCAGTTCCGCCACTCCTTTATTTATTTATCGTTTTCTCAGGTACAATACAAGGAAGAGAAGGAGCGAAAGCATTTATGCAAGTAGGAGGAAAATTGATGGTGTCGTGTCGGCGATCCAAAAATGCCGATCTGAACAGACCTCTCGTATAATGTCGTTCTCTCGTCCGCCGTGGCTTTGATTTAATGCCTGATAAACCTTTTGATATGATCAGATCAGATGATCGTGCCCCTCCGTATATTGATATTGCAAACGTACAGCTAGATCAATTACTGATAGTGGGTCCCAGTGAACAAACGGTTGTGATTTAAGTAATTATCTGATAATACGGTGTAAATTCAATATAAAATACATTGCAAGTATATTAGATTAAATTATAATAATAATATAATTAGATTGGTTTCTTATGCCGGGTAATTTTTAATATATTTTCCGTTGCTAATTCCATGTGTACGACAATGGGGAGATCCACACATGTGACGTGGCATTTTACATAGGGGGGGTTAGTGCCCCAAAAAAGTGGATTATTGAAGATCAAGTCATGTCCAACATGAAGATCATGTCATGTCATGTTCATGAAGATCAGGTAAGAATTTGTGTTAGTGTTGACGACTTCATGTGCACTGGAAAATAGTTTCTAGTGTTAGTGCTCCAACATGAGAAAAACATAAAAAACAAGAAAATTTTTAAACCTTTACAGTGCACTTAATTATAACATAATCCTTAAACCCCAAATTAGGTAAAACAACCATTATTACTACACGAATAAGTTATTGAATGTATAATTAAATATACTAATATATTTATTAATTGAATTAGATATTTTATTGTACATTAATATGGTAATTACATGAGCCAATGAAATACGTATATGATTAATTACAAATAATAAATAAATAACATTATAAATAAAAAAAAGTAATACATTAAGTTATTAATTTATTAATAACATATGATATATTTTAACCTAAAAATGAATAATTTAAGAGAAAAAATTGATCTAATCATAACTTTAACACACTATATATTTGTACATAATATATTTTATGTATTATTAATTAATAATATATTATCACAAAATTTAAAACCATTGGTTTAATTAACTATAAAAATCGGATAATTATGCCAAAATAATTTATCAAATATTTATTTTAACAATATTTTAATTATAACTATTAAATCACTATTTTAATATAGTAATTTATAAATAAAAATAATTATTTTATAACTATAAATTATAAATTAATAATTTTTATGAAGATAGTTTAATTTTTCCTAACTTAGGAAAAATTAAACATTTTCGTCTTCCTCAGCAGCGAGCCAGCGGGGTGATGGCGACGGGGACGGCTAGGCAAAGGCAACGACCGGCGACGGCGGCGGGCAATGCCGACAGAGGCGGCGCTCCGACGGTACGCCGAGAAGGAGAAGAGAGGGAGGGCGAGAAGCTCTGTAAATGCTCGACCTCCCGTGCTCTGCGGGAATGAGAGAGGGCTGCAGGAACGGAGACGAGAGAGGGCTGCGGGAACGGAGACGAGAGAGGGCTACGGGAAAACCGGAGAGAGACAGCAGTAGTAGAGAGGGAGACCGGAGAGAGACGGCGGAGACGAGAGAACGAGCAGAGAGCTTGGGCTTCACGGAGATGACGGAAGGCTGCGGGAACGAGAGTTGCTGTGTGCGGGAATGAAACGATCGAAATGAAAAAAAAAACAGAGACGGTCGAGCCAGAGAAAGCCCGCGCAAGAGAATCAAGTGGATGATTCTCAAAATCGGGCGGAAAAGCACTTTCCGCCTGTTACTCTTTACACATGAACTCTTGGTTCATGTATATTCATGTACATGACAGGAGTTGTGGCGCCCCCTAACGACATCAGGACATGAACTACATAATGCGCTTGAATATCATGTCCTGAGTCATGTGCACTAACCCCCCCATAGTGTATTATCTCGACTCTTAAAAAATGACATAAGCATCAAGGCCAGATATTCTAAAGTGTTACTTAATTAACTTTTCTAATTAGAGGATTACTTTACTAATAACTGGATAATTCGAGAACGTGTTCGTTGGGGCCCACACAACACTTTAGTAAGACGTCACTAGGCGTCTCCGACCGACGCGGCGGTGTTCTGCCAATGAAAGCACATCACGTGGCACGTTCCCTCCAGATCCTTCTCTCTTCTCTGTTTTGCAAGACGTCCTCAACCCTCGCTGCGTCCAGGCTCTGCAAGACTGCAAGTTTCCAACACGAGTCCCTCTCTTTCTCTCTTGCGCGCTAGGGTTTCATTTCTCGCGTTTGAGTTAATTTTCAAAGTAGTGTCTTGGAGTCATTTTTGAGTTCTCCACGACTTCGATTTCTCCTTGCTTCACTTCGGCATTTCTTTTCTTCGAAGAGTGGTGTTGTGTTGAGTGATTGCGCGGAAGAATTTGTTTCAAGTTTTGTTAAAGTTTCTAGTTTCTCGATTGCAATTCAGATAGCAGTCGAACAGACTGAACATGGACAGGCTTCGGTCTCTATTTCTTTCGAGGTATGTCTTTTTTCGTTTTTCAGTTTTTGACCGGTCTTTGGATTTATATTTGCATTTAAATGAAACATGGACAGGCTTCGGTCTCTATTTCTTTCGAGGTATGTCTTTTTTCGTTTTTCAGTTTTTGACCGGTCTTTGGATTTATATTTGCATTTAAATGAAACATGGACAGGCTTCGGTCTCTATTTCTTTCTAGGTATGTCTTTTTTCGTTTTTCAGTTGGTCTTTGGATTTATATTTGCATTTAAATGATTTAAATATATTCGTTATTGTTTTTTTCCATCTGATATTACACTTTCAATTCTGTTGGTAATGATCTCTTCTCCCATTTTTTTGGAATTAGCTTTTTGTCGTTACTCCTGGAAGAGACAAGAGAAGAATACTTGAAGCATGATTTTTCTTAGAATCTCTGATAAGTAAGAGTATCCCATGTGCTGGTGGTTTAGTAGGATTTCATTTTTCTTTGCCTTTCAATCAGTTGGATTTTCTTTTCGTACAGTTTAGGATTTTCTTAACATTATAGCCAGCTACATAGCTTCGAAGGATGGTAGACATTTCTAGTGCCAAACAAAATCATTGAGTTTTTAAATTTTTCAATTGGGAGAATAATCCATAAAGAGAAGAGAATGATTTGGATTTCTCAAGGAATTCGAAGTCATGGTTGATAGTGTAGTATGTATTGTGAAAAGAATGTCACCTAATACTGAAAGGATTAGAATGTTACTGAAAGGAATGCTACCTAATACTTCCAGCTATGAAAGAGAAAGAGGCAGCTTATAGCAGCTCTTCTGAACTTCTGGACTACAAGATCCCACAAATGAAATCCTGTGGCAGAATCAGAAATTTAGTGCGAGGAGACTATTATGTGTTTCTTATATCTTTTCTGTTTAGCATCCTTCTGCTGTAATTTTATGTTTATAGATGTCTATTGATTTTATTTTATTTTGTTTAATTGTGTGTGCAGTACAACTTTTGGTTCTGCTCAATGATGCATAAAAAGTTCCTTTTTTAGCACTCCGGGATGAATATCTCTGCACTTCTAACATCAGCAGGCATCAATATAGGCCTATGTGCTGTTCTATTGTGCTTATACTCTGTCTTAAGAAAACAACCAGGAAATGCGACTGTCTACTTTGGCAGAAGACTTGCTCAAATGCATAATCCAAACCTAAATACATGTAATTTGGAGAGATTTGTGCCTTCTGCCAGCTGGATACTGAAAGCATGGGAATCATCAGAAGCTGATATTTTGTCTATCTCTGGTTTGGATGCTGTTGTATTTCTCAGATTACTTGTTTTCAGGTAATCATATATTTTGATCTGTTTCCAACCATCTCTTAGTATTGCATATCATTGGCCTCTATTTATTTTTATAATTGGAAAAGACTGCAGATTCCCAAGGCATTTGCACTTACTTTTTTCTTTTACCAGAATGCACAAGTTCCAATGAAATGACACATTACGCAGTTGTGTTGACTCCCTTGTTCAAGATATGAAAAAATGCATTGTTAAAAATGTGATTATATGTTTTCCGTTCATTTTTTAAAACGTCTTTCACTGATCAGTTTTCTCTTCTTAATTTCAAGATTAAGTAATTGCGAATGATATGAATCTTCTGCAGTATTAGGATATTTTCCATTGCCGCTGTTGTTTGCATGTTTGCGGTACTACCACTCAATTACTATGGGCAAGAGATGGTTCATGTTGTCATCCCTTCAGAGTCTCTGGATGTATTCACCATTGACAATGTCAAAGAGGAATCAAGATGGTAGGTCAAGATCTATTCATGATGAACCACTTGAGTAAAAATAAGTATTTTGTTGTTTCTTACACAAAATAATATTTACTTGTGTCCTTAGTATGTCTAAATCTAGGCACTAAACAGTAAATATTCTTGTGTATGACTGAGTGGCTATATGAGGGTTTTCTAGTGTGAGGTATTGGGTTCAAGTCTTACTAGGGAATGAGGTGTAGTATGTGTGTATAGTTAACATTTCAAAAGAAAAAAGAGAGAGAAAGAAAAACTCCCTTTATTGTTTACTAAATATACTATTTTTTGTTGCAGGCTCTGGGTTCACTGTCTTGCATTGTACATCATTTCTTTTTCTGCTTGCATTCTTCTCTACTTTGTAAGTATCTGATATCTACTTACTCCAAGTTCCGTTTTTTTCATCACTAAGAACCTATTTTTATGAATTAATGTTTATGACATTTTCTTTTCCTTTCTTCATATGTGTGTATGTGGCTTCAGGAGTACAAGAGCATTGCAAAAATGAGGCTTGCTCATATTACTCAGTCACCTCCAAATCCTAGTCATTTCACAGTTCTTGTTCGTTCAGTACCTGCTACTGCAGAAAGGTCATTCAGTGAATCAGTAAAATATTTCTTCACCAACTATCACGTATCAAGTTACTTGTCACATCAAATGGTCTATCGAACTGGGAAAGTTCAAAAACTACTGGTATGCTTATTATTTGTTTATCGTCAAAACTATTTTTTAGCTTACATTTTTTTTTAATATGACGATCTTATATAATGCTGAGAACAATGCACAGGGACAAAATATGCGAGAAATGCAAACACGTTCTTAAAAAAATAAAAAATAAAAACGTGGGAATTTAATCACATAGTGTATGGCATAAGAATTAAAAGCACATACCAAGGAGATGTCTTACTAAAACATAGTATATGGGATAAGTGTTCCTGGTGAGAGATGAGTCAGTTGTTTTTGAATTGGATCCGAGGCAATTCAGTCCTAAAACAATACTGTAACTATCACTCATATAGATGTTTTATCATCTGAAGATGGCGGCATGTAAATGATTTAACTTAGTATTTTATATGATACTATTACTCACTTTCATAATTATACAGTAAAAATGGAGTTTCTTATGTGCTTCTCTCAATTAGTTTATGGCTTCATAAAACAATCAGAAGGATGTTAGAAAATACATACAGGTGTATTTTGGTCATTTTACCCTCCAGAGGTATTTTGGTCATTTCACCACTATAGTGGTTGATTTTTGTTATGTAATCTTGTTCTGCATGTTAAATTATATCAGTGGTTAAATTTTCATGTACATAGGATGTGTAGTTAGAGAGATATAAGGAGATTAAGGTTTATTAAGTGTACAAGGGCATTTTTATAATTTGTAACTCAAAACGCCTAATTAAGAAGTCTGGGAATCGGTGCACAGTTCCCAAGGAAACCTTTTAGGCTCTTCTGAAATTTCTTCTTCTCCTTTCTTCTTTTCCTCTCAATTTTCTCCTCGTCCTTCACCCAAATCTTAATTTTTACAAAGGATATGCAAGATTTCAAAATCATCTTTTGGACTATTAGAAGGACTCCAATACCCTTGAATTATCTCCTATTAAATGATCTAATCATGGATCTTAAAAAATAAAAAATTACTAATCTAAATGGCTCACAGACAAAATTAATACCATTTAGTTCAAATTAATGACCAAAAAGTGGTCTTTTAAGTGAGCAAAGGTCCTTATCAACAATGCTATAAAAAAAAAGTTAAACAAGGTTTAAAGTCCTATGGATCGAAGTTGTGGTCATGCACTTGTGCCTGACTTCGTTGGAAGAAGGATTTGATGATGATGATGTGGATGATAATTTCTTTTCTCCTGGCAATAAAAACTTTCATTCTCATTTTTTTAAAGAGTGAGGATGATCATACATTGGTTGTAGTTGCTCAGTACTGAATGGTGCTTAATTCTTGTTCAACTAATTTCCATTCTCTGTCTCTCTTCTCTTTATCTCTCTCTTCTCTCTCTGTTTCATAAATATGGCAATCTGGGACTTGCATCCAACTGCTGAGGGCAATAAAAGCGTAAATATTTTAGGTTTTAAATATCCCGTTAAAAAAAAGGTTTGTAGCAAAAAGTTGGTGGCACTCATCTCTCTCCTAGACTACCTCTCAGAGTTACTTTTTTTATCATGCTTATAAAGAATCACAAATAAAATTTTAAAACTCTTGACATAGAAAATCTAAAAAATGCAGATAAAACCTAGCATATAATATTTGTCAAATCATGGACAAATTAATTATAAAGTCTCTAGAAGTTAGTAGATGTTGTTGACACACTTCCCAGGAAGTATTAAGGTGTGATTTTAGGGGGAAAATGATTGTATTGAATCTGATACGATAAGTGCCAATAAGATATCGAATATCAACTGTACATACTATGCTATTAGTGTAAGAGCAGCTTGTATTTTGCCCTTCTTCTGCTTTTACTTCAGAACTGTTACTATGTTGGGATAAAAGTCCTCAAGAAACTTTGTCCATGGATGAAGAGCTCTTTTTCTTTTTCATAGTTTTGATGTTGATAACTTGTCTATTCTGATAAGAGAAATCTGTGTAGAACGATGTGGAGAAGTTGTATAAGAGTCTCGTGAACATGAAGACTGATCCTTGGGACCAAAAATGCCGACCAAGTAGAATTAGATGTGGCGTTTGTGGAGGATCATCAAGTTCTTTCATTTATTCAAATGAGCTTCAGGAGACGAGAAATCCTAGCTTTGACCTCCCAGAATCTATTATTATAAGAGAGAAGGTCATAATTTTCAGGATCATAGTATAGAGTTTTCTTTTTGACTTAATTGCATTTACATAGGGAAGACCTAAAAATTTCATCTTCATTTGGTGTGCAGGAGTGTCCAGCCGCTTTTGTTTTTTTCAAGACCCGATATGCTGCCATTGTTGCTACTCAAGTTCTTCAATCACCAAATCCCATGTCGTGGGTTACTGACCTTGCCCCAGAACCTCATGATGTGAAGTGGTCTAATCTTTGCATCCCATACAGGCAATTGTGGATCCGCAGGATTGCAACTCTTCTTGTGGCAATTGTTTTTATGGTTCTGTTTCTTATTCCAGTTACATTTGTACAAGGCCTATCTCAACTTGAACAGTTGCAGCAGATTTTCCCATTTCTGAAACACATTTTAAAGAAGTATGTCCTTGGCCTCATTGGCATATCAGTGATTGTTGTTTCTAAATAAGAAATTAAATTTGTTCTAACTTTCTAGAGGAATAGGTGACAGGCAACTTTTCCTTTATTTTGTTTATGCAGGAAGCTTATGAATCAGCTGGTTACTGGGTACCTTCCAAGTGTCGTTCTGTTGTTGTTTCTTTATTCTGTACCCCCAACAATGATGTTGTTTTCAGCATTAGAAGGGTGTACTTCAAGAAGTGGGAAGAAAATGAGTGCTTGCTGCAAAGTTTTGTACTTTACAATCTGGAATGTTTTCTTCGTAAATGTTTTATCTGGATCTGTCATTAGCCAGTTGAATGTTATTTCTAGTCCAAAAGGCATACCTACCCAGCTTGCTAAAGCTGTACCAAGGCAGGTGATTACTAGCTGCACATTCTTGCTGTTTATGAATGATATTAGCTTTTCTCTGGAAAACATCATCTATTCTCAAGAAATACACCTATGATTTGGCTATTGTAGGTAGAATACACTGAGAGTGATTTCATGAGGCTTATGTTTTTTTGTGGTAGAGTTTGGCTTTACCCAGATATAAGTCTGTTTTCATGTATTAAAAATGAAATTTTAGTCTAAGCTCTCTCATGACATAGCTTATAGCTCAAAATGTCTCACAATTAAGTTTAGTACATGTCTATAGATGTAAAATCGACTTTGTTGATCTGTGTTGCGATTCTTGATCTGTTGCCTGGGCTGTGCTAAGGTGATATTTTCCCCTGAAATATCAAATACTGGGTGCACCATTTGACATTCTGCTATCTGTAGGGAGGCAGGTGTAAAATGTAGGTTGATTTCCATCACATTTTAGAGGCTCTTGATTGTTGCTAATTTGCTTTCACTGCAGAAAGTTATACTTTAATGGCTGTCCGCTTATTGAAGTTATCTTCCTTGAAATTTGGTGCCAAATATGACTTTTCAAATAGTTATAATGTCTTTTTTTCTGTCTAATTAGGTTTCTGAGCTTCATTTTGAACTCTTTGCAGGCTACGTTTTTCACCACTTATGTTCTGACATCAGGCTGGGCAAGTTTGGCATCTGAAATTATGCAACCCTGTGCTCTTATCTGTAGTTTATTCAACAGACTTATACTCCGAAGCAGGGATGACCCAAATCTGATCCCGACCTTGCCATACCACACAGAGATTCCCAAAGTGCTCCTTTTTGGGCTCCTTGGTTTTACTTGTTCCATCTTAGCACCTCTAATCTTACCATTCTTGTTGGTATACTTCCTGTTGGCATACATTGTGTATCGTAACCAGGTTAGGATTTTTCAAACTTAATGTATTCTACTTTTTCATAATGCATTCATCGTTTTTTTATTTTCTTGCACTCCTATAGACTGAATAATTTCTGTGAATGGAATTTGGTATGTGTGGAGCATGCTTCTTGGAGGTTTTGTAGATTGAGCCTTCGGTTCAATGACCACATATGGGAGTTCCCAATTTAAATTTTTATATCAAGTGTCACAATTGAGGGTTTCTAAAAATGGAAGTATTGATTTCTATTCCTTTGAGGGTGAGGAACATCACATTCACAACCAATTCCAGCTGATGCTTGGATTGAGAAACTAGAAACTCGGAGTTGTGTACTAGACCTCCATGTTTTCATGAGTCGCAAGTCTCGGATCCCATCAATTTTTTTTTCTTTTCTATATATTTGAAAATAGCTATCAGAGAGAGAGAGAGAGAGAGATTTGATTGTGTAGTCTGAGTTTTACCTTGATCTTGCTGTCATTTCTTGGTAATGATGGTTGTCCCTGTATGCTCTATCATTATTTAGAACCTGTTGGATCTCTTAGATTCTCATTATATTAGTTTTTCTTCAAAAATTTATACTGTAATTTCTTTTCAATTTTAGTTTCTCAATTGAAGTGGCCAATTTCTTTCTCAATTTGATGGATTTTTAGATCGGAACTAAAATTGGAGAAAAATTTCTGCATTAATATTTGAAGCAAAGCTAATATACTTGATAAATACTGAATTTCAGGAGAGGAACATCATCAATTCAATTTGTACTTGATAATTTTTCCTAATGAGATCTTTAATTACATTCTGCAGATTCTCAATGTTTATATTACAAAATATGAGACTGGAGGGCAGATTTGGCCAGTTGTGCATAACACAACAGTTTTCTCTCTGGTGCTGACACAAGTTATAGCCCTAGGTGTCTTTAGCATAAAGAAGTCTCCAATTGCCTCAGGATTCACCATTCCCCTTCTCATACTTACACTCCTTTTTAATGAATATTGTAGACAACGCTTTCTTCCCATATTCAAGAGTATCTCAGCACAGGTAGCTACCCGAAGACCTTGTTCATTGATCTAATCTTGTTGTCAAAAGCCTCTTCCCTCTTTAATTCATCAATTTTTGCATCTGCTAGGATCTTATTGAGATGGATAGAGAAGACGAGCAACAGGGGCGGATGGAAGAGATTCATCTGCAGCTTATGTCAGCTTATACTCGAACCCCAGCAGATTCTCGAGAGTTATGTTTGAGGCAAGGTGCAAAGAGTGAAGACGGGAGCTCCAGCCTATCAACAGAAAGCACAGGCCTGCTCCCCATTGTACTCGGAGGATTGTCTATAACTAGAATACAACGCGTGTTTACTTGGCTGTCCATGATCATAACGTTACAGGAGAGAAGTACTCTAAGGTAGGGAGCGGGTCCTGGATGCTGTGGTAAGCTTAGCCATCAGAAGCCTAATGATATACTCTTCAATGTTTTCTTCTCGTCAACATTCTTTTGTACATAATTGCAAGCTCTCCAGTGAGGACCTCGTAGGCTGGAGAGCTGCACTTGCTTTTGATGGTGCACCATTTTCTCAAGTAAGTTGTATTTTTATAGTTATATCAAAGGCAAATATAATGTTCCGATACTGGCTCCATTTGATTATAAGTTGGCAATGTAGAACAAAATAAAGAAAATTGAAGAGTTTTTCTTGTAGAAGTTTTTTTTTTGTTTGTTTGTAAGTTTGTTGTGGTTGTTATTATTGTTGTTATTGTTGTTGTTATAATAATAAAGAAAAGTTTCCCCGAGTAGTGGATCAGTTTCTGGAGTCTTAATTCTCCACTAAGGGTCCACTGGACAGTTTACCAGTCTTAATGCCAGATATGTTTCAATGGTGTATTATGTGATACAGGCTACGACCAAACATGTTGTATGAATTGAGTGTCTGTGGAGGTGCCTGAAAATTTTACAAACAGAGCAATATACAGAATATGATGCACTGATTGTCACAACAATATAGCGAGAAAGTTTCTAAGATGAAATTCAGTAGAAGTTTTTCTCATTGTCCCAAAGTTGAAGCATGTACTTCTGATATTGTTGAATGACTCTGACTTTGATTGTCGTCTTGTTCTAAGAAAAATTTCTTACCCAGCCACAAGACTTGCATCAAACCCCCATTGCCAATATTTAAGAGAAGCACCTTTGCTTTTATAGTCAAGTTGAGAGAGACAAACTTCATTAGCACGAAGAAGGATCCGATGCCAACCAGACGCCGCAGCAAACCTCCCTCCTGTAGTTAGTGCCAAACAACAAAGAGAGAAAAGAAAGAACCAGTTAGTCCGTTTTGGGGTTTTTAATGAATAAACAAGCGAAATGAAAAGTGCAACAACCTCCATGTTTTGGAATAATTCTCCAGAAGTTTCTTTTAAGAACTCAGCCATAGTGCATCCAACCAATAGACCAAGGGGAACCATCAGTTCTCTATTCATTGAAATTGAAAAGGCAATATCTGACAAAGAACTGAGAATGAAGAATACAACAATCACCCCCTTCAAAGCTTTCTTTCCAAGAATGAGCAAGCGATCCAACACCACCTCTTCTGCCTTCTTCCATGGGAACTCTTTCAGCGACTCAGGACAGGAGGTCCAAAGTCTTTCTGCTAGGTCTTCTAGGCGGTGCTTAGCCTTATGTAATTCTTCGTAAAGTTTGTCATTTGGTATTCCTGCATAGCATCTTAAGTGGAGGCCTCTTGTCTGAGGACTGAGGAACTTGGGGCACCTCCAGAGGACCGGAATTTTTCCACCATGGACGGGATCTATCTGCAAGTCAAGACAACAGGATTATGCATGTAGAACATGAGACAGATTAAAATGCAGATGTAACAATATCTCTATTACAGAACTACAGTGTCGCATATCTGCCAGTTCATATGATTGAGAGTTTCAAATGGGTACAGAGTTGCTATGTTGGGATTTTTGAGAAAGTAAAATGCTCATTGACCTTTTACATTTTTACTTCCCTCGACATGTGAAAGCCAGTGTCTCTCTCTGACCATGTACACGTTTTATATGAACAAGCAGACCAATTGAGGAAAACTGAAACTTAGCACTTCTCCACCTCTCTGTGTTAAAAATAACATGATCTATATGAGGAATCTAACAGGTCTGACTAAAGGGACAATTACTTCCAAGAATCTAACCAATGAAAAAGGTATAAGCAGATCTCAAGAGCACTTTTTTCTAATCTTCAAATATAGAGGTTGATAGAATCAATTCAGGCATGAGTTGACCTTTGTAATTCCCAAAATGGAAGCTAGAAATCGCTAAGTTTCTTCAGATACTAGGTCCAACTCCTCATTTGGTACTTTGATCCCGAGTAACATCTATGGAGTTCAGAAGACATTCTCAAGCCAAAAGAAATCCATCCATGAAAGGAACTTCCATAGACATCATTATGATAAACAGAAACATGATTTTGTGCTTGGGCATGAGCAGAAACACTGTCGATAAAGTTTTATGAGCTAATATGTAGCAACCTTATCATGTAAGGGCTCCTAGATAAAACTAGAAGTGAAACCCAAATCCGTCACCTAGTGTGAAAGAAGATGGTTATCGTTACAGGAATACCATCTGTTTCGTCACCATTTTCTGCACAGTTTTTAAATTACATATCCATCAAAACTGTGCACATTCATCGCCATTTCATAAATTTGACAAGATTCGAGAAAATCGAAGTCATAATCCAAGATAATGGATACGGGGAGAAAGGACTTCTTCCAGTAACTGAAACTGATAAAAGAATCGAGACAGAAAAAACACACCGCATACAACATCATTTTACAGAAGAATCTCAGGAAAAAGGAGAAGTAAAAAAATCAGAAATAAGAACAATGAGGCACAGATGATTTAACTGCTAGTCAATAATCGGGAAAAAATGCAGTGACCGCGACAGAAGTCATCGAAATCACTATATCTCGAGACCTCCACAAAAGAACCAGAAAACAGTAAAATTTAACAGTAAATGAAGATTACAGATATTATATACCCGACAGCTGAAATGAGGAGGGATTGCCGAGGCTGCTGGAGCGGCTTCCATGGCTATTCTCGTCATCGCTTGAGTGTGCTCCACATTTCGAGCTCAACGGGAAACCTATCCGGAATCCCTCGTCGGGCTAATTTGGGGATATCATATGATATCTCCCCGGCGGCAGGAGGCCCGCACCGGACCCAATTTGAAGTGACTAGGAGAAGCCACGGGCCACGGCCACTGGTTTGGGGCGTCGGGTCAGATTGAAGTCCACAAGCATTACGAAACAGCTCGGCCCAATTTGAAGTGACTAAAGGCCCTTTTAGATTATATTATGTCAAGTGTATATTTATACCAAATGAGCAAGGAGAATTTGGGTAGACGCCACAACAAGGATGATTTATACCTGTCAATTGTCCAAGCATATTTAACTGCCATTTCCAAGTCTCCAATAGTAAAAATAGTCACATCTTCTAATTGATTCATGCTAATATTTAGAGTTCTTTGTGGATGACTTCTTGTGCATTTCATGGATTTACTTCATTTAACACAAGTCATAAGGTGTTTGTAAAGCTTTTAACAATTTCATGCTCACATTGAGAATATTTTAGTACACCTATGTGTTTATAAAAAAGTGGTGGTGGTGGTAAGTTGACTAACATGTCATTAAAGATCATCAGGTCACTAACATGTGTCTTGCTATGATTTTGAGTAGCAACCTCTCCAAGGCATTGTTGACTCAAACATATAAAATTAATCAATTACCATTTTAGTCCATGCATGTATCACCATCTAGTTTATAAATGTTATGATTTCATCGCTTGCATGGTTGATCTAATACGAAAAGCCATTTGGTGCAAAATGGTTGTCTCAACCGTCCGATCATGATCGAACAACTGAGTTACCTATTGATTGAACAGTTGAGATAGTTGTTGATTTGACGACTGAGATAGTATTTCACATGTTTCACACCAAATGATTTTTCGTATGGATCAACCCTCTTAACTTTAGGTTTTATCTACTCTAACCTGATATTTTATCCTCTTTATTAAATCGATTCTCACCTTAGATTGTTCTTCTTTTGCCATTGCCTCTAGGTCAGGCTATTGGGTCCTGAGGTTTCATCTAGTAGGTATCAGACTTTTCCTTCATAGTCTTGATGATTCCTCTCTTGATTCCCTACAAGATTTCTCCTCTTCTCTTCCCCATTTTATATCTTTTTCTTGGGTTTATGGGAACGAAGCAGAGACAATGATTGAGTCGAGGTTGGGTTTAACAATTTTGGTTATTTTTTTAGGTTTGGGTTTCAGGAAACCTGTCCCTAACCCAGAACCCAATGGGTTTGTTTCCCACCCAATTCCCGACTCGTGGGGTGGAGTCCAGTTTTATTTCCTCTAATTTTTTAGGGAATCAAGAGAGAGAGAGAGAGAGAGAGAGAGAGAGAGAGAGAGAGAGAGTAATTTTAAATGAAGCAAATAATTTCATTATACTTAATTTTAGTTATTAATTAATTTAAAATTAATTATAATTTTAAATAATTCCAAACACTTTTAGCTGTCCCTTAGGTCTTGGAACACACTAAAGTAAACAATTAATGGAAACTTGTACTAATCACAAAAGCTTTCAAATGCCCCAAACCCTAAAGTCCAGTCAAATTTCAATCTGCTATGACAAAACAAATATCTCAATCCACTGGGCCCCATCAATAGCCAAAACGGTCAGATGGGTGGGCCCCATCATTAACCTCAGGGCTGCAACTTGCACCCCCTTCGGCTCCCCTCGGTTCACTTTGGCCATTGGCCAACTGGCCCACAGGAAGCTGCCGATAAAACGATCGACTCGATCGGCGGCCTCCTGCAATTTGGAAACGAACTACGTTCTCTTTCCAGCCTAGAATCCTGCTTCTTCAGGAGAAAAAAAATGGATGGATGGGTTCTTCCATGGAAAGATTATTTGATTTCTAAACAACCAGACCATCTTTGTCGTGGCATGGTTGATTCGTCATCAAGAAACGGAAAAGGAGGACGCCAGACGAAATTAAAAAAAACCAGACTTCTCTATTCATTGACTGGATTCTATTCCCCGAACTATCTTTATCCCTTTATGCCTCTGTTTAGCAACCCAATTAGAGGCGGGGAAAGCCGACTTGTTCTCCTTGGAAAGAGAATAATAAACAAAAACTGAAGCAGCAGCTAGCAGTCTCTGTTGCCGCGTAGCAGGATCGCTTTGTTTTATCATTTAACAATGGATTTCGGCCTTAGTGAGTGTCTCTGTCAGGCGAATAAACAAACGGGTATTGGATTATTTAATGAGAAGCGAATAGGAAAAGTGGAATTCGATCGTCGTCGCTTGGTTCTTGTCATGTTTATGGCACCCTCAATCACGGACTCCTTGGTGTTTATCCCCTCTTAGTTGACAGAATGTGGCTCCGGCAATTCAATACAAAGCTTTGGTGCTTTGCTTGGGGCTCCTTCTGCCGTTCCTCTTCCTGGTAGAGGATATTCGGAACCCTTTTCAAGTTTTATCCCCATTATTTTACCTAGGCTTTTGCCGCTTAAATTGATCATCGTCTTCAGCCTCTGAGATATGCACATTTTATATTATTAATCCCAGTATCGCTGCAACTGGATCGATCTCTCCTTTTCACTCTTGCATGAATACAATAAGGCCATGCAGCTGAACAGGAACCACAAGAAGGACACCCCTGGCCTCCACTCGGGCGCTCACAAGTATAATCTCGAGGGGCACGATAATGGGGTCTCCCAGATTTTCTTCTTTTTTTCTAATACATGGCTTCCTTTGCTTTTGACATTTTGCACTGAGCCTTATTCATCAATAATAGACACCAAGCTTTTTTAATGGCGGGCTGTAGCTGATGAGAAGTGCTGCTCATTTGCCTTTCCCTCTGGCTGATGTCAGTGATGACATAACCCTCCCTGGCAAACCCCATTTCTCTCTGCTATGAGGATTTCTCTTTTTTCTCCACTGCAGCAGACACTTTTCTGGTTTTAATTTCTGGGAAAGAAACTCAAAACAAGTGTACTGAAATCTTCAAAAGCAGGACGCCTGCATCTTTTCACAAATCATAGAGCCATGCCGACTTAATTAATTATGTAACAGGTTCCAATTTCTTATCAGGAATGGGAAACAAAGAGATCTCTGAAGATCCAATCATAACAGGAGAAAGAACTTAAAACCCACTTTTCCAGGACAACATTCCTTTTAACTTGACAATACGTCATTGCTTAGGTAACCACTTTCTGTTCTTGGATTCACCAGTCCTTGCTCCATGCATGCCTTCACACAAAAAACCCTACACGCATGCCTGAATAATTGTTAGAAGATTGTTTCTTTGATGAGCTCTTCTTCGGTTTTGTTACCTTGAAAGATGAACTTCAAACCATCTTTACTTTTGAAGTTTGTTCAAGATAGGATGGACTGGGGACTAATAAAAGAAGTAATATACGGTTTAGTAAGATATTGTTCTGGTTAGTTTTTCTCATTATTTTGATTCAAGGGTTGGTTGATCTTTAAGACTTGAAAGTTCTCGTTTTAGGGTTTCCACTTGGTCTGAGACACGACAGGGGAAATCTTATCTTCCTGTTTCAAAACAAATGTCAACAGATTTTAATCTATCACTATCTCAGTCCACTGGATGTATTTATTAAAAGGGAAATCCAGGACTACTGTTACAGTCTTTTTAATTAATGAAATGTGAATTACTTTTGAACTGATTGGCTTTCCTTTATTGATCTCAATCCAGTTCAGACATGAGCTTGAGAAAGGTCAATGAAGTGATTCAACAGACTTTTCGAGAGACCAAGCATTCTCTTTATGGTATTTTAGTTTGGAGATGCCGAGCACTACCATCTCCAGCTTGTTTACAATATTCAGTCTTTGACTGATGTTACACAGAAAACAAACGTTCATGTTGTGTTGCTTCTGCTTAGTTCTGGGTGTCTTATCCGATGGTTGAGTTCATCATTTTGGCTGGAAACAGTGGACATATTACACAGTTTAATCTTGTATATATTGTTGGCATGAGCTGTTCCAGAGGAGAAATTCTTCCGTAAAATCAAGAGGAAGAAGTCCTCTGGAAAATCAGCGCTGAAATCCGATCTGAGAAATCAGAAGAAATACAGTTGTGATTCTATGTATAAATAGGAATGTTGTAAATGCATGATCATCGGAAATAAAACAGAAAAACGAAAAGGAAGCTTTCTACGGTGAAAGCTTACATATATGGCCTCTCCTAATAAAAGAGCTGAATTTATCTAGGACAGTTTCTAAAAGACTATCTTTTTTTATTTTTTGCCGGAGTGGGTCATTGATCTTATCATGTTATCAACTCCCTAATGCAGGCATCAGGCCATCACCCTGCTCTCTTCCTCTCCTTTGAGATTTTTCTTATGCGGCTTTCAGTATGAGATGGATGACTCTTATTGGGTGTTGCGTTAAAAGCTCTCTCTCCATCTCTCTCTCTCTCTGTCCCTCAATTCACAGACACATACCACATCATATTTGGAATGCATTGTAGATGAATTATAACCCAGAATCAACCTAAAAAATTATTAGTTTCTTCCACAAGGAGACACATTTGGATTCAGAATCTGATCAAAGATATCTAAATCTGCCTAGGAAAGTGACTCCATGAGATAAGTAATGAGTTATTTGTAACGAAAAGCCAAAATGGAAAGGAGAAACAAAAAGAAGAATGTAATTGACCTCTATTTCTTCTTCATCGTTATGCTTTAACAGGTAGCTTCTGCTACTGTTTTCTATCTCCATTTGTAAAAGCTTGAATTACCCAGCTCGGAAAACACAGAGACATCCCGCATAAGGAACTTGGTTTGGAGTTAAAATCCAAGATAAGTGCTTGAATGGACTGTCATGATCACATTAACATCGTACCTGTTCTTCTTTTGAGCTCAACAACAACTTTATTCAGTCTGTTCTTCTTTTGTTCCCTTACTGGGCGATTGCTCCCAGGAATAAAAACAAAGTGGTCATGAACTTTTGGAGGCCTTCAAGCATTGCTTCTCCCTAGGACTCCTTTAATTTATTTTAAGTTTTTTCTTGAAAAGCAAACTGCGCTTTCTTCCAAGGCCAATGAACATGGTATTAGAGGAATCAAATCAAATGTAAGCGATTTCAGGATAATCTTTTTATCAGAAAAGCCATGAGGAGCGATTACTCTCATATTGCTGTGCTTGTTATTTCTGCTGCTACTGCTTCAGCCTTTATTCGTTATAAAATTCGAAATACTGATCAGAGATCATCTTGCCAAACTCTTAGCCATATTTCTGCGGAAAAGCTGAAGGGGAATCATTGAGTGAATGAGACCTAACGGCCCTACGAGTTATACATGAATGATCAAAGTTAAGCATCAGTGCGTCTTGAATCACTATTGAGCTGACACTGACAGAAAGTTAGTGCTGAATTGTCTCCTGAAACTTGATATAAAAGTTGATCAAAGCAGAAGAGCAAACAGCATTTGATGATCAGCCTCTTCTGATTCGATTCCATCTGGTTTACATCATGCCATGGATTAGATAACAAAAACGAAAAAGAAGGACGAGGGGAAGGATCACAGGCCAAGCCGGCAACTGTGGTGCTTGATGAGTAGATTAATGTGATCTGTGAAAGTAAATCTTTACTACTACACTGCACAATCTTATGAGAATGAACAGTGCATAAAATGTTTCAGGTGTTTGTAAACCCTAAGAAGCAGTTCTGTGCATTCTTTTTTGTCTCTTCTTGCATGGATCAGTTCCTGTTGTTTTTTAGTTCTGCACCTTCCGAGTACTTTCATTTGATTTTCCAAGCTTCACTCTTGAAATACATTTGAGGTTGGAGAAACAAAATAATGGAATTACATAACCTTCTCAGGTAAGCTAGATGCAGGAACCCAGAAACTTCATTGTTGTAGTTACATTGACATTGCAAAACTGCAATGAATTATCATCTTCCCTTATTGAGGGTAAAAGAAATGGGACACAGGAATTAGGATCACTTAAGAATCTTCTGATATTTAAGAAAGTTTCCCCAAAACAACCAGATCGGTCTACAATTTCTACTGAAGCAAATATCAGTTTGAACAGGAATTTTAAGGTACAATTCATGAAATATACTTTCAGTGCCAGATTTGGAATGAACATAGAGATTTGGTTCACCAGGAACATTCTGTTTCACATCATGTACTGATCTCAGGAATTAGTATTTAGCACTAAAGGAAACTTGATTCACAGTCAACAGAGGAAGAAAGAATCTACAGAAATTAAAAACAGTGAGGCAATCCTAGCAGAAACTGAATGTACTACAAGGTACTATTCCATGGAGTGGATTAGCTTTCCAGCGAACAATGCAACCCAACAGCCGATCAAAGACTTGATGGTTCAACATGATTTAACCAGACTAGGAAACTGTACCTTGTGCTTCATGATCTGAAGGCATTAATCAGTCGATCCACCAAACTGGAATTTCAAACCCAGTCTGAGCCAACGAAGATCTTAGCTTTCCCTGTTTGTCCATTTAGGCGACAACTGATGAGACTGATGAAATGCCTCTTTGAAATCACAGTCTTATACCAGACATGAGGATAAAACTAAGAGGACGAAGACAGACTTGGATACCCATGTAGCTAAATCCGAGCAGGGTCGTGCCAAAATGTCAAAGCACCCTTTCTACTTTATTTCCCTTTTTCTATGTCTTTTGAGATCCTCTTTGTCTCAAAGAACTGTGAAGAACTTCACGTACCTTTGCATGTGAAAGTGGGAATTAACAAAAAATAAGCAGATAGTTACTGAAACCTATCCAGCCATCAACCGGAAAGCATCCAAACAGTGTTTAAACTGTTCGGATTAAGCAACAGATGCATACTGACCAAATAAAGTAAGAATAAGAAGAAGCTTTTATCGGGCTCCCTAATTGCTGTCCTTGTAGGAAATCTCCATGAAAGTGATATCAAGTTTGGACTTTGAAGAAATTTATCTAATGCGCGCAACACAACATCAATTGACACGACAAGATAGACCCATTAAAGGAAATCAAACAACTTACTCCAGAATGGAAGAAGACTAAGAATCATGAAAAGGAAGACAAACCAGGAGAAATCTGAAAGAGTAGTTTATTTTAAGTTTTTTTTTTTTTTTTTTTTTCGCACAACTCAAGACCAGCTAAGTACGAGTACAATTTACACTAGCATGTACACTGAAGCTACTGCGACGCGAGGTACCTCGACTCGGTAATATAATCTTGGAGAATCCCTTGCTCGTAGTTGGAGATCATGGAAGGGTAAACCAGAGAGCTCATGTCGCCCCAGCCAATGCTTTCACCAGAACTTGCCCCGCTGCTTTCATTACCCATTTCCATGCCATAAAAACAATTTAATCCTTCTAACCTCTGCGTGTTGCTGTAGACGATCTCCGCGAGTTCATTCGTGAAAGAACCGTCAGATTGCAGCATGTGAGAGGTCATGTTGTAGTAGCTGCTATCCGGCATAGAAGAGCAAGTTTCATGCAAGGAATTCATAGATGCTGGGGAAGAGTGGATCAAATTGATGGGATTTTCATAGGTAGGTTGGGTTGAAGAAGTGTCATGTGCGGCCGGGAGACTCAACCCGTTACTGTTGGGCTGCTCATTTGTGTCTGAGAACCTTCCTCCGAGCTTGACAAGTAATTTCCTGAAGGATGCATGCTCGCTGTGGAGACGAGGGTCTTGGATTGGATAGGAGATCGAGGTGGGCATGGGCGGCTCAGGCCAATATGGAACTGGGCGGTTCAAATTCTCAGCCACCATGAAATTCCCCGCCTCTTTCTTCATCTCTTGCTTTAGGCCCGACGCTCGCCGGCCCTGCTGTTCCTTCCGTTGCTTACCCAGGAGTTTCTTCTTCAATCTTGTGTTCCAGTAGTTCTTTATATCATTATCAGTCCTTCCTGGTAATTGAGCCGCAATTATAGACCATCTGATCATGAAAAAAGCGATAAGGATGCTATTAGAATAGAGACACAAGCTGACCATGGTGAGTTAAACAGAAAGGAAAGAAAAGAATTTTTTTCTACCGATGAAATGAACTTCTTGGTTATTCAAAAGCAAAAGTAGATTCTATTTCCAAGTTGATAATCACCTGCTTCCGATGCTTATGTAGAGACTGCAGATGATATTATCTTCTTCTTCAGAGAACCCTCCGTGCTTAATGTTGGGGCGAAGATAATTCAACCATCGCAGTCTGCAGCTCTTCCCGCATCGTTTAAGACCTAAAGAAAAACAACACCCAGTTCATCTGAATCCGTTTTAACGTGCAGATAAGAAACAAAAAAGCTAGATATATAAAAGAAAAACATGGAAGAAGGCTGATTCCATCATACCAATCTTTTGCGGGAGAGCGATCCAGTTCCCACCGGTACCGTGTTGCTCGATGAAGGCCTTGAGTTTGGCATCTTCTTCAGGCGACCACGGGCCTTTCTTCACATTCGCTTTATCACAGCAAGGTGCCCTTCCCATGATTTCCTTTCGCAGCTTCCTTCCTTCTTTCTCTTGTCGGCGTTGCCTTTACACCAGAAAGAAGCCCCTCCCCCTCTATTCTTTCTTGAGTGGAGGCGCAGCTCTTATATGAGAGAGAATGTGTGTTACAAGGTTGAAAAGGTGGGAGGTGTGGGCTACAGACGTTGCTTCTGCTTTTATAAAAACAAATAAGGAATTGAAAATGCCAGAACAAGAGATGGGTTTTTTCTCCTTGTCTTTCTAGATCAGTAATTTATTTATACTATGCCTTCATCAGCAGCTCCATCCGCTTTAACACCGATTCAAATTTTAATCCCAGAAAAGAAAATCACTACGGTGATCACAGAGTGGTCACAGAACTGCAACCCCACGGAAAGATCATATCACACACACTCTCCAGACCTCCATTGATGGGGACCATGGATGACCGTTAAGGACCATGGGAATACAGATCAGGTCCGGAATCAGAGCCGAGACTTTGGGCCAAATCAGAGCACTGAACGAAGGACACCCGGCATGTTAAACCTGGAGAGAGAAAGCATCGGAAATTGGTATTATAATATATGAACAAGAGAAAAGGAGAAGAAGAAGAAGAGGTCCAGTGCCACATCCAGAAATGGCGTCACTCATTTGACAAAGAGGCTCGTGAAATAGAAGATTAAATATTGCCATGTTTGTGGGTGTTTTTGTTCGCTTATGGATAGTCTATTAGAGTGGGATATATTCCAACATTCTTCTCTGTGCAGCGGTCTCAAAAGGAGAGAGACATGGCTGGAGAGAAAACGCAGTAAAGGTCAAAAAGACAGGTCTTGATTTTGAGTTTTTTTTTTTTTAATTTATCTCTAACGTGTTGATCGGAGTAATGACTGTAAGATTTGATTCTCATCCTCCCTAGAAAATTTTCTTTTCCCCTCTTCATCAGTCTACCTCCATGCCTAACTCTTCCCTGGTTCTTCCATATTTACAATGAACATATAGGTAATTAAGAATATCTGAAAAGGTAATACAAGTTTATATCATTTACCGTCCATTTTTTAACATAATCATAGATAATGTATCAAAATTGGGTTTTAAAGTAAGAACGTTATTACTTGGATTATAAGATTTTCCAAGAATATTAAGTTACAAATAAGTGATTTTTATCCTCTTGTTGCAAACCGAAGAAAGACGATAATAACTTTAGAAAATTAAAGAAACAAACACTTGGTTCTTGAACATAAAGCTCTCATGATAGACGAAGTTTACAATCAAGTTTGTAAAACTCATATTAGCATGAGTTTTTTGAAAAATCTAATATATACAAGCATTTATGAGAAAAATTACCTAGCTACAAATAACTTGGTTTGGTTGGTTCCACATCAAACTGGTGGTCTAAACCAGTTATAAATATCCTAATCTGGGCAAAAAGTTGAGTTTAGTATGACACCAAGATGATTTGTTCATTAGCATCTTGGATCCCTGATGAAGGAAATGATATTTACAAGTGTTGCAAATAAAACCAGGGGAACTGTTTCCCAATAACAAGGATTAGTTTGTTTTGTTTAAGGGAGAAGATAAGAAGATTTTGACTATCGTTCCCTTGTTGCAGAACTTTTGTCAAATGGGTCAGGTGTGAAGCATCACTGTAAGAATCCTTAGACAAACCCTGTTATCATCCCACTACGTTTCCAGCTGTAAGCTGACCTTCACCAGAGTGAGAAATCCATGGCGTGCTTAAAAAACTCAGCAAATGGGGTTTGAAAGCTTCTCATTTGTTTTCTTGAAAGCGCACAATTGACTGTTGAAGGCATTCAATAATAAAGGGCAGAGGAAGACTGTCTTCCCCAAGTGGGTCACCACCTTCCTGCAATTTTTCCACAGCACTTCTTCTCAGCCTTTCACATCTCCCTTTCTCCTCACCCAACATGTTTGACAATTTCTGCTCGCAATCTTCTTCTTCCAGCTAAAACCCAACTCCCTTCAAGCTTTTCTGTTTTGGTGTTGACGTGAGACAAAATTTAAAAATCTCCACAAACACCCTGGTTCAAGTTTCAACAAAAGACAGTTTGGAACAGGAAGCACTCACACAGAGAAAGACACAAATCGCCTGAAAGTGACAGTGGACAGCCATAGGTCAATGAAGGGTACCTCTCCTTTCGGCCACAGCCATTGAACTGTTAGTTGCAGCAGTAATGGTAAAAGTCAAGGAAGCTTGAAAGGAGATGATGGCTACTGCCCACATGAAAGTCCTTATCACAGAGGAGAGAGGGAGGATATCAAGAGAGATGCATGCATGCAACTGGGTTTAGAACAGTGGCGAGGTTCTGATTTGTAATTGTCAAGGATCATTCGGCGAAGATGAGGGATGTGAATCAATTGAAGGGTGGACTATAAGTGATGGAGCTTGACTGGGGAGTGTTGGGATCCAACCTGTGGAGACATTTTGATGTGATCCTCTCCGAGGCATTTTCTCAGTCAGAGAGTGACATCTGTTTTGATTTGTACTGAACAAGGAGGAGGCAGATTCAGTTCTTCCAGACGTTTGAAGCATGCGGATTAATGTCTCTCACCTCTGTCACTTTCCAGGACAGAGATGAAGCAAGCTGTCTCGGCATCGTATGTTGATGAAGCAATTTAAAGTATCAAGCTGGTAGCGATTTCGCCATCGTTAGAGCTTTTTGGTGCTAAAAAGGCTTCATAGTTGGCGTTTTTGCTTATAATTTTGGCAAGGATGAGTGTTTTCAGGCCATAGATGCTGTATATAAGGTCACCTTTGAAAGCCAAGATGAATATGGTAATACACCTATCACTGTTAACCTAATATAAAAAACAAAAGATAATTTTTTAATTATGAATATCTCAAATAAAATATTTTTCAAGATAAAATGTAAATTTAAAATTTTAAAAAAATAACGATTTTTATCGAGCATGAGCTCAAACTCGAGGTTAGTAGTTAACTAAGACTCAAATATAACGCAAACATGCAAAAGCTAGACTTCGATCGCTTCTACTCTTACAAGAGTCTCTGGAACTCATTTACAAGAGCATAAACTTCTTCGATAATAATTGTTTTACTCATTTGCCCTTGTCAATGACGGGTCAACTTCTAAAAATTAAAATGATATGATGGAGGTAACAAAAATTTTAAGTGGCTTAAAAGTTAAATAATCTTTCTTCCTCAAGTGAGCCTATAAATCCACATGGCATCTTAAAAAAAATAGAATTAATAATAAATATGAAATTATACAGGCATGTAAGCATATAAATGTAGATTGTTAACCCATGATTAAGGTAGGAAAACCCTTTTTGACAACGAAGACCCTTCTAGGCACCTTTTCTACAAAGATCACAACCAAACTATTTCATTTACACTAGTGTTAAGATCACTCAGTTTCAGATAGTATAAATATTTGATCCAATTTCACCATTGCCCAAACGTTGATTGAGGGTGTAGTTCGTATAGAAAAAATATCGGAAAAAAAAGTTTTTTGTCTCAGGGTTTGTACCGATATTAAATTTCTACCCTAATTCTTCTTGTCTAATAAAATGTAAAAATAAATTAATTTCGTATTGCTCCGATAAGAAACAATAGGGAAAATTAAGTTGATCTTTGACCCTTTGGGTTTTAGGGTTTTAGGGTTTTAAGGTTTTAGGGGCTTTAGGGTTTAGGGGTTTTAGGGTTAAGGGGTTTAAGGGTTTTAGGGGTTTAGGGTTTTAGAGGTTTAAGGGTTTTAGGGTTGAGGGTTTAGGGTTTAGGGTTTAGGGTTTTAGAGGTTTAAGGGTTTAGGGTTTAGGGGTTAAGGGTTAAGGGATAAGATGGGAAAGAAAAACTGACTATAAATCAATGTTTTATAAGTTGTATTTATTTATGTACTTACTTATTATAATTTAAATTAAATATATATTTTGAGTATAAGAATTTATGTGGATAGTAATTTTTGAGTTACTAAAGAGGTAAAAATCTGAAGAGTTTTTTCCAAGATGGATTCTCAAAAAAAGAAAAATCTGCTATCTGAAAGAAAATTTCAAAACATAATAAAATAAATAATTTAAATATGTTATGATGGGTTTGTATCAGATAGTGAATTTATTTTAATACAAAAATTCTTCTGAAAAAATTGTTTTCAGATTATTTTATTTTCCTATGACAGCACAGAGATAACCAAATATAAACACTGAAATCCCAGAACAAAGAAACCTCGGATAAAGCTATAAAAAAAGCAAAGTTCATGGTAATTTATGTTCACACAACGGAGAAGATCTTGGTTCAGAGTTGGGAGTCCACAGAGTCTGTCACCTTATTTTTCAAACTCTAAAAACCCTATTCGCTGCCTTCAATAGAGATGACTCATGCCAGTTCTATCTGAACTATAAGTTGCTGCGAATATTATAGCCGGTTTCCTCAATTTCCACTGTCCAGCCCTTCTTGTCCTCCACAACACCTGTTTGAATGCTTGTAAGGATCCGATAGAGGATCTGTGAAACAGTCCGAGCTCCGGTTCGAAATTCTACCCTGCAATCATGTTTTGAATTTTTTGTGTTAGAAGAGAGAATTACAAGAAACACTGTTTAAACCACGGGGTTAGATGGGTTTCTTGATTTGGGCTGAAAGAGAAGCCAATGGATACATGATTTACCTTTTACCCTGATATGTAACACTTCCTACTGGAGCAACAACCACTGCAGTTCCTGTGCAGAAAACTTCTTCTGCTTCCAGCATTTCATCCACTGGTATTACTCGTTCTTCAACCTGAGCAATATTGGAAAATGATGTTGTTGAAGATTGAAAATTCTTGTGGGCATAACTTTGATGGTTGGTGTAAGGCATTAGTAGCGTCAGTTGATTCAATATTATCAGGAGTAACCAATAACCTGGTATCGATGATCACGAGCAATTTCAATGATGCTTTTGCGAGTGATTCCAGAAAGAATTGTTCCTTCTGTTGGTGGAGTTGATATAACATTACCCTGTAAGGGGCAAGAAGAATATTACATTCATTAACTCAATGACAGAACATGTCAATTCTTCACAAATGGTAAGAAGAAAGCAAACCTAAACTTTGAAAAAGAAAGAAAACACGAGAAAAAGCTCAAGTTTTTTTTGCTGTTTGAGGTAAAAGAGAAATAATATGCACTCTCATTAAGTACAAGAAAAGGGTTACTTCCTTCAAACAGTTTTCATCAAATAATAGACAAATTTTAGGATAGAAATTCAGATAGCAAGGAAGTCAAGGTCATCTGCTGCATCCAATTAGATTATCCAATTTCTTTAATCAGTTCAGACAATGATAGCTAAAGCTTCTGTTAAATAAAATTCACTGTTTATTGCCCTAAGACTACAAACAACATCAAGGAGACTCAAGAGAACTTGACATAAGAATCAGATGTATCCACCTCTCTAGTTATTCTAGACAGAATATCAGAAACTTTTTTAAAACTGAATAGCCAAGCAGTACCTTCACAATGAAAACGTTACATGAACCTGCTTCCTCAAGATTTCTCTTGTTAACAGAGTCAAGGAAGAGTACATCAGAAAATCCTTTGCTCTTAGCACGAATCTGTGCCTTCAATACCTATAAAGTAGTAACACCACAATATATTTTTTATCTGATTCAAAGCAGCTAGCAAACCATTAGTAGTAGTGTAGACATTCTTCAAATACCCATAAATTGTAAAAGAGTTTGTTGAAAGAACAGACTTACAGGTGCATAGTTGCTGATTGTTTTGACACCTCCCGTCCCACCAGGAGTTGCTCGATGAAACTCATTCTCAACAAACAAGTTAATCGGGCCCTCCTATTAAATGAAGAATCCATTTTTTATATAGTCTCAAATGTTTTAAAAGAAAAAGGATTCCAATAAATCAATACCTTAGAATAGATATGGAACTAAATGAACATTGAAATGGTATACAGTAAAACATACCAGCAAAAACAAACTAAATGCTAAACTCACCTTAAAATAATGTCCAACTGGTGAGGCATATATCAAGAATGTATACTCTGGTGCTGGCGCCAGTCCCAACACTGCGCCACTTCCTATAATCAAGGGCCGCAAATACAGAGACCCTTTACCAGGAGGAGGCACCTAAAACATAGTTGTTTTAAGAGTCAAGTAGATTCAAAAAGATACATATTACACTTTGTATGCAGAAAAATCGGGGTAGACAAAAGTACCCAACGCTTATTGGCAATTACTGTTTGCTTTACAGCACTGACAAACTGATCAACAGTTGGTGATGGCATGCAAAGTCTCTGGGCTCCATTTTGCATTCTGAGAGCATTCTGCTCAGGACGAAAGAGGAGGATTCTGCCATCTTGCTTTCTATATGCCTTTAGTCCTTCAAATATCCCCTGTACTCGAAAAGGGCTCACAAATTGACAGCTAGTTTAAGGGGGATTTGACAAGTTCACAAATAGGAATATGAAAATACACTAACCTGGCCATAATTCAGAACCCCAGAAAACGGGCTCAGTTCAATGTTTTTATACAGAATCAGCTTACCCTCAGAGAATTTTCCATACAACGAAGTTTTCATGACATACATGTAATCAGTTGGGATAGCGCGAAATCCAATCTCATCCCAATTTACATCAGCTGGGCTCTTGTATTCCCTGCAGGTTTCGGTCATAAGTGTTTTTTGGTAACAGCCTACATGAACTCACATTTAACACATTCATAGTTTATTGAATAAATGGTAAAATGTGAGAATAAGGAAAAAGACATAATTGTAAAACAACTGCTACCTGCATGTTTCAGTCTCTTGCATGGTTGTCACTGGAAAGTCTAGCGAAGGAAATGTGGCTGGAGAAATACAGGCGGGGTAGCTTCCAAACTACAAAAAAGAGTTATAAGAAATAAGTCAAAATTATGCAGTGGATAAAAAAAAGTTCACAAATTAATCCATAGTAAAAAAAGCATACTTCGGGTACAAAAAAATTCATCTAAATACAGTAGTTATTCAGGGCTTACGACTTTTGCAGATTGACACGTTAGCAAACAAGGAGAATCGATAGTATTGATCGAAACAAAACTTGGTGCAGGATATAATAACACCAAGATAATCCCTTTCCTCCCTGTTTTAGGCACATTTTGCATCTTTCAAGCAAATAATAAGAGTTTCCATGGTGGTTAAGCCCTGGGCCCTATGTCCACATTCAGCGTTTGCTGCCACGAAATACTGAGCACAAATGCACTATAAACTAGACCTAAGAAGAAACTTCTCCCTCTAAACAAAGCTCACCATTTTCTTCACTATAAACAAAGAAATTTTCTTCAGAAAAAAGCCAACGAACCAATACAAAAATCTTCACAATGTGATGAAATACTAAAAACAACGAAGCAAAAGTTAAATGCTAAGGATTATAAAGAAGTGCCAATTTAGTCACAAAAAACATTCATTTACATTGGGAGACTATAACACTGAACTGCCTCAGAGTCTCACCCAATTCTTTCCTCCTCTTTTCTGGTTCAAATAGTCGATCCTAAAGTACCACCTTACCCCAACCAAACAAACAGTCAAGTAATTTTACTTAGAGATGTTCGCGCACAATGCCAACCAAAACAAAAAAAAAAAACGAACAACACCTGGGGATACAAATGCTGCAAGCAGAAATATAGAAACCCTTTTCAAATGAGAGAAGAACAAACATACCCTCGAGCACGGTTGAATGTGAAACAGAGAAAATCTAGAAGCTGTCACTGAGTCACTTGAAAGGGTTGCAACAGGGACGGAGGCGGCTCTGTTGTCCCCTTCAGGCTTTCCTGTATTGTTATAAGCTCCAAGTTCCAAGTGGAGTCTGAAAGTGAAAGTTGCATTATTAAAGCGCAAGTGAAAGTTGCATTATGTGTTTTTACTTGATTATCTCTGTAAAACGGCCTGCGCCTCGTCATCCCTGCCCACAAGATGGTTCCATCCCGTCACTCAAATTACCCACGTGTAGAACCACAAAAAAAACAAGAGTCTTACCTTGATGGGGTGTTAAGAAATAATCTCATATGAATTAACGAGTAGAAAGATCATGAGTTTAGTTGGAAAGAGTTTTTTAAGTTAGCTAGATCGTTGCGCATAAATTATTTCTAAAATCTTTCAGTAACTAATTCAGGAAAGAGACAAGCGAATTGAAGCTCTAGTGACTATCTTGGTTCCGGTGCTTCTGCAGCTGCCAGGATGGATATGCCACGGAGAGAAAAATTTGGTCCGCCATCATCGTATGCATCGAACCATCATTGACGTTTCGCCACCTCTCACCCTGGCAGGCCTTCGGAGCTCTATAAAGAAAACAGAGCTCTGGAGTATGTAGAGCGTCAAGGATGGCGATCTCCATGGCTCCACTCTTTGCAGCCCTCGCTGGTTTCTTCCTCCTCGCGTCCACGACGGAGCCCTCAGATAGGTTTATCATCAAAGGTGTGCCCTTCGAGCGTGCGACGACTCCCCACCATGAGGTAAAGCCAGCAGCGAACTCCGACGACGATACCATCACTGCTGAGATGGCCACCCAGCCGGTGAACTTCACCAATCGACCCAGCCCACCGCTACCGTCTGTCCGCCCTACCAGCGCGACCGATCCTCCGGTGATCACTGACAATGAGCCCCTGTTCGCGGGCGCCCAGCCGACGAACCCAAGCGGCCAACGGTGATCGACAAGGATTCCTTGCCCCGGGGGTTCCCTGTTCTATCCAAGCCACCGGTGGTGATGCACAACGACCCTTTGCCCCCGGGGCGCCCACCCAACCAACCAAAGCGGCCAACAGTGACGATCTACAAGGAGCTGCCCATCCCCTCCGGGATCCCTGTCCAAACCAAGCCACCTGTGATCATCCACAGCGAGCCCTTGCCCGTTGGCCTTCCTGTCGAGGAACCCAAGCCACCGGTGACGATTCACAGCGTGCCCTTGCCTCCGCGGCGCGATGATGATGGAACCACGCTACCGGTGACAATTCACAGTGTGCCCTTGCCTCCGCGGCGCGATGATGACGGAACCACGCTACCGGTGACGATTCACAGTGTGCCCTTGCCTCCGCGGCGCGATGGTGACGGAACCACGCTACCGGTGACGATTCACAGTGTGCCCTTGCCCCCGCGGCGCGATGGTGACGAAACCATGCCACCAGCAGAGCCCACCGACTGACCAGCGCCGGGTACGTGCTGGCTCTTTGGGGAAGAGAGTTTTCAGTGTCTGGTAGTCATAAGAAGCCCGAAAAGTGGGTCGCACAATCGCTACCTGTGTAGAGAGTTGTGAGGATCATGGTTCATAATACACAAAAGCGCCATTTTCTTCCCTGCGTTCTTCTTGTCAGGATGTTTACCTTATTATGGTCTGATCATTTTCACAACAGTAGCTCCAATGAATAACGTAGCAGAGACGATAGCAAAACCCAGGTTCAGCTTCTGCGTCTCAGACGATTTACAGTGTTATCACCAATCCACGATCCGCGATCAGCAGAGGAGTCTTTGCCACATATCAAATCTCTCCGAGGAACAATTAATTCAAGCAGATGTTCAGAAAAATTTTGGTTTGTGAACACAAAAAATCCGAGAGCATTTTTAAGCAAGGAATGCATTGTGACAATAAGCATTTCTACTGGAAAAATTAACTTGCAGCAGATCTCTCAGTCCCCATGCTTTATGGCACATTCAATCAAAGAAGACAACTCCGAAATCAACAGTTTAGGAAGATAATTGGAGGTCTACAACTTGGTGGGAGGCACCCTATGCAGTCTATGAACCAAAAAAATTCAGCATTTGATAAATTTTCTTTCATTTTAACGTTATTTTTTTATTATTTGTAAAAAATAATTTTTGTCTAGTATAAATACAAATACCATAGCTAAATTTTCAGTTATTTTCTTCCTATTAGATCATAAACACAAGAAAATCACTAAAAAAATTGTTATCTAGGGGTGTCACTAAGCCAAACGAGCTTGCAAATTGTTCAAGCTCGATTCAAAAAAGTTTTGCTCAGTTCAATTTTTACTAAAACTCGACTCGAGCTCAAACTCGAAATAAGGCTCTTTAAGCATAACAAGTAAAACTCGAGATTTTCCAAGTTCTGCTTATTAGCTAGCTCATAAGACAACTCGGTAGCATAAATTTTTTTTTATGAAAATACCATGTACTCTTATTACTCTAGTCAATTCCTTCTTTAGTTGGTTGATAGTTGGAACTGGAACCCAACGAGAGCTTGAGCTTCGTTAAAAAAATTGAACTCAAGTTTGATTTCAATTTAAAGCACGAGGGTGAATTCGAGTTCAAAGTATTTAGATAAAGCCAAGTTCGTACATATGTAGGTTCGAGTTTGGCTCAGCTCAATGCCACCCTTATTGTTATCATTTTATTTTCATTTTCATATGGCAGCTTAAATCTCTCATCATATGGCAAGACATGTATGGATTTTTATGCATATAAGTGTTTTTTTATTGAAGGGAATGAATTACCCTACATATATAAAACGTTACACATGACATAACACTAGTACACCAACCATAGGGTCCACATTGCCACGAGTTCGTGCCATGCAAAGGTGATTCAATTTGAAGTTCAAATTTCAAATGCTGGCAATAGCGCGCGACGTAATTATAGAGTCGAGTAAAGTGCTTTTTGGTAACTTTATTTTATGTTTCAGACCTTTTTTGTGTCCTCTCAAATTGGAGCATTTTTTGGTCTTCATACTCGATACTCTTTGATCACCCTCCGGCGCTTCACTGTTGGACCTCTTCTTGCCTTCCGACTCGACTCGTCTGGAACTCAGATCCGGTTGCTCAGAGCTAAAATGGTTAGTTTTTTTCACTTCTTATCATGAATGTCTTGTCCGTTTTCTCAATTTTCACCAGAAATCTTAACTGCTTCCTGCGGATCTTTGAATTTGGATGAGTTTTTCTGCAATCCGAGCTTTTGAAATGGTCGTTTTTTTTATATCTGGCTATTCAGTCAACGAATCAGAATAGCAGTAGTAAGATCGATCAGTGGCGTCATCTTGTTTTCCTGCGACGTGTTTTGGGTTCACTGTTGATTCTTGCTTTAGGGTTTTCCGTTATAGAAATGTGGGAGATTGTGATTTAAAACTACGTGTTGTCTAAATGTGGACTGCGCTTAGAATTTTAAAGTGATGTATATGAAATGGTTATCGTTTGGTTCGGATTCACGAGGAAATGGAGTTTGTGCGGAATCGGCTTACTGGTTAATTTTGGATTTGGCTTCTGTCTGACACTTACTCCAATGGCTCAGTCTCGTTCTTTCTAATTGCTATGAAAATTTAATGTTTCAGAATTTCTGCATGTCGTGGTGTTTTTACGAGTTTTCTTGTTTTTGATGAGCCAGATGGACATATTGTCATGGTGCGGTTTGTTTAATTTCTTCTATTGTAATAAAAAATGATTTGTGACATTGATGAACTGTGTTTTCTTACAGGATGGACACGACGAAGACCCAAAGCAGAGCGCTGCTGACATGACTGCTTTTGTGAGTTTCGCTTCCTTCTGTTTTAATTTATGCGAAGAAAAAAGGAAATGGATAAAGTCACCATAACTGTTTGTTAACTCAACCACCGTGATATGGAGCCCTTACTGTCAGTCCATTTGCCTCATATTCATCTTAATGTTTCCTCTATTTCTTATTTTCAGGTACAAAACCTTCTTCAGCAGATGGTGAGATTCTGCTCTGAATAATGATAGAGTTTTCATACTGGTCCCATAGCACCCTTTTTAATAACTTTTTGTCACTTCAAAAATTTCTATTTGTGCAGCAAAGCAGGTTTCAAGCAATGTCTGATAACATTGTTGCGAAGAATATCCTTTTCTTTATTTTATTTTGTGTTTAACTTGACTTTGATGTGAAAATTTCGTAGGAGGCTTGATGACTCTCATTCACTGTTTTAATGTCTTTTTGTTGGCAGCAAACTTACCCTATAAGCCTCTTATTTTACGAAAGTTATTCAAACTGTGTAGCCAATTTCATTTTTATGTGCCTCTGCCTAATTTCTTTCCTGCTGCTCATGTATTGATGTGCTTTTCAATAGATTAACACCTTGTATTTTATAACTGTGGCATTTACTGTTTTGAAATTTCTGGACTCCTAGCTCCAACATATGGAATCACTTTTAAATTTCCCATTGCATTGTTTCATTGAGTTTGGAATGTGGCGTCTGCTGTGGTTTATCAGGTGTCAAGTTCCAGTATATTTAAAAAAAAAATCTGAGACATTTCTTACCTCTGGAATTGCATCCCTAATACTAAAGATTCTGGAAATGTAAGTTAATCATCTCTGATCTTGCTCTACAACATATGGGCATTACTTTCACCATCTTTGTCTTTTGACAAATTTAAAGTTCTTTGCTTAACAATCGGAGATCTTTTTGTACCATCCGTTTGCTTTTTTGTTGGCATGACTACTTTGATATCTACTTCCTTTAGCACCCATAAATTCCTGAAAATATATGTTATGCATTTAAATTTCCTTAACTGCAATTCACTCGACGAGATGGGGGGCCGGATAGATGAGTTGGAGCAGAGCATCAATGACCTCAAAGCTGAGATGGGAGAGAGCTCTCCATCCCCTGTGGCTGCAACCAAACCTAAGAGTGATGAGCCTTCAGATGGATCTACTTAAGAAACAGCAGAACCTTTGCATCTATTTGTATTCGGGTTCGGTTAATCACTGAATGACCTTACGTGAAGGTATATATGGTTGAGGAGAAATGACTGCTTGAACAAGAGATTAATTTGGAGGCTTTTGTATTTCTAAAAGCCTTAACTACATGTTTCATGATCTGTTGCAGTTCGAAGTTTTAGTTTACAAAAAAAATCTCAGATCAATTTGGGTAAGTGAATCCTGAATACACAGTGCTTCAATTTGTTCTATTTAGCAAATGGTATGTGGGTAATCGGTTGAAATTATGAGAATTCCTGCAACTTTGAAGTTTAATATTTTAAAATCTGTTTATAGATGCATGAGTAAATGAGTAAAGTTTGTGGTTTGGGTAAGATTCATACTTGTAAAAATCATGCACATGCTTTGAAAGAACGAGAATTTTGGGTTTTTATTTTTTATTTATTTTGTGGAATGTAAACTTGCAGACATGTTTGCTGAATGTTAGTGCTAAACCTATTTAGAATTCTGAAATTTGACCATATTTATAAATGCGATGTCGAAGAGGCTGCATTTAGAAATTATTATATCTGAAAATAATCATTATTGTACCCTCCAATTTTACATCGCATTTCTTTGATTTTAGTTTGCTCTAATGTCTAGAAAAATGATTTCAAAGAAATTTAAATCTCTTCTAACATCTTGCAATGAACAAGATTTGTGAAGTAAGAAATTGTGGGCTCGTTTCATTTGGATTTGGACTAATTAATGGTGGAAGAGACAGATATAAAACTCACAAAAATGCTACTAATATGACATTGTGGTTGTTGTAGGGCGTATCTAATACAAAAAACCATTTGTTGCAAAATATGTGAAATAGTTGTATTGATCATGATCGAATGGGTAAGATATATTAGATGAGCCTTCTTGGTTATTGAAGGCAAAGAAAAAAAAAATGAAAACACTGAATGTGTCTTTTTGAAGCTTGAAATCCTACCTTAGGTTTTAAATTGGAAAAACTAAACAGTGTTTTTTATCCCCTTAAGTTTTATTTATAAATGATAAAAAATACTAATATTATAATTATACTATTCACTAGGGGTGGCATTAAACCAAACCGGTTTGCGAGTGGCTCGAGCTCCGCTTAGTTTGATTTGATTTATCTCGAGTTCGAGATCCAAGTGAGGTTCGTTCAAGTTAACGAGCCGAGCTCGACCGAACCATGGTTCGGTTCGAAAGCTTGCAAGCCGGCTCGTTAACTTAACAAGCGGCCTGGGAGGCAAGAGTCGACGAGCCGTCTTCAGCTTCCTTCAACCCTTCAACTTCAAGTTCGATATTTTCGTTTTGGCTTCTCGAAAATGAGGGGGAAGAGGGAAGAGGTTGCCAATACTTTTTTTTTATAATTTTATATATAATTTATTTGATATATATTTTATGAAAAGTTTTAAATATAAGTGGAAGCTCGAGTTTGGGCTTGATAAAAGTTTTAGACCCGAGGCTAGACTCTGCTTGAGCTTGATTTCAAAATATTTAAATCAAGCTTAGTTCAAATATAAGCAGGTTTGACTTGACTAAACTCGATGCCACCCTTACTATTCACCTTAGTAATATCGAAGAAAAATAAAAAACATAAACTAATTTCATCAATGAAACTCTAATTACATATCTTCCAACAATAAATGCCAGCAACAACTATCACAGAAAGCACACCTTTCTCCCACAAAAAAACACATGAGAAAGACAGATTTTAGCTTCTCCCATAGGGTCTTCGTGAGACGATAAGGAGGCCGCTGTGAAACCATGATGAAAAGCTAACTGGATGGAGGCGATCCATGAAGGCAGGATTGGCGACAAGGTCTTCTATTTTCATTTGTTTTCAGTCGTCATGGGTTATTTACATTAGTCTAATATTAAAATTTATTCGTATTAATATTTGAAATTTAGGGTACAAGACGAATGCCACTGCCATTGTTGTTGCAGGCTTGCAGCATCTTCCATGCATTTCCCATCTCTATCAACTCTTTAGAAAGTAAAATTAAACTACAGATTGTCCAACTCATGGAGATTCCCAAAGAAAGCCTTCAACTGTTCTTTGTAGAATTGAATAGAATCACACGAGTGTCCTCTTTACATCAATCCCACCCTTTCCCTGCACTGAGATTCGCATTAATGGTGAGGGAGCCTGCTCTTTGTGGTAGACATGACATTTTCAGTTTTTGCACATTCAAGACTCAGACAAGGGATACAGCTACAGAACTACATGGTCCTCACGTATTAATTACAGTTTGGTGGAGTTGAAGAAGCTGGGCACACAAAACAAAACTAATTTAAGATAGGAGATAGCACTTTTGAGTCTAGCCAGTCCAAACAGTTTTCACAGAGTTTTTTATTATATCTAGGACACCTTTTTATCACTCAGTTTTATTAGATTATCAGATCTTGGTTTTTTAAACCAAGTCTGGGTTTGGCAGAGGATCAAGGCCACTTGAATACACCGTCCAATTCTATCTTTTACTGAGACACATTTCAGAATATTTTCAAATAAACAATCTTGAATGGGCAGTAACAGAGGTTCATTCATGCTTCTGTCTTTGCTTCCTTTTGCTTTAAACCATGGGAAATAGTGGCATGTGAATATGGGTTTCTTGTTATTCAAGATTTTGAGTCTTCAAGAGTTCAAAAACAGAAAAAAAAAAAAAAATTATGAGGGCAGAAGAGGTTTGGAAAGGTCTAAAACCAGGAAACACCCACTCCTCCCCTATAAATTCACCCCTCCTTGGTTCCTTTCTCACTCCAGAATAGAGGCTGTCAACAAGGTTCTAGTCTCTCTTTTTTTCTGTAATCTTGAGCATTTTATTTTCTATCATACCAGTGAAGATGAAGAAGTTTGCTTCCACATTGGTTCTCTTGGTGCTCTTAGTGAGTTTCTCGCTCCTGCATGTCAGTATGGCTGGTCTAGGACCTTCTGGTAATGGGTCTGCTGATACTTTTGTGAGCTTTTGGTAGAAAATCCATCATTTATTTACATTTTATAAATCTTGGTTTTTCATGTTTTTGAGTCAGATAGAAAAAAGGAAAATGCCTACTTCTTCCTTCTTCTTCCTGTCTGTTTTTTGAGTTTCATGAAAATGGGTTGTTGGCATTTGCTCTTGAGGAGAGAAGGAAGAACCGTTCTTATATTTTTCTTGTTTCATGATTCCATGAAATGTGTTTCAATTTGTAATATTTTCCTCTTCATTTACCTCATCCACAGTCCAGAAGTGCCTTCCGCATTTCATCAAACAGTTTCATAATATGTTTCCATCTTCCTCCCGGTCCCTGATATGATCCGTTTTACTTCCTTGCAGGTTTCTGTGACACAAAGTGCAAATCGAGATGCGCCAAGGCTGGCTTGCAGGACCGTTGCCTCGAGTACTGCAACGTCTGCTGTAAGAACTGTAAGTGCGTGCCTTCCGGGACCTACGGCCGCAAAGACGAATGCCCCTGCTACAGGGACAAACTCAACAGCAAGGGCAAACCCAAGTGCCCTTGAACACCCCGAAGCTCCCTCTGTTACTCCTAACATATCCCGATCTTACGCTTCTGTTACTGCAGAAAATTGTAAGAAAGTAGTAGTGGAGATTGGCCGTTTGGGAAAATAAGAACTGTTGGGTTGTCTTTGGATGCTTGGTTTTGGTGATCCAGAACCTCTTTTCTCCAGAATAAATCGCATTTTTTCATGGTGTCCCGACACAGTTCTGAACATTTTCTGCAGATTCCATTCCTGTAAAAGAGTAACATTCTTTTCATGGAGACCCAGAGCTTCCTGCATTGAATGGATGAGACCGATATGATCAATCTAATTGAAGAAACTTAATTAAATTGCCTTACACTCGTCCATTTAATTTTTAGTGAGTTTTCTCTAACTCGTTGAGTTCACAAGAAAAGCCATCCGGACGAGTCGACAGGGAATTTCTTAAAAATTGTCTTTGGACTCAGTTTTTAATTCCAACAAACGACTAGATGCAAACACGACGGTGCTTCAGATCCGATTCGACTACTAACTCGGTTGTGTTTACTCAATTTTTAAGACGGGTCGGACTCGCTTTACCCACTTCTGGGCCCAATATAAAGTGCAAATGAACCCCGAAGGCCCGAGCTGAAGTGTCTCTATTCGCGCGGGAGTCTTCGTTAGGGCAGCCTCCGGACCTCAAGAGGTACAGTTCTCATACTGTTTTTGATATTTTTTGCATTTTTCACTTCGTTGGATTTGCGTTTCTGATTTGTTCTCTTCTTTCTCTACAGGTACATGGATTAGAAGCTTCAAATTATGTTTTAAGATAATAAAAATTGCTTCAATTTATGCTTCTTTCTGTGTTTGGATCTCTATTTTGTCTCGCTGTTAAGAGCAGATCTGTGTGCTTTTCACTGTGAATGAGCTGGATTTACTCTTAGGGCAAATTATACGTTTTCTGAACTGTGTTTATGTTTTTGTGCTAATGATTTGATTTCTTATCTTCTGAATAGTTATAGATGTCTCCCTTGGACATGAATAACTAGTCCTAATCTTGCTCTGGGATGGCCATTCGAAGTACGCGATTGAATATCTGCTAGATGTCTAAATATATTAGGAAACGGGGAGGAAAATTAGGTTTCACAGGGCATGTGGAATGTTGAGACGATTGATTTCATTTTATTTTTGTTGGCTTTGGCTAGTTGTTGCCTATGTAGATGTCCAAAGCAATATTGTTTAACAGTCAGCTGCTAGTCTTAGCATGATGGGAAGTCGTTTGCATGGTTTGCGATTGCTCCATTCAAGGTGTTCTTTCCTCAGCTTTTAACCTTCTGTATCATGGCTTTGATCTTTGTGATTGCTCCATTCAAGCTGTTCTTTCCTCAGCTTTTAACCTTCTGTATCATGCCTTTGATCTTTGTGATTGCTCCATTCAAGCTGTTCTTTCCTCAGCGTTTAACCTTCTGTATCATGCCTTTGACCTCTTCTCAACACAGCCAAAAAATTTCGTAAAACCTTGTATTGGTTTGCAGGAATTGTCAATCTATGAGCTTTTTACAACTGTTCAATTACTGAAATGGTAGGTTTCTATCAATGGAATATGTTTTTATTTTTGTGCTTTCACAAGTTTAAGGTTTAGGAGTACAATGTGGAAATTTATCCTCATTTTTATGATAAATTCCGTGTGACTCTCTTCTCCTTGAATTTTAAAACCACCTTAGATAGCATTTCAGAAAAAAAATGACATTATATCATGCTTCCCACTGCAAAAAGTATTTTGTGTGCAGGTGTGATTATTGATCCTAATAGCCCCCACCATGTGCTATTTTCTGAGCTTTTATCTTGTCTTTTACAGGTTCTCTCGATTGGTAATATGGATGCTGACTCATGTAATTATATTTAGATATTTCAAGGAAAATTACTACACTTAAGACCAAGTTGCAATCAAAACTTGATTTAGAAGACCAAATTAAGTCTAATTATAAGCTTATTAACGATATGACAACAAAATTATGGCAATACGGTTTACAACTTCCCGGCCAATTAGGGAGGCAACAATGACATTTGAATGATTTATTCTATTTTTTAAAATAGAAAATAAAAAATTCAGAGAAGGGGTAACATTAATATTTTTTATTTGTTGTAATTATGTTCTTTTTTAAAAATTCATGATTATTTATCCATCTTTAGTTATATTAGTTATATCCATGTTAATTACTAATGGTATTAACAAAAATAGTTGGGTTAGCTAGTTAAAAGACTATTTAATAAGTTAATATATTCATTTAACTTAAAGTATTATATGCTAAAGATATGAAGGCTGAAATATTTTTATCATATTGTTATATAAACTATTTTAACCTAATTGTCAAGTTAATTCTTATTTATCTGTATATTTAGATTCATGTCATCTCTTTGAAATATATTAAAAGATATTTTAAAACTTGGAGTATTATTTAAAATAAAAATAATAGGTGTGTTAACACTAGAAATAAAATTATTATTATTATGTTAAATAAATAATTTAAATAAGAGATAAGAAATTAATAAGCACTTTAGTGCTTCTTAACTTATTTATTTAATTTTTATTATTTTTTATATTTTTAAAACTAGAGGAATAAGAGAAATTCTCTTAAAGAGTCACCATTAATCATGCAAACATAAGTTCAACATCATATTAAAACAAGACAAAGAACATTTAAATTTATTTTTTAATTATAAATAAATATATATATACTATAAACGACAATTATGTCCACTTTATTAATTTAAATTGATAAAAATCCTTTCATGTACTTATTTTATTGCATAATTATCAGAAAATAAAAATACCCTTCATGTATTTTATAATCTATATAACATAAATATAAATATAGAAACACTTTTAAATTGACATAATATTATAAAAAAAATTAATCCATTGAACTTTTAGAACAAATGTCTTACAATCATTATAAAATATATTTTTAATAAATAAAAAGAAAACTAAGAAAATAAAAGTGACGGCTGGTGAACATCAGTAGCCTTCGGCGTCTTCCTCTTTGCCAACCTCGTCTCCCAGGGTCTCATAACCAAGAACATTTCTGAAGCTCATGAGTCAGAGAAACAAAGGAACCCGCTTCCATTTGGCTTAGGTCCAGGGATCTGCTAGCCCGCTCGTTCTAGCAGATTCCATTTCACCAATCTCCTCATTCTCTCTTTGGTCTCCAGTTGAAAACATCACTTTGTTTGTGTTTTCCCTCTCTCTCTCTCTCTGCCCTCAGATCGATCCAACAATGGAGATTCCCAATGTCCAGGAGGTAAGTAGGGCGTCGTACATCTCTATTTCGGTTATTTTCCTTTCACATTTGGTCAATGTATGCTTTCTTTTTCTGGTTTTTTGTAGATTGTTGAAAAGCAGGTCTTGACGGTGGTCAAGGCCGTCGAGGACAAGATCGACGAGGAAATCTCGGCACTGGATCGCCTGGACCTCGATGATCTGGAGGTCCTGCGGGAACGGAGGTTGCAGCAGATGAAGAAAATGGCCGAGAAGCGGTCCCGCTGGATCGTCCTTGGTCATGGAGAGTATACTGAGATTCCTTGCGAGAAGGATTTCTTCACCGCTGTCAAGGCTAGTGACCGCGTCGTCTGCCATTTCTATCGTGAGAACTGGCCTTGCAAGGTATTAATGGAGTTGCTGATTTAGTTGCTTCTGAATTATATTTTTTTTATTTTTTTATTTTTTGTGAGGATGACGGGTGACGTTTAGGATAGTAGAATAAACGGGAAATGAAAACAAGAAACAAACAAATAAAATGACTCGATTTTTACTATTGTCTGTGACCTAATCTTTGGCATTTTACTCGGCATTTGAATTGTTCAAGATATTCCGAATTAGTTAAAATTTATTTATTGACGTTTTTTTGGAAACCAATGCTGATGAAACTTATTCAGTACAATGATCGGGCATTCAGAACTGTTTCTTACGATATGCCATCTCTTTCCTATCTTGTGCTGTGGCTGAACTAACTCTTGACATCAGTATTTGAAAGCAAAACCTCTGAACCAGACTGCCTCTATTTTGGTGCTACAGTCACGTCTTTATGTTGGTCTACTTATTGGCTTCGTACAGTTTTTTTTTTTTTTTTTTTGCCATCGATCTTTTTATTCTTTTTCTTCCTTCCTCACCTTAATATACTTTTCTTTCCACAACAACAGAATACTTTAATAAAATAAATGTAAAATATGAATGTAAAATTGTAACTGATCCCTACGTAGATGTAACTTTGTTTTTTTTTAAATAATAGGTGTAACTTTGTTGATCTTATATGATCTTCATAATTTCGGCTTTATATGCACTGGTTGATTGCTTCTTATTGGTCTTGTGTTTTAATATGGGTTTCTAATGTTCTCGAATGTAGTTAGAATCATGTTGAGGACTGTTTGTTCTCTAGTAGCCCTTCCTCTAGTCTTGTCATAAAAAAAACAATCCGCCAAACTGTTTGTTCTCTAGTACGTTTGCTTCTTCCATACAGGTACATGTGCTCAACTAAATTTCTTTCAAATAGTTCTATATCTTCTTCAGTGTTAATGCTGTAGTAGAAGTATTTCAGCTCAGACTTTTTGTAGTTTCTTGCAGGAAAACATCCAACAGTTGAAAAATTGCAATAATGGAAGATGATAAAAATATAAAATTTCTTGTGGCAAATTTAAATATCACAAGTAAATGTCATTGGTTCAGGACTCATGCGAGTCCTAAAATGTGGTATTTTTTTCTGGCCTTCAGTGGTTGAGATTGTAGGACTGTTTTGATGAAGATGCTGTTTTTTAAGGTGTCGTGAATTATAGAGCTACTCAAATTGGGGTGACTAATGTTGCTAGTGTCTAGAGGAATTTATCAGTGAATATGGTTGCAGAAACTCCTAATAGGCTTGGGATTCGAGCTTTTTTGTCCTTAGAAACCCAAACCATGCGATTTGTTTTAATAGTAAACCATGAAAATTTTGTTTATAGTGTTTACCTATTTTGGATATGATGAGAGCTTAGCCTGTGGGCATGCTTCCTGAAGCAGCACAAGTTGTTGGAAGTGACCATGTTAGACTTGCTTGCTTGTGTTGTTTTTGGATTTAGCGTGTTCTTTTTAGTGGGTGATCAACAATTATATTTTATTGCTGAGGCACATAACTCGCTAGGATTTCACTAAAATCGTCAGACCTGTTTTGATTATTTGAAATGTTCATAATCAATATGTTGGAAATGTGTTATCAACTCTTCATGCTGCAACTAATTCTTTCTCTTAGCTCTGCTACTATAGAAGGTTATGGATGCTTACTTTTAGCACATATGCTGAGCAAAGCCCTTGACTATTTTGTTGTGTAAGTCACTTGAGCGACTGCAGTCATAATGGCATGGCCTTCATTCCTGTAGTTTGATTCAACTCCAAAGCTCATAAGTGATATCTGGTGAATTTGTCCTATAGGGCATTGATGTAAGGTGGAAATGACTGACAAGCATCTCACAATTTGTGCTTTACCGGATGTTGTAAATGTGTCTTAGAAAACCATATGTCAGATTGACAACTAGGGATTACAATGAAGATTATTATGTCACCACTTACAAGAACTCAAATGTATGTATCAAAATCTTCCTATGGCTTCTGCAGCCTATTTAGTGACAGTTTAGACAATGAACTCTTTAGAAATCAAATGTTATCAAAGTCTTTTATCCTATGGCTATATCTTTTACTTAGTGATAGTTTAAACTATGAACTCTTTTTTAATAAAGCTCAAATCAGAGACATCAACATGTATTAATCAGCTCTCTTTAAATGCCATTAAATGGAAAAATGGTTAAGGGCTGGACATCAGAGATTCATTGTATCAAATGGCCATTTATCCAGAGAAATTGAAAGTCTTAACCAAATGGTTTGCTGATCTCTATAGCTTCTCTTGATAGCCAAACTTTCCCTTGCATGTGTCATTGGTCCTTCTATGTTTCATGCATACCTAATATTTTTTCAGAAATTTGTTTCTAATTAAGATTATAGGAAACGTTCCTTATAAAAATAGTTGCCACTTCTACAAACCTGACCAATGTAGTAAGTTGATTGTGGCTATCATAAAGCTATTTTGCTTAACACTTTTTGGACTTCCCTCATTTCACTATTTATTCTGTTTAGTGGATATGCTCAAATTCTTTGTGGGCAAGACTTGAGTTTACTAGGCTAAACTGAAGGACTCCAAGTTTCAATTATGGCTTGATTTTCCATGTTTGATGTATACAGCAAAGTCAGCTTATTTGAATTGAATAATGAATGTTCCACAATTTTCTGCAGGTGATGGACAAGCACTTAGCTATATTGGCTAAGAGGCATATTGAGACCCGCTTTGTCAAAATTCATGCAGAGAAAAGTCCTTTTCTGGCAGAGAGGCTTAAGATAGTTTTACTTCCTACCCTTGCCCTTATCAAGAAAACCAAAGTGGAAGATTATGTGGTATGATGTTTAAGAAACATAAAGCTTTGTCATTGCATCAATGCTTTCATTCTATTACGATTGGTAGACATGCCAATAGTGAATATCTTTTAAACCAAATGCTAGGTCGGATTTGATGAACTAGGCGGAACTGATGAGTTCTCTACTGAAGAACTTGAAGAAAGGCTAGCAAAAGCTCAAGTTATCATTTTTGAAGGCGAATCATCAGCACATCATCTGCAGCCCAAAAGAAGCGTTCGGCAAACAGAAAGTACAAATTCATCAGATTCAGAGTAATAATTTGTTCTCAGCTCCAGAGTGATATAGTAAATGCTTCTGTGGATCGCATTAGAGGTACCTTGAACTTGATCTGTTTGTTCCTCTGATCACATCAGGTTTCCAATTATGTTATCAACGTGTATTAGCCATCTTCGAAGCCAGACCGACACAAGAATTTATTCTCTTATTATGTATTTTTATAATATGTTAGAGGGCATAAACTTGGTTCAGAATCCTGATTGATGATAACGCAGAACAAATTGACAAGAATGACCAGAAACGTCACAATTCTGTTGCAATGCCAATGCATAATTGCTGTTTGAAACATTACAATTTGTCAGTTCTTTAGAATCAAAAGCCCAACAAAAAAAAAAAAAAAAAAAAAAATGATGAATAGATGTGTACATGTGATAATGGTGATTTTACTTTGGCATCTCAAGGATAAAATGGGGGAAATTTTCCTTCTACAGATTGGTATGATGCGTATTGTCTTGGTTCAGTATAAGGCGCTGGATATTGAAGGTCCACAGGATATGCTTCATCAAATCCGAAGAGAGGCTGTTCCAAGCCTGCAGAAGCTTGTGACCGATCATAACTAAATTGGCGAATAGGCGGAAGTCGAGGAACATCGACATTTGGGATCATGCCATATGATTCATCATAGCGAACCATCTTTGACGGGTAGGGATCCAGTTGAGGACCAATAGAATCATCAAAAGGAAAACTTCTCTTGCGATATGTTTCAGAGTACCTTGTGTCAAGTTCTAATTGTTGAACTGCATCTTTCCCAAATAAGAATCTCTTCAACTCGGGAGCTTGTACGTATCCCCTCATGAAAGAGAGAATCCGATACACAGATCTATGGATGCACATATAAATTTTCTTCATTTCGACTGTCCCAACTGCTCTTGCAATATTTTGAGATCTATCCAAGAAATCCTCCACCTATAAGCAAAAAAGGGATAGATTGAAGTGTAAAGCTTTAGTTTTCTTCCTTAAACTTTTTTTTAATGGTTTAAGTTGTTCCAAAAATTTTAAATCTGAAAACTTACACTGATGTTGCCATCTTGAGATTCCCATTTCTTCAAAATCCAAGATCCTTCATAGGTGCTGGCACAGAGACCATCCGTCCACAGAGTCTCAACTGATGAAAGCTGCAGAAAAGAAAAAACGAAAATCATGCCACAGAACCTAAAGGTCAGGACAAACTAACTCAATTCCAGCCATATATAAATGCACAAGCACAAACATATATCATTTTTCTTGTCTGTCTACAACTATAACTACAATAAACTAGGGAGATAGGAGGCTTGGTTAGCAAATAGTCTTTGTTCTTTCAAGTTCATTGTTTCTTTCTCATGAAAATAACCAGATTGATACGGCGTCTATCACCATAGCTTGTCACTAACTAGTATAAGAAGTCATTTTTACTAAAGAAAAGTGAGTACCTTGGTCAGCAAAGAAACAAAAAGTTCAGCTAGAGATTCTCTATTTGCTCTACCATAGTGCTGAAACCTTCTAGCAATGTTCTCAACACTTGCAACATCATGACCATCTGGAAATTTCAGACCAAGCCCAGATCAAATTATAGTCGCTTCACTTATTAGACATACTTAGATAGTTGCAAGCAATAATTTGTAGCTTAATACAGATAATAATGAATTCATTGAGGAAAAGCTGGAAATGATAGTGAATAATTAATATTAAGATAACCAACCATACTAAAGTATAGGTAGGTGTACAACAGGTATTTTATTGCAGTGAGAACTAGAGATCGTTAATATCCAACAGAATGTGCTCAAAGACTTTGATACACTACAGTTTCAAAACAGAGCATATACTGCAAAGACTATCAGTAAACTCTGGAAGCCTGATAGTACTAGAAGGAGACTATCACAATACAGAGGCCCAAGGTTAACATGTAGTAGAGGTAATACAAAGTTCTTTCTCAATTTTAAAAAGTAAAAGAAAAGAAAAAAAACATTCTCTTAATAATTTAAAGTACATGAAAAAGCAACTATGGGTATGGGTATACACTGACCAGCCACAAAAGCAGTAGCAAACAGTCACCAAAACCTTCCATAGAAAACCACTCAAGTCTTGAACAAAATATCAAGTAGCAGTGAAAGACTTGTAGATCTTGTGATAGAAAGATAAACATATGTAAAGAACAGAGTAATGTAATTAATAGGATGATCTATTAAAAAATATATTAAAAACCATGTTAACTACTTAAGTTCCAGCATCTTGTTGTGCAGGATTATCAATTGCCACCAACCCCCAAAACAAAATCTGTTGTTCCTATCATTTATTTTGTGATCGGTTTCAAGGAAATTCCTCAAAAATTAAAAAACTTAATTACTAAACTACTACTCTAAAATTCAGATATTTATATATGTGTGTGTATGCGCGCTCGCTAATGATTCCAGTTTATCATTATTTTTATCTCTTCTATATGGAGGATTACATAATGGCAAGCAGATGAGTTGAGGTGCCACAATGATATCAACAATCCAACATGATAAAACTGTAACTATTATGTTTATACAAAAGGAGGTCCAACAATACATACATGCCCCCTGATATGATAGAATAGTCGAACTCACTCGTCATGCCTAAGCCTAAACTACAAAAGGTTCTTTCTCAGTAATAATGGACAACATGATGCTCATGGACGCTTGGTCACTTGAAATGGACTAGAATGTGATCTTGTAGAAACTGATTGGAGACAACCAAATTGGTAAGAAAGGGAGCTGGATGTCCCACACTGAAATTGACAAGAAATAGGTTTAACTAACACAAAAACATGTTTGATGATGCTAAAGAATAGTGAATAAAGAATGTCAAGGAGAACAACTTCAGCACCTAATAAGTGTCACCGAAAATTCTTCACAGCACACATTATCTTAGGCACTGAGTACAATACATTGATGATTTCAAGTTTCATGGAAATCACTATAATAAGTAGCTAAATCTTATATTGAAAATTGCTATTTCTCTACTATGTGCACAACCAACAATTTTCTTGACAAAAATGCAGGAAATCTGTACATGAGCCCACATGATAAACAGTGTTCCCATGTCTCTGTTGCCGCCCCTGTAGATTTCACATCCCACATATTTTGTAAAAACATGCATGAACACCACATTTACTAGTAGTTTCCTTCCATGAATAAATATGTCTACTCCACTTACAAAAATAGAATAAATTAAAAACAGTGAGACCACCATACAACATTTCTACTGGTCCAGACCACAGTCACTAATAATAAAGATTTTATTCTCCCAAAATTTGGACAAGTGAAATGGTCATTTCTCCAATATAAAAAAGATATCTAAATGTCTTGTCCATAGCTTTCTCAGATAATGAAAAAACAAGGTCAACAAATAACATATGACAAACTTAAGAAAACAAAAGGATTTTTATTTTCAGAATTTTTATGCAAGAGAAGTACAATAAAAATGAGAATCTTTAGTTCTTGAAACTGATTTGTCCAGCATAGGACTTCAACCAAGACAAGATAAACAAAAAGTCACAAGGAACCAACCTCTTAGTAGAGTGGAGAATGGAGGTAATATGGGAGGAGATCTACTCTGCAAGAGATAACAAATAAATAGTACATTAGTAATAATAAAAGATATTTCTAAACATAATAAAAATCTTCCCATATACACAGCCTAAGCTCCTTTTTTTTTCTTCCAAAAAATAGTCTTCAACACAATTCTGTGATAAAAATGGTTGTCTAGATTATCATGGTTTAGATTATCTGTGATATAAATAGTTTTGGTGATTTAGATTATCATGGTGATAAGAATCCTTTTGGGCTTCTTTTCATGGAAATAGTTAATCATGTTATAATAAATGATTCACTATAAAGTTATACGAGGATTTCAATCACAGATAAGTTAACACAAAACAATAAAATCTCTGACAATAGAAATCTTCTAACTCTGCCAAATACATCATACAAGGATTAGAAGGAAACGGAACCATATTATCCACAATGGAATGTCATTGCCACAAGAATCAAAACCTTTTATACCTGCAAATGAAAAGCAACCAAAGAGACTAAGGACAGGGAGTTGAGGGTTCTCTCTTTTGAACTATTAATATCATGTGCCTTTGCCCAAGCTTTCATCTGGAAAAGCAATATGACAAGCTAAACCTATTAGGTACAAGAATGAAGAAGGTCAAGCATTAAAGTGTTCTAAAAGAACCAAACTCCAACAGCAAGCTGATATTAATGAATTTTAACTTGTACAACGAAAATATTTCAAAATAAAACTTTACCATTCAAACAGAAACAGGACATACATTTAAAAAGAAATGTACAAATAAGAAACAAAAGATAAAATATAAGATAAGATACAGTGGATCTTCTGAATTTGGTAGTCAACAAAGACCATGAAAGAAAAGTAAGGGAAATGTTGCACTAACTATTACAAGTTAACTGTATTAGCCTGTTGATCAAGAACAGAATTGAAGGAATCTAGTGGATGGAGCACATACGAAGAATAACCATTAACTAGAATAGGGACAAGTGATTGTAGATAATTATTTAGTATGAGTACCACGTGTAAGTCTGCATTGCCTACTCTGGTCCACTTGGTGTGGTTGATTGAACTGTTGCTGAGGTGTCGGCCTAAATTCATGGTTTAAGAATTTTCAAGGATAAGCTTCATGGATGGCATATTGTAAGCGAACTTGCTAGTGGTTATTAGTTGGTGTAGTAAGAAGAACCCCCCTCCTTGGAGGTTTCGGAGTCTTTTTTATGAGGCTTTAGATTTTGCTGAAAATATAATTGTTTGGAATCATGTCCTGAGATCAGCTAATGATGTAGCTGGCTCTCCCACTGGAAGGGGGGTTTCCCACCAATCTCTCATTGTAAAGGACCCGCTCTTCCCTTCTGTGTAACAATTGAGGGGGAAAAAAAAGTCAGCATTGCCAATGCCAGACGCACAAGAATGCAGAAGGATAAACTCAATAATCTAGAGTACAACCAACTTGATGATGGAAATGTTGAAGTTGCACCAGGTCTATCCCAACATGAGTAGCCAAACTTAGGAGGCCTTTTCCCAATTGACAAGTTGAGGATCTTTTAAAGCTCATGACCAATGTTGGATTATTCAATCCAATAAAAACCCTTTTCACTCTCAGACAAACAACTTCAGACATGGAGCACATGTACAGGTCATAAAAGGACTTTTAACCTACCAACATTTCCCCTCACATCAAGTAGAAACAGGCCCAAAACAAGGAGAACATGATAATGTTTATGAAACATAAGCAGACTGATAGAACATGAATAACTCTAAGGTTCTGCATCACAGACTTGGGATTGAATTCACTTTGATACCAGATTGAAGTTAGCACTGCTCCTCCCAAAACTATTCACTAAAGCTAGAATACCCTTTTCCCAATTAGTAAGCACACTTTCAAGACACTACTGATATGGGACTATTCACCTCACAATAACCCCACTTGTGCATAGACAGCTAGCCTAGAACATTGAGCACATGTATGGGCAAAAAAAGGTGGATTTTTTTTTTTTTGAGAAAAGGGCACTTACAATGGCTAGGCTTTTACCCTCCAATTGGTAAAAAAACTTGTAAAAATAGCTTAAAGGATAAAGGCAGCTAAGTCAATATGACAAAACTATGCAAGGTGTTTTTGTTAAACCACTTATTTGTGGTTTAATCTTCGTTATATTTGAAGATAATTTGGTCTTTACATAACAACTCGTCTATGCTGTCAAGATAAGAGATTATGGTTAAGATAGAGAATTGGGTCAAATTTTACCCTTGACCGAGATGGCTCTCATGAAATGAGCCAATCCCCACCTTCTTCTACGACTCCTCTCATTTTTAACTTTTTAACTTGCTGATTCCAGATTTGATGTGAATAATAGAATACCGTTTGCTTGTATGATGCAGCATATGAACCAATGTGACCTTCTTTTCTCTAATTCTACATGTTTGCCAAAAGGACCTTCCTTCACTTTTACTCTTCTCTTAACAATACAGACCCCTCATCATCTACCAAAGTAAGAAAAACTACAAAAAAAACACACCATCTGGACAGGAAATAACAAATATAATTACCAGAAAACTTAATAAACGGAATCTCTCATCGATGGAAAATATGATAGTCAAAATTCTGGATTTTGCAACACCATCCTTGTTCTCAACAGATATATCACATTCTATTCCAGTTCCTCGATCCACAATTTTTACAATGGGCACCCTTGCACTCATGATTGGTTGAACGGTACTAACATGTCCCTGATCTGCAGTAAAAGGATAACATAAGCTAAAAGGTTCAAAAGCATCACCAAAAGAGAGAGAGAAAAAGTAATACACAGAAGGGGGAAGCATGCACTTTGCCCCATTCCTGTATATAGTCATGAGTTCTCTATGTTCTCTTTGTATGAGGGAAAAGAAGGAGCCCAGTTGCTCAAATTTACCCTCTCCAGAAATCTACAACTAACACCAGAAAACACCACTATGAGGTGTTTTATATTGCCAAAGAACACCTGACAACTCCTTCAAATCCTATCCCGCCAAATCCCTTTTCTCCTCCTTCTTCACTAAGGATTTAAAGCCAGACGGCAATGTCATAAATTATTTGACACTGTACAACAGGATTTTAAGGTATATTAGAAGTCATTTCTAACTTGTATTTCTACCACCAGTTTTTAGAATGCAATCATCAAGTTTCATATCTAACTGTCACATAGTAGCCTTTCAAAAAAAGATAAAAAAATGGTCAAACAAAATTAGTGAATCTAGGACCTGGTAATGAATGGCCATCAAATGGAAGAAATAAACAAATGAAACAATCCAAAACCTAATTTTCACAAAAGCCAAAGCAATAAAATATTGAATCTTACCCCTAAGAGAATAGAATATTCTAGCCAGCTTTCTAAGGATCCAAATCTTCCTATCTCGAGGAAGTTCATTTGGTTCATGACTGAGATTAACTGATATATCAAGATCACTTTTAGTCGTGAACAGATCCATTGCGAAAGATCCAAACACTTCCACAATTGGAAAGCCATTTGCACTACCTGAAGACAACACAATAAGCACAATAACCCATATGAGGCATATGAAAACAAACATTACGCACCTGAAAGTAAACAAAAATTTAAGGAAAAAAAAAAAAGTTACCAGGAATCTGCTTGGCAAGCCAGTCAAAAAATTGAACTAAATCTTTCCTAATAACATAGTCAGCTGGTCTTGGGCGAAGACATGCATGAGCATCACGAAGCAATGTGTCTAGAACATGTATATATGCAGAATTGAATGGGAAATTCTCCAATTCCTTCGATTCAGATTCTTTTGCCCTCTTTTGCAGAACTAGAAGAAAAAAATATAAACAGACCAAAAGATAAATAAAATGCTTAAAAACTGTTTCAACACAATTTTTTAAATTATCGATATAATTCCAGCTAAACAAAATCAAATCAAATCAAATTAAAGTTTCACACATTTTTAATCCATTATATTGCTAAGTGGATACAAGATTTCAGCACGTCTGTCATTAAATGACAAATCTAGGGAATGAGTAAACTATTAAGAAACCATCCAAATGGTCAACAAATAGAACCAAAAACATAAATAGAAGAAGAGGCCTTGATCACTATACCTGCCTCATTAAGTGTCATAGCATGGAATAAACGGGTAAAGAAGAACAGGTCGCCTTACGCATGAGAAGTAACAAAACCTTCAATAAATACGTCGTGAGTGAAACGTTACAAACTTACCTGCAAGTTAAAAATGTTAAAGTTTTGAAGGAAATACATGTCATTAAGTTAAAAACATATGTAAAAAAAAAAAAAAAAAATCGAGCATAAAAAACAAAATACGCCTGAAATTGCAAGCAAGTCGCAGCAGCGAGTACGGACAACTAGGCTTGTAATTTCCGACCTTAAGCTCTCTACTTTCAAACATGTCTCATTCTACTAACTGTCTTTTGGACTAAATTATCTCTAGGTATCATCCGACAGAAGGTCGCCAAGATAATTGAAAAAAATTAGAAGCAAAATTCAAGCAGGAAACATATCCAGAAACGAAAGGAAACGGTGAGTGAGTGGACGAGACAGCAAATACCAGTGAATATCAATAATATTCGGTACCAGGTCGCCCGAGAACGTCCGCTTCGGCCACGCGCGTTCTGATACAGGTCCTAGCCGTCTTCGACACTTGTATCGACCAATATGCTCGCGAACACTATAAAGAGATAACTCCGAATCGAAGGATTTACTTCAACTAAGGCGAACCCGTCTTGAACACTTTTTGGTAGGGTTAGTGGATGGGAAACCTGTCTCATTTAGACCTTATTGATTGTTTTAACCTAGGAATATTAATTGTCTAGGGCACTTCAAATGGGTTGATAGGGCTTAATAACCACTTGACATTTGCACAACATTATATTTTTATATTTAGTTAGTCCCTTACTCCTCTTACTTCCACTGGTAACAAATTTGCTATATGGGTTATATCTTCTTTTTTCTTCAGAATCATGGCTTAAGTAAGAAATTTATATAAAAAATAAAAAATTTATATATGTATATATATTTGTAACAAAGTGAAGTTACGTATATGCCCTTTCGTTTGGTTCTAAGCAATGCATATTTTCATATATTTTTTACTTATATTATATTTTATAATAACATACTTTTCCCAACCACAATCTTATGTTTTATTTGGCTTGCTTTCGATATTTTTTTTCAATAATGGAAACTTACCCAATCAACCTCTATAGATATTTCTATCCAACATAAATAGAAAGAAGTCTTGATTACTGTTATTTGACTTGATAGAGGTAAAGATAAACATAGTGATAGATATAAAGATAAAGATAACTGAATTAAAGATAGACTCAAATTATAAAGTCATAATCACCTACAATCTCTCTGTGTAATTCTATAAATAGTTTACACCTGATCAATAATAATCATTCCTATATTCTACACTACCTTGCTAATATTAAATTGCATCTCGAAGTTGCTAAGACTCACCTTCTTAGTTCTTCCGTTCATTTTTTTTACAATAATGTACAAGTTAATAACTACACATTTTTTTGAGCAATGCATATTTTCATATATTTTTTAAATTATATTATATTTTTATAATAACATACTTTTTCCAACCACCATGTTATGTTATATTTGTAGCAAAAAATATATTTTTTTTATAATTTATCGATAAACTCGTACATAAATTACAGTTCTCATGAAAAAAATATTAAATAATTTTTTTTGACTTGGAATGAAAACCCCCTTCTATAATTAATATACTAAATAAAATTAAAGATATTTTATATTATTTATTAAATCGTAATTTATGCATAAATTTATCAATATATTTTAAAAAATATATACCTTCTATTTCCTGTCTTTTGTGGGAGGGAAGGTGAAGCCCTAAGGGCCCCGACGGAGTCCGCTAAGGAACGAGACGAGCATTTGACCGGATGCCAAGGGGATCGGAGATTTGATTGCGAAAGTCCAAGGGCTTTTACGTAATATGACGTAAAAATTGCAGTTTTCAGTTTTTTAAAGTTTTTTACAGTCGGAAAGGTGAACTCCTTTCTCGCCGTAGTCTGACAAAAAGCGCAGGGGAGAGAGAGGGAATCCATGACAAGAAATTAAAAATTCCAGCTTTCGCTTTCTTCCCTTTCTCCAGGAGGTTAGAGAGAAGGGGTCAATCTTCTTTAACTTTTTATTTCAATTCGAGCTTCGCTCTGCTGCTTCCGAATTTGTCTCCAATTTTCATCCCAGTCTTTCCGCCATGGCCGCGAGTGTGAGCTTAGTGGAGTCCGCTCTGGGCAAATTCCTTGGACTGGACTCCGTTTCCGATACGGTTCTCGTGATTTTCACGACTTCAGTGGCGGTTCTCGTGGGGTTTGGTTTTGTCATTTACCGGAGATTTTCGGCTGGTCAAACGCAGTCTAACGTCGTTGAAGTTGCGAAGAACTCGTCGAGGAAGGAGCCGGAAGTGGAAGTGGAACCAGGGAAGGTGAAAGTAACGATCTTTTTCGGGACGCAGACGGGAACCGCCGAGGGATTTGCTAAGGTAACTCCGGGTGTGGTTGTTGGTTTTGATATGAAATTGACGAATGTAGGTGTTTTTTTGTGCGATGAATTTTGTTCAAGTTCAGCGTCATTGATCGAAATAAGGAGTTGGGTGTGGTTTTGGTTACACTAAGTTTTTTGAGGACTGCGTGGAGATTGGATGCTTTTTGGCGTTGGTGAGTGAGAGGCCTGGAAGTTGGCTTTTGGTGACATAGAACCTGTCTCATAGAATTCGTTCTGATTGGATTATTAGTTTTCGTAACTGTTTGCATGGAGATTTTGGGTCGTGACAGACACATCACGCCAGGAAAGGGAAAAACCTGGTTCAACTTGCTTCTGTCTGACCATATTAGAGTCTGTCGTCCGTACACAGGTGACATGGGAGGACAAGGAGGTTATTTTCCATTTTATATACGACTGAATGTCTCCAACATGGTTGAGACAAGGCCTTGCTAATGACAATTTACTAAATTATTCTGGATCTACTACTGCAATTATTTTCATGTTCACATATTCTACTATTGGCAAACAAAGATATACTCTGCTATGCGTTTCTCAAACTTTTCTCTGCCTGCATTGCTTAGCCGTACTTGGCTTTCCAGTTTTTTCCGGCAATCTTTGACTCACAATCATTAGAATTGCCAAATTCCAATAGCCTACTGAAAATTGTTTTGTGTGAGATTCCTCCTATGTCAGGCTTTGGCAGAAGAAGCAAAGGCAAGATATGATAAAGCTGTTTTCAAAGTTGTTGACTTGGTATGGAATACGGACTATTTAATCTTGTTTTGCCTTAATTGCTGCTTTCAGCTGATTTAAGAGCATAACTGAAACTTTGGGTCTGTTGCAGGATGATTATGCAGCTGATGATGATGAATACGAGGAGAGATTCAAGAAAGAGACCTTAGTGTTTTTTTTCCTAGCCACGTGAGCACTAATTTCCTCTCAAATGACTCATGAGTTTCTCTTCAATATTTTTATGAGAACTCATTTCACTGGTCATGCTGTCATTATAGTTATGGAGATGGTGAGCCTACTGATAATGCAGCAAGATTCTTTAAATGGTTCACTGAGGTGATTTTTCAAAATAACTGGATCAAGTCCTTTTCACATGTAAAGATCTGGGCTGTTGGTAATGGAATACTGTTTCTTACTTAGGGAGAGGAAAGAGGTGTGTGGCTTCCGAATCTTACTTGTGCAGTTTTTGGTCTCGGCAACCGTCAATATGAACATTTCAATAAGGTTCATCTCAATCTAGTTTTATTTTGTTGCTTTGATATGCTAAGCATTAGTTTTGATAGCCTTATTTTCACTTCAGATTGCAAAAGTGGTGGATGATAAACTTAGAGAACAAGGTAAGCTTTATTTATATGCTTATTGCTAACCATCCAGTGCCATGTATACTCACCATGATTTTGTTTATCCAGCCAATTTTGTATCTATTGCTTTAACAGCAAGATCCATTCTCCTTTCGAGTGACTTCAAAATCATCCAAACATACCCTAACATTTTATAGTTCACCTTTGTTGAACTTTATTAATGGGTTCCTTAACTCACCTACTATTTGTTGATTGATTGATTTATTTATTTTTTAATTGGATCATCTACTATTGACTAGATTATACGTAGTTAGGGAGATAAAGTTAAAAGAAACTATGACTTTGTTATCTAGTTTTATGGTTTGAGGCAAATAATTGATTGATAAGTGGATGCAGAAATAGACAGATGGGTACAGGTTTATGCAGACGAATTTTTTGACATAAGACAAACACGAAGAGACACAAACTTATATTCTCATTTTTTTCTTGATATCTTTATGCATTTGTTTGCTTCTGTCCTAGGTGCAAAGCATCTCATTGCTGTGGGTCTTGGTGATGATGATCAGTGCATTGAAGATGACTTTTCTGCATGGTATGACATTTATAATGGGCCATAAATAACTCTCATCTCATCCTTTATTTTGGCTGGTCTTTACCTTAGATAGATATATCTATGTTCGTTAGAAAATTCCTGTTTTTTTTTGGAAGATTTTCCAAATGTTTTTTTGTTGTTAATTTTAACCTGATCAATTACTTTGTTCTAGGCGTGAGTCACTTTGGCCTGAATTGGATACCTTACTTCTAGATGATGATGATGTCAAGACGGTCTGTACTCCTTACACTGCTGCTATACCAGAATACAGACTAGTGACTTATGATTATACTGAATCAACTGAGGTGGACAGACATCAATGTATGGCTAATGGGCATGCTGCATTTGACATTCATCATCCTTGCAGGTGGCTGCTTGATTCATATATCATGTGTGTACGTTTTGTCTGTATTATTTCATTAATTGGATCATTCATGGTACTCTTGGGTTTTTTACATTCAGAGCTAATGTTGCGGTTCAAAAGGAGCTGCATAGACCTGAATCTGACAGATCTTGCATACATATAGAGTTTGACATATCAGGCACTGGCCTCATGTAAGTTTGTCTTGACCTTTTCATTTGGATGCTTCACATATTGGGTAAGTACTGGACTATGTCCTGGCTGTTTTGAGGTTTATTCCATGATAAGTAAAACTGATAAAAGCACACGTATCAGAAAAAAATAATTATGTGAGATCTCTTGTTCAATGCTTGAAAATATTTCATGACATTCTGTATTTCTTCCTTATTATGTTCATACCACCCAGCGACATCCATTGGCAGTTAAAAGATTATGATTTTCAGGTGTTTCTTCTTATGCTACTTATCTTCTGAAAAATAAATGTTCATCTTCTCTTCTGGTAAATGAACCACTTTACTTGACAAGCATTAAATCTATCAAAATGAATTCTACTTGCAGATATGAAACAGGAGATCATGTGGGTGTATATGCTGAGAATTGCGATGAAACAGTACAGGAGGCAGGAAAATTATTGGGACAGTCTTTGGATTTGATATTCTCACTACATACTGACAGAGAGGATGGAACCTCCGTGGAAAGCTCACTGCCACCTCCTTTTCCTGGTCCTTGCACCTTACGTGCTGCACTAGCATGTTATGCAGATTTATTGAACCCTCCCAAAAAGGTCAAAGATTAATTCTTGAGTTTTTAGTATTTTTTAAGTTTCAGTGATAATGACTATTAGGTGGTTTGGGTTGCTTATTTGTGAAACTCTAGGCTGCTTTTCTTGCTTTAGCTGCCCATGCTACTGAACCCTGCGATGCAGAACGGCTGAGATTTCTGTCATCCCAAGCTGGAAAGGTGCATATTTAAAGTAGAATTTGAATTTGTAATTGTCTTTTTTGTTTTGTTTGATTTTGATTTTATTTCATTTTCTTGTGGTCATTGAATAACATGACTGTTGTTCACTTGTGAAAACATGCAGGATGAGTACTCACAGTGGGTTGTTGGAAGCCAAAGAAGTTTGCTAGAAGTAATGGCTGAATTCCCATCAGCAAAACCTCCTCTTGGTGTCTTTTTTGGCGCTGTGGCCCCTCACTTGCAGCCTCGATACTATTCAATCTCCTCCTCTCCCAGGTTGAACATGAACAGAACTCCTGTGGATAATTTTAGTCAGAAATGGTTAAAGATGACTTCAGCAGTTTTTTGAATTAGTTTAACACAAATGTATTCATTAATGACCTGTCTCATTCTACAGATTTTCCCCTTGTAGAATTCATGTGACTTGTGCGCTAGTTTTAGGACCAAGTCCAACGGGAAGGATTCATAAAGGAATCTGTTCAACTTGGATGAAGGTAGGACTGTTCTCCTTTTGATGATATTTGATTTCTGTCTCTAATAACCTTAAATTGAACTAGGTGTCTCTCCATGTTCACTTGTAATATTTTGGTGTGAACACATAAAGCTGCAATAAACACCTGACTACTGTGTTAAATTATGTTTCAATATTTAAAGAAAAAAAGAAAAACACAACCCTTGTTATCTTAGGCCCATGTTTATATGGGCTTATACATTTCTCATCTACTCAGACTGTGAAGTTAAAAAAAAAAGAGAATATTCTACATTAGAGTAAATTTGGTTGCACCCCTTCTGATATGTAAGTTTTGCTGCATGTGTTACTTCTATTGAAGAAAAAAAAGTCAGCCCATCCAAGCTTTGGTCAAGTAAGAACAGTATGACTTTTCTACACCAAATGAGATATTGAGGAATCTAATTATATCAGACTTTTACCATGCATCAGAAAAATACATTGTTTTGAGTTACTTTTTTCATATCTTAGGTGTACTTTGTGACCCTACAATTGAATTCTTTGCTTATAATTGATTGTTGATTATTATAAAACAATTATGCAGATTATAACAGTTTGTAAACTGATGTCAACAGCAAACTGTTCCTCTTGAAGAAAGCCAAAACTGTAGTTGGGCTCCTATTTTTGTCAGACAGTCAAATTTCAAATTACCAGCAGATCCTTCAATCCCAATTGTCATGGTGGGGCCAGGAACTGGGTTTGCACCTTTTAGAGGTTTTCTTCAGGTCGGTGTGAACCTTATATTATTCGTTCTGATTACTTTGTTACACAAGAATGGACCTAAACTCATGTATTACGTTTTCCAGGAAAGATTATCACTCAAAGAAGCTGGTTCTCAACTTGGTCCTGCTGTCCTCTTTTTTGGATGCAGAAACCGCAACTTGGTATTGACATTGTGCATGACCATACTTTGGTTTTATTTATGTAATATTATGGTTTTTGAATCCAAATTGGACAGTCTAGGTTGCCTGTCCCTGTGGCTATGTGTGATGGTCCAATGTAGTTTTTGTATTGATGAGAGTTTACAAGAGGCACCGGACTAGGCATGTTCTTTACTGTGACAACAATTACTCACCTTAAAACAAATTTAATGTTGCTTGACATTCCATTTAGCAATGGTGGGATTGAAGTGCGGCCTGGTTGGAGTCATCTCCAATCCTATTGGATATTCATACCTTCTCAACTATTTCAGCTTATCTAATAGGAATTTTTTGTTTAGCTATTCTTTTGTTAAACACTATACTTCAATATGTGGCCTTTCTGTGCAATTGATGTAATTCTTGATCTTTGCCCTAGGATTTTATTTATGAGGATGAGCTAAAAAGCTTTCTAGATGAAGGTGTTGTATCAGATTTGGTGGTTGCATTTTCCCGTGAGGGACCTCAGAAGGAATATGTGCAACATAAGATGGTTGAGAAAGTAAGTAGAAAAAGTTTGGAGGCCTTCTGTCTTTCACTGTTCCTATAGTTTTATCTAACAAGGAGCACGCTCTACAGGCATCACATATTTGGGGTTTAATATCTAAATGTGGGCATCTCTATGTCTGTGGTGATGCCAAGGGAATGGCCAGAGATGTCCATCGGACTCTGCACACCATTATTCAGGAGCAGGTATATTATTGTTACATATATTCGAACTTTAATTATCACAAGTCATGGACAATGGGACATGTTTTAGAAAAAAGGGTGTGAGACTGTTATTACCTCCACCATGCCAAGGTATCTTAGAGATTTTTAAAGTTCCTACTTTTCAAAAAGTGTAGGTAGACTTTATATTTCTTTACCAAATGATAAAGCTGGCCATGCCTTCAACTCAATCACTGCCAGAGCTAAAGCTGAAATTTGGGTTTTTTTTCAAGAGTAAGAAAGAATAACTTATCTTAAAACTTGGGGAAGAGTGCAGCGGAGTGTGTTAGTGAATCCTATTGCCCCAGATGGCAAAGCTTCCCAATTTGTGCAATGCTGGAGTTTAAAGACAGCACTGGAGTATTCAGTCTCAAAAACCGTTTTGGTTGTTTCCTAACCGATTAATCCAACTATATCCTGTACGAGATATGCTTTTGAAAAGATTTGAAGTGTATAAGTTTCTTCTAACTTTGTTGCATATGTTGCCAATTAGTTTCTCTACTTAGTGCTAAAACTAAACAAAACAGGGATCAAGTGGTCATAGTACAGTTTTCATTTCTTTTGCAGGAAAATGTGGAGTTGCCTAAAGCTGAGGCTATTGTGAAAAATCTCCAAATGGAAGGACGATATCTACGAGACGTCTGGTGACGAGATTGTTTTCAAATGTCATTTGATTTGGTTACCAGCATCACCAAACTGCTACACATGTCATGATTCAGTGTTTTCTGTCGTCTAAGGTGAAAGAGTGGTACATCTGAGGACAGTAGTAGCTGGTTCTGGGGCTGAGGGAAAGGAAAAATTTGTGCCAAGGTATAGGGGTTCTGAAAAAAACGTGTTCAAGGGAAACACAATGTTCTTTTCGTAGCTAGGAAGTACAGATGCTACAAACAAACGTTACTGTGTAATATATCACGCATTAATTAGTAAAATTTATACATACAAGTGGAAGTGTCAAAGATGTTCGATGGAGGATCTTAAGTTTGCTGTTGTTGTGTAGTTAGCAAAATGTTATATTTGAAGATTGTTTTTGTAATAAGAATAGTTGAATGAGACATATGATTGTTGCTTGAACATGCTCAAATAATTCATCAGCAGACTTCAGGGGTTGTGATCTTAGTTAGTCATGAAAGCTTCTTGGCCTTCTGGATTTTGGTAATTCCACTCCCTCATCATCAAGGACCCATAAGTCTACATTTATAGAGTTGTATGTGAATTAGAAAATAATACTAAAATGAAAAAAAAATCATAAAACTAGCTGTGTGTGCTTTGGAAGTAATGGGATGTAAGCGTTATATCCTCTGGAAAAAAAACAACAAATGGATTAGCCTTATTGTATGTGATACTTCTGTAAACTACTTTACAAGTTAATAAAATAATTGGTTCAGATTAAAAATTAAGTAAAAGAAAGAAAAAAAGAGAGAAAAAGGGTATACATGATTGTCTCCCCTATACCTTTAACACTAAGCATAGTCAAAACTCTGCCTCCCCATTAACATCCTAGACATTTTACCCATTGAAAGTATTTGCCAATTTTTGTTGGCAAGGCATAAGCTTGGAGATCAGCCTCATTTTCAGCAGTCTCGGCAGTCGACCAATCATAAATGCCTCGTTCTTCCCTGCTTCCAGGAACTGTATTGTCCAATAAAAATGCCACCAACAGTGCAATAACCATGTTCAGCGATAAAAGTGCATTGATAGCATAATCAAGCTGCCCATGTAACACAACACAACCTTTCAGAGAAAGTTCATTCCTAGCAATATCAAGAATGACAAATGTATAGCAACTTTAGGATCATTATCTAGGTCTGAGCTTCAAAGTATGTGTTTTTTGCATGCAAAAAGGTATTGGTTAATGCTTGGATGAAGTAAGAACAAGTACAGGCAGTATGACTCAGGGACATAGGATGTGCTTACTGCTTTATTTCCAGTATTAACAGGTCCACTTGATGCAGCTGCATAAGGAACAAAGTAACTAGGTAGCACCAAGCCATTAAGGGGTTCATACTGCTGAACATATGCAGGGATCGATAAGGAGATGAATAAAGAGAATCCAACAATCATCACATTTCTGGAGCTAGCAGTTTGGTTGTGCTGCAAGGTTGATAGACCCAATGCCACAATCAAACTCCAAACGAAGCACAAGGCAGAGGCAGCCAAGGCCTGTGGTATTGAAGCAAGAATTGCTCCTACTTTTCCTGCCCAAATAAAAAAAGATTTAAAGGATTGGTATAACTCAGAAGATAAGAGAACAAAAACCACAAAGTTGAATGTTCACATGCCTACGAGGGAGAAGAGGATCATAAATGCTGCTCCCAGTACAACAGCTCTTCGACTAGCCATCCTTGTTACTTTAATAGTATGTAAATTTTCTGTCAATGTCGTGGCACCAGTACCAGTGCCCCAAAGTCCAGCAAGTATACTTGTAAAACCTTCCAAGCCTATGCCTCTGCTAACAATTCCGGGTGTTGGAGGCCGCAGATTAACAAGTAAAGAAGCCGCATGATATGATCCAACCTGTGTGAGTTCCATACTCTAATTGTATCACTTAGAAAACTGTAGAAAGTTCCCAATACAGATGATCCTTTTGAGTGGAGGTGTTTCCCGGTAAGGGAACCATCAGAAAAAAAAAAACAATAATGTCAACACAAATTGGGGAAAAAGCTATCCCTCTTACTCATGGGTATGAGAAGTGACTACCCAACACTTTCATCAGATCAGCATGCCAAAATGGCGTGCCGTACAAGGTGTCCATCAGTGATAGAACACTAGCTTGCTATACCCAATACGACTCACTTATAAACTGATTACTTACCGAGTTCACTGAGGCAACCAATGACACAATGACCATGATAATAGATGTTCTCAGATGGAAGGTAGGGATGCCCCACTGGAAAGGATATGGAATTCTAACCCATGCAGCAGTTTTCCATGCATTAGACACATCTGTTCGGCAATGTTTCATGGTGAATGCATGTCGTCGGCATGCATCTGTTAAGATGTTTGAGCTTGGAATGTTTGGGCTGCATCCCTTATAGTTGTAGGCCCCTCCTGCTGTCAAGAAGAATGCGTAGGCCCACACCATTATGACACTGAGGGGAACCTGATGGTTAGCAATATCAATAAGTAGCACTAACAGAAAATGCTACTAATTAGAGCAAAAAAGAAGCAGCTGAGGGAAAATTGGATGAGTGATTATGTTATTTAAATCTCCTGATTCATGCACAACACTCTTAAAGAAATGAACAAAGAGTAGAATCCAAAAGACAAAAGTCAAATAGTGAGTGGTATAAAAACACAGATCTTGTTCCTCCGAAGAAGAATTACAAAAAAGTTTTTCATTCTAATTGCTATTTCATACAAGTTTTCCCAAAGAAATATTCGGACAAATGTAAAAGAAAACAACTAAAGAAAAGAACAAAGTGCTAAATGTGTACAACAAACTCATAGAGTATATACTAAGAGTGTAATGAAACATACTGCATAAATTTGGAATATTCGGTAGCCAAAGAAGTGAATTCCTCGAAGGTACTACATGAAAAGCAGAACAGCATATCAGGCAATCACAATGAAACAAAAACTGGGCATATTAATAAGCTAAATGACTTTCATATTGTCTAACAAAAAATTCGAGTATTTACCATGGCAAACAGAAGAACCAGTAATATCAAAGGAATGCTAACTTCTACACAACTACCAGCCAAAGGAAAGCCATAGCTGAAAAAGGCTAAACCTACTGCAGCAACGGTGGGTGCAACTACCACAGGATTTATGAACCTGCAAAGTGAAACAGTATACCAATCAGTAAAATTCACATGAATACCTCAAAGACATCGGACGATACCTTCTCTGTGCTCATGTGGAGCAGGCCTGCATCAATGTGAAGAGTATCTTTAATTGGAGAGCTAATTCTAAATTTCTACTGAATATTCTCCTTAAGAGGCCTTATTCTGCCACCTGTTTTCCACTGTGCTTACCTGTCTTCACATATATGTCTCTATGAATTTATCTGTTGCATTCACCTCATTTATTTGCATGCTTTGGGTGCTCGGTGGGCTCAATGCATGAAAATCTCTTGAAAAGATCCACTTCCATTTGATAGGCCAAGGGAGGGAGCAATAGACTCTTCAAGTAATCTTCTTGAATTTGCACTATTCTCCACCATTAGGCTCATAAGGAAGCAATTGAGGTAATGATACGGCAACCTACCAAATACAACCATACATTTGATATGGCATCATTTGTTGGTAGGGGTGGGATCGAGCCGAGCCAAGCTCGAACCTGCATATGTTCGAGCTTGGTTTGATATGAATACTTTGAACTCAAGCTCAGCCTCGAGCCCAAAATTTTTAACTGATTTGAACCCGAGCTCGAGCCGGGTTCGAGCTCCAACCTACATTTAAAAGTTCAAATATAAAAATAAAAATTACAAAAAATAAACAAAGTGAATATTGTGATGACCTTGGTGCCACCAATTGCAAGGTGCCACAGATGAGTCTAAGACTTTGCAATGACAAATACTAATGTACAATAACCAACTTAATAGACCTAAAAGAAAGAGCAAACACCTCCATCAATAGTGTTTATTCCATTGGCAAACAACAACATTAGATATTGAGGGATCCAAAAGGGTTGAACGATCAATCGTCTTTGAGGTTTGAGGATAAGAGCAACTATCAACCAACTAAAGAGGGAATTGACGAACAATTAGAGTAGAGAGTATTTTTGTAAAAAATCTATGCTAACGAGTCGGCTCATGAGCTAACAAGTCGAGCTTGGAAAATCTCGAGTTTGGCTTATTATATTTAACGAGTCTTATTTCAAGTTTGAGTTCAAGCCGAGCTCAAGTAAAAACTGAACTGAGCGGAGCTTTTTTCGAGCGGAGCTCAAATAGTTTGCAAGCTGGTTTGGCTTGGTGTCACCCCTATTTGTTGGGACAGGCCCAGTAGAGGTCTTGCAACTCAACTTTCATCTTTCTAATGACTTGTATAGTATATATAATCAATGCAATTGCAACGTTTTCAGAAATTTTAATTAATCGTTAATCCAATCATTCATTCCTAATCAAAGTACATTAATAGGTATTTTCAAAGAGAAAAACATACCTCAGAAGAAGTGATATGGCTCCGCTATATCCAAGGATAATCTGGAATATAGAACCAACAAGTATTGCCCCTTGAAGTTCCCTCATGATGTGCTTAAATTTCTGAAGCAAACTAAGGTCAAAGTTAGTTTGATCAAAGAAATGGTAAGAATAAGAAGTTTTTTTTTTTTCAAAAAAAAAATCAAGATATCGGTCTTCTAAATGCCAAATAGCTTAGTTTCTTTGCATTTTGTATTTGGGAAGCCTAAGTGAAATTTAAAATCGAGATTGTTGTTCAGGACTTCAACTTTTACATAATATGAAAATCCTACCTTGGTAAGATTGGGGCATTAGTCAGGAAATAATAAATTGACTATAATTTGTCTTTTTACATAAAAACATCAAGTAAAATAAGCTAGGTAGAATACCACCATTTTCAAAAAACATAGCTTGGTAGAATGATCATACAGGCATCATCTATTATTTTAATCAACAAAGAAGACCTCTTACTTTTCAACAAAAAAAAAAAAAAAAAAGGAAAGATAACCTCTTCTTTTCCTACCAAAAGATCATCCCAATAAGTTTGGTTTTACACATACAAATTATCTTCTTATGCTGGATAAAAAATCAATAAATGTTAAGCTGAAATCGTACTGCATGTAGACAAGGAATATAATAATGGCATAATGATTGGGATTCTCCATAAAGTTGTCGCAAAAGAATTCATCAGTTCCTTCCAAAGGTAAATTTGCACAACTGTCAATTTGTTAAGATTCACTCTAAGATTTCTTCCCTTAAGGAGAAATCATGTAAATATTCTGTAAATCCGGTGATTGGGGAAATCCCATTAATCACTCAAATTCTTCCATGTATATTCTGTAAAACGGCTATTTAAGCCGATGATGGGAATGAGAAATCAAGATCGTAATTGAAGTATTATGTTTTGCTTGGTATCAGAGCAGGAGAATCCTTCTCCTTCTCATCGCCGAAGAACAGAGCGAAAGCTCTGTCCCGTCGTATCTCCCATAGCCGAAGAACAGAGTTGCAACTCTGTCGCCGAAAAAATAGAGCAGGTCTGCAACTCTGTTGAGGTTCTCTTCGGCCGTCGCTGTAACACAAAACTGCCGGCAACGAACCACCTTCCAGCGATCGGCACCAGTGTCACCGACGCAGAAGACGAAGAGCCGCATTATCTCCTTCCCGAAGACTGAATCCGAGCCACCGCTCGGCCTTCTAGCATACCACCAGCCCGAACGTCGCCGGCAACGAAGAAGCCGCACCGTCGACGAAGAAGACAAAGGTACGCAAAAAAAAAATTCGCTTACGTTAACTTAGGTCCGAATTTTTTATTTTTCTGGCGGGTCGTGAGATCTTCTTGAACCGGACCGGAAATAGAGACCCGGACCACTTTTCGGACCAGACCGGACCTGGAAAAAAAAATATATTCAGAAAGAGGACCGGACCACAATCGGAGACCCAAACCGAGTCAACCCAGCGAACAGAAAAAGGACCGAACCAGTATTTTTTGGGTGATCATCACCAATCTACCGATCTTCTATTTCATCATGTCGAAGGAATCAACACCGATTATTCATGTGTAATCCGAAAATTCTGGTTTTACAACCAGTGTCACTCTTACCGAAGTTAACTATGATGTATGGTCCCAGATCATGGAGATGCAAATTGCGGGACGAGAAAAGCTCGAGTATATTATGGGAAAAACACCATTTCCACAAGAAACGGATGCCTCCTATGCGAAATGGTATGCTGAAAATCAAAAAGTCAAGGAGTGGTTGTTAACCTCTATGTCACCAGATATTATGAAGCGCTATATTCGGCTAAGTACCGCACGCGAAATATGGAATGCTCTGGAAAAAGCTTTCTATGATAGATCAGATGAATCACAATTATTTTCATTAAATCAAAGAGCTTTCTCCACCAAACAGACTGGTTGCCCTTTATCAACGTATTATGGTGATCTTGTGGAAATTTTTCAAGAACTTGATCATCGTGACAGGATTATAATGAAAGATCCTGATGATGTTATCGCTTATAGAAAATCTGTTGAAAGATTGCGTGTTCATATTTTCTTAAACGGATTGGATGCAGAATTCAAACAAGTCCGTGGCGAAATTCTCAGAAAATACCCGATATTGGATCTTGAAGAAGCCTATGCTTATGTACATCGTGACTTTGTTCGTAGAACCACTTTACATAATGAAGTTGATCGCGTTGAGACATCTGCAATGGTAGCACGTTAAGCTAAGCCTAAAATAGCTCGACCAACTGGTCCTAACAGTGATCAAAATCGAACATCAGGATTTCAAAATCTTAGCTATGAGGTTGGAACAACCAAATCAGAGCGCATTTGTACTCACTGTGGTGAGACTGGGCATACAAAGTCACGATGTTATGAACTTATCGGGTATCCAGAATGGTGGGATCCTACCAAAGCGCCTCGCAAACAGAACTCCAAATCAAATAATCATGCTTCCGTTGTAGTAGCAGAACCTTCCACCTCTCACACAACTGAGGATGCATCAGTCTTAATCGCTACATCTGGTAAGGTTCTTAATACTTCCGCTCCTAGTAGAAATAATGAATGGATAATTGATTCTGGTACTACTGATCGTATGACCTTTGACAATCATCATGTTAAAAGTATGAAACCATCTGCACAACATATCGTATCTACAACAAATGGTACTCTATCTCACGTTATTGGAGAAGGTTCTATCACTCTCACTGAAAATCTGGGTCTTGATTCTATATTAGTTGTTCCAACCCTCAATCATAATCTATTATCAGTTGCTCAAATAACTCGTACTTTGCATTATATTGTGGTTTTTTGGCCTAACCTTTGTGTTTTTAAGGACATTCGAACTCAGAAGACAATTGGGTATGGTACTAGAAGGGGGAAGCTCTATTACCTTGATCTGCAGCCAGAGAGTTTTCATCAGTTAGCCCAAGCATTCTCAATGAAGAATAAATCTGCAGATTCTGACATTTGGTTATAGCATAAACGGTTGGGTCATTCATCCTTTGGTTATTTAAAGAAATTGTTTCTGACACTTTTTTCAAAGTTATCTATTTCAGATTTTAAGTGTGATGTATGTGAATTGGCAAAAAGCCATTGTGTTCCATTCCAAATAAGCATGAATAGGATTCCAACACCTTTTATGATTATTTACTCTGATGTATGGGGTCCAGCAAATATAGCCTCTCTTAGTGATAAACGGTGGTTTGTTTCTTTTATTGATGATCACACCCGTATGACTTGGATTTGTTTAATGAAGTCAAAAAGTGAAGTTAGTTCATTGTTCAAACAATTTCACAGAATGATAGTTACTCAGTATCATTCTACAATATGAACTCTTCAAAGTGACAATGGTGGAGAATTTGTGAATCAAAGTTTCAAAGAATATTTAGATGATCATTTACTCATCAAACTACTTGTCCGTACAGCCCTCAGCAAAAAGGGGTTTCAGAGCGAAAGAACCGCCACATTCTTGAGGTTGTTCGTGTTTCCTTGTTTGCGGCTCATATGTCGGCTAGTTACTGGGGTGAAGCCATCACAACTGCAGCTTACCTTATCAATTGAATACCCTCGAGTGTGTTACAATTTCAAACTCCCTTGAGTGTTCTTCATAAAACCATAAGTTCACCTGCTGTGCCGAATCTGCCACGTAAAGTTTTTGGGTGTGTAGCCTTTGTTCACCTCCATAAGTCATTGAGACATAAATTGGAACCCCGAGCTCTCAAGTGTGTTTTTGTTGGTTATGCTCAACATCAGAAAGGTTATCGTTGTTAGCATTCTCCCTCTCGCAAATTGTATGTCACTCTTTATGTGGTATTTCACGAAGAAAACATGTATTATTCTACTCCCGAGTCTTCAATACAGGGGGAGAAAATGATTGAATTGAAGACCCTTAATCATCATTTGGATATCTTGGATACTACAAGTGGTCAATATTCAGATTACAGCTGTGGACATCAAAATGATACAAATGAGCATGATTCACAGGATGGAGAAAGACAAGACCAGATGGAAGTAATGCAACCAGAGTCTCAGCCGCCATCTTTCCCCCTTCATAATGTACCAATGGATCAATTGCCTTCTGAGTCTGAGTCTATGTCTGAGCCTCAGGTAAGTTCCGAAACTCAACTAAGAGTGCTACCTCATCGAACCACAAGAGGAAAACCTAGAGTCAATTATAAACCTCTTCTCACCTCTAAATCTCAGTATCCCATGCATAATTTTGTGTCTTATCATAAATTGTCAAAGGCAAATGAAGTATTTGTGAATCAATTATCTGCTATATCTATTCCTAATAGTGTGTAGGAAGCCTTGAAAGATCCTAAATGGAAAGAAGCCATGAATGAAGAAATGAGGTCCCTCCAAAAGAATTCAACATGGGAAATGGTTGACCTACCTGTAGGAAAGACACCAGTTGGATGTAGGTGGGTATTTACCATTAAATATAAAGCCGATGGCACCATTGAAAGGTTCAAAGCAAGGCTTGTTGCCAAAGGATATACTAAAACCTACGAGATTGATTATATGGAGACATTCGCACCAGTGGCCAAAATCAACACTGTTCGGATTCTACTATCTCTGGTTGTGAATCTTGACTGGCCCTTATATCAGTTTGATGTAAAAAATGCATTTTTGCATGGAGATCTCCAAGAAGAAGTATATATGGAATTATCTCCTGGATGTATTATGCAAAACAAAGGATGCAAACAAGTATGTAAACTGAGGAAATCCCTATATGGTTTGAAGCAGTCCCCGAGAGCGTGGTTTGGAAGGTTCACAAATTTTATGAAATCTATCGGATACAAGCAAAGCAACTCAGATCATACTCTCTTCCTGAAATATAACAAGGAGGCCATCACAGCTCTTATTGTATATGTTGATGATATGATAGTAACTGAGAATGATCCAGAAGAAAAGAAATCATTGCAAAGTCGTCTTGCTAGAGAATTTGAAATGAAAGATCTTGGCTACTTAAAATATTTTCTTGGTATTGAAGTATCCAGATCCAAGGAAGGAATTTTTCTATCTCAACGAAAATATGCTTTGGATTTATTGAAGGAAACTGGTATGACAGCATGTAGTACAGTCAGTACTCCTATGGAAGAAAATCTGAAACTGGGAACACATTCAGATCAAGTCCCTGCTAACAAGGAGCGTTATCAGAGACTAGTTGGGAGGTTAATGTATCTTGCACATACCATACCAGACTTAGCTTATGTACTAAGTGTGGTTAGTCAATTTATGCACTCTCCAACTGAAGAACATATGAATGCCATCAATCGTATCCTGCAATACTTGAAATCATCTCCAGGGAAAGGAATTTTATTAAAAAGGGAGGTGACTTGAAAATTGAAGGTTATACCGATGCCGATTGGGCTGGGTCAATAGAAGATCGACGGTCTACATCTGGATACTTTACATTTGTAAGTAGAAATTTGGTCACTTGGAGAAGTAAGAAAAAAGAGGTGGTGGCTAGATCGCTGAAGCCGAATACAGGGGAATGGCCAAGGCAATATGTGAATTATTATAGATCAAAAATCTGATACAAGAACTACATATTGAGCAGACAAGTCCTATGAAATTATATTGTGACAATAAGGCAGCATGCAATATTGCCCACAACCCAGTCCAGCATGATAGAACTAAACATGTTGAAGTTGATAGACACTTTATTAAAGAAAAGTTAGAAGCAAGAATCATTGAAGTCCCTCATGTTCGATTTGAGGATCAGCTTGCCGATGTGCTAACCAAAGCAGTGTCTTACCGAGCTTTTAACAAATGTCTTGAGAAGTTGGGCATGAGTGATATCTATGCACCAACTTGAGGGGGAGTGTTAAGATTCACTCTAAGATTTCTTCCATTAAGGAGAAATCATGTAAATATTCAGTAAATCCGGTGAATGGGGTAATCCCGTTAATCACTCAAATTCTTCCATGTATATTCTGTAAAACGGCTATTTAAGCCGATGATGTGAATGAGAAATCAAGATCGTAATTAAAGTATTATTTTTTACTCAATTTATTTAGGTTGTGTTTGGAATACAAAAAGTGAGAGAAAAGAAAAGGAAGAGAAAGAGAAAAAGAAAAGAGGTTTATTTTCTCTTATTTGGATACCCATAGAAAATGAGAGAGAAAATGGAAGAGAAATGTAGTTTCTCTTGTTTGGATACACTTGAAAAATGAAAAAGAAAAGAAAATTAGTAATGTCTTAAAAAAATTTATGATTAAGATTTTCTCTCAAGTTTCTATTTTTTTTTATTTTCTCCCTAAATTTCATCATTTTGTGAGAGAAAATTTATTGACTAAGGTTGTGTTTGGAACACAGAAAGTGGAGAGAAAAAATAGAGAAAGAGAAAAGAAAAGAAAAGAGTTTTTTTTTCTTGTTTGGATGCCCCAGGAAAATGAGAGAGAAAATGGAAGATAAATATAGTTTCTCTTGTTTGGATACATGTGGAAAATGAAAAAGAAAATAAAATTAGCAAAAAAAATTTTGAGGAAATTATTTTAAAATTTTGATGATTAAGATTGTTAAAGTATCAACTCAGGGGTATTTTGGTCATATATTATGTTTTTATCTTAAATGATGTTTGTTGGGTAAGCAATGTCTTCATATGCCTCTGGTTCAATTTTCATTCATTTTAGAGGTGTATTTTAGGAGATATGTAAGTTTAAGTTTTGAGGGGTATTTTTGTCTTTTATGTAAAAAATACTTGAAACCCTGATTAAAAGAAAAGGAGGCATCCTTGTTTAGGCACACACTCCAAGGCAGCAGCTGGTGCTCCTCTCCAAGCTTTTTTCTCTTATTTATCTTATTTTTCACCCAAATATCAAGATTTTCAAAGATTTTTCTCCAATTCCTTTTTTTTTTCTCTCCAAATTCCATCATTTTGTAAGAGAAATTTATTAACTAAGAGAGCCTTTTCTCTTATTTTATTTTCTCTCAATGATTCTCTGCTAACAAACAACAGAAAATAACTCTCTCCCTTTTCTCTTTTCTTTTCTCTTTTCTTTTCTTTTCTTTTCTTTTCTTTTCTATGGGTTCCAAACAGGCCCTTAGTGAATAAACTCTTCATAGATTACAGACCATGACCTTTTCAATGTGAGGCCTACCAGTGGGGGTCTAGGTTACCTTCTAGTCACATGAATATCAAGCTACAGGAATCTACCATCTGCATCATACCATCTTGACCTTATATAATATTGCTTCCTATGCTCTAACTGTATAAAATGCATTCACACAGATGACTCTAATGGAAGCTCAGTTAAAGGTAGGACTTACATTATTGTTAAGATTTCGAAAATCTTGAGAATTGATGATAACTAGAGCAGGAGCCAAATACACAAAGGAGCTGCCTTGAACTAATGGAAGCCGAGTACCACAATATGAATGAATAATTGTTGTGAGACCACATACCAAAAGCATGGTAGAAATTACATTTGCAATATCCTCCTGTCATAGAACCCACAATAATATTATCTTTTTCAAAATGTAAAGAGAATTGGTATAATACTACTTCAGTTGTTATGCTCAAAGATGTAGATAGAAGTGCATTAAGAATTTATATCGTCTTTGTTGGAACAACAACAAAAGTAGTACCTCTTCTCTGAAATTTAACTAAAAAAGTAATAATAATTAAAGTTCTTTTGAAAATGGCTGCTTACATCGGTTCCTCCCATGGCGGGGACCATGATTAAAGGGATGAATATGAGTGAACCAGTCAGTGATAAATAGTGCTGCACACCATAAAGAAGAAGGAGGACTGCAATAGGAAACACCCACAACAAATAAAAACAGAATAACAGAAGAGAAAAAGGTCAGGAGAAAAACAAAGAATCTCCAAATATTGTTAAGTGAGTTCACAAAGAAATTTGGAAACACAATTTCTGTGTTAAATGGGAAAGATATTTTCACCCTAAATAGCATTTACAACCTCAAGAAATGTTTAGTCAAAGAACAAATATAAAAAGTAAAACCAATTGTGTTATTATACCGTATTAACGGGAATATTTCAGTAAACGCATTTAGAGAAAGGTCATCAGTGAAATTGAACTAGTCAGGAGTAAACAATGAATCATCAACTACAGTCAAAGCAACAATGAAACAGATAGAACACATGAATAATTACTACATCCACAATAATTTCTCCCTATCCTATCATAAAGTAAACCAGATTGCAACTACAAAACAGGTTTGCTAGCTTGTCAGTATCAAGGTGAAGAAGCAAGTCTGTGAGTCCAGAAAGGCAACCAAATAAAACGAAAATGAACTGTGGACTGACCTAAACCTGGATTTTCTGTCAGGCCACACCTCAATCTCGATGGGCTACGTCCCAGATTCTCTAGCTCTTGAGACTCCGGAAGCACATATACCTCCGCATCTCTTTCATCTTTGTAAGCGCCTTTCTTTTCTTCTGGAGCAGGAGCTGCCAACGGAACTTCCTTTTCATTTCCATTTAATCCAACAGTAGGAGGAACCTCCACTGGCTCAACGCCAACTCTCCTTTTCTCTATCTCACCTCGCTTCAGGCCTTCCGCTGAACCTACAGCAGTTTCACTTCCCGTTTCGCGAACCCCATTTTCATTCCCTGATACAGGCTGGATTTCATTTCGATCAGGGGGATTACTAGTCCTCCGGCCAAGAATTGGGTCAATCTCTATTTTTGGTGATGACCCATTTTCCTGATCTGGGTTGCCTTTCTCCAAATCAACTTCACGAGCTCCACTTCTCTCTCTTACTTCTGTTTCTCCAGAAAAGTTGAAACCAGTTCTTCTGGCCCAAGATTTCAAGTCTTCCGGATTGTGGTCGGTTCTTGGAACAAATGGTTCAATCTTCGGCGGCCACACGCCAGGTCTCTGCCGTACTGTTTGGCTGCCAGCCTTCTCAGGCGATTTTGAGTGCGACCCAGATGCCATTTCGTTGTATGAGAACTGGAATTTGCAAATTCAGTCCGAAAGTAAAAGAGAGAATGTAATGAAAACAGAGAAACTCCGCAAATGGGCGTCTCTATGTGAACACTCTCAGGTGTTTTAAGGCGAAACTGAGTGTTACTTCAGCAGTTTCAGAATTCTGCGAGCTAGGATTAGAAGACAAAACCAGTTAGACTCAGAAGTGTCGGTACCTCACCATCCACAGCAGAAAAAGACAATACGACAAAGTGCATGCAACCTATGAAGCCTTACGCTGGTCAGGTGTCATCCAGCTCTACCCACATCCCCTTTGAACTACTCCGGCAACGGCTGTTGAGAGTTAACAACGAACAACAAACAACAAACAACCTCACTTCGGGAAAGAGAAAAAAGAAGCCAGAAAATTTTTCTACTCTCTCCACGGATCGCAGAAATCATTACCAGTGAGGAGTAAAAGCTAAGAAAAATCAAAACGAACAAGCATTTTTCAAAGAAATAATGATGGAGCTGGACAGATTGGAAAAAATTTCAGAGCATAAGCATCATCAGGCCTCTCCTTTTCCTGACTTCTTGTCATTGTGGTGAGTGAGGCATCCCTTTCAAAGTTTCATCTTCTCTCCGCCAGCCGATACCAGATGCGGTATATTGAAGGGACTGGAAATGAATAGAATGACTTAAATAACCTCAAATTGCAGGAAATTTTTTGAAAAGTAGCTTTCGACTCTTAGAAAAAAAGAACTAACGAGAATGAAGTTGGCTTTTTTATCATTTACCTACCACTTTCCTCCCTTATCTGATCCGACCGTTGGGTGGAAAACGGTCGTTTCAAGCGAGTTAATTCGGTCATTAAGGATCGCCTGCTTCTTTTACTTTTCTTTTTTTCACCTCGCTTTATCTTTTTTTTTCTTTAATTTCTTCTTTAAAGGCAAAAGCCACCTGGTTGTGGTGAGTCTTCTTCTTCCATGGCTCTTTGGAGGAATCTTCACTATCAAGATAAGATAATTGTTCACTTAGTGCTCCTCACCCAGTTTATCCAAGTAAACAAAGCGAGAAAATTATAGATTCAAGACCACATAATTATCCTTTTTAATTGAACTTTTATTTGTTGAGTCTAGATTCTCACATAGCATCATTATCAGCCCCGGAGAATCTTCACTATCAAGATAAGATAATTGTTCACTTAGTGCTCCTCACCCAGTTTATCCAAGTAAACAGACAGAGAAAATTATAGATTCAAGACCACATAATTATCCTTTTTAATTGAACTTTTATTTGGTGAGTCTAGATTCTCACATAGCATTATTGTCAGCCCCGGAGGTTTGAGGATCTAATTGGAAGAGATAATTAGAGTTGTTCATTCATGTGTTAGATCGAAATAAATAGATGATACTAGTTGTCTCACGATTATGCATTTTAGAAAACTTGGGTTCTAACCGCTAAGTGAGTCAGTTGAATCGGTTTTTAAGTATCTAATAATATTTTTTTGGGTATTTTATTAGGTAGGGTGTTAATTTTTCTATTTATTTGATTTTTTGTTTAGTGTTTATTAAATAGAAGGTAAATAAAACAAAAAAAATTATCCAATTAGATAATTAAGTAATTTTACTTAATTACCTATTTACTACAAACTAAAAAGAAATGAATTAGGGTTATTCTATGCCCAATTACTAGTTAGAGAAAAGAATAATTTATTAATTTTATTTTATAATATAAATAATTAAAAAATCCCTAGTTTCCCTTTTGACTCTCCCTCACAAGGATGGTAGCCATGGGGTCCAACCCCATTGTGTACTACTTGCCTTATAACCCTGTCATGTAACAAGGTTGGCTTTTCTAACCCATTGTCGGTGTTATGGCCCACATTGATCCCTAGTCTTGGGTTAAGTACTTATGTTTTCTGCTCTTAATAGACCGGTATTTTGGGTAATATTGGTTAGGTGCTTGATATTTGGTATCAGAGTTAGCTCCCTCGTCACGCGTTTGAATCCCGAAGGGGGCGATCGCGAAGGGGGGGGGGGCGACCTTGACGGAGTAGGCCACCGCACGTGCGGAGGGGACGACCTTGGCCTAAGGGTATATAAACAAGTTTCATTCAGTATAACTAATTAACCCTTAATATTTATTAAAATTATATTCCTTAATTTTATTCATAATACAAAATTGGATAAAGCACTCCTCAAATGAATAAAGTTTTTATGGATTACCATCCTTATATAGTAAAAAAAAATTGTTTGAAACATAAAATCTCGCTCTCAATTTGTACAGAGTTAAAAGTTTTTATAGTAGACTTTTTGTAACGATTTTTTATGTGGCATGTCCACCACCTAAGTCAACAAAAAGGGCCAAAAACCTATGAAATTTTAATTAAATTTTGACCCATTTACATATAATTTAATGTCAAACATAGGAAAGAGGATGTATGATATGAAGTGAACTTAAAAATTATTTAACTATATTACATTAAAATAACTACAATCATATCATCTATGATATCATAACACCATTGACAAAAATTTTCAAGTGAGATAATTGAACTATTTTAGGCTTGGAATTTTTGCCCTCAATCACATGGAGACAAATGTTTATTTTGTTTTATGAAATTTTAATTTAATAAAAATAATAAATACAACCTAATCGTAAAAAAATAACCGTTATCTTTGGCTTTTTAAAGTTGCTTATACAAAATTACACGTAAATATTTTTCAAATTTATATTTAGAATAGAGGGAAAAGAGGCAGGGCTTAGTTTGGATGCACCCTAATTTTTAAAATTTAGAATATTTATAATAATATTATTTATTTCATTGTATGCATAAAGAAAATTATCTATATTTAATAAATTTAAAAATAAAAATATAAAACTCATAGTCATGAAATTATTAAAAAATAAAATAATTATAATTTAATTGATGTAAACTAATTTAATTGTTATAATTATAGATTATTAGATGGACTAATTACATACCCCAACTTTTTGTCTATTTGATGGCGACGTGAGATGCGGGCCCACAAGACGAAGTATTTTATTATCCTTGCTTTCATCGTGCCTTATACATCGACCAAATTACCCCTACAAATTTATGACCAAATTACCCCTACAGCTTTCCTCTATTCTCCTTCGGGTGAAGGACGATTTCGTAATTTCGCTTTTCATTTTATTTTTGCTGATTTTTCGTCTGGCGCCATCGATTATCCCGCGGCCACCAGAGGAGTTTCCTCCCTTTCTGCGAGCGACGTCTCCGTTTACATTATTTTCTGTTTCTTCTCCAAAACCCTTTTAAAACCCCGTAGAAATTTCTGAAACTTTCCCTTCGGCGGAAGCCCTATACTGATTCGAGGCTTCTGGTTCGTGTAAATGCGAAAGCATAATGATTGGGAGGGAGAAGCGGGGTTCCATTATCGAAGATGACGCTGCGTTGCTGTTGCAGAGGTATGAGTTTGTGAAAACCAGTTATGTGTTTCTGCGGGTTAACGTTTTTTTAATTGTAGAACTTCGGCTTCCTGTTGAATTGAGCTATTTGTTGCTTAATGATTTATTATTTTTACTATCTGTACACGGTTGTTATGAATATGTTTTACCTTATAGGTACACTGCAACGACTATCCTTGCTTTACTCCAGGAAGTTTCCCAGTTTGCTGGAGCGAAAATTGATTGGAATACATTGGTGAAGAGGAGTAGTACTGGGATTCAAAATGCACGGGAATATCAGATGCTATGGCGTCATTTGGCCTACCATGATGCTTTGTTGGAAAAAATAGAAAATGGGGCTGCACCGCTGGTCAGTGTCTTCTTATAAAAGTAACTATATGTTTCCCCCTTGTGAAACGGCATACTACACTTGGAACTAGTCCACTTAATGCCTTTGACTTCTATTCTGGATTTTTGGTTCTCTTATGTTTTATCCGACAAACAGTTTCTGTTTTCCTTTCTAGAGTCCGTGCCTGGTAGTGGCTTGAAGTAGCCATAAATATTACAGTCCTTCCCTTTTGATGTGTATGGCAGTGGGATCCTGGTAGGAAATCATGATGTTTGATTTGCTGGTGAACTCAAAAAAATGCAGTGTGGCATTTGCTTGAAAAGGGAAGGAGATTAGAAACTTCAGGCTGCTTTGCAATCTTGTACACCCCTTGCATGCATTGTTGTCATACATGTCGATCTATCTTATGTTCTAATAACTTCAGCAGCAGTATCTCAAACTGAAACTACAGGATTATACTAACTGTGCTGGAACTTCGAGGAGTTGATTCCTGCCATGTCCCATAGGAACAAATAGACAAAAAACACCTTAAATAGTTCTTTCTGATTTGTTGTGGCTTTAGGTTCTTCATGTGGTAAGCAATTCCCTAACTTTGTAAATGCCTAAATCTATTTTCGATATGTGCTAGGTAATTGCAGAGTAGCCAGTTTCATTGACATACCATTCTACCCACAGAGCATTTTGAAAAAATAACAACACAAATAATTTTTATACACAATTAATGCAAGGTGAAAATTGGTTAGAGAAGTTGATTTAGGTTAAAGAGTTTTAGCAAAGATGCCTCAACATAATCAAACACTTCAAGTGACACTGAAAAGGGAGCTTATCCCTGACAACCAGCGATTTTGGGTAGTTACGTGCTTAGCAAGTGCATCGGCTGACGAATTTGCGAATCTCGAAATGTGAGACCAAACTGAAGAAATTTCGATAATCTCCCGAAAAGTGTCCCAATGGCGCCACGGGGGAGGGGATGCACGCACGTACCATCCAATGACTACCTTCAAGTTCCCTTCAATATGGAGGGGACCGGTGCACTTATATTTGAAAAGGCGGAGCCCATTGAGAAGACCATGAAGCTTCGCAAACGTAGAGTCGGTGATTCCTAAAGGGCCGGCATATGAGAAAAGCTAGTTGTCAGAGTGGTCCGAAATAACCCCGCCAAATCCAGAGAGCCCTGGATTACCAAGAGAAGAGCCGTCAAAGTTCAACTTAAGGTAACCAGGTTCAGGAGGGGTCCATTCCTGCATAATCCGGACCTTTGTCCCCAAGTGCATCTTAGCCAAATTCAACCAGTTTTCACGGATAGGGGTACCCACAAATGAGGAGAATGACTTCTTCAACAAAATAGTGCATTCTGCTGAATTTGCGGATTTCTGTTTTTTCTCTTGTTAATATATACATCTTTTTCAAAAAAAAAAAAAAACTTCAAGTGATACTATTTCTTTTTCTTGAAAGCACCTTTAGTGACATTAATAGGAGACATACAAGTTCAAAAGTCATACTCCTCTACCTCTGTTGATTAGTAATTCTTGCTACTGTACTCATCATTGGTAGCGGCTCCCAGGATGATGACAGTGATTTGGAATTTGAATTAGAGCCTTCTTCAAATGTTACTTCTGACACTACATCAGAGGCTGCTACTGCTGTAAAGGTACTGTTTTAATGCATATTTTGAGCCATTTCGATTCATGATAGTTTTTTTTTCTCACCTCTTTTAGGTGTTTTACTATTAATTTTTCTTGCACTGTTCTTTTCTGAAGAGCAAGTCCTGGGCCTGTCTTAGTTGGTTCTTGCCTAGCCCATTTTTCTTCAGGCTAAAAAGGTTGATGAAATTTCCAACCATGCCATCTCAACATCTTAACATGTTGATTCTTGTTATTCAGCCATTTCTGACACATATTGCAAGTATTTAGTCACCACCAGAATTCATTCAATCTTGACAAGGATCCTGCTGTGTCTGGTCCCATTTCCAGCTAATTGTACAGACATTAGTTTACCTTAGATCGATAGGATCACCAATTTTTTATTGTCATGAGTTTTCTCTGCTTTATGCTTGGTTTATATTGCTTTTGGCTTTTGAGGCTGTTATATCTCACACCTTGTATTCTTTATTTTCTAATAAAATCTTTATTGTTGAAGGAAGATCTTCTAAAAATTAAAATCTCATATTCTGATTAAGTGGGATATTCTTTTTGGAGGCTACTGAAGTTGTGATAGGCTAAAGAAAGTTTGTTGCCTCTCTTTAACATGCATATTAATATGCTAATTTTTCCCTGTTGATGTTTTTAGTTACGTCTCATCCTAAAATGTTTTATCTTATTTATCTTATTTTTGAGCTAAGCATTGGCTTGCTCAGGTGCTGATGACTCATGGTTGGGTGAATGATTCTGGCCCATCAAATCGCTCAAGTGGAGAAGCCCATTTGCCTCTAAATGCATCAAATGGTCAAGCACTGCATGCTTCATCAGAAAATACACAATTGGCTCGTAACAATTCAGCATTGGATGGGAAACAGCAACTGCCCTCACTATCATCTTCTGATGGAATGGAGGGTAATGGGGCAACAAGTTCAAATTATCCACCACGAAGGAAGAGGAAATTGTGGACACCAGAAGAGGATATGGAGCTAAAGGCTGCTGTGCAAAAATGTGGTGAAGGGAACTGGGCTAATATTCTCAAAGGGGATTTCAAGCATGATAGAACTGCTTCACAGCTGTCTCAGGTTTGACTCGTAGATCAAGTTTGAGGGGCTTCAATCATGTGTTATCATTTTGGTATAAGTTGTCCTTGAAATATGTGTTTGTTTGTTCTGCTGTGTAAGAATAGATATAAAGTTTGTACTTCATTTTTCCAAATAGCAAATAAATTTGCTTTTGCATTTGCAGAGGTGGGCTATCATTAGAAAGAAACAGCCTAGCTTAAATCCGGTAGGGTCTGGCAACCTGAAGGGTTCAACACTTTCTGAGGCTCAATTGGCTGCTCAGGCAGTTTCCATTGCCATCGACATGCCTATGATGAGAAATTTATCAACAGTTGGTATTATTTTGTGATTCTCTTTGTTCTTCACATGGTACATAAGTTAAAATTTTTGGACTACCTTAGCAGAAATGCATGTATTTATTATTGAAATAAGAAATGCATGTATTTGTTCGTGATATAGGCGGAGTTTGAGTATTTGTTATTTTTCTTGCCATGATATGTTTTGGACAAGTTCTGCTGCAAATACTTCTTGTCTTTAAGCTGATAAAAAACATGTTGGATCTAGAAACTGGGTAAGCCTGCACTGCTGTAGAATGATCCCTACAGAAGAAAAACAAGAAGTGGGTCTTTTGAGCGAGATCCTTGTTTCATATCTTGTTGGACAAACATGGCCCACTCAGCCAATATGAATGTCGAGTGGTGCAGTCTATATTCCAAGTTGATTTAAAGTGAACTTCATATGAACTAGAAAAGTGAGCAAATGTCTATCATGCAGTTTACCTTCTCTAATGGGTACTTTTTCTTGAAGGGGATAAGCTTTGATTTGTTAATTTTTACTGTGAGGGCTTTGATATTATTTTCGTACTCTCATTTAAAAAAGGAAATCACATAGGAATTGAGTAGTTATAACATATCTTCAGAAGTATTTTGCATGCAAAAGTTTTAAGGTCTCTGCTTCTGACACAGGTCAACTCAATCCTCCATCTGTGCCTGCTACATCTAATGTTACCATATCACCAGTTCTCAGGCCTCCTTGTCCTCCGAAATCTCGCTCTACTCAGAAGAAATCCCTAGCATCAACTCCAATGAAGTGTTCAATACAAGAAGTTGCAGTTGCTGCTGGGGCTCGCATTGCTAATCCATCTACAGCTGCTTCCCTTCTCAAAGCAGCACAGTCCAAAAATGCTGTTCATATCAAGCAAGGAAGCCCTCCTACAATTGGAACTAGACCATCTAATATTCATTACATTCGGACAGCTTCTCATGTGGTATCTTCTGTCTGTCGGCCTGCAAACCAGGGAGGCTCCAGGAGACTACATGTAAGTGGTCAGCCTCCCGTTTCCGGCCGTGCTGCATCATCAAACCTGCCTACTCTACCAGATAACAAGTCAGAATCTCCTACCACAGGATCTGGTTCAACACAAGGAGAAATGGTCAAGAATGCAGTGAATAAGTTGGGAAGTTCAATGGGCGGTTCTGAGGCTCTAATACTGGAGAAAACAGTTACAACAGACATGAAAGTGGATGAAAGACAAAGTACGAATCAGGAGTCTAGAGACTCAGCAAGTGTGGTTTCAGGCGATGATCCAGCTGCAGCTGAGATGCAAGCAGATTCATCCGTGACTGAAGCTGATGAAAATAAAAAAATTGTCGAAGGGGTGAGTTCTTTGCCAATATCTGATGTTGCAGAACAAACCCTTTGCGAGATGAATGAAGATCTAGCAAACCAGGCAAAGGATGAGATAGAGAAGGTTGCAGACTCTACTCAACCTTCAGCTGAGGAGTTAGGTGTGGAAAACAAAGAGCTTGCCATGGACTCTGCTTGGATGAGTGAGCCTGCTGTGGAAGAAGAAACAGTAGAGCTGAAGGAGTCATATGAAAGCGTTACTACGAATGGGGAAGGTGTAAATTCAAACCCCTCGAGCTGAAAAAATCAGTTAAGACTCTAATGAAGAGGGAATCAGGGTACAGTTAAAAGGTTTTTGCCGTCCAATGGTGTCTGCAAAATGTGAAATGACAACCTATGAGAGAAAATTTCTTTGTATTGTGAAATGTGATTACGGAGTTTCTTCTCAAAAATAAGAAAGAAGGCATTACAGAGTTCCCCAAAGAAGATCAGATTAAAATGGTTTCGAAAAATGATCTCAAAGAGGATAAATCAAAGCAGAATATTGTCGAAATGTAAAAAATAGACTGCATTACCCTAGTGAAGAAACAATAACCCAGCCAAAACGATGAAAAATTATCATAGGATCGTGCTGGATGCATTCCAGTTTAGCATTTCCCTACCTTTCTGATAACCCTATAAGAAGTCATATAAAAAAAAATATTATTATTTTTTAAATCAGATATTTCTGTATCTAATAAATTTAAATTTAATATTATTTAAAAATTATTATTTTTGAATCAGTTCCTGGAATATCATTATTTCCTTGCCTCTATATGGGTCTGCTTTACGTATCACATTATGGGCCTTATTTTTGGGCCTTTTGGCCTCATTCCTAGAAAGTGCTACTTATTTGTAAGAGAGTGCAACATTCCTCTTGTTTTCCCTCGCAATTTCAGGAACGTTCTTCAGCAGCAATGGCGGCAGTAGCAAGCGGCGGAGTTCAGACCTCGCGAATTTCCGACGACACGGTCTTCTATTCCCTCTATCCGGATTCCTCCCTCTCCAAATCTCCGTCTTCGACCGCCTCCACAACTTTACTGGACGAAGAATTTTCGGCTCTTCATCATCAGATCCTCAACTCTATCGCTCCCTTCATCTCAGACTACATCTGGCAGCACGAACCCTTTCATCTCTCCGTCTCTTCCGACCCAATTCCACACTTCCACGGAAAAACCCGTTTTGGAGACAACCTCGAAGATGAGTGGTTCGTTGTGTTTCTCCTTTTCCATGTATCCCGCGCTTTCCCTTCTCTCTCTATACAAGTTTTCGATTCCGATGGACAGTTTCTACTCATTGAGGCGGCTTTCTCTCTTCCTCGTTGGCTGAATCCTGAGACCAGCGAAAACCGTGTGTTTATCCGTAACGGAGCGCTTCATACTATCCCTAAGAAGCAGTTTCCTTCTAACCCCACTTTACTGGAGGCTTTGAAGATCTTGTCCGGCGGCGTCCATAATACCCGAGCGTCGGATTCTGTCCAGGCCGCGATTAGCCGGAGAGTAGCAGATTATCCTGAGAGGGCGTTGAGGAACACGCACCGGGTCACGGTTCAAGTTCCTGTTTCGGTTGCTTGGGTCCTGAAGCACGAACCTTGCCTGATTTCTTTGGCCGTGGAGGGGTTCTACGACCGGGACGTCGACTCCATGAAGTTTGCGGCAAAGATGGAAAAATTTCTTGAAAGAGGTAAAGAAGAGATGGTGAGAGTTTCGGTGAGGATGTCACGTGCCATGTATGCCCAATTGGTGCAACAGAAATTTCAGGCGCCAAAGTGCTATCCGATGCCGAAGAGAGCAGATAATATGAAGGGCTTCCTGGAAGCTGAATTGGGGATGAAGATCGCTTGTGGGTTCGAAATGATTTACCAAATGAGAAAGCGGACAGGGTCTGAAGGGAAAGGGAGTACCTGGGAAGTGTATAAAAAGTCTTTGGAGAATAGTGGGTACTTTAAAGGGCTTCTTCCTGGTTCAAAGGAGTACCGTATGCTAATGGAAAATGCAGAACAGTACTATAGACAGGGTGCTGCATTTTCTCGGACGAGGTAATGAAGATATGCTTTATTTATTTATTTGTTCGTCACTGTTAGATTATATTGTTAGCCACACGCTTAGGTAAAATGAAATCATTTCAACGAGGAAAGAGCTACTTGCTTAGTTCTACTAGAATGAGTTCCAAGTGAACCAGTTGCTGCTTCCTGTCTCATTAGTTGCATGAGTAATAATTGGGTATCAGTTGTAGTTAATGGTTAACGAATCTGAATGTTTTTGCCAACTATCCTGCTGCTGTCACCTCTTATAGTTTGATGTTTTACGATGACGGGTTTCAGTCTGATGCACTGTTTTTCTAAATTTTGTTGAAAGATAGATTCTTTATGATTGGCCACAAGCAAATCGACTTAAACTTTTGTGTTAAAGGACATGTAGTTTATGGTTATTAGAAGATAGTGTTGTTTATTTTTTCTTTTGATTTGGAGTTTATGTCAGGTCTTTAGCATAATGGCCATTCACATATTATGAACCATTCCAAAAAAAATAAAAAATGTACCAATTGTGACTGCATCTTTTAATGCAACATCTTTTTGCAATTGCACAAGATCAACAACTAAATTTTTTGTTATGTATATGGTTTACCAAGAAGCTTAAAGAATCAATCATGTCAAATGGCAATTGCGTTCTATTCTTACATACTTCCAGGGGAAGAAAACAAAAACTCTTTTTTTTTCTCTTTTTTTTATATTCTTTGGATCTCCTTTGAATATACGACAGTTCAAGGGGTGCTGATCGAAGAAAAAAGTTTATAATAAGTTGTTAGGAAGGAAAGCAATGGACGTTCTGTTACTTACATCAAATTTCTGTTTATTCCTTTTATTACAGTGAACTGATGAGTGCACCTGTGAGGCGGATTGATGAAATTCTTTCCTTACCGCACTCCAGCAATGACTTCAAAGATCTTGAGGTTCCTCCTTCAGATGATGATGGCTGGCTCTATAATGGAGAGAGTGAGTTAAACTCAGCCTTGGAAGAGAGACAGAAGGAGATGGACCTGTATGAGTCACAATGTAGAAACAACCAAAAATCAAAAGAACAGAACAATTCTTGTCCTTCTTCCTGCTCCCAATTAGATGATTTTAATTTTGGTGACATAGCCAAATCTATGCAAGCTTTTGTGCAGAAGGTTTCTAGCTTTGAGGGAGCAGAAATTCCTGAAAACAGGTACTTCCTTTTTCTTGATTAGTTGTTCTACTGATAATCATTATCATCATTGTCATCCTCATCCTCACCATCATCATCGTCATCGTCTTCATTGTCATCATTGTCCTCCTCATCCTCACCATCATCATTATTGTCACCGTTGTCGTTCCCTTATGTATGTTGCTGCAACTTGGATGTTGTTCAAATAGTATAGAAAGGTCAATTGTACTCTGTCATCCAGAAAACTAATTTGGATATGTGGAGTTCACATTGAACATCCCAAATGCATGTCTGAACTGTGGCTGGCTAATTGTCCTGGTTTTATTTTAATCAATCAGTGATCGTAGCTGGGAGAAGACTTGTTTAGAATGACTAGTTTGTTGATATGCATTCTTTTTAAGATGTTGTTTGTTTGCCCTTTCTTGTGTTATTTCTCTATTCTGTTTGGATTTCGATTAAAATAATTACACATTTCATGATATTGTAATAAAGTCTAAATTTTGTGGAGAAAAGAAAAGAGGCCTGCTCTTCTCTCTTGCATTTCATGTATGTTGCTGAACGGTAGACAAATGTTATCAATTTAATTGTCTTGTTTTGCATTTGAAGGGACTCAAAGGAAGTGGACTTTGATGTTGAACACTTTCTAAAAGAGATGGAATCTGTAGTTGGCCGTATGGGTGAAGAAGCCAGTGCTACTCGTGTGGGTTCTGATGAAGGCAACAGTTCTGCATCAGATATGGATTTTGGTATTTTTAAGCTAGTCTTTCTTCCCTCTCCCTCTTTTCTGGTGATAAACTAGACTTGAGATTTCTTATAATCTATTCTTTGTGATGCTTTGGTTTAAAAAAACTGAAAAGAATTTCTTTTTGGTTTGTCTAAGCTTCTCTGGACATAATGATGCTTGATATAAGTTTCTTCCACTGAAGAACCCTTCTGGCTGCATTTGTAACACATTGGGCTGTGAAAAACTTAATATTTTCCTGTCGGCTCGCCCCAAACTAACCAAATATTTTGCATTGGGAATATACTATATCACAAGGGAATTTCATTAATTTTCTTTCTATTAGAAAATAGCCATTTTTAAGTCTGAAAGTATATGGGGAGAAATGAAATTTCACTCTCCTATGCATGCTAAAGATAAGTTGCCTGCGTCGTTTTAACTTTTTTTCTACAAGGCCAAATTACGTTCCCTTCCACAATACTGATGAATTTGCTATTACGGAGCATTGGCAGATGTAGGTGTTCATTATATGCATTGGTGCACAGACTCCTGTTTTCGAATTAAAATTCTGCATCTATGTTCTTTCATTTGTTTCTGTTTTCTCTGTGTTGTAAAGCTTTTTCAACTGTGCAGATGACTCTGATGATGAGAGCAATGTTGGAGATGAAAACATGGAGGATTCTTTCATGGATTCATACTCCAATGCATTGAACGAGGAACTGAAGCCAACTTCTCTCCACAAAAGTTTTGTTCGTGCAAATGACGAGCCCTCTACGATTGCTAACAAGGTCAACATAATCTTACACAAACTCTTCAATTGAACTTCTTCCATGAATTTAATTTGCTACATTAGTCCTGAGATAGTTCTCAACTTTTGAATGTCATGATGGATCTTCAGGAGCAAGGAACGTCAGCTGCCTCCAATGATATAGAAGAGGATTTCGCCCCTGTAGACGTGGATGTAAATCTCGTGAAAAGCCTCCTTGATTCCTTCTCTTCTCAACAGGGGCTCCCTGGCCCTGCGTCAAATTTGCTTGGGCTCATGGGTTTGCAGCTTCCAGAAGATTCAAATAAGGGCAAGTGAGGTCTTCTCCCCTCCCTTCCTGCAGCCACCATAGCTGAGCAACATGTGCTGGTCAATTTATGTAAATATTTGGAACGACCTTCTCCACTGTCGTCCAGATCGCCTGTACTGTCTTGTATTAGGCAACACATTTACGGAAGGACTTGTTTAATTTCTGTTTTCTTGGGTTTAGTTCATAGTCTTTTAATTTGTTTTTCGTTTATGTTTGTTCATGGTTCGTTGATTGTGTACTTTGTTTCTGTTATTTATATTTCGATTAATGCTAGCAAAAAAAAAAAAATCTTTAGTGGGATGAACTGAACCCAATTGATCAGAGTCGATTTCAGCGAGTACTCTGTGCGTATATGAGATTCTTGGTAAGCTTTATGATGTCATTCTCCGTTAACAGTTACCACTTACCACACATAAATCCGACTGTTTCTATGGTCTACTCGGGTTAAAAACAAAAAAAACTCTTGATAAACAGGCCGCTTTATCACTACCCAGGTGCTCTCTTTCTTCAATTAATAAACCGTGGATCAATGACGTGAGATGGCGAAAAACCAGTTCGAATTTGGGTTTGTTTAGTCTTTTCCCTTCCCAAGATCATGAGCAAAGTCGCACTGAGTGAATTCCACGATCCCTATCGTCCGTTGTGTTTATTTCTTTGTTACTTGCTCAAAACAAAGACCGGACTAGATGCATGAATTATTTCCTGTCTTTAGAGAACCAACTCCTTATCTCTCTATCAGAAACCAATCGTCTTGAGCTGCTTTCTGGTGGGTTTGTAGATTGTTGCAGTCTGGGAAGCTCAACATGGTGGCATCTAATGTCGTTGATATGGTGAAACTTGAGCTGCCTCTTGAGGAAGGAGAACCTCTTCTTCTGTGCCAAGATGCCAAAGTTGGGCTTGTTCTTGTGGATATCATCAATGGCTTCTGCTCTGTTGGAGCTGGGAACCTGGTAAAAGAAACTTCCTTGTCTACCTTGTGTTTGTTTATACAACCAGCTTCCATAATCAAATGAAGAACTAACAATTTCAATTCTATGCTGAGAATTTTGGTGGTACTTTTTCCTGATTTAGGAACTCTTCAGTGTCTTTTTCTGTGTGATTGCAGTCTTAAAGATATTTCTGAATTTCCAAGTTGTAACTTCAAATTGGCTTGAGGAAGAGCTAGTTTTCTCAGAGTGATTGTTGGGGCTTTGTGAAAATTTGCAGGCACCTACTGAACCAAACAAACAGATATCAGGGATGATAGAGGAGTCTGCAAGATTGGCTAGGTTGTTCTGTCAGAGGAAGTGGCCTCTTCTTGTCTTTCTTGATACACATAAACCCAATAAACCAGAGCCGCCCTATCCTCCTCACTGCATCAGTGGGTCTGGAGAAGATGATCTAGTCCCTGGTACTTGATTTTCTTCGCTTTCTCTCAAATCTTTGCTTCGCTTTCACTTTCTGATCATTACCCAAGTGAAAGATCCGATCATGTTCCAGTTTCTGGCAGTGAAAACCTTCTATCTTACTGGGTCACCCTTATTTCTGGGATCTGCAGATCTCAAGTGGCTAGAGAAAGAGCCAAACGTGACAATCAGACGCAAAGATTGTTTTGATGGATTCATTGGCTCAATGGAGTTAGATGGTTCCAATGTCTTCATGGATTGGGTCAGAAACAACGAGATCAAAGTGGTAAGAAATCTATACTCTTTCAGATTTCATATCAGTTTATTCCAGAGGAAACTGTTATCAAAACAAGAGGAACGAGTGAGAATTTTTCTACAGATTAGGAATCAGCATTTGATTTTTCAAAGCTAGTTATACTTCCCTGTGTTCTTGCTTTTACCACCGTTATCAAACAGCTTAAGAAAAGAATAGGATACAGGGATTATTTGTTAATTTAAAGTCTGATTATCCATGACTGACTACTGTTGCAGCTTTTGGTGGTGGGAGTGTGCACTGATATCTGCGTACTGGATTTTGTGTGTACTACATTATCAGCCAGAAATGCAGGTTTCCTATCTCCTCTAGAAGAAGTTGCGGTGCACTCACCCGGTTGTGCTACCTTTGATTTCCCTGTTGAGGACGCCAGAAGTATCAAAGGAGCTACTTCCCATCCCCAGGTGGTCTCTCATCTCCTGGTCCAGGCCAGGCTGCTCTTTTGGTATCGAGTCAATACCTCTAAAATTTAATACTGTGTCAGTATATTTCTTGTTTCACATATAAAAATGCTAAAATTTGATTTATAACTGTATCAATCTCGAGTTGTCCATGTTAAAATCTAATACATATCACTCAATACACTAACAAGTATCGGTGAAACCGGTAACAACAGTCCAGGCCGGCTGGTTTCATCATGAATTCATTTTTTCAAAAAAAAAAAAACAAAATCTTGTAATCATTGTACAAGTGGTGCTTTTCATTTGATGTGCATGAGGCACAAAAGATAGTTTTCTAAGATTCCTGTTTTCCTTCCTAATGGATTAATGCTGAATTTAGTGCAGAAGAGTAAGACAGTAAATTTTTTTTTTTTTTTGTGTATATGAAGGCACTGATGCATCATATTGGCTTATACATGGCCAAGACAAGAGGAGCTAAGATCGTCAGCGAGGTGATGATTGATGGATCGGAGTGAAGGAGTTGGATTACACGTTTTGTTTTAATAATTATTTGTTAAGATTTGAGCTTATTATACAAGACTTTGTTGAAGATAGCAAGTTAATTGAATATTAAGAATGTTTATGTGATTAATGTATTATCTACAAACTTTCTGGACTCAACTGCTGCTATTCAGGTTATATTGTATGACACTATGACTGCTCCTCTGTTATCTCTGATTCTTTTGTAAATTCTTTCAGGCATGGATCTCAGTATCAGCTATTGTAGAGCCCTATAAATCAGATTTTTCAGCAGGGCTGTGAGTATATTTTATACAATATATGCATTTGTTTGATATTTTTTTGGTTTTGAAAGTATTGATATAAAACATTATCTTTTTCTTTTTTTTTTTTTGGTTTTGTCTGGTATAATTTTTCCCTTTTCACGAATTTTTTTGGCTCAGCCACTCGACATAAGTATTAAGCATATATGGTGGAAATGTATTGATTTTGATTTTTGAGAGTCTGCCAACTCTCAATACACCTTATCTTAATACATGGTTGGACTAGTCTTTAGTCCTCTTTACACAACTTAGGGTGACAGTGAGGCAGGTTTTGTGGGCAACCCATCTTGCCCTCCATAAGAGGTTGCAATTGTTCCCTACAAGGCAGGAATGAGGCGAAATCTAAAAATCTGCATGGGTTTTTCAATCTCAAGATTAAAATCGACCCCTTTGTGTGGTGGGTGGGATTGCAAAATAAGATAGAATTGAAAAACAGACCTCAATGGTAGACGAGGTAAAGAAAAGGATGCAGGGTGGGTGGAAAAGGAGGGATGGAGCTGAAAATCCAACCCTCTTGTGGGGGTAGAAACTGATTTATAGGGAGATGTTGGGTTTCTTAAAACTTAAAGCTGCCATCCTTCACAGTTCTCAACTCTTTTGATCAGAGTATTTGATTTTCTAAATGTCACCACACAACACAGAAAGGAAGTTGAGGAGCCCTTGAAGTGATAACTGAAGAAATCTGAGAAGTGAAATAGACATTACAAATGGGTGAACAAATTGTTTGCAGTTTACCTACAGTTTTTGGCCAATCTTCTGACGCAGATTCTCCTTCATGGATGAAGGCTGATGACTTGCCTCCTGGTAAGTGAGAGGCCATCTTATGAAATGTTTATGCTGTAAACAGAGATTGCTTCGTCATTTAATGAATCAAATAAGGGCTCTATCCTATAAAAGAAGTCTTGGCAAACGAAGCACTTAGTGAAGAGGAAGCTGTCTCAGGGTGTAACATTTCATATATTTTTTTTATTATTATTTTGGTATTTTGTATCTGTTTCGTCTGATTGTTTTTTAAAGTATTCCAATTTTATTTATTTACCTGTTAACTATCTGAGTAAATGGGTAAACGAGTAAATAAACAAAAATATTAAAAATTTGACATTCTTAAAAATTAGAAGAAAAAAAACATAACAACATGTGTATATTATCATATAGTAATAGAAGTTCTTTGTTTATATTATCATTAGGGGTGGCATCGAACCGAGCTGAGTTCGAACTTGCCGAGCTAGATTTAAATATTTCGGGCTCGAGTTCGAACCTAGGCTCGAGCCTAAAATTGTTAACGAGTTCAAACCTAATAATTTTAATTGAATTCGAGCCAAGCTCGAGCTTCAACATTCATTTAATTTTTTTTAAAAAATACATGTTAAATAAATTGTATATAAAATCATATATAAAATTATATATATATATATAAAATTTGGAATGACCTCTACTTAAAATCGGGCATAAGGGTGGCATCGAATCCAGTTGAGTCCGAACCTTGTTCAAGCCGAGCTTGATTTAAATATTTTGAATTTGAGCTCGATTGACCCTAGCTTCGAACTTAAAATTGTAATCGAACTCGAGTTTAATAATTTTAACCGAGTTGGAGCTCGAGCTCTAGCTGCGTTCGAGTTTAACCTACATTTAATACTCTATATAAAATATATGTCAAATAAATTATATATAAAATTATGCATACATTTAAAAAAAAGAATGATAGGGGAGGTTCAGGATTGAATTCAATAATGGATTAGAACGCATTAATATTAATCTTTTTTACTCTAAATGTTGTCTAGCTTATTTTGTAATTTTTGAATTTGGCCATAAATTTACTATGGCCTCCTTAGTGCCTCTAGTTGAAAATTTATATTATAGAAAAAACTATAAATATTTTTCATATGATACATATTTCCAAAAAGCCTTTAAATAAAATCCTATTACTATTAGTGATTTATTAGAAAATTACAAGAAATATTTTAAAATTTTCTTAGGAAAATTAAATGGACCTCTTATTGTCTCTTCTAGGGAAATAAATAAAAATTAATAATCAATCTAATATATTACTATACTTATCGATAAATTTTTAATCAAATAAAATGTTAAACACAAAATTGCTATGAAATTTGCCTCATGCTAAAAGTATTATAGCATCAACTGTCAAATACTTATTCAAAAAATTTCTATATGGTTTTCTAGCCCATCTTGCCAGGAAAATCTAACCTAGAAAATTATATAATTTTTTAATAAGAATTTTCAATTAGAAAAATATTTACAAAAAAATGAGACACTAATAGTCAGGAATGACGCCGAGGGAACCAGTAGTGCCGACGAGAAACTTTCGTCGGGGATAACATCTGCAATGGAGGCGGCGACAACGAAAACAAAAGCAACGGTAGACGAGGGAGAAGAAATCGAGTGGCGGCCACAAAATCGGTTGGGACGGAAAGGTAGAAGGCAGCCGACGAGGTAGTTGTCGACGGCGACAGAAGCGGCCGGAGGGGCTCGGCGGTGATGAGGGGAGGAAGAATTCCCCCCCCTCGCTCCGCTCGGCGGTCCGGTCCCGACTCACCCGAATTCCATGCCGACTCATTAAATTAACGAGTCGACTTGCCAGCTTTTGAGCCTAACCTTGATTTGGTCGAGCCGATCCCAGATCTCGAACTCAGCTCGAGATTTGGGTATACCGAATCGAACCGAACCGGAATCGACCCAAGCTCGAGCCACTCACTAGCCGACTTGGTTCGAAGCCACCCCTAATTATCATATAGTAATTATATTAGAATACAACTCAAACTAATTCTTTTGTATCATAGCTCACAAAAGTAGGAATAATGCAATTGTTACTATTATATAATTACTCTTCGAAGGAAAGTATTTTTTCACATGAATGAGTTTCATTCGTGTATAAATTAGTCATTATGTGAGTTAACTTGTGATTTGGACTAGTGACTTGCGTTTTGGTGGAGGAATTGTCGTCTCTATTTTGGGCCAATTTCTTTGACTAATCCCAATTCTAACTTTTGGACTTGGGGAGGTTCTCTAATCCATGATTTAATACATAGTTTTTTTACTTGAAATGGAACCTAATTGAGGTCCTAAATTTTTTAGTTGAATCGCTACATTTACCTGTCCAATGACCCGACTCAGTCCGAGTTTTAGAGGACTCACCTGTGGTAAAAAGGTTAGCTTCAAATCCCCTTATCTGGTTTAAAGAACTCGAGTGTCAATCTCATCCCTGTCTATTGTGGTATTTACAGTAAGGCCACTTCCAAAAGTCAAGGAAGTGTCATTTTCGTAAAAAAGAAAAAAAAAAGGTGGCAACCAGTGATTGAATCTTTGTACTCTACGAGGCCCCACTCGGATCCAGTTTGTTTTGTCACTATCGCAAAATACGGAGAAAAGGCCAACCTTTCTTGTCGTCCTCCTTTTTCGTAACGGGAAATGAAGGGGCGGTCCGTATCGGACGTGTACAGTATCGTTTCGCTTATGCTTTGTCGGTCTTCGATTTCCTGTCAAATCTATTTCTCCCTGTTTCGTACCTGTATCAGAAGCTCTGTCGCCGGATTTGGGTTCCGCAAGAAGACCGATACGTATCGGCCTAATAATCATGCAACCCAGATTTTTTATTCTCTCGGTTTTGTTAAAAATAAATAAAAATTGCGACTTTGCTCGACTGTGAGATGACGTACTTTTTTATCGATTCCGATCGTGAGACGTGGACCGCAAGTTGAAGAAAGGCGGAAACGCGATTCTTTGACTGGTTTTTTCGGTTCTGGGATTTGAGTAGGAAGCAGCAGAAAAGAGAACCCTTCTCTGCTGTTTTTCCATTGAGATCAGGTGGACTGAATAGGGTGGAAAAAGATGGAGTCATCGCATGCGATTGATCTGTTGAAGAATGAGTTGCCGTTCGAAGATGATGAAGAGTTGGTTTTATCAGAAACTCTCAGGGCGGGTCTCGTTCTTGTCGACATTGTCAACGGCTTTTGTACCGTTGGAGCTGGGAATCTGGTACTGGTGTTGCATTTTTCTGTATTGGTTTTTGTTTTGAATGGGTGGTTTACGTTTTCGTGTTGTCGTTTGTCATTTGCGACATGGGAGAGAATTTTTTTTCTGTTAGTTTGTTCGTTATAGCTGTGATTATTTCTACCAGTGAATCTTGTTTGATAGATTAACTGACTGTTTCGATTCTCCCTGTGCCGTTTTTAACTGATAAACATTTCTTTTTCGGTTTCAGACGAATACTGTGTTTCAGTTTTTGGAATTTTGTGTGCTTGTTATATTGTTGTTGTGTACTTGTTTTGTTTCAATCTGACAAAACTTGTTCTTATGTATCTATTGAATTGTCTGAATGAAAGATTTTTTTCGAACTTTTTCAGTTCCTTAATGAGACCGTGGTTGGGTTAGCAGGTTTTAATTTTTAAAACTTCAGCAACTGGAACGTTTTCGCCTTCATTTTTGGATTGGAATGACCTGTACTTGTCAGTGTTTCTCCTTCTCATTAAACTATCAAAGGGTTAACTTGTGCATTTTTTCTTTCCTTTTATTAATCAATTCATGAATTCTTTATTCTTTTAAGCAATCTGTAGCCTTCATTTTGTTTTTATTCCAACTGAGGTATTAGTCATTGACATTATTCTGGAGATTTTGGCTCAAAATGGTAATGGTTCTCCATCCGACTTGCTTTTCTTTTCTATGAAGACTACTTTGAAAGTCTCATGTTCCATTTCCAACAGTGCCCAAGTCAATCTTTTTTGGTGTTAATTATATTTTTCCTTTCATGGATCAAAATTGGTGAGGATCAGAAAGAGTTCAGTTTCAGGGCCAGGATGCTGTAGATGAATTTGATCCAAAAGTCCCTGCACTCTTGATGTTTTGGATGGTCACCATTTACTAGTTTTTTTTTTGGTTGTTCAGCATTCCCTCTGCTTTAATGAGATATGTTGGTCTTCGATCTTGACAAAAAGGATGATTCTGATTATTTGCAGGCTCCAACAGAACCCAACAAGCAGATTTCATTGATGATTGAAGAGTCTGTAAATCTTGCCAAGGAGTTCTCCAAGAGAAAATGGCCTATTTTTGCTTTTTTAGATACCCACTATCCTGATAAACCAGAGAACCCATATCCACCTCATTGTATAATTGGTTCAGGAGAAGAAAATCTGATTCCAGGTAACTTTTTTTTTAAGGTTATTTCTTAACTCCTTACAGTTTTATGGAAACAGTTGTCTTGAACATGACATTTCCTTTCACTTTTCAACATGAAATTACCTTTTTGTGGTATATTCCTGATAGCTCTTGAGTGGTTGGAGAAGGACCCAAATGTTACATGTAGACGTAAAGATTGCATAGATGGGTTTATTGGAGCGATAAATGAAGATGGATCAAACACCTTCATCAATTGGGTGAAGACAAAAAAAATTCAATTAGTACGTATCTCTTGCTTTTCATTTTTCTCCTTAGAAAAGATTAGAAAATCGGTTCTTTAGATACTACCTAAGCAAAAAAAATTCCATTATTTCTCTGGTTTTTCTAAAATCAGAAATTTTTGTAGATTTTGGTGGTAGGAATTTGCACAGATATCTGTGTGTTGGATTTTATCTCCACAACCATATCTGCAAGGAATCATGGTTTGGTTCACCCACTGGAAGAGGTTGTTGTGTATTCACATGGATGTGCTACCTATGATCTCCCAGTTCATGTTGCAAGGAACATAAAAGGGGCTCTTGCTCACCCCCAGGTATTATAAAACACTCCATAAATTATTGCTGAACCAGGTTTTAAAACTGCCGAGATGCTCATTTCCTATGCTGGTTTGAACATTAGTTCTTTAGATACCTAGGCAAACATGAAACGAATCATCCTTTCATTACAGTTCCTTTTTCAAGTAAGAAAGTTGAATCCTCATCAATCTTTTCTTTCCTTCTTCGCAAGTAATGAGGAAATGTTGGAGTGTAACATCATAGTAATAACTCCAATTCTGCTTATATAAAAATATCTTCCAGTAAAGCCACTATAAATGGCAACATATGGATGGATGTCTCAATGCTAGAACCAGGTAATTTCTTACATTTTTTCTGCATCTCTGTGCAGGAACTGATGCATCACTTTGGTCTTTACATGGCCAAGGGAAGGGGCGCGAGGTTAGTACAACAAGTCAAGATAGATTCTTTATCGTTGCCATGATTCGGGTAAGATGACTAGGTGTATTATTCGAATATGCTTAGCATATACTCTCTCGCTCCTGTTCTCTGTTTTTTTTCTTAATAAAAATTTAATGGAATCTATAGAAGAGTACTTTTTTTCTCTTTGTTAGGAACATACGGTTCAGTTTGAAATTATGTGTTGGGATCCACTGTAAAGGATTGTGACTCTGGTTAAATTCAATATATTTTCTGATTTATTAGCTCTGAGTTTAACTTGAGGAGGGCATGGAGGAAAACTTACAAATGGAATTGTTTATCAATAGCCAAATATACATTTCGGATGCCTTGTTCACTTGGAATGTGCATCCCTGTTGGGATGGTAATACATTGGGTTCAACCAGGACCCTGTTCATATTGCCCTGTTTATGCTTATGTTTGTTCTCATCGATCGCTATTGTTGACTGTTCAAAAGAGGCAAAGAGAACTTGTTTAGCTATTTTCATCGGCTAAAAAATTACTTGGAATAAAGTAAAAGATCTCTGAAGGCTGATATATAAAATAGCTGTTAGCATGAGCCAACGAGCTTGTCCATTGCAAATTTCGAATTTCTTCATTCTAACACCACTAGGGGTGGCTTCGAACCGACCCGGCTCGGTTCGATTCGTCATTTATCGAGCTTGAGCACTGAAATTGGCTCGTTTACCTTAACGAGCCGAGCTCGACCGAAGCTAAGTTCGGTTCGTCGGCTCGCGAGCTGACTCGAAATGAGTCGGATGGGTATGAATCGGTAACGGGATCGCGAGCGAGAGCGAGGGGGGGAGGGGAATTTTTTCCTCACCCCTCGTCACCGCCGACCCCTCCCATCAGTTGTTGTCGCCACTTCTACCGTCGTCGTAGCTGTTCGCCGACGTCTATACCGCCGTCGCAGCTGCTCGTCGGCCACCTCTGTGGCCGTCCGTTCGATTTCTTCCTCTCCTTGCCGTCACTTCTGTTTCCGTCACCGCCGCTTCCGTCGTCGCCGACTTCGTCGTGACCGTCATCCCCGACGATAGGTCCTCCCCGGCGCCGTAACCCCCTTCCCTCTGAGTCGTCTCGGCAGAAAACTAGAACAAGGGAGAAATAATCTCCCCCTTCCTCGCGAGAAGATGATCTCGCACGTGCGAGATCATAAAATAAAAAAATAAAAAAAAACTTTTTCCTCTCGAAAAAATTAAAAATAAATTTTATAGAAATAATTTTCTATAAACTATTAGTGTCTCATGTTTTTTAAAACATTTTTGTAATTGAAATTTTTTATTAAAAATTATATAATTTTCTAAGTAAGATTTTTCGTACCAAGATGGGGTAGAAAACTGTATAGAAAATTTTTGAATAAGTATTTAACAGTTGATGCTGTAATACTTTTAGCATGAAGCAATTTTCATTGCAATTTTGTGTTTGATATTTTATTTAATTAAAAATTTATCAATAAGTATAATAATATATTAGATTGATTATTAATTTTTATTTATTTCCCTAGAAGAGACAATAAAAGGTCCATTTAAATTTCCTAAGAAAATTTTAAAATATTTCCTATAATTTTTTAATAAGTCACTAATAGTAATAAGATTTTTTTAAAGGTTTTTTTGGGAATATGTATCATAGGAAAAATATTTTTAGTTTTTCCTAGAATATAAATTTTTATCTAGGGGCACTAAGGAGGCCATAATAAATTATGGCCAGATTCAAAAATTACAAAACAAGCTAGACAACAATTGGAGTAAAAAATATTAATATTGGTGCATTTTAATCCATTATTGAAATTCAATCCTGAACCTCCCCTATCATTATATTTTTTAAAAATGTATGCATAATTTTATATATAATTTATTCAAAGCCACCCCTACGTGCGAGATCATAAACAAGGAAAAAAAACTCTTTGTCCCTTCCTCATGGCTCTTAAATAAATTGAAAAGATATTTTAGTAGAAATACGTTTCTAGAGAATATTAGTGGTTTTTTCAATAAATGTTGAAAAGACATTTTTAATAGAAATATAGGGACCATTAGTGCCTCATATTTTTTCAAAATATTTTTCTAATTATAAATTCTTTTTAAAAAATCTTATAATTTTCCTAGTAAGATTTTCTTGCCAAGATGGGTTAGAAAACCATATAGAAAAATTTTGAATAAGTATTTGACAGTTGATGATAATACTTTGAGCACGAGGCAATTTTCATAGCAATTTTGTGTTTGACATTTTATGTGATTAAAAATTTATCGATAAGTATAATAATATATTAGATTAATTATTAATTTTTATTTATTTCCTTAGAAAAGGCAATAAGAGGTCCATTTAACTTTCCTAAGAAAAATTTAAAATATTTTTTGTAATTTTCTAGTAAGTCTGTAATAGTAATAGGATTTTATTTAAAGGATTTATAGTTTTTATTTGGGTGATTGTAAATTGATAGTGATATTTTATTTAATTTTGTTGTGTTTGATTATTGTATGGAGTTTATTTATAATGTTATGCAGTGTATGGAGTGTTTAGATTATTTTATGGAGTGTATAAACAATTTCATGAAGTGTTTATGGAATGTATAGACAATTTTATGGAGTGTTTATGCAGGTATTGTGTATATTGATTATGCCCAATTTTAAGTAAAGGTCATGCCGAATTTTATACAAGTATTATATATATAGATTATGCTCAATTTTAAGTAGAGGTTATGCCCAATCTTATACACATATTATATATATAAGTTATGCCCAATTTTATGTAGAGGTCATGCCCAATTTTATGTAAAATCTATGCATAATTTTATATACATTTTATTCGATATATATTTTTTGAAAAGTTTTAAATGTATGTTGAGGCTCGAACTCGGCTCGAACTCCTTGGGCTCGAGCTCGATAACAATTTTAGGCTCGAGACGAGGCTCGGCTCGAAGCTCGGCTCTAAATATTTAAATCAAACTCGACTCGAACATAAGCAGGTTCGGGCTCGACTCAGCTCGGCTCGGCTCGATGCCACCCCTAAACACCACTATTATAACATTGAGCGGCTAGAGTGCTAATTGTGAAAAGTCTATTTCGGCATCAGAACAACTCATAATAGCTTGTTTAGAAGTCTGTCCAGTACCCTACAATGTTACTAACCAGTAACAATAATCCTAGATCAAATTTTGGCGACAAGGTTACAATGGTCAAAAGAGTGAAAAACCAGAGGTACAGAGCATAAGAACTCAACTAGTTGACTAACCGAAGCACAACAGAAGAAGCTTTTCATTTGTTGTAAGACGGGTGATGCTTGCATTCTTCATCCTATTTATTGGTTTTTCCTGTAAGGTGTACACTCTACTTGTATGTTAAGAGAGACTAAACCGATAAGATGTGTAGAAAAAGAGGCAAAACATAGAACAACTCTTTGCTGAAATTTCCATGCTCCAGCATATCAAGCAGGGACAGTTCTCTGCAATGGGAATCTTTCTTTTTGAGGTTTCTGCAATGATCTTATGTGCAATAAAAGAGTTTATTATAGCTACTTGTGTCATAGGGTAGAAAATATGAACAACTCTTTCCTCCAATTCATAGAGTAGTATATTTGTCTGCTCAGTTTTGTTGCAGAAAAGCTAGTTACACATCATATTATTAGAATGAGATTTTCCTTTTTACACGGGAGGCCAGATACCATGGGATCACCCTCCTACCACTTCCCCAATTGATGGGATGATTTGGAGGGTTCCACAAATCACATCCCCAAGAAAGAAAATATAATCTTTGTGCAGTTCTCATCCACCTTGCAATAATGTACTAAGTGCAATAGAAGAAAGTGGTTTTTTTGTGTAGGGAAGATGACAGAAAAGAAATATAAGTGGCTCTTCATTATAGTAGTTTATGTACAAACAAAGGGACTGTCATATGTACAAAGTTGTTATTTACATAAAAAGAATTCCATCTCATTTCCATAATATAGTTACCATCCATCAATTCAAACACTCCACTTGGGAGAGTATGTAGGGAGGAAAAGAATCAACAAATTAGTCACTCTCCGATCACCAAAAGATCTGGTGTTACAACTCCACAGCACTTTGCAGCATGCCTCCCTCACTCCAGTGAAACAATAGGCTTGTATTTTAGGTCTTCTGGAAGATGTAGTTTGCTTCAAATCTAACTAGCTTGGCATCTTATCATAAATGTTTTGGCTTCAATCATCGATTCACAAATTTAGATGCCACTTCTTTGAATTTCTTCCTTTTTTTATTTTTTTTTTCTATTTAAATTGTCCAAGTGAAAGCAAAACAAAGAAATTTTTTCAAGAGCCACCAAGCTGACTATAATCTTTAGTCCTGGTTTTCAGCTTGCTGCAGAGAAGAAAGCCACTCCTCCATGTACTTCTTGCTATCTGTACAACATATAATCAACTCTTTTATTTCTAAAGCTGGAATAATATGACTTTAAAAAAAATTAACTAGTGAAGAAACTGAAGTATTTCAAAAAAAAAAAAGCATAATAGTGACATTTAAAGCAAACTTGGAACTTAATGAAAGCAAATATACTAAAGTACATCAGAAATGCACTAAGCAAAGATAGCAAGTTAATTAGTATAGCATGAGAACAATTCCTTTACAGTATAGCATGAGAAGAAAGTATAGCAGCAGGAAGAGAGAAGAAAGAAAAAGAAACCTGATCATGTGCTGCCATGTTATAGCTCAAGCTAAGTTACCTGATACCAGTTTATTACATCAAAATACTGAAAATAACAATAAAGAAGGAAGCAACATATTGATATATACAAAGTATATGAAAGCAGCTATGCCTTCTTTGTGTGTGTCTCACCCTGTGGAGGAGTTCTCTATTATGTTTCAAGATATACTGAAAAAACTGGCAAGGGTGCTGCCAATAATTAATGTGATGGTGCAGTAGCTACTCTGTGCTGACCTGCTTCTCATGGCCTCGAAAACAAATATCTTTTACAACAAATTCAGGTGAGTTTCCACAGGACATTTTGCAAGAAACAATGAACCAATTGGTTTTGTAGTCAAAGGGCAAGAGCAAACTACATTCAGAGCTGTTGAATTATTGCATTCAAAATACTAAATTACTGAATAAAGCTAATGCTTGCTAGGAAAACAGAAACTCTGACATCCAACACGACTTTTGATCCGTAGTTTAAAACAACACCAAAGTTCAAAATAGAACGAAAGCCAAAAAATGAAAGGCACAGTCGGCCTGAAACAGTCTAAAAGTTGACACAGTAACTTACCAGCAGAATACCCATTTGCAAGATTTGAAGAGGCAATCGCACCCAAGAGCTGATTCTTAGAATTCTCCACCAACTCGTTACGACCACGTCCATAACAAGGAACTAACACAGCAAAATTGCCCTCTCCTTCATCATCGCACAGGAAACCAGGCGCGTGAGGCTCGAGCCATCCAATTGACCAGTCAGAGTCATCAGATTCTGACCCTGATAAGCACCCGCCGTCGGATGGGACCAAGACCAAATCATATTCTCGATCTATTCTTCGTTCTTCCCTGCTTTGCCACTTTCTTTTGAGCCTTCTAGACGTCGACCGCATGTTACTCCCCAAAACTGAAGGGAACTTCAACGAATCCAGCTCTCTCATGCCCAATCCCAAATCCGCCGAAGAATTTAATGGGGATCCAGCAGATACAGACGCTTCATGGTCCTTTCCTCCCCAAAGCCACCAAGAAAGACGGGTAAAAGCAATAGCCATACGCAGCAAGAATCCAACTGAATTGAATACCAAAAATGGTCTCGCGGAATTTGAGGTGTTATTCGGGAGTTCTTTTTTCCCGCTGATACAGGACTCGAGCAGAAAATTTTGTAAAGAATTGTAACAATCTCCTTTAAAAGACAAAACACAAAACTTTGAATTTAGAAATTATTCAAAAGGGAAACCAAACAAAAAACGAGAGAGAGGAAGATCCCGAATAAACGTGGTCAAGACTCCGAAGCTCCATTACAAAATCAAGGGACAAGTTAAACTTCTCGAACAATCCAATCGAAATAAAAGAAAGAGATGATATTTTCTTCCACCATTCATCTTCTTTTAAACAAATAAAACACTATACCAAAACAGTTCCTTTTTTCTTTAAAATGAAATGAAGCAAATTTACTTACAATAACAATACCGAACAACGACCATCCAAAAAAGCACTATGACGCACAAACAATCTTCAATCTTTTTCAAATCTCCAGCTGATTTCCAAAACCATAGCACCACAATCCATCAAAACACACAAGTTCTCAGAAGAAGTGAAAAAAGAAGAAGCAACTGTTCACTCTCCTCCCCCTCCCCCAAAAATAAAAATCAATATAAATTCACCGCCACTCACCTTCACACTGAAACGGGACAAAATCCTCTCTCCAACCCTTTGAATAAACCCAAATCACCAAATAAAACAAGAATCTCAAGAATCAACAAAGCTCTTCAAGGAGCACCAAATTACAAGCCTTTCTCAAAATTTTCAGCTACAAAACAAAAGAACTTCCTATCCTCCGCCAGGAAAACCCCTCCACATCGACTCAACGAGATCAACCACCGATCTCCCCCCTCTTCCCCCGGCTACTGACCCAAACAACAGAGAAATCTTCCAAAACCCGAAATTCGTACCCAACCGAAGTAAAATTCTCCGGAAAAAAAAGTTTGTTTCTGCACTTCAATTTCCAGGATAAAAAAAGGGAAAATTTATAGGACTACGAAGATCGGAAGAAACTTCTGCGTCCTGCACAGAGTCCCTTTTGCGAACGAGATACAATCAGTTGAAGACCGTCTTCGGCTTCTCCATTTATTAGCTCCGCCGCTTCGGAAACAGCTAAGGAAGATCTGACGGTGTACTTGTGGACAAGCGAAGGCTCGGTTGAGTCCAGCCGTCGGATCGTATTGCTGTAGCCCAATCATTGAAAGCGTATAAAATCCTATAAGAGAACAAGTTAAAATCGTCAAATATCTGCCACGTCAGATTTTCGGCGAGGAGCGAGACTAGAAGACAATTTGATGACATCGTATGTCGTGGACCAATCATTGAGTGTGAGCGGTACAGGCGGACGTCACGTGGCCACTTGCCCGAACTAGTTGAAAGTTTTAATACCAAATGACCAAGACGCCCTTCACCTAGGAAAGTACGAAACTGCCCTTGAACAATTGGTGTTGAGAGAATGCATCCATATAGGAATTGCAATTAAACATGGCTTTCTCACTATTATTCCTAATATTGAGGACTTTAGTAGGTGAAATATTATATAACAATTTTTTTATTTTTAACCTATTTTACGTAATATAACTATCGATGTAATACCGATACAGACTATATATTAGATAAAAAATTTAACGAGATCACGCATAGAGAAATCCTTAGATATAGCAAATCGTTTGTTGGTGATGGCGAATGATATCGGATATCACGATAGACTAGGTAATTTGTTATATACCATTTATTTGTCGAGATAAAATAATCGAGGCTATCCTTACTTGGATTGGAGAATTCTTCATAATAAAAAAAAAAAAAAAATTATTTTTCTTACAAATTTTAGAGTCAATAAAAAATAAATCGATCGAGTTTAGAATAAGTGAAGAAGCATAACCAATAAGATTTTAAAAAAAAATTAAATAAAATAATTTTAAATCTAAGTCTAACACATAGTTAAGCTGAAATAATTTACAACATGCATAATATGTATTTTATGTCTTTTAAATAATTAAATAAATATATTTTATTCAAAAAATTATGTTATTTTCAATCATGCCATTTTCTCTTTTGTCACTAAAATTAATATAAAAATCTAACTAAAAAATAAATGTAGAAAAATAAAAAATATTTTTTTAAGTCATTTAATTCATATTAGTAGTTAGATTAAAAACCATACATTAGAATAAAATCTAAGGATACCCCTCCTTCAAGCTTAGCTAAACGAAAACCAACAAATGGATATTGGAGCACCTAAAGAGAGGAGTGGCTCTTGAAGCCTTAGGGTATACACCCCATTACTTAGCTTTTTTTTTTTTTTTTAATTAAAAGTGGACCACATCACATCTTTGTCAAAAGAGTCTATTAAGGGTTGCCACAATTTCCTTTCAAGACAAAGAAAGGACATGAAATAGTTAATTTGGATTTTTCCAAGCTTAGATGATAACAGCTGCCACCTTGGATGGAGATATGTGAGGCTGATAGCTAACATAATCTCTAAATCATAAATATATAATATTTGTTTTCCTTAGTTTACTAAGTTGACAAAAAAATATTTTTCACATGTTTTTGTTTATGAACTTGTGACACATTAGAGTCAATTTATTTTATTAATACATGATAATGACATATATTATTGAATATTTATATTTAAAATGTTTACGACATTGTATTAGTTCAATAGTCACTCAAATGGTTGATTTTCATCCAATTTTGAGCTTCTTTTGGGGCAATATGGTGGTCATGGTCTCATGAACAAAGAAATAAATATAAATATTTATAAAATTAAAGACATTATAGTAGTTCAATTAGAACTCGATCGGTCGGTCTTCCGATTTAACGATTAGTCCAATTTTGAGTTTTTTTTCTTGTAATATTGTCACAAAGATAATTTCTTGTTGATCATTCCTCCTAATATCTTTCATTTCAAAAAATAAAATTAGAAAGAATAAAAAAAAATAATCAAACTCACAAAGATTTAGGGCATATTCATTTGTACAACAATTAAGTCTTATTTATGAAAATATGAATGAACCTTGAAAGAGGGCAAAGTTAGATAACTTGTTCATAGACCATGACCACCATATTTTTCACGAGCTGCAGCCTTCTTTGACCCATTTCTTTTCCCACGTATGGCCTCTTTCTTTTGAGATTGAGTCAAACAACATGAACCTAATGAGAACACAAATGAATAGGGATATTATCAAAAAAACTTGAATTATAAGATGTATAAAAAAATTAGATTTAAATATTTTTTAATTCAATTTTTTCAGTTTCTTCTTTTTTATAATACTTTAAAAAAATTATTTTTATATTATTCAGTTTTTATTATGAATCTAATTGTCAAAAATTAATTTAACATATAAGTGAACTATATTTTATGCACCTACAAGTAGAATATTAAATCAAATTGGGATAGTTTAGGATAAACTATTATTTATTTACATTTAATTTATGATACAAATACCTTGTGTATACTATAAAAGTTAGTTCGAATTCAAGGAATTCCGATAAGCCATTGGCAAAATACATCTTACATAGTAATTTTGTCGATAATAAGGATTACACTTTTTTTTCCCGTTTCCTCTTCTTTTAAGTACTTGCGAATGTAAATATTGTATCAAGACTTATATGCCTTTTGGCTTTTTTAAATGTCACTAGAGTAGTGATTTATTATGTGGATCTCACATTAATTGTTTAAACCATATTAAATGAGTTAGTCATTAATTTACATCATTTTTTTTTGTCGTATAATATGATTATATGGTTGCAAGTTCCATGATATTTTATGTATTTTTATCTATTAATTTATGTATTAAAAATAAAGAAAAAGAAGGTCGAACTCCAGTATACGAGTTCCAAAATTTAAAAAAAAAAATTATGTTATTTCCAATAATGTCATTTTTCCTTTTGTCACTAAAATTAATCTAAAAATCTAACTAAAAAATAAAAATAGAAAATTTAAAAGTAATTTAATTCAGATTAGTAATTAGATTAAAAACCATACACACTTAACTTAAAATAAACTTAATTCCATACACCCTTTAGAATAAAATCTAAGGAAGCCCTTCCTTCAAGCTTAGCCAAAGGAAAACCCTTTTTTATGTTTATTATCCAAAGGGAAACCAACAAATGGGGTTTGGGGCACATATAGAGAGGAGTGGCTCTTGAAGCCTTAGGGTATATACCCATTACTTAAATTTTTTAATTAAAAATGGACCACATCTTTGTCAAAAGAGTCTATTAAGGGTTGTCACTATTTCCTTTCAAGACTAAGAAAGGACATGAAATAGTTAATTTGGATTTTTCCAAGCTTAGATGATAACAGCTGCCACCCTTGGATGGAGATATATGAGGCTGCTAGCTAACATAATCTCTAAATCATAAATATATAATGTTTGTTTTCATTAGTTTACTAAGTCGACAAAAAAATATTTTTCACATGTTTTTGTTTATGAACTTGTGACACATTAGAGTCAATTTATTTTATTAATACATGATAATGACATATATTATTGAATATTTACAACATTGTATTAGTTCAATAGTCACCCAAACTGTCGATTTCTCTATCTGTCAACTCATCCAATTTTGAGCTTCTTTTGGGCAATAATTCTTGTTAATTTATAAAAATAAAAAAATTATAGTTCAATTAGAACTCGGTCGGTCGGTCTATCGATTTAAAGATTAGTCCAATTTTGATTTTTTTTTGGTAATATTTTCACCAAGATAATTTCTTGTATGATCTGATCATTCCTCCTAATATATTTCATTAAAAATAAATAAAAAGAACAAAAAAAAAAAATCAAACTCACAAAGATTTAGGGCATATTCATTGTACAACAATAAGTCTCATTTATGAAAATATGAATGAACCTTGAAAGAGGACAGAGTTTGATAACTTGTTCATAGACCATGACCACCATATTTTTCATGAGTTGCAGCCTTCTTTGACCCATTTCTTTTTTCTTTTTCCACTTTCTTCACGTACACGGAAGGTAAGTAGGGCCTCTTTCTTTTAAGATTTGAGTCAAACAACATGAACCCAAAGAGAAAACTAATCAATAGGGGTTTCAACGGATTCAGATATTATCAAAATACACGAAACTTGAATTATAAACATGGTGGATGCCTGAAAAAATTTCAGTTGTGTTTTCCCATCTGGTTGTGTAATTATTTTTAAAATTTAAATATTATTCGAACCCGAATCTTAATTTTTTTCTCTTCTAAGTGTTTCCTTATATTTTTTACATTCCAACATTTGTAAACTATGTTTTCGTATATAGCATCCAAATCCGTAAAAAAGAAGCAAGGTTTCACATGTAGATACCCATAAATCCAATAAATAATTATCAATGTCGATACCGATATTAAATAGATATTATTACCCTTTGAAATATTTCAGGATATAGTAAAGTATGATCATGGTATTCTGAAGAGCTTGCTAGAGCTAGAATCTAACTCAATCTCAAGGGATTATGGTGTTCAGACTCAGCTTGTTATTTCAGTACTATGATAGAGAAGAAAAAAACCTTCAGGCATATGATAGAAGAGGAGAAAAGAATTTCAAACTCACAGCAGCCAAATAATACAAAAGCAGAAACAAATTTGACTGTGTTTTCCGATTCAGCAGGTTGTCAATACTATTTACAAAAGGCAGAAGGTAGAACGGAAAAAACTTCTCACAAAGGGGAAAAGTTGGAATGCTTCTTACGATTCGGGCTTCTTTGTACTGATTTGAGCTTCATCAGCAGCAGCTAGTGGTACCCTATAATTCCTGGAGATCCACTTCCACATTGAGACACTATCGATTGTTCTACTCATGTACAACTGCCAGATAACAGAAGGAGAATAAATAACTCGGAAATCGGTATTGTTCCTATTATATTTCACATAAGCAGAAACTAACTGTGAGATAACCATGACTGTAGTGTTCCATAAGCAAAACTGACTTGTGTGATAACCATGACTTTAGTACTCCATAAGTAGCAATTGTATTTTGACTCATTAGGGTTAATTTAGTTTCTAAAATTTTTATACTTCATTTGTTGACCGAGACCATCAGTTTCTAACCACTAGTCACTTGGTCTCCAATGTTAAGGCACTTACTGCATGCTGTTTTGTCATGACTACTTTTGTGTACTACAATTTTTAAACCCTCATTTTTTATTTTTTATTTTTTATTTTGTGGAAAAAGTTTTTAAACCCTTGTTTGAAAACTTAACCTTGTATTATCTGTCTTAAACTGGTGATAAGGGGGAACCATCTAACAAGCTAATATACCAGGATATATATCATCACGCCTTTGTTCTATACAAGGACATTATCGTAATAAAGCTCTTCCTTGGCCAAGTTCAAAGGGGAATGAGACCATTTTTTTCAGTTTTGACCCATCTATTATGTTTAAGAACATATTTGTAGCATAGACAGTTGAAATTATTATTATCCTACCTCACTCCCCTCTCTCTGGAGTAAGTAACCACACTCTCTGTGGTTTCTCATCCTCCTCAAGTTATGAAGCCCGAAGAATTACACCAGCTTAAAAGTGGTACCTTAGTAGGCACTAGGACTAATTTTTTCTGCTTGAGAAGTTCAGAATTACTAGTTGGCTCTGTCATGAAAGGAAAATGTGTCCAGGATTCTGGTGTGTTCCTCAAAAATTCATGCTTGTTAGTACACATCTGCTCTCTGCCATGTTCTAATCTGCTTTCTGCTGTGTTTTTCTTTTATACACCTTTGGCTTCCTCAGTTTGCCTCAAGTCGTCTTTTTTACCCTTTCCTTGGACTTTGTTTGTTTTAACCCATGCAAGCCTCACAACAGTCTATTTAAGCAAAATTGAGTAGATCCAATTAAAATCTTTTTTCTCCTTTATTCTAGCCTGCAGAACCTACTATGGCGTTGACTGCACCTTCCTAGTTAGTCTTTATAGGGTCTTTTCAAACTATATTTGACTTGGGCTTTCACACTAATTAGGGATTTACTTTGTAGACCAACTCAATTGCAATGTCTTCCTGTTTCTTTTTTTATGAAAGATGATTTTATTAAGAGAGCCAGAGAAAAAAGGGGGAGTTATCCCCTAACAACAAGAAATTGCAAGGAAGCTCCCTGCTTAGCCAAACAATGGGCCACAGAATTTACTGATCTTGGGATGTGAGATAAAAAACAATCAAACAAGCTGACAATTTCCATAATTTCAGAAAAGGTGTCCCAATAACGCCATGAAAGCGCTAAGGAATGCTCATGCCAATAGATCACCACCTTAGAATCTCCCTCGATATGAAGTGTCCCAATGTCTTCCTGTTTCTAACTTCATGAAGTGATCATTTGTGTCTATATTGAGGGCATTATCTTTCCTTTTTTGCAATCTCACCTACTGTTCTCAAACCATGGAAAGTTTTATCAATCTTGAGAAGGCCTTTAATTGTGTCAATTGGCAACTTCTTGATGACATTCTTGAGCGAAGGGGAAGCGATGGCATTTCTGGATGAAGAGTTGCATTTCCTCGGCTTTACATGCTACATACTCCATCCTTATCAAATGCACTGCTCATGGTTATTTCAAGGGCAGCCAGGGGTATTTGTCAAGGGGAACCCCTTCTCCCCCCTCCTTTTCAACTTCATTGTTGAGTATCTCTCGTCTATGATTTACTCGGCAAAGGAAATTGGAAGGCTCTCACCAGTTGCTGGTCAACAGGAATTTGACATCCCACTTCTTCAATTCGCTGATGACACCCTTTGGACCAAATCAAACGAATAAAGGCTCTTCTTGGTCTTTTTGAAGTTACCTATGGGCAGAAAATCAGTAGGAGCAAGACCACATTTACACACAGAAGATCTCCATGCCAAGGCTGCCTATCTCGGTTGCCCCATATCCACTCTCCCCACCACTTATTTGGGATTCCCACTATTTGACTGCCGCTACACAAAAATCTTGGGTCTCCTATGATTGAGAGGATGAATCGTCATCTTGCCAACTGGCGTGAAAGGACATTCATAAGCCAAAGACCATTGGTAGTCAACCGAGAAGGTACCATCAACAGAAGGGCACCACATCTGCTTATCCTCCTGATCACTCTTAAAATAAGCTTACTCCAAGTCCTTAACTAGATCTCAAACCTCAATGGCTTCGGCATCATTGAATTCCCACCTAAAGTGGAAACTCCAATTAATGCTCCAAAGGGTACCATCAACGACCATGTGGGAAAAAGAGCATCTTAATTCCAGGCTAAACAATAGAACCGAGGATAAATGCTCAAAGTCCTCTCCACAACAACCATCCAAGGCAAGAAACATTGCTTGAAGCATCTTTGATTCCCCTCCCCAATCCTCTAAGGAACGAAGGTAAGGCAGGCTTTGAGCATAGTAGAGCCCAGCAATGGAAAGGGGCCCCTTGAGCAAAGAGAGACAAAGTTGCTAAAAGGTGCACGAAGCGCAAATTGGCAAGTTGAAAAGGTCGATGAAGAAACCCCCAAATGCGCCAACAAAATTTGTAGTGCAGTAGATGATTAATAGATTCCTTGACTCGGTCACACAGTAAACACAAGCTTCTCAGCAAATTGAACCCCTCTTGATGAGATTGTTCCCAGTCAGAACTTCTCTATGGAGAGCACTCCAAATAATAACTTGATTTTAGGCTGTGTGGAGAGAGACCAGGTCTCAAATGCAAAGCAATCAGCATGAGGCCTCAATGTTAACTTCTAATAGCAGGATGCAACCGAGAAGGTACCATCAACGGAAGGGCACCACATCAGCTTATCATCCCGATCACTCTTAAGCTTACTCCAAGTCCTTAACTAGATCGCAAACCTCAATTCCCACCTAAAGTGGGAACTCCAATTAATGCTCCAAAGGGTACCATCAACCACAATGTGGGAAAGAAGAGCATCTTAATTCCAGGCTAAACAATAGAACCGAGGATAAATAGCTTTAAGGGGAACATCCTTGATCCCAAGGTGAGACCAAAAGCAGATCTTTCTCCCATTTTTTGGTAAAGCGGATCCTTCTCCCATTGCCAGCAGAGAAACGAATATGTGTAGAAAAGTGAGTTTCAATATGATATATTCGGGGAAAGCCTACAGGCTCGGCCACTGGCCAGCCATCAATTTGCATATGGCTCACCCATCTTTCTAGCGACAAATGGGACCCAAGGAAGAGAAGAATGAACGTTCATCCCCCAACGCCATTTGATGAGAAGAGCCTTATTCAAGTCCCTAACTTTCAAATTCCTAACGTCATGTCCTACGTAGATCTGCAAACATCGTCCCACTTAACTAGGTGGTGTTGAAACCCGTTAGAAGACCTCTTCCATAAAATTCCTCATCAGCTTCCCAATACGGTTAGCCACACTAATGGGGGCAGTGCAGGAAAGAGATAGTATGCTGGTATATCCATGAAGTAAGACTGAATAAGAGTCAACCTTCCCACCTTTGACACAAATATACGTTTCCTTGTTAAGAAGCTGAGTATGAAATTTATCGAGGACTGGATTCCAGAAAGATTTGTCTAATTTTCCTATAAAAAGCGGTAAGCCCAAGTAAATGCTAAACAGAGAACCAACACAAGAACCTAGCTGAGGAGCCATAGAGTCAAGGGCAGATTTTATTTTTTTGAGAAAGGGTGCTAATATATTAAACCCAAAGAAGAGAAAACAGATTAGGAGAGGCGCCCTCTTACAACGAGGGATTGGACTACCCCTCTCTACAAGAGAGTCAACAAAACAATTTGCTGATCTAGGAATGTGCTACAAAGAACAAAGAGGATTACAATTGTCCTGAATTTTAAAAAAAAATATGACCATAAGCGCCATAGGGGATCTGTTAAGCACTTAGCCAATACTACCCAAAAGACTGGCTAGGAAGGTAGCGGAAAGCCAAGTACTTAACCCCAGGATCATAACAATGCTCCCACCGTTATAAGCCGACGTCCTCGGCGGCCCACTCTAGTGACACTGGCCCGACCCACTTTTTGAGACTACCAGTAATTTTAATCTGGCCTCTAGGTCGCCTCCTCAAGGTTGCCCCCTTAGGGATTTGAACTCGCAACAGCGGTATAGCTCTGATACCAAATGTTAAGCACCTAGCCAATACTACCCAAAAGACCAGCCTGGTAGGTAGCGGAAAGCCAAGTACTTAACCCTATGATCATAACAGGATCCTTCTTGCCTGAGCACCAGCTAATAACAACTAAGGAGTAGCCTTCCACTTAGAAGGGGCCCTAAAAGCAATCTTTGAAAATGTTTAACCCAAACCTCAAGGCATGAAGAATGTTATGGGCGTTACACCCAACCCAGGGTGTTATGGGACACCCTGGGGGGGGCCACTGGGTGTTATGTGACACCCTGGGGCCCTGGTGGTCCTGGGCTAAGGGTTGAGTACCTATGTCTTCCGCTCCTAATAGGCCGGTCTTTTGGGTAGTATTGGCTAGGTGCTTAACATTTGGTATCAGAGCCAACCCTTGGTCACGGGTTCGATTCCCTGCGGAGGCGCGCTTGCGGAAAGGAGCGACTACACGGAAAGGTGCGACCACACAGAAGGGGCGACAGCTATTAAGTCCTAGTGGGCCATCGTGGAAGAGTGGGCAATCGTGGATGAGTGGGCAGCCGTGAGTGGACCGCCGTGGGGGTCGGCCCGCGAAGGGGGGGTGTAATATTATGGGCGTTCCACCCAACTCAGGGTGTTATGGGACACCCTGGGGCCCTGGGCTAAGGGTTGAGTACTTATGTCTTCCGCTCCTAATAGGCCGGTCTTTTGGGTAGTATTGGCTAGGTGCTTAACAGAAGCTCAACAATGATGGAGTCAACCTCTCCAAGCAGCCTGCTTAGAAGGCACGGACAGCTCCAGAGCTGTCCTGAAGCACGCGGCCAAAACCAACAGGCCCCAGGTTCTCAAGGGAATAGCCATCAAAATTGAGCTTAATTGCACCTTCACCGGGGGGTGGACAATTCAATCATGAAGATAGGTTCAGGCAAACAGAGACAAACGACAAAAGCCTAATTACTTCTCACAGTGCTGCCTCAGTCAACAAAGCATAAAAGGTGAAAAGCCAGGTAAAGATAGGCGTCTGGGGCAGATTGATGAACATTAAAGCCATAGAGTGTCTTGAGCCAATTTATTTTTAGCCCAGAGAACCAATTTGAATATGTTAATCAAGACTTTGTACAAATAACATGCTCCAAAGAGCCCTCACAAAAAATGATTATATCATCTGCAAACTAGACAAATGGGGCGGTCCAACACACCATATGAAAAAAATGGTTGAAGCCAATCTAATTCCCTCGCCAGCTGAAAGAGACTTGTAAAACCCTCTACAGCAATACTAAACAATAGGGGTGAAATGCATTCGCCCAGACAATGGCCCCTTGTGCTCTTGAAGTAGCTGCAGGGGCTCCCATTGATTATATTTGAATTTAAAGCTGATGAGATACAACTCTGAATCAGATCTCTCCAATATCTTCATTTATTAGGAACAACTTAATAAGCACCCTCTTCTTCTAAAGGCTCAAAAAAGCACTAATCCTGAAGGGATTGTCAGAACAAGTACCACGGTTTGTTACACAGCAAATCTTATTAAACTAAATTTTGGTGGCAGCCCCAAGGCCAGCCCGGGACACCTGATGGTTGCAGGGGAGTTTTCCTTAATTCAGCTAGTGAGGCACTCCTCGCTTACACTGGGCCCTTGTAATAGAAGACTCCAACAAAGCAGAAACCCAATCTGTTTTTACTGGTTTAAAAGCTTTCAGACAACACTTTACATATGACAAGCTTCTTCTTGAAGGCAACTCAGTATTAGTTATTGGATGATGTGAGGCTCCAAGTGCACTTATAAGGCAATTCATTTCTATCCTAGAGCACATCCTATATTGTTGTCATTGTATTCAGATAACCTAATCTCATGTATTAAGATCTACCAATGGCTTGGCCAATAAGCTCGCTAAAGAGGACTCCCTGTTCCAACATCTTGTTGTGAAATGGTTGCTTCTTCTTAGCTATTGCAATCTCTTCATGTTTCAATAAAATTTTCCAACATCCACGAAAAATATCAGTAGCAAGGTTTGCTGGGTTTCTTTTCAATAAGACCCGGAAGTAAAGATACTCAACAACTAACTACATTGCAAAAGACAAGCATAAGTTGTTTCAGGTGCATCTCACAAATAGTATTTTTTGTTAATGCATTTCAAAACATGTATTCTCAAGATCAGATACTTGGCCCACATAATAAAAAATAAGAATAATGTGAATTTGCTAATCAGTCATAAAATTTTTGAAACAATCAACAGAGAAATTTGGTTGCCAATCAAAAAGTGAAGACATGACACAAAAAATTCATGGGAACTCCTCTATCATTTTCTTTCCAGATATCAGCAAAGCGGTAAAAGTTTTAAGAGCACATTTCATCTAAAATAAGAAAGCTGAATGCTGATAAAATTATTTTTGATGGTGAAACATTTTATTAATAAGAAATTCAAAATTTTACAGTTACATGCAAATAATTACATATTAAATATTGAAAACAAATAATAGCATACTTACATGCAAAATTCTGACAAAGGATTGACAAGCTCAAACCCTTTAGTGAGAAAAGAACCTAACTTTGAAGCCTCAGTCTATGGAAAAACACCAAGAAATGATATTCAGGAGCCCAGTAGATAAATCCAACAACCGGACCACCTTTAATATACTGCCAATGGACAAAACATTCACAATTAGTAAGAAAGAAGAAAAAGAAAAGGGGAAATCACTAGAATAAATACATAAAACTCATACTTTCCCATCAAGAATTACAAGTTCTCCATCAACCCAACGAGGATTTCGGAATCCTGGTTCAGCAAGCCTGCCTTGCCCTTTATATCGAGCAACCTAAGAATTATCAGTTGAAAATTTAGTAGTCCTTTCCTGTTTAGAAAGAATTATGGCAACAAAAAAAAAATTGTTGTTCAATATAAATACCACTCCCAATTCTTCAGGGATTATCCCTTTATGAGGCAACTGGTTTCTCTTGCCAACCTTTGCTCTGAATGCTACCTGTCAAATCAATTAAAATATATGAAATCTCAGTTAGTAAACATAAAGAAAGATAATAGTCAATTAGCAAATGATAGCAACAAGGAAGACCCTTTTTAGCCAGGTATTGTACTTTTTACTCTTCTTAATAGCATTTACACCTTTTACTCAAAAAAAAAAAGAGATAGCAACAAGGGACACTATAAAAACAATTGTTATTCTCTTACCAATTTCTGTAGGGAAAAATATACCTAACACGCACGATTTTAAACCTTGGTAAAATAGCCCTACGTTGATCCAGGATTAAACACTTTCGGATGCACTTGGACCCAACTTTAACTAGCCTTAAAGTCCACTTTCATTTTCCTTATGAAGTATATTATGACCTTTTTGAAGAAGAACAAGAAGAAGAAGAAAAAATACATTATCAACTCAAGCTATCTTTCTCAGACAAGTTTTTCCCCCTATCTGTAGACCATCTTCCTATCAAGCTTCAATTACAATCTCAAGAAAATTTATTGCCACATCCCTAAAATGGTTATTTTGTTCCACTTCTTAGACCACTTATATTGGGTATCTCTTACCACATATGTCTCGCACAAAAAATCTCCTAAACCCATGTCACGCCTTTTCTTCCAGCTCTCTTATCCAATCGGACCAGTCCTCTATCACACTTAAGTTTCCCAGGTGCTATGAAATGGGGGGCACTTCCTTTGCCTACCATCGCAATGAAACACCATCTACCTATGCAATTGCCCTTTTCACTTAAGCCTCTACCAGCTAGCTCCCTTATTTGAGGTGAGAGATTAAGGCAAGGGAGAATCCATAGCATGGGTGTCACACCATCAGGAAGAAAGAGAGTTTCCTCTCTGACTATGTTGTGTGCAACGTATCCTGCAACTAACTCATTTAAAGACGGAATGTCTAAATTCCTGATTGGATGGTTGGATAACCTAATTCATAACTCATTATTTAGTTATCTCCTCTGATCAGCAATCATGCTTAGATGAAGAGGTCAAACAGGAAACTGGGGAAACAGGTAAACTGACATTGACTTGGACCTAGATAAGTGGACTGGGCTTTATAACATAAAAAATATACAGGCTGGCCAAGATCAAGATTCCAAAGTCCAAATTTATTTTGAAAATAGACAAGTGTAACCCCAAAAGAAAAACACTGAACACATCTGCTGCAAAATCACCAGCTTCCAGAGCTAATGCAATAGGTCTGGAGGAGAAGGATAATCAGAACATCCTCAAAAAAGATAAAATAAATTAATAGAACAAGTTATAAAGCTTATAGACAGATTATTGTAAAAAAGAAGAAGCATATAGCCGTCCTTTTTTAAGATAGTATTGGATAGAGTAACACCAAATCAAACAATAGACAGCATGAAGTAAGACAGAGCAAGCCAGCTTTATTCCTCAAGTATTGTGTTGTAGAGCTTTCTTTGAAAAAGTGGAGAAAGTGAAACTCATGCAAATAGAACTCAGATAGCCGTGTTTACCTGACCAGCTGGTACATAGGGATCTCCAGTCAATTTTAAAGCCTCAACATACTCATAAAATTCTAAATTTGGAGACTTGTGGCTCCCCCCTTCATCTGGCCACTGACCAAATTTGCGCCTCAGGTGAATGATTTCTGAAGTGTAAACCCCATGTGCACCCATATACACTCCTGTCAGAGTTCATCATTTAGTTAAAAAAGAAGTCACTTCAAGTATTTAAGAAGAGGAAAGAAAACTATTCAAAGGATGGATTCCATGGGTAAAACATACACAAATAAATATCACAAGTTGCGTGCAGGTAAAATAAGCAAATAAAAATAATCTTGAAGCAAATCAACAAATTCTGCATTTTAAAATCACCATTGAGAGGATCAGAAGTTGCTGGGATCTCAATGCGATTAAAAATTGTTGATCCAGATAGAGGTTGCTGGTTCTGAGCCTGACTAAGTGTAAGATTTATTAATTCTCCTACATCTTTAAGGACCTGCAGATGTTTCATCGATACAGTCAACAGGAAAGAATCTAGTCAGACAGGTGAGTTTGAAAAGGATAACCCTCATTTTCAGCATTAATATTCACAATAGAGTAATAAAGAATTATGATATGGCAAACAACCTTCATAGGGATCTTCTCCTTGCTGACAAGAACCTTGGCAAGATCAGACATAACAAGGTCCATACTGCGCTGACTTTGAAGAGCGGCAGTTTTTTCCACTGCACCCTCCAATTTCTTGCCAGCTCCTTCTGTCTGATCTTCATCTTTAAGTATAGAAAATGAAAAAGATGAGCAGCCCCGCTTCTCAAGCCTGGCTTGTACACGTGACAAAGCTTTAGGATTCATATCACTTGACAGTTTTTGGACAAGGCCGCCAATTACAACTTTAACAGCCATTTGACTTTGTGAGTCACGAGAGTCAATAATTTCTCTCATGTCATCTATTTCAATCTCATCCTTCTCATTTTCAACAATAATTTGAGGATCGTCTATGCTCCCTAAATCTATATCTTCATCATCATCATTGTCATTTTCTTCCTCTTCTTCCACTTGATCTTCTTCTTCTTCCTCCTCCAAATCCTGCTCCAAAGCCTTAAAAATTAAATCCTTGTCAATTTTCTCCGGACCAATCACCGTCAACACCTTGACCTTGACACCTGGAATCATATCTCTTAGGATACTCTGAATGCCAGCTAGTCCCTCTGCCACATCAGGATCTTCATCCCATTTGTCACTATCTTCTGTATCATCAGTACTTGGGACAGATGAATCATTTATCCCTCCCATTGAATCTGGCAATGGGTTTACAGTAATAACATCTGATGGCTTCCGCTTAGCAAGGAAACCTATAGGATTTCCTCTGTTCCGCTTTAGGTATACTGCCTGAAAAATAAAGTACATTATCTGAACCATGTAGTAGGCAAGGGTATTAAAAAGTAGCCTATGTTGTTTCTATCAACTGAGAAATGTAGAACTAGTATCGTTTCAAGTAATTTATTTTATTTTATTTTGAAAAAGGATGTATATATTAACAAAAAAACAAAGAATTACAGAGGGAAGGGGAGCAATTCCCTAACAACAAGAGATTGTAAGGAAGCTCCTGACTTGGCAAGCACATCTGCCACCGAGTTAGCAGATCTCAGAATGTGAGACCAAATACAAGAATCGTTTCAAGTAATTTATGCAACAATAAAATCATAAAACTTTATCTTTTTTCTTTCCAGAAGCCATAAGTAAAGAAAAGTAAGCAGTTGAACTACATGTCAGTTGCGAGATATACCTGCTGCCTGTATTCTCCTTCATGATTCAAAGTAAAATATACCTCAAACAGTGGAACACCAGGTGTAGCTGTGGCCAGCTGCCTGCATAAATACATGCAAACAAGTCAAAATAGTACACTAATATATCGACTGCTCACAGATTTTTATGCTTTTATAAGTTCTTTCCCAGGTCCTCCAACATGCCTGGTCTCTCCCCCCCCCCCAAAGTCAACCACCAAAATAATAAAAATAAAAAAATAAAACAAAAATAAAAATCTGGCACCATAGAAAATGGGGGAAATTTCTACTGCATTTATCTAACAATATGAAAACAAACAGAAGTATTATCCTTGGTACCGGGAACTGTAACTCCGTGCTACATATCTTCCATGTTCAGCACTTATATGAATAATTCGACCATAAGGATCTTTAGCATCTTCCGATACACCTGCCCACCATCCTACCTGCAGGCAGACAACTGTATCAACCAATGCGAAAAAATAGATGCTGAAAATCATACTCAAAGACTTAAGAGTTCTCCAGTTATGACATTGAAGCAACATTACAACTGGGAAAAAAGGAGCACCATATTTTTTTTTTGTTGGTAGTGAGCACATGAATCTTCAAAAAATATAAAGCTGAAGTAACTCACCAGTCCTGCACCAGCATGATCCCGTATAAAAGCCGCATCTTCATAATGCTCTTCCTTCAATGCTCTCTGCAATGCATTGAAACGTTCTGATAGGGACCAACAATTGAAAGCTTACTCAAGGAAGAGAAAGAACATTTTTAAGAGTTTAGGAACTTAGTAGAAGAATTTATATGAGTTATAAACTTAGGAATTTAGTATAAGAATTTATCTCAGTAACATTTTTTGTTTTTACTTTTATTTTCAAATGGATTATTTGTTGAGTCATGATTAGTTAAGCCTTGTTTAGATTAGCTTAATGAACCCATGAGAGTTTCTTTACATATTCTAACTTAGAATCATAGTTTTAGTTATCCAAGACATTTTAACATAGGTTATTGAATTTTAAAGGTAGGTAATAGAGGGCCACCAGAGTCTTATCTCAAAGAAATTTACAAATGAAATTTGCAACAATTTGCCTTTTGGGGATTGGGTACAAAGCTGTTTGAAAGTAAATTCCAAAATCAGGTCTAATGTCTCATCTTTCACTGTTTCCTGAATAATCCTCCTTAACTCTCTAACTCTCCTCAGAGGCAGCTTTGACTCTCCCTCCACTTCGTATTGTTTCATCATTTTCTTCAATAAAATTTCACATCCACAAGTTATAAAAAAATCGTCTCTATTTAATTTTTTTTTTCTGCCCAAAATTCAGCAGAAAAAAATAATCTGAAATTTCCATGGCACATCACTCTAGTGCAGAAATGTAGCACAACAAAGCAAAATACAGAGAGGGAGAAAGAGGTCCGAAGGAATGCCCTAAACGAGGCTCTAATACATTTTATGTCCCCTTTTATGTCAGAATAAAGTAGTACGAAACCAATATTAACCCAATGTGTAATAGGTATTGAATTTCAGGATGGCCCACACACTGCTCCACATTGACAACCACATATCATAATTTTGGACACCCAATACTGGTAAAGTGAACCTTGCTAGCTTTATATTTTACTTAATACTTTAAAAATCTTACTTCAAGATAAGAAATTGCTTGCCCAACAGTATCATTTCTTGCTGCAGCAGCCATTGCAACTTTGATTTTAGCTGCATCCTCATAATCCTCTCGATGAACAGCATCCCCCAACTGTGACTGTTAACAGAAAGGTGATGAGAGTTTCTCTTTAGAATGAAATTTAAAAAGAAACCACATTTAAAAATGTTAACTATGCAAAATTCACTGTGGGATAATACTTGATGAAGTACAAATCATGAGAATTATACATCAATTTACAACACAAAATTGTTTCATGGTAGATGCCACCAATTGAATTTCAAGAGTGTGTAAAAGCAAGTCCATATAACCCTAATGGCACTTGTTTTTCTTCATTTGCCTGAAATTTAGGGCTTTTTAGGTGAACCACCATATGACACATTGAACATAGACATTACAAACCCAGTTGTACAGAAATTCTGTTTTTTCTTGGGCTGAAACTTATTGGGTATTATTTTCTCTGTCCTCTTTTCTCCCTCCCCCTTTCCAACCCCCTTGTTTCTTTGTCTTTCAGATTATATTGTCCTCCATCTGCATCAGAAAGTAAACTAAAGTACAGGTTCATAAAAGTTAATAATCTTTTGACTATTTCATCAAGTGCCAAGTGCTTGTCAACTTGAGCATGTCTGGGTTACTGATCAACCATTCAAGTCAACCCCTCACTAAACATTTAACGAGAATGCCATTATCTCTTTCATAAAATGTAGTATAACAGTGCTGCACATGCGGTTTTTACAACTTTAGTATGACATTGATCCATGGTGCAATCCCATATCCCATTTAATTTATACCTCATAATAGGTGGAGTTTTCTTAACTAATCTTCTATGCAAGCATCTAGCATTCACAGGCCCCACACTACATATTGGCTTCTCATACTGAAGATTGTAGATAGGGGGAAAGAAAAAACAAAAGAAGGAATAAGTGAAAGATAAGGACAAGGAAAAATGACAGCAACAATTAAAAAGTCACTAGCATAAATCATGATAAAAATAACATAAGGAAGAGAGGCATATGGGCCTGGTCTCATTAGCAGGCCCTGGTGCTGCAATTATATGGGATCCCTTTCAAGATAATCAGTTACATTTGTGGAACTGCCAAACAGCAGTCCATATTCAAAGGTAATGACAACCATTTTTCTCAAAGGAAAAGGTTGTAAAATGTCTTTTCCACAATTGAATGTCACTAACAGTACTAACCGTCTCTCTTATGTTGACTATTGATCCAGGACTGTATAAATGGCAGTACAAAGGGATTTATGTGTATATGTTAGATAAACATGGGATGTGTATGCTTGGGAAAAAGCCTCCGGTCATGAAAGAATGGACTCCTCCTGATCCTGGTTTCCTAAAGTTAAATTTTGATGGTTCGTCTCTTGGCAACCCTGGTATTTCTGGTTTCGGAGGAGTTATTTCAAACCATTCCGGTAATCAGCTCTTCACTTATGTCGGCCCCCTTGATATATCAGACTCTACGTCTACTGAATTGCATGGTCTCCTCTCCGGTCTTCATATCTTCAGAGATAAATGTAGGGGGCCTCTCCATGTTGAAGGGGACTTCAAAGAGGTGATAGGTTGGTGTGAGAACGCGTCTTCTCCTCCGTGGAGGCACTGGGATACTTTTAAAGAAATTTTAGATATTACCTCAATTGTTCCTTGTATTTGGTCTCACATTCCGAGATCCGCTAATTCGGCGGCTGATGTGATTGCCAGACAAGGAGCTACCCTACAATCACTGGTTGTAAGGGACGTGCTCCCATAAATTTTGTAATTTTCTTCCGTTTTATTAATACATCTTAAAAAAAAAAAAAAACATGGGATGTGTATGCTCTAAAAAAAAAAACATAAGATGTGTATGCTCTAAAAAAAAAAAACAAATAAACAATAATCTATTAAAGTTTTCTTCAATAATAGAGGCACTGACGCTACCTCTAACCTGGAATGTAAAGGGTGCCATTAGTTCCACAAGTGTCTGCTCAAGTAGGATAGTCCATATGAAGCAGCTAGGCTTCGGAAATTCCAATAATAATTCTGAAACCAAAGCTTTTGGGAGCAAACCATGGCCACAGCCTATTACGAAAAACAATTTTTGCTTTTTAAGCATTAAAATCTGTGCTATGCTGTGCTATGGTTGGCAGATGTAAAGCGTGAGTGCAGCAAATGAGAAAGCAAAAAGTGAAACTAGGTCTAAAGCGGTTTACAGCGTATCATATAGTTGATATACAAAGCACAAATGCCACAATCATTTTCTTGCCAACAGGATGACCTTAAGCATAAGTGAACATAAAGAAGTAAATACAAGGTCACCATTAGCAAAACACTCCCATATTAAGAAAGTTCACATTACTGTGATTTCAGGTGAAAATTATGTGTATACACAGTTGCTAGCCTCTCTATCATCTTCCCAGTATGTTTCCTGTCTTCCAAGGTCCAGGAGACCTTCAATGCAGATCCTTTTTTTTTTTATTTGGAGAAAGCGGAGCCTGGTTTAGACAGCTTCAACTTGCTACCCATAAAAGCTCACAACATCAAGATATATGGAGAGCAGAATGATGAACTTGTATGGTGCTACCTATTATGAGACAAGTGAGAAGAAACATCTCTCTGCTATTGTTCCTTTATTCTTGGAGCAGTTCTGCCCTCCTTCTTAAATATAAACCCTCTTTCCAACTTCAGTCCAACGTTTCCATGTACGATACTACAATTCACCTCAAATGCTCAGTAAATAAAAAATATCACTGTACTGAAAGTTTCCTCATCTGATATCATCCCAAATTGTTTTCAAAGTATCCTTCTTGACTTCTAAAGTTTAAAATATTTAAATAATCATATAACATCATGAGGTAGTGCAGAAGACCTTAAACATCAACAACATTCAAGCTTAAACCTTGTTAGGTCTTCGATTCCAGAGTGTCCCAAAAGAAGGGCTTAGGCTGTATCCACCTGATACAAACAAGAAACCTAACAAAACAAGATTGTTCTGCTTCATTTGAAGCAGGTGTATGATCTAATTTCTTGCAATCACAGTTACACTTCTTTAAATCTTCCCAAAAGTTCCAGAACTCTCACTTGCTGAATTTTCTCCGTAACAGTCCTTCAGCCAGACAAAATTCTTCACATTTACCAAATTATATTGCCTAAGTTTCTCAACTACAGCTCAAGGTTCTCACACTGTTCAAACAGAAACTCTGAAGATGATGACTAAATCTTGCTTCTCTATCAGTTGGTTTGAACTGACATCAGCTTCACCCACTTCTTCTCTTATAATTATTTACTAAACTTGCTGAACTCCAAAGTCAACTTTTCCAGTGTTTAGATAGCCTCACCTAACAAAGCTACAGTATTTCCTAAGTATGCTCTATGTGCGATGCATTATGGGAATCGGCTTTAAACTTCGCCTACAAAATCCAGTTTCTGTTTTTGAAGTACCAGATCATGCACTCATTGTCAAAGTGGCCCACTGACCAGCAGAAAGAGAATATTCTCACATAAGCACTGTCAATATGTTAGACAGTCACTTCTCCCTCATATCTCCCTAACCTTCTGTACTACCATCCATTTTCAAATGCTCAAAAGCATCAAAATTCATGACGTTAGTGCAATATTTTCTGTCGCTTGAACAATATCGCCCCAAAAATTAACAGCAGATATGTATCCATTGAAAACAAAAACTATCCAATATTTGGAAAAAAACAAATGCATAACAGTTATCCAAAAGTACCTTTAGAAGAGTCACAAGCCGCTCTTGCTCCTCAACTTCCTCGAAATGCTGCCTCCATCTCTCCCAATCCCAATCCCCAGCCTTCTCCCCCCTAGCGGTACCAACCTCACCGAGGTTCCCGCTCTTCAGTGAATCTCTATTTGTATTGACGTAATTATTCCACCATTTGACAGCGTTCTTGGCGGCACTAAGAATCGAATCCCATCCAGGACGCTCCTCCTGCGGAGAAGGAGAATCCGACCGCTTTTGGCATCGACAGAGGATGCTATCAATTGAGTATTCCTTGAATGGCCGGTAGCCGAAACTAGGATTCGTGTTTCTGAGAGTGGATTTGCGATAATTTGTCTCCGCGCAGGAAGTAGAAGAAGAGATACGAAGTGCTGACGAAATTGAAGAAGCCATGAGAGGGTGTAGGAGCAGAGGAGAAGAAGACGTGAGGGTTATACGTGAAGTCAGGTGTGCACAGCAGATTTGGAAAGCAGATAAGAGGCTCCTCGCGACTAGCAACGTCAGCTCCTAGGGTGGACATGATTACATGGGAACTCGACCGGACTCGATCCGACTCGATCCAACTCGACCCGCGTTAGCTCAAGGTGGACATGGTTACATAGGAACTCGACCGGACTCGATCTGACTTGATCCAACTTGACCCGCTCACCTCGACCTAACTCATGAATTGACTGGGGAACTCGACCCGACTTGGCCTCACCTAATCCAACTTGACCTGAGATTTATGTTAGGGACGGATTTTCCAACTCGGACATGCTAAAACTCAACTTGTTGGGCGAGAAGAGAGCAAAGATGAATTCTAACTCTTAGGCTAGAGAGAAAAAGAAACCAAATGAGAGAAATAAGAGAAAAAAAAAAAAAGGTGTATGGACGAATTTGAGCAAACAAGAAAAAGTTAATGTTTGTTGTATTTTATAATTGTGGAAAAGTGTTTATAATGATTACAATACCCTTAAGGTAATATACTTTTAAAAAAGTGAGAAGACATACATCAGCTTGTATAATTATAATTATATGTTATTTATAAAAATTCTTTTTATTTACTAGTCATGTCACATCTACGCACATGGGTGCCTTTTAACCTCAAATGACAATAAGAATTTAAAATAAAAATGATTATTCATTAATTATTGATATTGACAAGGATATTATGAGCTATAGTTCATTTGAAAAATTAATGATTATTAGAGAGGGAGAGCCTTGTAAAACAATTTAAGTGCTAATCACCAAGCTAATTGTGTGCAAGCAAATATAAACCAAAGGTAGCAGCAATATGTAAGATTGGCCACCTTTTGTGTTTGTAAACCCAACATTAAGGCAGAGACTCCAGCTGTTATGAAAAAAAGAAAAAAACACAATCTATTCATTAATTTTTAGTTCTGATCCATCAAACAATACTTCCCTTCTGGACAGAGGTGTATTTGGTGACAATTATTGGCACTTGCAACTGCATGGACTAAACACAGTTGTTTATTAGCAGAAAGGAATATTTCTTACATCTCAGGAAGCTGTCTTCTGCAAACAAGGATCCACAACAACTTGAGGCTTGAAATCTGGCTTCAGATATTCAGAGAGCAGTTCTGCATATAATTCATATCGTGCAGTCATACGGAATCCCCATTTATCTTTGAGCTGCCTGCAGAGATTGAGATCCATGTCTGATATAATTAACCCGTCTCTGTATCGAGAGAGTGACGGTGAGGAGGAGGCATCAGGAGCAGAAAAATAGCTCGACCCGTAAAAGTGCCCGAAATCTGTGTGTTGAGGCTTTCCATCGCCTGAAGTAAATGGATTGGGGAAGCTCTCAGTGCCCACACGATTGATGGATCCCACAAAATAGCTGTTGGCAATTGCAGCATTACGAGCCTGTGTTTGTCCCATCAAGTAACAAATATTTTTCGGTGAGAAACTAAACAACCATTTCCACAGCCATAATGCAGAAGTGAAACAAAAACAACAAGTCTGCATAGTTGAGTGTCTATGCATATGTGAAGGTGAAGGGGCATAAGAAGCATAGAGTACCTCAATAGGCCACATTGGCTCACTAAGCTCTCCAACAGTAGCAGAAGGGTTGAAGACTATTTCAGCACCATTTAACCCAAAAGCCAACCAATTCAATGGGTGATGCCTCCCATAACAAATATTTACAGCAATTTTTCCATAAGCAGTTTCGAACACAGGATGTCCAGTGTTTCCCTCCATATAGTATGTGCTCTCGTTGAAGTCCCCTACTCTAGGAATGTGATTCTGGTAGGAGAATTCATTTTATCCACTGGTCATAACTGCTGTGCAGAGAAACAAAACAAGGAAACAAAATAATTTACTTACAACCATATACCTTACGATGCTTGCCAATTATATTACCATGATTTCCAATAATAATTGCAGTGTTCCAAATAGTTTCTCCATGATTCAGATCCCTTTCAAGGATTGGGCTCACAATAACCATGTTATATTTGCGCGCAAGATTCTGAAGAAATTGGGTTGTCTCACCATCTATGGGCTCTGCAAATTCACACCAACTCTTCTCACGAGTACAGAAAGCAAACGGCATCGTCCAGGCCTCCTATATGCACATTTAAGTCGTTATAAATCAAGATGAATTAATCAGCCAAAAAGGAAATGCATTTCTAAATCCATATAGTGCCACCTGTAAGCACAAAATGTTGACACCAGAAGCACCTGCAGCATCAATCATGGGTTTTACTTTCTGCATGATGGCTCTTTTCTGGTCCAGAAAGGGTGCCGTAGTGGGAAGATCAATTGAGTTTTGGATGAGACCAACCCGAACTACTCGAAGCTCCCTCAGTGATTCTTTACTGGCCTCAAAGCAGAAGGCCTGTTAAGATTTACAGATAAAAATCAGGTAAATCCCATGGCTATTGTCATGTATACAGCTCACCAATGTGTTCAGCGGCATGTACAGAAATAATAATAATAATAATAAATCCTAGGAATGGAATCAAGTATAGATTTTTTTTTTTTTTTTTGAATGCTGTATCCTGTGTAGATTTCATTAAAACAGAATAGTAAAACAAACAAACTACAGAACAAAAGTAAGCTTAGCCGATGAAGGTAACTTGTTTCTACTGGTTCTTTTGGTATGTTGATTACATTGGATACTTTAGACACACCACATACCCCTGGCATTAAGCCAAATGCTCAGTCCATGCTTGGACCATTGGATAAACGAGACAGCCCAGCAGGCTACCACAGGACGAGGTTCTTCAGATATTGCATCTCTGGAAAAGGTTTCTCCTATCCAAAGCCAGCATATTTATTCATGTGCTTTTAACCTACCAGATTATTCCATTAACAACATATTTTAGTTTAATATTCTCCGCCATGTAGCCTGGATAGCGAGCAGCCTTATCACTTTGTATCTCTCAGTCACTTCACAGATACTGGTTTCAGTCAATAGTCTGTTTTGAATCATAAGGGGTCAACAATTTACCGAAATAGAAGGTAAAATAATGCCTAGAAGAGAGAAATGGAACCAACAAACATAATAGAGAGCTCCCCATCTTGGTGATACATCCCATTTGGTCTTCTATATTTGCTGTTTCCCTCCTCTCATGAATAAACTGATAAACCTCTGAGACAGAACAGAGAATCAAAGCTTTACAGGAGTTAACTTAAAATAAAATATTATAATATTAATTTTTTTTCTTTAGTAATACCTCTCTCTTGATATGAAAAGAGGAAGTGTGTCTACCCGAACCATATCAATGTCTTAAAACACATAGGTCAATTCTCCATCGGAAGAAGATCAGCGTGAGCCAAATGCAACCATCCTTTGTTTTTTTTTGAGTTCCATATTTAAACTACACCCATCGCTTTCGCTCAATGGAATACCTCACAAGTCATAACACACCCAACCTTGGAAAAAAAGAAAAGTTGACACACAATTGAACTCTCTATTTGTCGTCCAGCAAAATATGATACAGCAAGAGTAACAGGTCATAAATCTCATATGTCATATCTGATTGTTGAGCAAAATAAGTGCAAGTGGAAGACTTTTAAGAGGAGTTGGAAGCATACTTGCAAATCAAAATCATGCTGGGAAGATAGGGCAGTTGCTGGCTGTGGTAACGGAATGGAACTAAGAGATTTCGCACAGTTCAGCCCCAGAAGCAAGCGGCTTACTTCCTGCAGAACTAACGTTATAAGCAACAGAAAATTTTATAATGAAAAGCCTACAGAAACCTTAAAAATTGACATTTAACAGCAGCTACTCAAGCTTTTCAATCAAGTGATGATTTTGGCACAACCTCGCGTACAACCATCAGCATTTTGTCATTGTAAATTCTCCAAAAAGTATAACAAAGTATACATATTCCCTCTTACAGGTTGCAAAGCTTAAAGACAATATGTTTAGAACAAATAAAAAATTAGATAAAACAATTTCAGAACAGGACTATTTAGTCTTTCCACAGGCAATCAAAGAACTATGTCTTGAATCATTATGCTTCTCGTTCACACTGAATTACAGTTCACTAGAAGCGATTAGCTTCTTTAAACACTCAAAACTATTCTTCAAACTTATTCAAACGAAAACTTTATTCATACTTCATATATATCCGAAATCAACAAATCCCTCTACCAGGAGGTCCAGGACACGCTGAACCAGAAGTTCAGAAACCAGAACAACAAGGCCGGCCTGTCACTTTAAAAAATACCAAAACATAGAGATTCCACCACGGCAGCAAGTAAATTACCTGAAAAGTCTCCGGCTTAAGAGAAGCACCGAGTAACCGATACAACGACTCAAATCCCTGAATCGATCCATCTCTTGCATTTCCACCTTCCTCCTCCACAGCCCCGTTCTCGTTTCGATCGCCCGCCATCAGAGGAACTAATTAGCTTAGAAAAAGAATAAATTTCTTGTAGTCGTATATTAGTATATAGACATTTTGAAGCGGAATCTTCTGCGAGAGTCCTCGAGGGAGTGATTATCAGAGTCAGAGAGATATCGAGGTATCCATCAGACTGAGACAGTTGTCTACGCATCCTCGGTCATCTGCGCTGTCCCCGGCCTTGGTTCGCCGAACGAGCCGAACCGAAAGGGTAGTACTCGGTTCCGGACCGAAACACCGAGTTGGTCCATTGCAGAGTTCCGACACGAAAGAAGGCGGCGGAGAAGAGGAGGTGGCACGTTTAACGACTTCATTGAAAGATAGCTGAGGAATCCCGCTCTTTCGACAGGGGGCCCAAGATTTTATCCCTTGGCGACTTCGCTCCCGCTCCAGTTCAACAGTTCCCAAGCTACTTTACGAAAAAAGCTTCAGACAGAAAAGAAGAACGTAAAATAATCAATTCAGTTTTTCAATCCAGTTGTAAGCTTCAATAGGTAGCTTTATAAGCCCGAATATCACCAAATTTGTTTCCCATAGTCCGAAGTAGCTTTCAAAAATCCCAATAGTTCTCCAATGCCTCGTAATACAGAACCCTCGACGTCTCAAAGGAGCGACTCTCCTTCGGCGAGGGTTAGGACGAGGAGAGACCCTTTCTTGGTGGTTTGCAGGTGCTTTAGGTTGTTGACTGGTGCAACTGCAGTTCTTTGTGGTGTTGTTAATGCTATGGCTGCGGTTAGATCTTTCAAGAACGGATCTGACGTAAATGACTGCCGCCCGCTACGTTTTAGAATATTTTATTTTAGTCTTTTATCTCTTCTGTCTTTCTATATAGGCTAATTTTGAGGTCCGGATTTGTTAGATATTTGGTGGAATCTTCCGATGCTATGCGGTGGTGATTGCGTTATTCTTGGCAGCTGCAGAGACGGAGTGGGCGATCATACTGAAATTTTGGAGTGTGAGTTTTTTTTTTTTTTTTGTTTTAGTCCATGATTCAAAGTGTTTCTTATTTGATGTCATTGTTAGAACGGGATCTGCAGATACAAATTGCGAATAATTCGATGTAACATGAGCGCCTCTCCATTTGTTACATTTCGATTTTGTCACTAGTTGCTTTTCCTCTGCCGAAGTTAATACCAGTTTTAGTACCTTGTGTGTATATTTGAGATACGATCATGGTTAGTTTTTGTCCTGCTTTATGTTATCATTCCTAGTTGTGTCTTCTCCTGATCATGTCACTTTTAAGTTTCTGTTTTTGATCTTTTAGTGAGGTGTGTTGATTAATTATTAATCATGTAGGTGTTGGAATATTGGGTTGCAAGGGGGATGCTGCAGATATTGTATGTGCCTTCTCTCATATGGTCCCTGACACTGGAAGTACTCTTTTTAAGTTTTTATCGACAGTAATGCCAGATTAAGTCTCCAGAAAGAGATATATCCCAAAAAACCCACACTGAATTAACCTGAAATCAGGTTTTAGTTTTGAACTTTAACCATCTTAACTTTAATCTTAATTCCTAGTATGCAAAGGCACCACTCAGTTGGGTAAGATAATGACCTAGCTTATTATATTATACACAGCCATTGAACTTTTGGAAAAGCATGAACTGAGTTTCCCACCTAACAAGGATATTTCATGGTTTACATAGTTTTCAGATTTGAATTGATAATGGAGAGCCTAATTGTTTTTGTTCAGTGTAGCTGTGATGACAAGAGCTTTCCCTGATTTTAAAGGAGAATCTAGAGGTATCACTTTCCTGCAGGAGTTGGCGAGCTACTTGCTTCTTGCTTGTGGTCTGATTTATGTTATTTCTGTAAGATCAACATGTCTTCAAAAGCTTCTAGGGTGTAGTTACATTGAATGGTAACTATTTGTGAGTAGACTTGAATTAAATGAAAGACAAATTTTCAGGGAGTGTTGTGCATGGGTTGCCTCAAGCGTGCCAGGATGCAAAAAGAAATAACAAGAGAACAAGCAGCCAAGGATTTGGAGGTAACCAATATTATTTCTTCAAGGTCTAGTTTTCTCATCTTTCCCTTTTTCATATTTGAATTGTTTTGAGTTACAAAATAACTGCAGGAATTGGAGCGCCGAAGACAGGAACTTGAGGCATTGTTAATAGCAGAGCAAGCTTAAGAGTCTCTTTTGTGCTTAGCAAGTGAATTGGCTAGGCAGATGGAAAAGGAGTTTCTGTAAATAGACCCAAAGTATTTCATGTACTTGCCATTGACCGCTTGAGTTATCATGTTTTACAAAATTAGGTGCTGACCAGTATGTGCATACCCTTCTTGTAAATAATCAAATTCAAAACTCTCAAAGCTACATTTGGTAGCACCAAGAATTAAAGAAAAGTATTGGAGTACACACCACATTATATTCATTGTTTGGAAGCTGTGGCAGTAACAGGAGAAAAGAGGAAATCGCCTCCCCATGTTTCACTTTCAAAGCTAACAACTATTTAATTTCGAAAACTTTAGAATTCTAGAAATAGGACAATACAGAAAGAGAGACTCTCTTGACTTGATTTCTTCTCTTATCAGTCGCATACCAGTTGCCACAACTCATAATTGCAGCCTGTACAGGTATCTTGATCTGGCCATGTTACTGATGTTTTTTGTTAGAACTTGCATCTCTCAATTTTATCAGCTTTTATTTGCTAGTTTTAACACTGTTTTTCTCATGTTGGAGCTTGGATCCTTTTTCTTTCTCTGCTTAATTTTGTAACTTAATTGAGAAATCAGGCTTCCAACATCAATCTTTGGGAAGACAACATGTAACCAAATATCCAGGCTTGAGAACACTGTTTAGTGAGCAGAAGAGAAATTCAAAGAGTAAGACAACCTCAACTAAACACTTACATTAAAATATAACTGAGCTCCAAGGTTTTTTCTTTTGTCACGTCAAAACCCTCGATTAACCCTTCCAAGGCAGCTGTACAACAACTGCCTCCTTTCAGGTTAAAATTGTACATATTATATTATGCACTGTTCTGAGTGACACATTCTCAGTAGCTTTGAAGGGCTACAAAAATAACTTAAGATACTAAATGTTTTACAACTGGAAAACAGAACAGAACCAATAAACTTGACTGTAATTAAAATTGAAAAGAAGCATGATACAATACTTTGGATTAACCAAATATGCAGATGCCACTTGTACAAGATTAATGATTACACAACATCACCACTTTCATTGAACAAGGAAGTGAAGACAGGCCATGGGAAAGCATGTTGTTTTCCCAGTTGACCCTATCCATGGAATTCTAATCAGTTAAGTGTCATATAATTTCCTTCCTGAGATCATGAGGGAAGAAAAAGAACTGTTAGTACACGATGCAAGGAGAAGCCATTCTCAATTTCTTGAAATAATCAGTTCCTACTGTTTTCCTTCTCCAATCCTCTAAATTGCTGGGGAGGGCTTCTTGCAGTGGGACCGACATCTTTGCTGTCAAAGGCTTCACCTGCAATAGTATTTGTATTCCTCTCTCTCAAGGGACTGCTATTTATGGTCACTGAGGCCATAGCACGTGGTAATTTCAATGGAATGTCTATTGGTACTGTTTCATTTGTGGTCTTCTGAGCTTCAGCGATATCTTCTGACTTAGCAGAAGCTGGTGTTGTGTTCTGAATAATCTGAACTAGTGATTTCTTTCCCCACTTCTTTCTCTGGTTTTGCTGCTGTGGTGCCCCTGAATTGACCTGCAGCATCATTTCCATAGATTAAGGACCCAAAATGTTCATAATCATTATCATTGATGGCAAATATAACAAACTTGAAGAATTATTAATTTAGCTGTTGAGTGGTCAGACAACTTTCAAAATTTCCGAAATGGCCATCTATTATAAGAGCTTAATATGTATGAACACTGTGGCCTCCCAGTAAGATCCCCATCATATTTAGTAGTATATCAACTGACCCATGTTGGAAGTCTAGGAACAAAAATTAATATGAGCATAGGAGATATGACAAAGAAAACTTTGCTTAAAAGGAAAGAAATATCTGAAGAATCAGATTAGATTTACAAAAAAAGAAGCAGCATCAGATTGTCAGTGTTTGCACTGACACTTCTGAACGCAAAAACAAAAGCAATCCCAGCCCAGATACAGCATACATCCTACCACACTCCAACTCAGACATAGGTTCCTCTGTACTAGTCATACTCCTAGTCATTGACAAACATTTGTCTCACCTCCTTTAGGTGCCCAGTCGGTGTTAACTATCTTACTTGCATGTTTGTTTACACCAAAACCCCAGAGAGAGAACCAGAGAGAGGGAGAGAAAGTGAGAGAACGTACAATTTTGTTTCCAATATCTGATAGTGGTTTTCTCTTTGGACCATTGCCTTCTGTTACCTCAACAGGCTTCTGTCCAAACGCACTCTGAAGCAGCATAGCACCGTGAGTAGCAAGTTCCTTGCTGCTATCTAAATCTGATTCCACAATGTCCCCATCACCTTCAGTTATCTCACCCTGCGGTGACTCCTCTCCTTCTAACTTGATAAAGTCCTCTAACCTGTTGGCACATTTAGCGGACATACATCCGCAAGTGTCCCCACATGAGGTGCCGGCACAACGGCATGCACATTTGGTGGTTTTGCATTTAGATTGCTTGCTACAAGAGCAACACACCTCGGATGCAAATTTTGTGACCCGAGGAGGGCAAACTGCTTCATCGGATGTGTTCTCAACCTCTTCCAGTGTGAGTGGCGCTGTCTGATGAGGACCAGGCTTTAAATCCTTCTTTGGCTGCCTTTTGGGTTGTTTTAGTTCAGATTTTTCCCATTCTGAATCAGATGCTATGTCAGAGTGGTAAGACTGTTCCGATTCTGATGTGTCCATATCTTCTAAGCCCGTCCAGAAGATTTGAGAACTTCGTGGAAACTATTGCCAAGTGGATAGAATTGAAATGAGTAAATGCAAATCTCATTAAAATACATAAATAGATGGATATATTCACCATCGTAAATAAATAAATAGATATAAAACGAGAACCTTCCGGAGATCATAGTTGTGCCCTTCGTCCCCATTGTTTGAGTTTTGAGCACCAGGTGTGGCATCAGTTTCCAGTGCAGTTTTCTTTACATTTACATTCTGTTACAAAGAGGTACCAAAGAAGCATGAGTGGTAAGTCTTAGTTTTTTTCACACAATCTCTTGTAGTCATGCCAAATATTCCGGATTTGCAGGTAAATCGTACAAGATAGAAATTTGGAATGTTGTTTTCTAAGCTGCAAAAAATGGTTGTACTTGTTGATGGAAATGACCTTACTGGATAACACTTCTCTGCTTACTTGCTATGCCATTCGATAATTTTTAGACACCTCCATTTCAGACTACTTTACCAACTTCCAAGCACAAGCGTAGTAATGAATATAGCAATCTCAACAAAATAAAAAAATAATATATAAAACTGCAATAGCATGAGTGCTGAACATAGTTACCAGAAACTCTTTCCACACTTGTGTAACTTGTTTTCATGGGTATTTATCTCGGTAACCAAAAACAAAACTCTCTAGAACTTAATGAAAAACATTTTAGAAACTAAAAGAAAAGGTTTTGAAAACATTTCTGAAACTTGTTATGAAAACACAAAAACTCCTAAGAATTTAATTGGAAAGTTCTTAAAAAGTTCTCTACGATACATGTTTTCTCAAGGAATGATGTTCAAAATTACAAATCAAGTGTTTTGGGCAACTAATGCAATTAATTAAATAAAATACATTAAAATAATTATTTTTTATTTTATTCAAGGATGGTTGTCAGTGAGAGTTGGCATTAATTACTTTTCTAATATCTCATTTTTGGTAGAACCTACAATAAAGTCTCGTTCAATTCTTTGTTTCTTACAAGTTACTAAACGTTTCTTGTTTGTTTCTTGTTTGTTTCAAAGTCAATTCTCAAACATTTATCATCATTTCTTAGTGTTCCATTTCCTATAAATCTGTTCACCGCATTTCCATTCTGTTTCTTGCTCTGCTTCCGTTCCTGTTTCCTATTCTGGTAAATACTGTACCACATAGTCAACATGTAAACGTCATAGGAAATAAATGATTTCAGTGGACGCTAGAACCAAAAAAAATTAAGACAGGAAGCTAATAATTTCGGCAATAAAAATCATAGTGCAGAAGGTGCTTGTGATAATCCAGCCTTAATCATCTAATAAGCATAAAATTGCCAATACTAAATTATATTCCCAAGAAAATGGTATTAAGCAGCATGGACTGAATATAATACACATCATATATCACACATGATCCTGGTAAATCAGAAAGGAGATCTAAGATGTGTTGTAAACATTAATATTTTTGCTTATACCACACTTCAAAGAGGTAACGATTGACGAGCAAACATGATTAATCAACAGAAAGTGATCAGATAGACTAACCAACAACTTCTGCTGGTGCATTTCTGCCATCTTTGCTTCCAACTGGCGTAACATACTACTTAGTTTGACCACCTTCTCCTTCTGCTCTTTTACAATCGAATCCTTTTCTCGGCAGTCCAATTCTCTATCCCGCAACTGGCATCTGATCGAGTCACATAAAATAATTGCAAACAGCCCTCAGTAATCAATAGTTAAATAACCGCTCATTGGCATTCTGATTTTTAATAGATAGATAGTTTTAGGGCAGACTTCATACTTTGAAGAGGACGCCAGGTTGAACAAATAATTCATAAGATTCTTTGCTTCAGCAAGGGAACGGACATGATTCCAACGACCTTTACCACTAAATAATCTCTCCCTCTCTTCAGCTTCAGATAGTTGTGATGCCATGGCAACAAGGGTGCTAGAGGAAGTAGCCAGCATGTTTTCTAGGGCAAATATTCTCGAATTTCTAGCACCGGGGGACATTGCTGAAGGCCAGTCCCTGCAGAATGTAGATTACATTCAAATGTAGGGTACAAATGTACTACAGGAAAATGTATGCATGCATATATGCATAAAAGCAACTGAACTCACCCTACTGCTTTCTGCTTAAGCATTTCAGATTCTTCTTTCAGTTTAGCAACTTCCTTAGCCATAGCAGTCCTCCTGTTAACAAAATCATGTATTAAAGTTGAATGTACGATGGTAAACTGAAGGTGGGAGCACAAAAAAATAATATGTGTCTAACACTACTTAAAACAGTGACCTAAGCAGAAAAAAGTGTGAAAATAGAAAATTCCTAGAGATTAATTGTGCACTTCCAATCTCCAGGTCAAACAAAGAGCCAGTAGATATGCACTTTAAATAGTTTCTAATCCACACAAAATTGCTATAATCATAGCCAACGGTTTTGAAAACTACCAAACTAGAAAGAATTTCAAACAAAGAGAACAATTTTATTGAAAGAAAAACCATGAAATACTAATTTGACCTCGAAATCTAAGACCTAACTCTTTCTATAAAATGACAACAGACATCACTCTTCAGTGTGATAACTACAGTCAAACAATTATGACCTTGTCCAACCTATAAATATCTTTGTGCTGGTAAGCATGATAATATAAAGCTAGACACAAATTCTACAACCATAAGACAACCAACAGACGAAGTCACCCTTCCAACACAGAAAAACTAGCTTCTGTACATCTGACTAATTAAAAGAAGTATGTTGGACTTTTTCCTAACTCAAGCTCCTTTCCCCCTGCTAGGCAACCTTCTCTCCTATATGATGCAACTTCTATAGATGCTTCGTTTAAGTATAAGACTTCTCAGACTCTTCACTATACTCCTTAAGTAGGGGTGGGCACAGGTCGGGTCAGGGATGGGTTCTCAAAACCAAACCCAACACCAAAACCTGAACCCAAAAAAACCTAAACAGGGTTGAGAAATCAACCCATCCCCACTCCGTTCCCATATCCTTCAAACCCGTCTCCAACCCCGCATCCCCCATCAATCCCCGGCCCATCCTTGGCTCATCTCTGCCCTACCCCACCCCATTCACCCGCATAAGATCCCATTAAAAAATTTATAAACCTATAAAAACTATAAAAAAATACCATTAAAACCCCACAACATCAAAATCTTTTTATTTAAGCCATAGGGTATTATCTTTCAAGTGAAAAATGCTTTAAAACATTTTTTTCCTTAAATATCCCTAAGAAACTTACATTATTGTATCATTAAAATATATGTTATTCATATATTTTCTAAAGGGCATTATAGGTATAAAACCCTGTGGATCGGGTTCAAGGAAACCCTTCCCCAGGTTTTCGGGTCAGGTCAGGTTCCCCTTGAAAACCGACCCATGCCCATCCTATTCTCAAGCACATCTTTCTCAAGCTCTTTCTGCTTAGGAATAGGCAGAATTAGAATTTTAAATATACAAACTCTTAATGATTAACTTTTTAAGTTTGTTGATGTCATTTGATAAGCTACACAATTTTTCTTTTTGAACCACAGGCACAAATAATAATCACTTAATTAATTGAACAATTGTTGTGCCTTACTCTTCCATCTGCCTCTCATACTTTGACCGAACTTCTTGCACTCGAACTATAACTTCCAACTCATGTTCAATTGCCTGCATCAATGCCTTTCCACCACAGAAAAGAAAATGAAAACAGTATTTATAAAATAGTTTGCGGCAAATATCAGAATACAACAGCAATTAATTACATAAGTTAAAGTGGTAGAATTATAAACAAATAATTCAGATAGAATTCTCAAGCACCTGAATGCTAGGACGACTTCCATTTCCACCACCTATCTCCCGTGGAGATGCCTTCCGTGCTTCTAGAAGCTCTTTGAGTCTTTTAGTAGCCATAGCAGCTTCCTCAGACTTCCGTTGCAAAACCTATAAGTTAAAAACAAGAGACTGTTAGTCTCGATCATCAAAGAACTGTAGTGGATTATTTTTCCAGCATTGAGGAGAACATATTGGCTTATTAGTCATAAGGATCTTTACCATCTTTTGCCTCTGATTCAGAGCCAACAGTTTATGCATCTCATATTCATTTCTCCTCCCCTCCTTCCTAAGCTGATAATGCGGAAAGATTGAGATGTTCATTACGGTCAGCTATCAGTTTGACCGACAATAACAGAAAATAATAATAATAATTAATTTTTATTAACCCTCAAATTATCCTTTGATTGGATGCACTGTTAAAGAAACTCCCACGATCCCTGTCTCTACCTGAAGAACCTCCTTTTCTCTTGAAACCTTCCACATCCTAAACTGCTCAGATTCCTGCTTGATCTTATGTTGCAGCTGAACCTACACATTAATGCCAGCAATGAAATGAAGGAAACCATCACCTAATTCAGTTACTACTCAAACTTTCATCTGGCAAGGAGGGACCACCTTTTGAGCCTTTATTCTTTGGATTGAATCCTGTAGCTTTTTTGCTGCATCATCACTTTTCTGTTTTTGCCTCAAGAGTTGTGATTGTGCATCTTGCTTCCTCTTCAACTCTGACACCTAGCAAGAAAAAATGAAAGATTCATTTAACTTCTATGTGTGTACCACATATCCTCTACCAAGATAATGTCACTCCTGACCGACCTGAGATTCAAGGCCATTCAGCTTCTGAAGGTATTGTTCTTTTAACTTTTGAGCACCATCATCAGAGGAAGATGAAATATTTGCAAGATTAAGACGCAGCTCCTCAATCTCTTTCTGCAATATATAAAGAATGTAAGAAATCACGTAAGATGGGAGACAATGAAAACCACTTTAAGGTAGCACAATTACCTGCAAAGCTTTCTTTTCCTGTTCTAACTCCAATAATTTCTTCTCATAGTGTTGCTTGAGCACTGAGGTATCAACCTTTGAGAATCTTTTCATTTCAGCCTTCAATAAGCAGAATGGAAACTATAAGAAAAAGGCATAAAGATAATATTTTCATAAGGCACAAATGGATGAACTAAGATCATGTGCAGTGAATTTTTTTTATCTTCACTTACTAGACAATAATCATAACATTTGTTGGATTAAACCCAAATCTATCCCAAAATGACTAGTCATTTAAGAGGCCTATTGATCAACCTTATAACTTATTAAAAAAAATTCACACTTCTCAAATGTGAATTTTTTTCCCACTCAACACTTCCCCTCACATCCACGTTTACATATAACGGGCCTAAGATGTGGGCATAAACTCCCAATGGAGTACACAACACACAGACCCCCGCCTCATGGAGCCTGCAACACAGATATCTTAGGAAGCACAAACTGGGTCTCAGCCCACCCTCACAACTTGATCTGATACCACTGTTGGATTATGCATGATTCCATACAAAATAACTAGCAACATAGGAGGCCTATTGCTTAACCTTATAACCCATTAACATTTCTTCATATTTCTCAATGTAGGACTTTATCCTACACAACAACATCTATTTCCAATTTTTTTTTTGTTACCATTAAAAAGAAATTGATGAGCAATGTTCTTTAGCATGATGATAAGAGAAGAAATCTCGGTAAGAAGCTTTAGGCGAGAGAAATTTTTGAAACAATTCGTTCAAAAAAGTGAAAAATAGAAAAGAAACCAGCACAGGTTGGGAATTGTAGCACTGCAGACATGCAATCAACAAATTGACTAATATAAGCATGACAAAAAAAATAAAGAGTCAACGCACTGATGTACGGTAGCCTATTTCCATTCATTATTCAGCTGAAAAAAATTTCAGATCATAAAATAATAGAATAGTTTAATCAAATTGACACGAGTGCATGAAGCACTCCTACAGTAAAATGTGTACAAATGTATTTTCTCTATAGAACTTTCAGATGGATTGATACAAACAAATAATACAACAAGGCACATGCACCTGAGGATTCAAATCTAAGAGACAGGTACAAAACTTATTTTTGTGGTTGCTTGCCTTCAAGGATCCACATGAATTGATGACAGAACTTAAGCTTTTCTAAAGACAGTGCTCTAACAAGTAATACAACAGGAATAGGCACAAAAGTGAAATTAATTGTTAGTAGGTTTCACTGCAAAAATCATTGATAAAAAATAATCTCTTAAACCACCTGGCATGCTTCTTAAATGCATACTAGGGTTAATAATGAAGTACATGTTTCCTTGTTCATCCATAATTTGGAGGGAACCTAAACATAACAAGTGAAGCAATGATATGCTGACACAAGGCAGTAAGGTGAAATTTCCATTATAGGACTCCAAAGTAAGATAAAAAGCTTCAGCCATACAATCATTACCTCCTTCTGCTCAAGTCGTTTGTCCAATTCTTGGAGCTCCTGATCTAATATATCTTGGATGGAGGAATGTTCCCTTTCCTTTTCAGCCTCATCAAGCTCATCTGTAAGCAGATTCAAACATGACACCACAGTTGAAGTGAAAACCAGTCAAATGTAAGAAAAAGTAACTAAAACACAATTAAATCTTCCAAGTTGAAATATCTTACACACACGAACTACAAAGATTAAGTATAACAACCATAAAATATGTGGCCCCAAAATTTCACATGTTTTGTATTTAAAGGAACGAAACATAAGTATATCATATCTACCAGAAATTTCCTATTAATTCAGTCAGCTCCAGGAATCATCTTATCAAAAATTTGATAACCCTTTAATCTCATACCATTGAGGCTAGGGCAAAATGCCTCTTCGGAGTGGAGCCCATCATCCTCCAATTCAAGGCAACCAATTAAGCTATTCTTGCTGGAGTTACTAAAGTTTTGAAGCCTGTACAATTCCCCTTCTAGCTCTTGAATCTTTGCAACATAATTTCTCACTAAATCAGTGTTCTGTGAAGCATGTAAAAAATAAGAATGAGACCAACTCATATCAATATCAGCACAAGCGAATGGCAAAGATAGTAAAAGACAAACTGCAAACCTGATTTCCATCCATGTCATCAATCTCCTCCCAGGACTTTCCCATTTTAGCTGATTGAATTTTCATGATCAACTTGTCTTTCTCAACCTGTTTAGTTGGTGTAACAGCAAGGTGAACAGGGGCATTGAGTATATCAAGGAGAAGATAGACTTTAAAATAGTCAAAACAGTTTTTCATTTTCACTTGAATTCATTTTTACAAAACTGTATGTCCAGGAAGTTGAAGAGTACCTTTTTTGAGAAAGAAATCAGTGGTATACCAACAGCTAAACTTAACAGAATTTTTCTGTGGTTGGAATTGCCACTGGTTGGTGAAAATTGCTCAAGAATAAAATAAAGAAGTCCTCTCCCATACAAACACCAGGATAATCTCATATGATCCAAGATAATCTCTCTATGAACACCCAATCAGCTTTTAAACTTCTAATTATGTACCTTAGCATTCCATAGATCATAATATCATCCAAACTATATTTCTTATTAGTTCTCTTTGTTTCTCTGTAAGATTTGTTTCCTTGTTTTCTTTTTTCTTCTTGTTTTTTAAGGGGCTTTCCCCCTTCCTTTGCCTCTTTGCCTTTCACAAAGAAACAAAAAAACTTGCACAAACCACCTCCAAATATTCCTTGATGAACACCTAATACTTTAAAACTCTACAATATGAAAAATTAGTAAATATTTAATCACTTTATTTGTTAAAACAGTTAACTCATGATTATATTTTTTCTTTAATACACCTTTTATCATATATGTTTTCTAATTGTACCTCCTTAGCAACAAGATTTGCAGCTATCTCTGCTAACAAATTGTGTATACCTGGGCATCCAATGCACATTGAGCCAAACGGTCACAAGCGCTTTGACTCTCTTGAAGCTCCTTGCATAGGTCTGCATTACTTGCTTCAAGGGTTGAAATTCTGTGTCGAAGAATCTACACCAGGAAAAAAGAAAAAAAAACAATATATTGAAACATCAATTTATTTAACAACCAATAACCGGACATCTTGAATCAGAGTTACCTGAAGCTCCTCTGATGGCGCCCCTTCACCATGGAAGAAGAGGAGCTCAGCTTGCAACTGCTCAAGCTGACTCCTCATCTTCTGCATCTGGGCAGCCATTGGATCCCGATTTATCTACATGTAAATTGGTGCATTTAGACCATCTCATTGTTGATAAGAGCGAAGGAGAGAGAGAAGGAGAGAGAGAAAGAGAGAGAGAGAGAGAGAGAGGGAGAGAGAGAGAGTGATTATCCCATTCGATTGACCAACATACAATAGCCTTATTCTGAATGTTGCGAGCACGATTTGCATACTTCAAAGTATTAAGTGTTTCCTCGGCATTTGTATCTGCAGGACTGACACAAGCTATGCAAAAGGAAAAAAGGAGTCATTTCTAAATACCAATAGAAGATAAGCCACAGAACAGACTTCAGATGCGTTTAGGCAACTGAATTGCAACTAGCCTTCTGGCCCAGCTTAGCCCTGGTTTACCTAAAAAACTATATAAATGATAACAATGTAAACTAACCTATCATAACTGTTTTACTGTTACCACCAAGCGAATCCTGAAAAGCAAAACGAAATTTTTTTGTCAAACAACATTGAAATATTCAAAAAAAGTAAAGGCATTCTTCAAAGGAAGCATTGCTAAAGCATATTTCTTCAAAAGAAGCATTAATTACTCCTCCATATGGCAAGAATTTTTGAGACCATATAAGAAACTCGCAGAATAACATGATTCAAAGCAACAGTTGGACTGTGTACTAAAAGAAAGTAGGCAAAGGCCGATTGAGTTCTTTGCAAATTAATGAGAAACGACATATTTATAATTTTCTATAAAAATGAATGCAGGTTTTTTAATGAGGACCATCTATTTGATTTCCTGCAGAATGGGCATATGGCAGGAAAGCAATGAATAGGAACGACCTAATAGCTGTTTGATTTCATGGGAAGAATGGGTGCTGAAACACCACATGATGTTTGAGCCCCACGTGTATAAGGCCTAGAGAACAGGAATATGTTACTATAGAACTGTCACATACGAAACCAAATAAACATGTTCCAAGAATCTGAGGAAAGACAAACAGAAAGCAGACAACGTCAAAAGGAGGACAAACTAACTAAAAGAATTCTCTTGCCTGCAATAAGCGTGTTAACTTGCTATCCCGATATGGAACATGCCCTCCTTTTCGTTTTTTGTCATCACCCAAGGCACTTATCACGTTACCCAAAGAGAGTAAACCTTTATTTATATGAATCCCTATATAAAAACCCTGTGTTAGAAAGTAACTACCAAAACCAAGACCGATCAACCAACTCTACAGACAATAAAACATATTTACCTTCTTTGAAACGCAGCCCGTCTGCTCCAGTCCGTTTTGCACGCTCAGAACCAGCTAGATCCACCAAATGAAACTTTGCACAAAGAATATCATCAGAAATTTCATCATTGATTCCAACAGCATTTGTGCAGTCAGGGATTTTCTTTTGCTCTATACATATTGTAAAAATAGCATGTGATCGACTATAAAAAAATAAAAAATAAAGCACAAAGAAAGAAAGTTAGACGTCTGCATGTAGCAGAGAGAAAGAGCATTAGCAATATTAACAGAAATGAAAAATTTAAGTTTACCTTGACTGACTATTCATGTTTGTACTCCCAGTAGCACGAGATAGAGAACCTTGAGCCAAGAATGAGGACATTTCTTCTTTTGATCTAACTTCTGCCTCTATGACGCCTGCAAGGGTTATTCCACCATTGACTGTCTCTCTAATCTGAATAGGAGCTTTTGATAGAGCCGATGTTTTAGCAGCAGTCCCATCATTTTTAGTAGAACAAACTGGAGTCGGGTCTAATAAATCAAACACTTCTTCCTTGAAGATCTGTGAGCCAAGAAACATTCTTAAGTAGTTTGGGAGAAAATCATGATGGAATGTCGCTTTCAAAAAAAAAAAAAAACTAAGTGAATAAAAAACACTATTGAATGGAATGTTATCATCGACACGAATAGGATATAACTGATTGCAAGGTCACACACATCGGAGGGCATTGGGTTTAGTGAGTTGTGCATGTCTGATCCAAATAAATCATGTATTGCAACATATCAAAGATTAGTACTTCCGCCTATCAAACATGGGCAAGTTATGGCACAAGAAAATCATACTACAAGATTCAAGGTTAATTGCCAAGTAATCACTACCTCAATAAATGACACTCTAATAAGAAACTCCGTGCTTTCTTTCAATGCTTCTACTTTTGAAAATATGGTATCCATTACTTTTGGTATTATTCCACAACTATTTGCATCTGCTGTATAATTAGTTCCCATCGTGTAGGTCTTGCCTGAACCAGTCTGAACCAACAAGAAGAAAACAAAATAAACTTCAGAGTTTGTATAACACTGTGCAAATTGAAACTTTTTTCCAGAGGAAACTATTTTAATTATATTAACCAAACCAAATCTGACCTGTCCATAAGCAAGAACAGTGGCATTGTATCCGCTGAATAGTGACTCAACCAATGGAGCAACACAATCATCAAAAATTTGAGAAGATGGAGCTCCACCGCCTCCAAAGACATGATCGAATGTGAAAGCATGAGAACCGATCTGTACCTGTTTAACCAAATGAAAACAGTTCTCTCAGACTTTGTTAATTATAAAATAAATGCTCTCTCAATCTGCGAACCAAACAGAAAACTGCAGAATGAGTTTTAGAATTTGATCCTGAGACAGAAAAACTTTATCATTCGCTAATGTGCCATGCCTAAATTAAACCAATTTTTACCTTCTCAGACAAGAAACTCAGTTGAATTCAAATCAGCAGTGGGGAAACACATTCACTTGCTTCATAATAGGACGCAGTAGTAAGGAAAACTACTTAACAAACACAAACTAGGCAATGATGCAAAGAACACAATTAAAAAACAATAAGCTTAGTTACGAGGCACAAAATTAAAGCAACCAAATCAAACCACGACTGCGTACCTGCGGTTCCCCTGACGTGACCGTCACACAGTCAGTGCATCCTACAAGTAACTCCGTTGCAATCAACGGCCGGATATTAACGGCAACTTTGACACATTGTGAAGTGTCCTTCTCATAAGCGTTTCCTCCGGTAACTACCTTCGTATCTGTAGTCTCCATTAACTAAGCTTCTGAAAGAAGCTGATGAGTCTTAGAACCTCCAAACCCCTGAGCAAATGAAAAATAATAAGACAACAATTCAAAGGATGCACAAGACCAAGACGCTTCCCAAAGCTGCGTTCGGAGCCCAGAAGCAAATCCAGAACATTACAGATCAAAAAAACCCGTCATCCACAAACTTCCAAGCCGCAGCTCAACTGAAAACACAAACAAAAACAACGAACCGATTTCGAATAGGTGGATGGATTTCCAGTGAACTAGCGAATGGTAAGATTTGACAAACAGAGGAAGAAACACTAAAGAATGAAGCTTTCTGGAACAATGGAACCGTGTGACCTTGGATCAAGGTGGTAGTGGAGATGGAGATTCGCTGGATGTGTCTTTCACGGACCGAAAACAGGGAAATGTAATGAAGGAGAATGGTGGAGAAAGGGGGAGATTTAATTGGATTGAAGACAAAGCGCCCGCGTCCGAATTCAAAATCTGTCACGTGCGAGGGTGGTCGGGAAAAACCCCGTTTGGGTGACATGTGCGACACAGAAGCAGGCATTATCTAGGGAGCAGAGGCTGGCCTTCAGAGACCCAATACATTTTGCCGGTCCGGTTCTAATAATCCTCTCAGACTTGGGAACCGAGTTGGCGACTCAATACACAGTTTCTTTCTTCTGAGTCCAAATGTTGGATGCAGGGTGAGTGAGGAGAGACCCATAGAAAATGAAATCCAACCCGTTGACTCGATTCACCTCCTTTCAAAATCTATTGAGTCGACCCAGTCAAGTCATGGGATCGACCTCACCATGGTTATTCGACTAGTTGGTTCAACTCATGACTCAATCGAGTCAACACGAATTTGTCCAAAGATGAACTGAGTTTATTAGGGAATTATTTTAGTTTTCCGTAGAGTTTTTAAAGTTTCTTCTCTTTTGGTCGATTATATGAATTTCGACAACAAAAAAAATTGCAATGTTACAAATTGAAATTACGTTAATTATATTATTAAAAATTAGTTCTTAATCTTATTTTTGTAAATAATTAGGGAATGCAGCTAAAATTATAAATCAAAGTTTGTTTTCAAACTTTTTACAATTAAGAAAATAATAAAAATATTCAAATAATTTATAATTTTTATACGTATAAAGGTATTAACAAATTTATAATTTAAATACTTATTGGACATGTATAATTAATAAAAATAAGTATTTACAACTTTGGTGGAATACACATTCCTTTAAAGGGTACTAATATTTCCAAGCTTCAAACATGATATAATGTAAATAATTGTGACCAATTGACCACCCACATTTATAATCATAATAAATCTTTTTTTTTATTTCATAAACAATCAATATTGATTTGCACTAATTCTCAGTCAACAAAAGAAGGCAAATTAAAAACTAGGGCAAAAGAAATTTACAAGAAGTAGTCAAATGCAACTAAATTTAAGAACCAAAAAAGTAGATAACCAACTTTACCATTAAAATGAGAGAAAGAGAAAAACAAATTTAAAAATAAAAATTTGTCTGTAATATTCTTACACATCGCTATTATCGTAGTTATCTGTAATTACATAATTAAAAAAATACAAATTTTCTTTCGCTAAATTTGCTCATCTTGTATTTGAATACTATGTTGGAATTTTCATAGGGGTGCGGTTTACAAAAACCCAAACTAATCCCTGACCTCGAAACCTGAATCCAAAAAACCCGAATCGTCAACCACGTCCTTGTAAATTTGATTTAAACCCAACCCGTCTCAACCCTATTTTATATTTGTGTCTCGTATTTGAGTCGGGTTTGGGGTGAAATTAGAAATGTGAACCTAGTTTTTTGGGGTGAAGTCAATGTTTACTCTAAAATTGGACCTCTAATGGCTAAGTTTAATGTATCAACAAAATTAATTTAAGATAACATAACCCCTTTCCTTGTGTTATTCGAAGTGGTCAAAAAGTGTTGAAAATTAAAAAGTTGACATTAAAGAACAACAATCATAATGTTTGTTAAAGAAAAGCTTTGTTCTTAATAGTGCCATTTTGCCATTGTAAAAGTGTTGGCGCCATTAAAGAAAGGCAGAAATACCGGTTCGAAAGCTTAAAGTTGTTCAATTCAGTCGGGTCAATTGCATGTTGCTCGCCTAATGGTGACAAAAAGCTAATCGTTGGACTCTTTCAAATTTGAATTTGATGACAAGGAAACAAAATGGCATTTGACATTAATTGAGTTTTTTAAGGGAAAATTTTCAAGTTTAATAAGGATTAATGAGTTCAATGGCCGGATTCCACTCGGGTAGGAATGGCACCAAGTCAAACTGGCTCCCACACTATTCGACCTTGGTTTGAGAAAAAGTTTAGCTTAATTCAATTTTTACGTGACCTTGGTTCTAGTTTAAACTTAAAATAAGACTCGTTAAATATAATAAACCAAAACTCCGACTCGAGTTTTCAGGTGTCTGAGTGGGTTTTTGAGTTTGGGTCCGAGTAGGAATAGTGGCAGATAGTGGTTTTTCCAACTTGGACTTGAACCTGACTCGAGATTTATGAGTCCCGTGGCCAGACTCGAGGCGAGTCAAAAGAAACTCAGCCAGAACATAAGGGTCGAATCCCAAATTTTTTACTTCTCGTTTGATTCAACTATGCTGAGTTACGAGTTGACTCGGCGAGTGGGAACACTACAAAAGCTGTAAGACGGAGTAATAAAAAGTAACCTAACGCCGTTAGATCTTAGCCGTGGCCCGTCTCTGACAGTCCCACGAGGCTCGAGTTCTCCATTTCAAAATGAACGGATCTGGCGTTTTCGCCGCCCAAACCAAAGCTTCCAGCTGTTCGTTGCGCCCGCTTTCCGGTTTCAAATGTTCAACGAGTCAAATAAACAAAAAGATCCGTTCGTAGGTCGACGCAGGCCAGGAGAGATCTCAGGTGAGAAGATACTCTCTCTTTGCAAATTTTTCCATTTTTCTTTTCTCCAATGCGAGTAGTTTCCTCGTGTCTTCTGGGCTTTCTGTTTACTCTGTTATGACATCTGAAAGTGGGAGCGTTCGTCCGTGAGTCCCGAAGGTATTACTCTTGTTTTTCCATTTATTTGTAAATTATTTATGTTTTTCGTTAATGTAGCTTCTGAACGAAACGAGCCTTCTTATTCTCTCATGCAGTTTAGGTTGGAGAATCTCATTCTGCCCTCCTCTTTCTCCCGATTTCTTTGTCCATCTTCCAATGATTTCTCTGTCCTTAGAAATTTTTTCTTGATTTCATTGGTCAATATTTTCTTCGAGGTGCTTACCCTTCGTCCTCTATGACGTTCTTTTTCCATCTATATTTAATTTGTTCCGAGTTTTAGGACATTATCGCAACTTCGCACACGGGACTCGATTTTCCCCAAGTCACAGCCTGTTAGTGTTTGGATCTCAAGATGCATTCTCCCCTTTAGTACTGTTCTTGTTTTGAAAAAATTCGTCAAACGGTAACAATGCTCCTTGGTGACACTTTTTTTTTTTTAAATCGAGAACTCAAATGACCTCCGGAATGGATAGTTGTTTCGTTAAGTTCTTGACTTCTCATGCTGCTTCTCATCATTGTTAAAGATAGTTGTATCCTCAACAGCTACAAGATAGAATTTTCAGCATTTTTTTCAAAACAAAAAAAATTATAGTCATAGAATTAGGTTGTAATTGCTTTTACAACATTCCAAATGCTATCCGCAATGCTGTTTCTATGAAATTATAAGACAGACTACGGTCTGATCTAGCCTTTCGATTGTTCATGTTGATTATCATGCTACATTGAAATTTGATGAGATTGTCTTTGAACAGCTGCATTATAATAGACTCTCTTTTCCTCCTGATTTTGCTATCAGATTTGGTGGCGGCATAGAAAAGGCTCCCTGTCTCCCTCACCTACTTCCTTAAAGCCAACTTCTTGTAGGATGTTGCTTTGATCTCTTATCTAATCTTCCGTTCTGATGTGCCAGCAAATCGTTGATTAGATTCATATAAGAAGCATCGGAGATGGATGAAATCTGCAAAGAACTAGATGAAAAAAGAGCTGAACTGGAAAGGCTCAAAGAAAATTACAAAGTTAAAGCAGAACTATCTGAGAGCTTAATGAAATCTCATAATGAACAACTCATTAAGCTCCAAGAAGCCAAATTGGAAATCGAGAAGCAGGCTCTAGAATTGAACAAAAAGAATGAAGAACTATACCTGGCTACACAAACAAAGGAAGATCTTAAACACAGACTTCACGAAAAAGAATCAGTTCTGAAACATTTGACTTCCACACAAGACCAGCTTCGGACAGGCTTCAGTGAGAAGGTTCAGAAACTGGAAAGTGAAAATAAGGAACTCTTATCTGCCTTGGATGAAGCAAATGCCAAACTTGATGATCAGGAGACGAAGATCATCAAGTATAAGGTAGAGGTTGAAGGCCTGAAAGGACTTGTATCTGCTTCAGAGAAGAAGCGTTTGGATGCAGAGCAGAGATCCAAGGCACCTGAGGAACTCAGACGTAGAGACAGTTTGCTACAGGAATTTGAGGAGGAAAACAGGAAACTAGAGGATAAGCTCAAGTGGAAAAATGAACAGTTTCAACATCTTGAACAAGCATATGAGAAGCTGAATCAACAATTTGAGGCCAGTAGGAGTACCTGGGAATCAGAGAAATCATTGTTGCTTGAAGAGATCTCTACACTGCTGACAAAATTAGAAAGCCTATCTAGGGTTCTGGAAGCTGTTCAGTCCCAGTTGGGACTATGCAACCAAGCCCTGGCTCATGAACAAAGTCAAAAGAAACTGCTTGAAATTCAATTGATTGAATCAAAAAGGCAGTGCGAGTCTGTTGCTGAAGAGTATAAAGATACAAAGTCAGCTTTAGAAAGCTTGACTCAAAGAAGAGATGAAGAAGTTGCATCCCTGAGGAACTCTTTGGCTGCAACAAAGATCCTTCTGAAGGAGATGGAGTACAAACAGTTGCACCTTGAGCAAGATAATCAGGATTTAAAGGAATCCCTAAAGGAACTCCGAGAAGCTCAGATCAGCCGAGCAGGTTCCTCTACCTCTCTATCAAAACTTCACCAAAAATTCAGAGGATTAGAGCAGGTGCATAAAAATTGTTCTGTTGTGCTCAAAGCAAAAGAAGCCGAATTGAATACTCAAATAGAAACAATAGAGAAAGAGTTGCATGCATCTCAGTTTCAATTAAGCTTGAGAGATAGGCAGATCAAGGAATTGCGCACAGAATTAGAAGGTTGCTACTCTTCACTAGAGCAACTAAAGATACAAAATGAAGAAATTTCCATGACCCTCTTGGTACTAAAGTCAGAACTTCCGATGTCACCAGTGAAAAGTCACAGTTCACTGATGGATATGGAACAATGTCTTGGGATGGCAAAAGAACAGATTATCCTTTTGACAGAACAGTTGGAGCAGAAGGTCAATAATTTAGTTGAAGCTGAAGCAGAGATTGAGAAAGGACATAAGTTGGTAGCTTTATTAGCGGAGAAGTATGAGTTTACCGAGCAGCTGAATCTTCTAATACAGAAAGAATTCCAAAGTTGCAAAGAAAGGCTAGAAGAATCATACAAGTGTCAAAATGATCTAAAAGAAAAGACTGCTCAGAAGGAGAGAGCTATTACTGATAATCTGACAAAAGTATCTGATGCTTTAGACAAAGCAAATTCTGACTTAGCAGAGAGAGAATTGAGAGAAAATGCAATGGAATCTGAAATATTAAGATTGAAAACAGTTGCTGAGCAATTGGAGGTTTCAAAGAAGAGTGTTGAAAGCGAGTTGAAGGCCTGTTGGGAGAAAAACGAAGCGATCTTGGAAGAGATAGAAGCTGCCAATCTTTCCAAGATCAAGAGTGAAAAAGCCTTGGTGGAAGCAAATAATAGTTTTTCCCAAATCCAAAGTTGCAAAGAAAGGCTAGAAGAATCATACAAGTGTCAAAATGATCTAAAAGAAAAGGCTGCTCAGAAGGAGAGAGCTATTACTGATAATCTGACAAAAGTATCTGATGCTTTAGACAAAGCAAATGCTGACTTAGCAGAGAGAGAATTGAGAGAAAATGCAATGGAATCTGAAATATTAAGATTGAAAACAGTTGCTGAGCAATTGGAGGTTTCAAAGAAGAGTGTTGAAAGTGAGTTGAAGGCCTGTTGGGAGAAAAAAGAAGCGATCTTGGAAGAGATAGAAGCTGCCAATCTTTCCAAGATCAAGAGTGAAAAAGCCTTGGTGGAAGCAAAAAATAGTTTTTCCCAAATCCAAAGTTGCAATGAAAGGCTAGAAGAATCATACAAGTGTCAAAATGATCTAAAAGAAAAGACTGCTCAGAAGGAGAGAGCTATTACTGATAATCTGACAAAAGTATCTGATGCTTTAGACAAAGCAAATTCTGACTTAGCAGAGAGAGAATTGAGAGAAAATGCAATGGAATCTGAAATATTAAGATTGAAAACAGTTGCTGAGCAATTGGAGGTTTCAAAGAAGAGTGTTGAAAGTGAGTTGAAGGCCTGTTGGGAGAAAAACGAAGCGATCTTGGAAGAGATAGAAGCTGCCAATCTTTCCAAGATCAAGAGTGAAAAAGCCTTGGTGGAAGCAAAAAATAGTTTTTCCCAAATCCAAAGTTGCAATGAAAGGCTAGAAGAATCATACAAGTGTCAAAATGATCTAAAAGAAAAGACTGCTCAGAAGGAGAGAGCTATTACTGATAATCTGACAAAAGTATCTGATGCTTTAGACAAAGCAAATTCTGACTTAGCAGAGAGAGAATTGAGAGAAAATGCAATGGAATCTGAAATATTAAGATTGAAAACAGTTGCTGAGCAATTGGAGGTTTCAAAAAAGAGTGTTGAAAGTGAGTTGAAGGCCTGTTGGGAGAAAAACGAAGCGATCTTGGAAGAGATGGAAGCTGCCAATCTTTCCAAGATCAAGAGTGAAAAAGCCTTGGTGGAAGCAAAAAATAGTTTTTCCCAAATTATAGATGAAAAACATAGACAGTTGGACAGTCTCCGTCAAGAGGTTGAGTTCCTTGAACAAGAATCTATAACAAGAGAAACAGAAGCAGCTGTTTTTTCTGCTGGCAAGATTTCACAAGCATCTAGTCAAGAAAAACAGGCACTTAAGCAGATTGTTGAACACAAAGATAAGAAAATAAATGATCTCCAATTGAAGCTTGAGCTTTTGCAGCAAGAATTTACAAATTCTGTCAATGCTGCAGTAAATTCAGTTGCAGAGAAACAATCTGAAATTGATTCCCTGTACAACACCTTGGAGAAGATTTTAGTGGCTAATATTCTATCTGAGATTCAAGTTCAGTACTTGGAAGTCCTGATTATGGAACTAGAGGAAGAAAACAGAGGCCAGAAACAAAAATTAGAGTTGAAAGAGAAATTGGAAGATGAGTTGAAGATGAAAATTCTGACAAAAGACAGAGCTAAAGAACAGCTTAAGGACAAAATTAGAACATTGGAGAGCCTCGCTGAGGAACTTAGAACTGAAATAAAAGGATTGTTTGAAATTAACATGAAATTGTCTTCAGAAAAAGATGAACTCTTGAGTGAGGCGAAATCCTTTTCTGATAAGATGGAGGAAGTATTAGGCAAAGATGCAGAACTGATAGGAAGCCTCAAAATGCTTGCACTCAGTGCTGGAATAGAGGAAGAATTTGAGGAATATATGAAAGAGGATGAGATGTTCAGTGAAAATAACAATGATCAGAACATTCTACCACCTCCAAGAATAAAAGAGGAGAGATTTATAGGCAGAAGAGCACCACTGAAAGACCTAAATGCTTAGACAAGAGATATTTGACATTTGTCACATTATGTTTATTGTTGGAATTTTTTCAACCACAAGAAACTCTGTTCCAATGTACAATGTAAAGAGGATGTACCATAGAGAATTTGAGACTGATTCTCTATGCATGGAAATATATGTTTTGCTGAATGCGTTATGGAAAACTTCCTTTTGTTCTCCTGCCTAAAAAGGTTTTTAAGTAAAACTTGTGAGAACTATGTGACAAGCTTCCAAGAGTAGTTTTGTTTCAGAGAAGGCTGCAGCCTGTGTTGTATGTAGTTTTATTAAAACAGTTTCAGCAAGCTTTTGAATATTTAAGGCTTCAATATAGTGAGCCACATCCAACTACAAGTTTACTTCCCTGGTTAAACAAATTATATACAACATCAAACATCGTTGACACGTGCTCTGAAGTCAAGATGACAATCATGTAAATGATAGAGCAAATTGATTCTTTTTAAGAAGCAAATTGCTTGATTATAATATTCAGCCTAGTCCTTTTGCATGATCTCAATTACTTTATTTGGTCAGATAACTCATTCAGCCTATCATGGAATTGGTTCCAACTACAAATATCAATCAGGATGCCCAAAAGCTGTATCTAAATATGTGCTTTTATAAAATCAGATATCAATCGGCAGCCCACTTAAAATGCTTTCACCTTAATCAATGTAAAGATGTCTCTAAAATTTACCATCTCAAAAGATGTACATATACTAACAGCATCCTGGATCACATGGGAATCAATACAACAATTTTTTTTTTTTTGAGAAAGTCAACGCTGCAATCTGTCTCGAAGGAATTATTTTTTCTTTTCCTTATTCTGCTCGGAAGAATTTGAATTGCTTGAAAAGTGGGCCAAGCCCGTTCTCAGAGCCCCACAGTCCACCCCATTACCAACCAAAATGCTGGTTACACCCATTTTACTGGCCTGCAAAGTAAGCCCAGAAATACAAAAGTCAGTAAGTGCTTACCCAACTTAAATCGCACAAAATATAGCAGCTAAACATTTCAAGAACAACATATGAATAGAGAACTTCATCAGCTAAAGAACACACATAATGACACAAACAACCACACACTTGCACAAAGAGAGCGAAGAGAGAGTGCTACCGCTTCAATATTGCGATCCTCATCATCAAAAAATAGCATGGAGTTAAAAGGTACCCCAGTCCTCCTATGGATTCTCTGGAAGTGTTCAGTCTTATGAGTCCAACTAGAGAAGATTTCCTGCACCATAACCATTGAAGGACACTCATAATCACCATGTATATGGAACAATTACCAAAAGGGAACTTAACAATTGCATGCCTACAAAAATAAATGAATGAATATCATACTAGATATAGCAATTTTGATCACCACTTTCATGCTTGCAAGATTGAAAATTTTAATATGTCATGACAATTCCCTTGGGCCTAACACCTGTCACAGTTGACTAGGCCTTAAATCAAGAGTTGAAAGACACATGCAAAGTGCTCCCTTCACAGAAAGAGCGCATTCTTTCACTTTTACTGGCAAGGTATATGCAATGGGAAAAATGCTGGAAAAGAAATTGAAGACATTTTGGTATGCTTCTTTGATAAAGCATCAAGCTACAAAGTTTTTTTGAGATCAATGAGAAATAGCATTCATTAAGGGGGCTCAAAAGAGCAAAGGTACCAGAGATGATCTGTGAGGACCAAGCCTGAGCATAATGCCCAACAAAGAACAACAGCGAAAAAAGAAAAAAGAGTCATAATGGGAATGAGCTGCTGACAGCAAGGTGCCATCAAATAGCTCTTTTCTAGCTAAAGGATCTGCAACACTATTGACAGACATAGGAGTATCCAGCCAAGTGACGGTCAAGTGACTGCATATGTCCTCAATCTCATCAAAGTACATAAAATCTCACTGACGGTACTTTCTTTTCTGATGCCCATGAAATAACAACTAATGAGTTGCCCTCCACAAGAAGAGGAAGAGAAATGATTCAAGGGGAGGGCCTTCAACTCTCCACTGTGGACTCACACGGGCCAAATACGTTGTATCAGATGGATTTCGCCCCCTTTTCAAGGCTCCAGGCCGTGCTTCCCCTTCCTAGTTGTAAAATTTAATTGAAATAAATTAAAAAAAAACTATATCATGGACAATCCTTTCATCACTTAACTGTTGGGTAGCTTGGCTTTGACTTAGAGTTGATTCAGCATGAAGAAGCCTCATATGTCCCTTTCACTTAAATTTGAGAAGTTCAGATTGAACAAACCTTCTATTATTATCAGAGATAACAATCCATAAACTTGAAACTTCAAATCCCCCTGCATTTTCACAATGAAGGGGATGGGGTTGAATGATTTTAAGAAATATGTAGCATTTTCTACCTAATTGACAGCAATGACTCATTAAATTGTCAGTCCTTGACCTGATCCCGAGCATGAATCAAGAGAAAAATAGGAAGCAAAAAGAAATAATTTGCAGCCACCAAGAACACTATACAGCACAGAGAAGAGAAAAAAGTTGAATTAGGGACAATTTGGGAGATTTTCATAAATACTAAGAAAGAACATAACAATCTAGACGATGAAAATAGATATATCCCTATGTTTCAGCCTTTTGATGAAAAATGTCACAATATTCTGTTTGTTCCAGAGGCAATTTGAGCTATCTAATTCATTAGATATTTTTATTGAATCAAACCAATTTATTTGGTCCATACGATAAGTTAAAGCATATTCACATAAAAAAAGAAAATCAGTATAATTCCAACTAGAGCTCACCTGGGCCACAAACATGGACTGAATCCCCAACTTGTTAAGAAATTTTTTTGCTATATCTGCGGTGGGTGATCGAGATGCAATGGCTATGTCAATGCCCTTATCTTTGAGTGCATACAAGATGCCCCTAGCTTGTGGATAAAGGGATGGCATTTCATTTTTGGAGCGGCATTCACTGAAGAAAGAAATTTCAAGATGGATCATCAGCCTTATATGTAGTTATTGTTTGAAATTGTAATAATATATATGGGAAAATGGGACACAGTCAACATTGTTTCTTCTCTTCCATACCCTTCAAAGTTTGAAAGGCCCAACTTGCACTACTAGAAAGACTAGCCACAGATGCAAAATTGAGTCATGGGTGTGACGTTGAAAAGAAGCCATAGAAATAAAGATCCAGTTCATGATAAAAACCAGAAGGTATCCAAAATATTCAAAACCCATAGAGGTTGACAGGATTATAAAGTGATCCAAACTCACAAAAGAGATGTAGAAAGGAAGCCAAAGAAATAAAAATTCAGTTCATGATAAAAAGGCAGAAGGTATCCAAAATATTGGAAACCCGTAGAGGTTGATAGGATTATAAAGTGATCTAAAATCGCAAAAGACCAGTTAAAAGTTGCTTATGACGAGAAGAAGAAGAAGAAGAAGAAGAAGAAGAAGAGGAAAAAAAACTCTAAGATTGTACTTTTATTTCTTAGAAACTGAAACTACATTTCATTCTTGCAAAATTATGGATTACTGAGATCCGGAGGCCTACATGTAACTGCCTCGGTGATCGAATGCCATACAATATACTAAAGTAAACCTGTCCTCTCGGTTTGAGTTTCCAAACATTCTCCAGTAGTTCCATTTAAACTATCGTAAGTTCAACAACTGTTCGGATAGTGCTATTTGGTTGTTATCGTTGCATTACCAAAATATAAAGTACCTGTTGTCTCCTCTGCTTGCCTCTTTGAATGCTTAGATGGTAAAACACCAGTACTCGACACGAAACCAAGTAACAGGGAGCCTAACAATTCGCAACTCCCAATGAGAACCAAAACAAAAAGCTGAAGACTACTGCCATTAGGACTATTAACAGCATAAACATTCACCGCAAGCCCGTTTCAAATTTTTCTAAAAAATGAATAAAAGCATAAACGTCGACCAATTATAACACAACCGCAAAGAAACAAGATTGGGTGAAAAGACAAAAGAAAAATTTTCAGTTACCAATAGAAAGGCCAGAGCGTGTAGTCGAGATCAAAGACCACCAATCGAGGCAGAACCTGAAACATTCCAATGATCCTCAACGCGTCCTCTTTCACTTTGTCGTCCGCCATATCTACGGAGAGACGAATCGTATCCAAGCTGGAATCAAGATATTCTCCTTCTCCGCGCTCCTCGAATACCGACTCGAGAAATCTGAATCTTTGACAGGGTTATATTTGACATTATGGTTTTCCATTTACCAGACGACACGTATCCGGTAAGTTGTTAATATCGTGTCGGAGACGAGTTATTATAGCACGCCCGAGTTATGGAGTACGCGAGCTACTGTTCGAAACGTGTCCGTCTTGTGCGGCTCTTGTCGTTTACCGTTGGGGCGCCCACCAACCGCTGTAGTCGTCTTACGAAATTAAAACGTGCTCGATAGCTTCGGACCACTTCGTGGCCAGGATGGAGTTGGCGAACCCCCATGCGCTCTTTAAGAAATAGGTTATTATTTAATTTTATAATTTAAATATTTAATTATATTTATTTTATTATTATATATTTCAGATAATTTTTTCATTAAAAATTTTAAGGGACGTTTGTATCACCATAAAATAATGGAAAATATTTTTAAATTTTTAATTAAGAAATTATTTTAATTTTAAATGATTTTCTTGTGCTTATACTATTATAAGAACAGAAAAATTAGTTATAATATTTATATATAAAATAAAATTTATAAATAATAATAAAATGATTAAAACAAAGAAAAAAGTGATAAATTTTATTAATTTATAGACTAAAAGCATTCAAAACAATATCTAACGAAAATATATCGATATTAGTAAAAATGACGTTATTGTGATTAATATTTTTGAAATTAAAGTCATGCATTTTAAAATTTATATTATAATTTAAAAAAATAAAAATTCAAAAATATATTCTATTTATCAGTTACGTAACGGGGGCTTCCAAAATTTGTGGTCCTCGGACTAGGGGCAGCGGAAGGACTTGGAAAGGCACAACCGATTTGACCAGCGAGGGCAGAGCGGAAATTCACTAACTGCAGCTAACCGACGCCTCTGAGGCGTCGCATCTTCGAGTCGCCTCGTTCCCTTCAGCGAATAAAAAAAGAAACCTAGATTATTCATCATTGTCGCGCTTGCCCAAAGTTTCCATTGCGTTGGCGCTCCGCTATTCCCCTAAAATTCCAGCTGCCATTTTTGGAAAATTTAAATCTAGTTTCCTTCTCTGGTTCTCAATTTCGTCGCGCTTTGAAAGGTACTCGCCGTGGTTCATTACAGTTTGCTTGGCAGAAGCTGAAGATGGACTGTCATTAGCTTTTCCCCGGCGCAGTTATTTTCTTTTATTTTGTTTAATATTTTTGATCCAGTTAACGTCGAAGCTATTAAATGGAAATTCTAGCGTTTCGGCGACCTAAATTCATATATTGTCTCGCTTAGAGCTTTATACATTTCCTCTGAGGACAAACATTTTGGTAGGAGATGTAACTGTGTTTTTTAACTGTTTTAATTGTTTGTTTGTTTTTGGACGAAAATTGGTACCGAAACTTTCTTGAGTTTCAATATTCGTGCTTAGATTTTGGTTGTTAGGCTTCTATTTCCCGGAAGTTCTGTAGGAAATTGGGTCGCTGCAAGAAATTGCAGAGTATGGCTTTTAAAAAGATCAAAATTTCTGTATGACAGGAAAAATACTATTACAATGTTCTCTGATTTCAGTTCTAAACGCTTATATACTCTTTCCGTTGTAATTTCCTCCCATTCGTTAGGAAGTTAATTTGTTTTTTGTTTATTTATTTTTCCTTGTCTTGTGTGTGAAATGCTTATCCAAATGTCCCCTGCAATGAGATCTCTTTTCGCAGGGGTGCTTCCATCTTTGGTTGGTGTCGTACTTGTGATTACAAAAACAGTTTGAACGGAAAAGAAAGATTTATCTATTATCTATTTCAATCTGTTTTTGTAGGGAATTTTTTCTGTTGCTATCCCCCTAATTTTTGTTCTCTTTGCCTTGTATAGGTTTTAAAAATTCCGTGGGTATCAGTTATTAGCATTCTTTGGTTTTGGCCCATTCAGTTTTTCAGTCCTGTTTCTGGCTGGTTAAATGAGAGGTTAAACCTGAAGCTTTGCCAAAAAAAAAAAAAAAAAAAATGATTTTGTACTCCTAGGTGCGTTCAACACACATTTTGTCAGAAATGGTTATTATTGGTTCATTGCAATTGTCCCATGAACTTGGGATTTGTGAGAAGTATGGAGGCCATGGGCGTGCAAACCAGTTTAAGGTGCTTGATGTTTGTCACTTTCTTACATGTTTAGCAAACGAATACACTTTCTGAAGCTTGACCCTACGTCTGATCATTTTTCAGAGCTTTCCAAAAAAGGACCATGTACACTTCTCCAGCATTTCACTTTCCTCCAAAACTCTGGTATCATTTTTTTTTATTAGGATCCTTTTAGTTATCCTTATTTTCTTTGAAATATTCATTGTGATTGTACGGAAATGAACACAGATTTGCAATTATTTAAAAAATAAAGACTGCCACAAGCAGCTTAAAATTAAAGAATTGCTTTACTATGCTTTGAAAGAGTGGGTGGGTGGGGGCAATTTGAAGAAAATTTACTGAACATTCGAACTTAAAGAAGTTCACAATCTGACAAAATTGAATTGGCTAATTTGTTGGATATTTTTTTTGAGAATGAAAAAGAATTCACAAAATTTTATTTGTGAGCTAAAAGCCTATCAAAGAATGCTGCATCAAGTATCCTGGGGTTTATGTGGAGATATACTACAAGATGTTCCAGCCCATTTTCATTTATTTATTTTTGCTTAATTTGAGTAGGATTCTGTTCAACTATAATAGGAGAATAAAGTTGTGAAAGTAAGGTGAACACTTCTCATATTACAAAAAATTGCTGTCAGTGAAACCTTTGCCTGGATCACCATGTGAGGTCAAGTTTCACCGGTCTCTGATGATCTTGGGTAGGACTATGTATGATTAACATACTAAAAGAATTTAAAAAACTTTAGGGTGTTTCTTTGAGCAATACATCATAATACCACCAGGGGGCAATTGAAATAGCCTTATTTTACTGATTGATGTGGTTTGTGTGACTCGCTTAGAGGATTTAGTAGAAACTCAATCAAGCATCAAGCGGTCTCACAATTTTGTGCTCCCAGTGTTTGGAATTGTTATTTGTTGTACATTTATGTTTGTGTTTTAGTTTAATATAGAGTATATAAGGTGGGTAGTGGACTTTAATTAGTTTTTTGACAACAATGAGAAATATAAGTCTAGTAAAACAAAGAAGATACTGGGGAGCTTACATAAGGGAAAGAAAAATAGAAGGTAAAGAGAGAGTAATGATGAGTAGCAACTGTAAAAGAGTAGCTATATCTTTGGCCAATGATCAGCCTTGCCCAATCTTGACCAATAAAGAAGCAGCTGATATCCTATAACTGTCCCCATAGTAGCCTTTGACAGGGTACACATCTAGGAAAGGTATTTCTTCCCAATCACTCTACTAGTTGTCCTACATCTTCCCTAAAGAGATTAGGCTAGTTGGGGTGGCGGTTCAAAAGATAATTGCCAAATACCTCACATAGTTTACTACCAAAAGAAAAAGAGGAAAGGAAAAAAAAAAAAACTGTGCACTGGTATCAAGGAAATAAGCCAATGAGTGACAACTCAATTCACACTTTCTAAGGATTTCCTCACATATGATAAAGCTGAAAGGGTAACAAAGGAAGAGGTGGTTAACCATCTCCTTATCTGGTGAATAAAAAGCTGTCAAATGAAGAAAGAAAATTATGTGTTTGTTGATTCCATCTGGCTACCTCTACTTGGTCAAGGTTACGAATCTGGTGGCAGATTAGAGGAAGTTGGACATGGGGGGTGGGTCCAACAAATTTGAGCCTCTTTCAGGGTAAATGAATGACTGTGATGAAGAGTTTTTGTTAATGTGAAAATGGAGGGGAGAGGGGGCCAGTGCCTTTCCAAGAATTGAATCAGAATGTTGTGCACCACCACTGGAGTCTTGAGCCTTTGGGGACAGGACCTTGGTATGCAAATAACTTTCCAAAGGTTAGCTGCATGAACTGAGATGGGGTCTGGGGGGAGCCACTTGCTAATCAGGTATCTGCATTTTAGGATGTGGTGTTTCTCTGTATATGTGATGGTTCTGTATAAAATCTCCAAAACTGATTTAGCCACACAGATGTATTTTTTTAGGATGTGGTGGCCCTCTTAAGGAAACCCTCTATGAGGTTCATGAGAGATTCTACTGAAGCAGCGGAATGCATACAAGGGAACGCCCACTGCAGTGGATCTTGTAGTTCTTTAATCTTCTAGATCTGTGAAATTGGCCTTCTGGGTGGATGGTTGCCTTTCAATTCTCTCAATGATGGGGTGCTTGAGTGATGTGGAGGATGACCAATGAAGAGGTGAGAAACACGGGCTGTGAAAAAAAGGGCTAATGTTATAACCTAGAGTTGGGGCATAAGAGTGAGGAAACTAGAAGGGAATTTAGCTCCAGAAAGTGTATATTTGGACTCGTGGACTTGTCAGACAAAGATAACATCATAAATGGAGTGGAGGATTTTACTGTTAATGCTTTGGCTCAGTGTACCCACACAAAAAAGTGAATTGTGACATGTAAGCAGAGGGAGCAAGTTTTGGAGAGTTGATAAGAACTCTGGATTAGGTTTTTTTTTGAGAAGAGGTGTGAATGTATTACTGAAGAAAGAAAGTTACATACCTTGAAGCTAAAAAGACATTTCCTCCACAACAAGATGTTGGAGGGTAACGCCTTTTTTTGCTTGAGCATCGGCTAAGTGATTAGCAGATCTTGGAACATGTTTCCAAGTGCATTGTAAAACAGAAATTAACTTACAAATTTCATCCAAAAGCTCCCAATGATGCCAAGGAGGTTTTGATGGCTTTGTGCACCAGTTAATAATGACTTGAGAATCCCCTTCAACCAAGAGAGCACCCTCCTTTTTTTGCTTGAAAAGTTTCAGACTATTGAACAGCCCATGCAATTCCGTGCTAGTAGAGTCAGATACACCAATTGGACCCGTGTATGTGAAGAGAAGATTAGCTTGATCATCGTGAATTACTCCGCCAAACCCGGTTAGACCCAGACACCCGAGAGCACTTCCATCAAAATTTAGTTTAAAATGTCCAGGAGGAGGTTTGGACCATTCAACCATTGCAGGGGCCTTCGATGGAAAAGATATACCCGCAACATTTCGCCAATTTTCACGCATGTTTGTCCCTTTTAAGTTACAAAATTCTTTGCGAAGGAGAACCCAAGAGCTAACTTGACCGATGATCTGCTCACAAAGAATATTCTGAGGGAGAGCTTTCTGCTTGAATTTACGATTGTTTCTTTCTTTCCATAAGTTCCACGCAATGTGCCCAACACAGCAAGAGATCAAAATTTTCCCCAACTTTGGAAGATGTGAGCTTACCAAAGTTAAGACAGTGTTATGTAAATCCAGCGATTTTGTCCATTAATTCAGTCCAAATCTTATGAGCATATTCACAATGTAGAAGCGTGTGATCTGCTGTGTCAGGGGATGTGTTACAAAATGGGCATTCTGGATTAGGAATATTAGTGCCACGTCTTTGTAAAGCGTTAGAAGTTAAGATTTTCTTACGTCATATCGTCCAGATGAAGAACTTAACTCGAGGAGGAATTGGGAGCGACCATGCAAAGGCAGCATGATGTTCTGTGTGGGAAGGCGGATACGAAATCATATGATGGTACACAAAAGCTGTAGAGAACATACCTTGTTTGTTTGGCGTCCCGATGAGTGTATCAGTAGAGCTTTTTAAAGTCACATTAGAGAGCAGATTGACCAGGCAAGTGGCTTCAAGAGCTTCAGAGTCATTCAACGCTCGCCTAAGATGCAGATTCCCGCAGCCCGAAAACTGCCAATGGTCAGAAACCATTGTGCTATGAGATCATGACAGTTGATATAAACGTTGATGACTTTCCTTCAAACAACTTGACCCTATCCACCAATCCGTCCAGAATAGAGTATCTGTACCACTCCCAATGTAGCATTTGACGACAGATTTGAAGGTATGTAAGAGTTTGGCAATTTTCTTCCAAACAGAGGATAACTTGTAAAATCTTCCCCTGTCTGTCCACCAACCATTGTCTATTCCGGATTTTATAGCAACCATTCGGCGCCACAGCAGATTGGGTTGCATGTTGAACTTCCAAATCCACTTTAAGAGCAGAGCCTTGTTTGTGGTAGCAATGTACCGAATCCCGAGGCCCCCCATTACAAGTCGTTTACAAATATCTACCCATTTTACAAGATTAAACTTTTTTTCCCCATTTGGCCCATCCCATAGGAATCTTCTTTTCAAAAACTCAATTCTATCCCTAATAGATGCAGGACAATGGTACAAAGATAAAAAATAAGATGGGATACCATGAAGGCAAGATTTGATAAGAACCAACTTACCGGCTTTGGATAAAAATTTCCCTTTCCAAGAAGCCAGACGCTTCTCAAGCCGCTCAACAACTGGGAACCAGGAGTTTTTCGTAGGCAGAAGCAGAGTCAAAGGTAAGCCCAGATATGTGCTCGCTACCTCACAACCCAGATAATTCGCCATTGAGTTGAGAATAGAGGCTTCAATATTAAATCCAAAAATTGATGTTTTTTCCCAGCTTATCTTTTGACCAGAGGTCAATTCAAAGATGTTCAAAATTGCTTTCATGTGTTTGATTTGTCTCATGGACCCTTCTCCAAAAAAGATAGTGTCATCAGCATACTGTAGAATGGGAACGTCTTGGTTCGGATTAGAAAAAACAGGACTTAGCCAACCTGAATGTTTTGCAAACCGGATCATAGAGGTAAGGTATTCTCCAACGAGAGTAAAAATAAATGGAGATAGGGGGTCACCTTGTCTTATCCCCCTAGAAGCTTTAAAATAACCTCAAGGTTTCTCATTTACCAGGACAGAATAAGAAGGAAAGGAAATACAACTCCTCATCCAGAATTTCCATCTTGTGCCAAAACCCATGGTCAGATCCTATTTTGTTTAGGACTTGGCCAGAGGCGTTGGGGAAGAGGAGGTTCCATTCTATATTGACAAAAAATCTGTCCAGTTTAGACAAAATAAGGGGATTCTGACAATTTGTCTAGGTGAACTTTTTCGCCGAGAGAGGAGCCTCGGATAGAGCAAGACTATTGATAAAATCAGAAAAGCTCTCATGGTTGATGAGGTTCGGGAGGCAGAGGACTTTTGTTAGAGCAAAGTAGAGTCGCATTGAAGTCTCCTCCAAGGAGCCAAGGGAGGTCCCATAATTGGACAAGCTGAAAGATTTCCTCCCAGAAAGTCGCTCGGTCACGGTAACGAGTTGGCCCATAGATGCCGGCTAGCGCCCAAGAAGTACCAAGGTTGTGATCTAGGAGCTGGAGACCGATTGAGTATTGTCCCGGAACAACGGAAATAGCATCAAAAGCAGTTGGATCCCAGATGATAATTATGCCACCGGAATGGCCAATTGCATCCACATTTGCCCACGCTAGGTTGGTGTCATACCATAAATTACAAACAATTGAGTAATCAAAATACTGCATCTTAGTTTCAAGAAGAATAACAATTTTTGGTTTAACATAAAAGAGTCGCTCTGATGAGGGCTCGCTTAGCCAGAGAGCCGAGTCCTCTAACATTCCATGATAGAATGATCATGGAGAACGGTGGGTGTTGATATTCCGCGCCACAACGCCAACTTCGAGGTTGCCCGCACAGAAGATGTTGGCGAGCTCCGTCATTTCTGAAAATTCCTCCCGTGGAAAGTCTTGTTCCAATTCCAGCAGAAACAGGAGGAGCTCATCCCGCGGATTGGGAGTGAAGGCCATGGTTGGGGTAGATTCAGAGGTTATAGTTGAGGGGAGGTCGGACCAAATTGGGGGGATTCCAGAGGGGAATGCAGGGGGGGAGATCGTACCAATCAGGGGGAAATTCCAATGAAAGGACAAGGGGGGGGGGGGGGGGGGGGGGGGGGGGGGTAGTGTCTTTGACTTTATCTTTTCCTTTGTGTTTTTTCGGAAGGTGCGGGGGTGCTGTTTTTGGCTTTATTTTTCCCTTTTTATTTCCTGGAATAGGTATACCGGTAAGGGGTTTTGGCATTTTGTTTTCTAGTATTGGTGTGCAGGGGAGGGGTGATTGTTTTGGGGGTTGATGTTTCCATGGTGTCTGAGTGGGGGAGGATAATACGAAGGGGGGTGGGGCAGAGGATAGTGGGGGAGTGAATATAAAAGGGGGGAGGGGAGTAAAAAAGGGGGTCGAAATCCCAGGTGGATTCATTGGAGAGGAGGGATGGGCTTAGCGGGGCTCGAGGGGGGGGGGCGTATATAGGGAGGTTTGTATTAGAGAGGGAGGGTCTGATAGGACAGCGAGGGGAGCGAGATGTTGGGTGAGTTGATGTGGAAGGTTTGAGGGAGGGGGGGTCGCAGGAGGTAAGCCTCGGGAAGGAGCCAAAAATGTGGGTGAAAGAGGGGAGAAATGGGGGTTTATCGAGGTAGAGAAGCCGTGGGAAGGGGCAGAGTTTGCATATGACAGGCGAGGGGTACGGCTTCGGGAAACGAGGGCTTTAGGCGGCGGAGGGGAGGGGTGATGTAAAAAAGAAAGGACGGGAGGGCGGCGTGATGTGGACCGAGGGGTTTTGGGAATTGATGTGGTCGACGGCGGTGGATTTGATGGTTGAAAAGGTGTTTTTTGTATGTAAAAAAGTACGGTGCGGGGCTCGAGGTTACCAGATTGGAGGGGCATTGGAAATACCATTGATTTGAGAGGGTGGTGATGGTTTTCGGGAAATGGAGAGAAAGGTTTGTGGGGGAAAGTATTTCTTTTTTGGGTTTTTGTGTTGAGGTGAGGCAGAGTGTGACGGTGATGGAGGTGAGTATGGGGAAGTAACGAGAGTTATAATCCCCTTGTCAGGTGAAAGATGTGGCGGTAGATCGGGTTGAGAGATCTTGTCAGATTTTGGGTTTGGGGACAGGTGTACTGCAGATGCTTCAGGAAAACTGGGGAGTGGCATTGTGGGCAAGGGAAATTCCAGAGATGGGACTTTTTCGGCGGAGACATTAAAAGGGTTACTGTGAATTGGTAGTGATTGAACTGTTTCGGGATATGGGGTTTGATTTTGTGTGGTCGGATTTTTTTTCGGAACTCATGTCCGATTGAGCCCCGAGTGATGTTTCTGAGTCGGCAACGGGTGGGTCGGCTCAGCTTGGGTTATGCTTCGTGAGGTTTCTTCCGAGTTGGCTGCCGGAAGGACTTCTAGATCTCCAAATTCCATGGAGACCCAGATCGTGGTTTTTGCACAGGAGATATTAAAAAACTGTAAACCACTTACTGGTGATTTTGGCCGGATGAAATTTTTTTCTTTGTGAAGCTGCGCTGGCTGGCTTTCGGCCCATATAAGCTCTCCGAAATATTTTGTGAGGCATTCCAGAGTATGCCGGCATCGGATTTCCACCGGAAGACCTTTGATGATCACCCATTGCCCCGAGATGGGGGTTGTGAGTTCTGGGCTCCAATTGGTCATGTGAAGGATCATTGACTTAGTCCCTGTCTTCAGTGAATATAGTCTCCTGCGGTCCTCCTCCGAATGACAGTTGATTAGCCAGCTTCTCTCATGAGCTTTGATGATGGATGTTGATATGATATTTCGTTTTTGCAGCCATTCTTGGATTTGTTTGCTGGTGGAAAAATTTTCCGGATCTTCAATGAGCACTGCCAGGGACATTCTGCGATTGCCCTCAGTTTCGATGTGAGCTGGCAGGGATATAGAGAACTTGTTTTTTTGGGGTGAAGCTTGAGGGAGTGATATTGGTGGTGGTGTTGGACAATTGTTTTTGAAGACCTGAGTCTTCTCCGGTGGAGGATCAGGTGGAGGCGAGAGAATTGACTAGTGTGAAGCACTGGGTTGTGAGTGGATTTTTTGGGATGTGGCTAGTTGCCGGAGTATTTGGTCAAAGCGTTTCCATCCCATTCCAGAAGTGGAAAGTTGTGGAAGAAAAATCATACTCATTATCATTTGGCCACGTCTTTGGTGGATGACGCATTCAAGAAGTCCTCCATGATGCTGGATGTGTACTTGGAATTCCAGATCCCCGGTGAGAAGTGATCTGCTGTATTTTCTTCTTGTGTTCCCTAATTGGACTTTCCTAAAGATGTCTAGGAAAGAGCTGACTGTGGAGATCGGGAGGGAGATGTATGATTTTTTTTTCCCCTCTTGTGCATGAATTTGGATGGCCTCCCCACTCTTCTCCTTCCTCTTTCGAAAAGTCAGCTTTGCTTTTCCATTCCGGAATTCATATCTGGCCGGATCCTCCACTAGGATCCTTCGGCGTGAGGATCTCAAGATTACAGTTTGCCATCTCTCGCCTGAACTATCTTCAGTGTCAATACTTTCTTCTTCCTTCTTGTCTTCTTCTTCCGGTTGTTTACCTTTTCGTTGCTGCTGCTGCCGGTGCTGCTTCCCCAGACTGGTTCGATCTTCGCCCCATTCTGGGCACTGTCCTACTAGAGGTGCTGGATCAGAGGGAATGGTCGTTGGGTGAGAGTTACTTCGTTCCCCAATTGGTTGGTGGGAGGAAGTTACTCCTTGACCGACCCCTCGTCCAGCCATTGAAAATCCTAACTCTGGATTAGGTTACTACTATTATTTGATTGAAGTGTGGCAAGCACTATTATGCCTATTAGTTTTATAGATTGCCTGTTTAATTGATCGTGTCGATGGAATCTTTCTAATATTAGTATTCCTGATAAATTGGTTGGCCACATAAATGAAACTTCAAAACCTGTTTTTATTTCATTTGCACAGCGGCAGGATATATGGAGTCTCGGGCTATCAGACAAAATCAACAAACCAATACATTGTGTACCTTTGAGATACAATGTTTTCACATGCAGGTGTTTTCTAGCACCTGGAACAGGAAATGAAACTCCTATTTTGAAGGCTGCTGTGATGGCTTTATCAAGGTACTTTTTCTGCCAATATGTAATTGATATGGTTTTGAACAGTTCTTTATTGACTGTGGATTGGCTTCCCTGGCTTCAACAATTTTTTTCCTTATTTCACTTTTTTCAATTTTTCGTAGTTCTGTTCTCCCTTCACAAATAATCTGTGTTTTCTATTCTTTCTTCTCTGTTTCTATGGATTCACTTCTCCAGTCAAAGTATAAAAAACTTTCTATTTATTCCTTTTGTACCTTGTATGACACATTTGAATTTTATTTTGCAGATCATACACTACGTTGCATGGAAGGCCTATTTTACTCCAGTTGGTCCCAGCAGTGGGGATTATTGCTTTTGTTATATGGGGTCTTACTCCGCTCATGCGGCATAGTAGAAATTTATTCTTTCAAGTATGCTTTTAGACATCCTCTTAATAGTTCATAATTGAGATAATAGTTTCAACCCAGAGTTATCACTTTTGATGTTTTCTGACTCTTTTTGCAGAGGAATGATAGTAACTGGAAAAAGAGTAGCACTTACCATGTAATTACTTCCTACATTCAACCTTTGCTTCTATGGGCTGGAGCCACACTTATTTGCAGGTATCAATATTACTTTCTACAGAAAAAAAAAGAAATTGAAAGAATTTTTTTTTTCTATTAATGATGAGAAAATGTATTTCATCAGGGTTCTGGACCCAATCATCCTCCCAACAGAGGCAAGTCAAGTCGTTAAACAGAGGTTATTGAATTTTGTGAGATCATTATCAACAGTTCTGGCCTTTGCGTACTGCCTGTCAAGGTATGTTAGTAAATTTAATACTTCAACATCTTGGTAAACAATTTGAGTTGATATGCTTAGAATTATTGGATGTTACTGCAGTTGTGAGTCGGTTATTTTTGCTGGTGTAGCCTGAGGTGTCAAAAAGAACAGAGAAAGGACAAACTTGGTGAAGGCCTTCCTGATGATGAGCAAAGGAAGAGAAGGATTAATGTAGCCAACCAGACATAATGATGAGATATAGTGAACATTAGTCATGTGTTTACTTTATTGTTTTTGGTTGTCAACATAGGCCAACTGGCCTAGCCATGAGAAGGCAGTGCCTTGTCTATCAATAACAACAAACGGCGCAAACCTGAAGAAGATGGTGATTAAAGACTTGAAAGAATGTCACCTTAAAAATGGAGCTAGAGAAAAATGGTTCAGAATGGGGAAGGAAGTTAAGGGCCCTAACATAGTTGAAAGTTGATCGAAACAATGGCAAGGATCATCTTGTGTTTCGGTGTTAACATGATTTCCTGGTACAAAAGCATGAAATACGTGAGGGTTGGTGGTGGCACTAACTTGGATACAATCCCTGTAGCATGCACCAAGCTCTATTGTTATATGTTGATTGTAGGTAGTCTCAAATGCATTTTCAAGAAAAATGCAGTCTTGATTTCTGTGTTTCTTATAATAACCTACCTGTACCAGTGAAGAAGTACAGTAACTTGTAGGGAATGAGTGCAGCAGGAGAAGAATATTGAGCTGGATCTCTGGCAAGAAGAGAATGGCATTGTAATTGCATTAGAGAACAGTTATGGATTACACAAATAGATGAGAGTAAAGTGACTTGCTTGAGATGGTGGAAGCATATTAGTACCAGATATGATAGGTGACATGGACTTTCTCTGTTTGGGTTGAACCATGAAGAAGTAGCGTATGGTGAAGACATGGATTGTACTAGTTAGGAAGGACTTCAAAAGGGGTGACTTACCAATAGAGATTTCCTCTAGTAACTGCACTGCATATGGATGAATGTGGACATCATGGTGGCTGTTGAGCGCATATCAGCAGCACTTTTAAAGACTTCATCCGTAATCTTCTCCTTCCTTCTCCCTTTGCATGCAAATCCCTTCTTCTTTACATGGGTAGAATAGGTAGAGGGGGGTTTGTTTTTCAGAAGAAAAGAAGGCAAAGAGGGATAGAAAAAGAAGGGAAGGACATGGAATGAGGTGGAGAAAAATGTTACAAAAAAGAGGAGAGTACTAATTGTAGAGAATGGGATGATATGACAGCTTTGTAGGTGGCAACATGATGTAAATCCATGTATAGAGTTTGCATTTTCTAAATGAGCATGTTAGAAATCGGTTCTTTTAGCTGAATCAGCATGGTTCGTGCAAGCCTTTCACATTGGAATTATTGTTCTACCTGACATTTATAGATTCCTTGATATGGAGTTTATGTTATTATGGTATTACATGTGGCACTCTGTGATTCACCATTATGACACCCACTTACATCGTACTCTCTCTCTCTCTCTCTCACACACACACACACATAATTACGGTTTATATTACATTTTTAAGACTTTTGAGGACTATCTTCCACTATTGGCTTGTATATTAAGTAAAACGATAATGAAGCAATTGTTTTTTTGGAGTCCAGTTGTTAGAGTCTTCTCGTATGAATAGCAGGTGTTCTTTAGTTAACATTCACACATTCTTTTTATGCAGCTTAATTCAACAAGTGCAAAAATTCTTTGTAGAACGTGGTGACTCCTATGATACCAGAAATGTATGTTTCTGTTGCTTTTTTCATTATGCATCCGGGCTACCTTTATTCTCATTCTCTAACATTTTTCTTATTCTTTACAAAGTTAGCGCTTTAGATGGTATTTCTTTCAAACTTAATCTGACTGTCAGCTTGCTTCTTTACTGGCTACTGTGTATCAGAGGATAGAAGAATGTGCTCTTTAAGATGGATCTTATGCAGAGAAACTTAAGAAGGGTTCTGCTGTATTTTTACTTCTGTTTAATTAATATATTTAACTTGGTTTCATTTTTTTTTCATTTTTCCTTGACTAGCTGTATTCAATGGTAAATTTGGGTCCAGATAGTAGTTTTCGAGTGTCCTTTGATACATTCTTCATGTGCTTAAACCCCAGCAAGAAGGAATCTAAGTGTTGACCATTCACAAAATATTTTTTTTTTGGCCTGAAGGAATTCCCAGATAATTTTCTTTATTGAGTCTTTCGTGGCATTTTTCTTTATTACAAGTGCTGAAACAATTATAATGTTTCTTAACACAGTGACCTGTGATTTATTTTATTTTGATGTATTACTTTTTCTTTAGTTATACTTGTAGAGAACTAAAAAGTCAAACCTGAAGAGGTATTATAGAGAGAAGAGGAGGGAAGAAGTCTACGTCCTTCATTAACTGTGCTGAATTAAGGTCAAATTGGGACCTAATCTCCCCCAAGTCTAATTACAGTTTGATGGACAAAAGTGCACTCAACAACTTAATAGAAGCAGCATATATCTTAGAAACTCTCTAAACTACCCCTCGCATGTGCTTAAACTAAAGCACTCATTTTAAGGACAAGATTACCCTTATTTTCACTCTCTCAGCAATTCTCATCTCTGACAGTTCCAAAAATATTCTGGCCTGTCCTTGACCTTGGTGTTATAAGAATTGATTTTACTTTCAATTAACTTTCAAACCCCCCCCCCCCCCCCCCCCCCCTTACTTTCTGGCATGTGCCATGTTTTAGACTCTTTCTAGCTTGATAATTTAGTAGTTTTTCTTGGTTCCGTTGTGGAAAGTATTGTTGACATAGAAGAGAATTTTGTTAATTGTGATTGTCAGTTCTGTCAAAATTATCGTGTGTTCTCTCCCTTTTTCCCTATAAAACTTTGTCCATTTTTTCAGAAAGAAAAAAAAAAAAAGTATGTTTACTCCCAAGCCTATTGAGTTCTAGAGCCATGGTGGCACTGGAAGCTGTATGAAGGCTGACCCTCAAATTGTACTAGTTAGTATGGAGGAGGAAAATTTCTTGATGCATCTATTGGTCATGAGATTGACTTCTATGTGCTAATGAGGTTGGATGAAATCATTTGTAGCCTCATATTGAATCTTGTTTCTTTTTGGCAACACAACTATGTCCTACTTTTTCAGTACTTTATTTTTTTAATATCTGCAGTCCTTGGGAGCCAACTGGAGGGTTCCAGACTAGGATAACTATTGATGTTCATTTGGGTTTCTCATGCAGATGGGTTTTCAATTTGCTGGCAAGGCTTTATATACAGCTGTATGGGTTGCTGCAGTTTCATTATTCATGGAGCTGCTAGGTTTCTCCACGCAGAAATGGATCACTGCTGGTGGTCTTGGAACAGTGCTACTGACCCTTGCTGGCCGTGAGGTATGGCTATTGTTCATTACTCTCCACTGCATCTGCTCTGAATGAAGATGTTAAAGATGCTCATGGTTTTCTATTGAGAAAACTTTGGTAGGTTAAATGCTTCAGGATTTGAACATTTCATGCAATGGTTCTCCATGTGCAGATATTCACAAACTTCCTGTCAAGTGTGATGATTCATGCAACAAGGCCATTTGTTGTGAATGAATGGATTCAGACTAAAATTGAAGGCTATGAAGTGTCTGGAACTGTCGAGGTTTGTATCAGTGCAAATAGTAGTTCTCTGTAGCTGTCTGATCCTTTCAAAAAAAAAAAAAAAACTTAGGAGGTTATTTTTTTTGCTGTGAAATGTTGCAAGGAACTGAGACCTTGGGATATTCACTGATTCAGGTGGATCTGAATGGTCCAGTGTGAGTTACAGGATTGTGATTTTTCTTGATATGTGATCATTTTGGTTCATATTATTTTAAAATTTCTTGATTCCTAATAAAGGGTATTATGTTTAAATATAAATCTGATTGTATTTTGTCTTCCTGTGCTCTTTTCAGCATGTAGGATGGTGGTCACCCACTATTGTTAGAGGTGATGACAGGGAGGCTGTTCATATTCCAAACCACAAATTCACTGTGAATGTGGTGAGAAATCTTAGCCAAAAGACACATTGGCGTATCAAAACCCATCTTGCCATCAGTCACTTGGATGTCAATAAAATCAATGTGAGGAGCATAGATTCAAAATCTACTTGTTATTTATATCTTGTTTTGCAACATAATCTTATAAAGATGTATACAAGCAACAAAGCGGAAAAAACAGGCTGATTTAGTTTTTTACTGCAGAATATTGTTGCTGATATGCGCAAAGTTTTGGCAAAAAACCCTCAGGTAGAGCAGCAGAGACTGCACAGGAGGGTATTCCTGGACAACATCAATCCAGAAAATCAAGCTCTATTGGTGAGCCTTTAATATTTGTTATGGTCAGTAGGGTCTGGTTGTTTGTACTTTGTGTTAGTAATACTTTGGTTTTGTGTATGAATGCATCCACTTGTGTTATTTTCTCTGCTCATTTGATTAGCTGTTAATCACTGTTATTTTAATTTCACATGTACCAGATTCTGGTGTCCTGTTTTGTGAAGACCTCACATTTAGAGGAGTACCTTTGTGTGAAGGTTAGTGTCCTCTCAAACTCCAGTTGCAGTTCATATAAATTGTGAGAACCTCATTGAAGTCTCATGTGCTATCTATTTGCACATGATGAAGCTGGACTATCATTCTAATTTTGGACACTTAGAATGTTAATTATGACACTAGATGGCATCATATACAAAGAGAGTTAAATATGAAGTGCCAATAGTTTTTCAGTACTAAATTTTTTACTTCACCAATTAATTTTCAGACTTTGCTTTAGACTTTGTTCTGGAGTTTGCATAGTCAATAATCTTTAAATTTCAAGTACTTTAATGCTCGAATCTAACCACTTCGTAATTTGGCAACAGGAAGCTATTTTGTTGGATCTCCTCAGAGTCATCAGCCATCACAGGGCACGTCTTGCCACACCCATTCGCACAGTTCAGAAGATATATGGTGACGCTAATGCGGAAAATGTCCCATTTTCAGAGACTATTTTCACTCGTGGTGCAACTACCAGCCGTCCATTCCTCCTCATTGAACCCACATCTCGGATCAATGGCGACGATAAAGCAAAAACTCGTATACGTGCAAATGAAGAACAAGAACCAAAGACAGCTGTAACATCTGACACAAAGGCAACAGCAAGTCCTGTGTCCGATGGCTCCATCCAGCATAGTTCAGAAAACAAGCCAAACAAGAAGGGTGGTTCAGGAGAAACTCATACAAAGACTAGTAAAATGGACAGCGCCCAAACATCCAAGCCACAGTCTGAAAGCCGAGAAGCAGACACCAGTAACGTAAAATCTGAAAGTAATACGAAGCATGATAGTGAGAGAGTGCCAGTTATTTCACCACTAGAAGAAAATATTGTTCTAGGTGTGGCATTAGAAGGATCAAAGCGGACCTTACAGATAGAAGAAGAGATGACACCATCGGCCCCTGCTGATGTCAAGGAGTTGGCTGCTTGTAGGAAAACTAACACGCCAGCTTCTGCTAAGGAGAAAAAAGAGGGTCAACTTCCAGTGGCTGGTGATCAGCGTGACCATGACAGGTGACCTGATCAAATCTGATTCTTTGGTGGTGTTTAGGAAAGCATATGAAGGCTGAGTTTTAGAAGGCTGGAATGATGCGATGTAGATGCTCTAATCCACTTCTGTTATATTTATACATGTTTTCTAGCCATTTTTAGTAAAAGAAATTTCAATCTTTTTTAAGGTGATCTCTTTGACTTGATTGTGTTGAGGTCAGTTTCGATGGACACGACAACAATAATTACAATGCAAAGACAAATAAGTGAAAATAGAGAAAAAAAAAAAAAAGTGAAGTTGCATAGCAGTCAGTGTTACGGCTCCACAAGATAACAAAAAATGAAAGAAAGAGATCACCTGTGAAGTTCACTGGTAGCCACAGATGATCCCATGACTGCAGCTGCCTATTGAGTTTGGCCGACTGTTATTTACTTCTGCCGTCTAACAATTTTAAAGGGTTTTGATCAGTCGAAACCTTCTTCATCGCTGCTGTCGGCAAACATGGACGCCATCTTCATGGCCAGCTTTGCAGCTATTTCCTTCCGTTGGAAATCAGGCATCAACCTCAAGTTCTCACGCATATGACTAATCTCGCACATCAACTGTTCCAAGTTCTCCGTGCCAACATGAGTATCCTCATCCGGTTTGATGTCTGTTGATGCTTTTGTTTCAGTATCTTCCTGCACTAGAATTTCAGGCTTAGAGGTTTGAGCAGTTGTTTCATCAGTTTTATGATTCCTGCATGTAGTTCCTGAATCCTTCCACTCTAGAACTTCCAAGGGTGATTCTTGAACCCCATCTTCTTTTTTATGTTTCTGATCTAGGATTTCGGGTCCACACTCTGTCTGCTTGGGAACTACGGTGGCTGAGGTCGGAGTTTCAGCTTCACCATCAATTCTGGAGGTTGAGGTTTCAGCTCTGCCTGTATCATCAGTCCCATGTTTGTCATATAGGTCTGGATTCAGTGCATTCCCATTTGTTCCTCTACCTGTGTCTGTTGTTGAAGGAAGATCATGAAAATCATCCCATGGCTCAGCGGATCCCCTGGACAGAATTTCGTACTCGATTTCAAAGTCGGATTCTTCATCTGAGGTAATGTCTGCAAAAAAAAAAAAAAACATATTTGGAGAATGAATAAGTATTTTATCAATTATGGAGCAAGAACATAAGAGAACACGGGATGATAAGCAGAAAAAAGTGATTTCTACCTTCTTTCTTGACAGATGCAGAATTAGGTACAGAATTTCCAGATTTCAGGACCATGCCAGGCCACATATGAGCTGAGAGAGCACCATATAGCCGATCTACTCCTTGTGAATCACCATCAACTGACAAACCTGTATACAACATTATTAAGTTCATTATCCACTATAAACCTGAAGGAAAAATTTAGGAGAAGTTTATTTTGAATAGAAACTTATAATGAAACAGCTATATTCCAATTGTAGTGGTGTATGAGGGAAGCATATCAAGTGAAATGCGACACGCGGTAGATATGGCAACACCTATAACTGAAAGGGAACAAGAACGACTTTAATAGCTGAAGTAATCTAAGTCTGACAGAACCTCACATTTGTCAAAATCAGGATTAGAGGCACAGGCCTCTACAAATTCAATGTTGTTCTGACTACACCATTCCAAACATGATGTCCTAAAATCCCATGAAGGTTCTTCATCTCCCAACAAAATGCTTCCCTCAGACTCAAGTATTCCATAGTCTAAGTATTCTGGATAAGGATTGCTGGAAGATTCCCCACGCTTTTGTAATTTTCTTCTGTACGCTAGATGTGCAAAATGACCAGGCAAAAGATCTGCTTTGTTCCCAATGCACAACAGTATTTCAAACCTCTCAATATCGGTACGAGAAACCCAATCTTGGATAGCAGTAAAAGATGACAGCTGCACACAATGGCAAAAACATAAGATATTTTTCGTTATTTCCACTTCAGGAATTGATATGAGACATTAGGTACATACATCACTCGTATCAAAAACCATCACGAGGGCAGCCAACTGCTCCATAACTCGCAATGACCCCAGAGAAAACCCCTCATCAAGATGCACCATCCAAATGGCAAGATCAGCTGTATAATATTTTGTATCAATAGTCCACCTGCAAGCATGGCACTGACGACAAATTACTTGTTCCTCCAATGCAACAAACATAAGAAACTTGAATAAAAAACAAAGGAAATAATTTCAACTTACCCCTGGCACAAAACTTCTGATGAAGAATCAGATGCATCAGACATATCTGTTGCAACCAGTCCTTGCAATTAAAGACGAAACAGTCAGCAGGGTCTGAAAAATAGTGCAGCACTTGTGTGCAAAGGAAGGACTAGAGAATAGACAATTAGATCAAAATAGAAGAATGAGGCAAAATTTGTTGAGTCTCGAGTTGGGTCCCTCTTTGTGCATCTCTCTTGAGATTAACCTCAAAATTCATTTTCTTGAGATCAATGATGCACCAAAAACAAGATCTGATCAACCCAAACTAAGAAATGACAATTGCAGCAATGTGAACTTAATAGTAATAAGATTAAAAACTCAAATAAAAGATTCAAAGAGAGTAATTACTGGAGAGGAGGGTTCGCTTGCCGACATTGCAGGATCCTATAACAAGAACACCAGGCCTATCTTCAAGACGAACTTGATCAGATTGCAGAACCATTTCTCCTCCCATGGATGGTATCTCAAACCCCAGTGTAAGTTTACAGTTTTCTAAGATGATCGTCTAATGGGTCTCCACATCTTCCAGAAGTATACAAGAATAAGCTCACGGAGGGTCATAAACATAGTAGTTGAGCAGTCTGAGGTGGTCTTTCCAGTGGCTTTTTACAGAACCTATATCCAGTTTCCTATATAAATTGGATATTCCAGAAAATCTGAAAAATAGAGAAATTTCACAGGTCAAATCAAAATATAATGAAAAGGTATCAAACTGCCTGTATTGAAAGTGAAATTGGAATTGGTATTGTAGATTTGAATTCTAGAGAGAGAAAGATAAAAGCAGAGGTCTTGCGCTAGTCTGGTTTCCTAGATGTGAGAATCCCAGACAGGACCAGGGTCTGAAATCAACCCCTGATCCACTCATTACTAAATCACTAAGTTACAAGCATTAAAAGACACAAATACCCCTCTCACTAAAATATCATTCCTTAGTAACTCCCTAATACAAGCAGAAATATAACTAACTTAAACACTACTAAACCTAAGTGAGAGGGTAACTAAAATACTCATTTACTCTTAAATACAATGTCTAAAATACCCTCAAAAGATACATTTTTCAAATAAGTATTATTAGACATATCCACTCCAATGTATGCTGGAACCAAATTAACTCATAACAAACCCCAATACAAATGCTAAATTATCAAGAGCTACTACCAAATACTGGTGCCAGGCATAGTTTAACCTGCTGGTTAACTTAGCTTTACCAATCCAGCATTTCTAAAACAAGATTTCTTCCCTAAAACAAGAGCTTGAAAAATCTAATGTACAGTCATTAAAAAAAATAAAAAAAAGGCTAATGAACTTTGTTCATGGGGGAAGAAAACAAGCTACGCAATATCCACATTCATAAGCTACAACAATAAACATTTTCTAGCTAGTTTTCCTTAAAGGCATTTCAAGGATTATAAACTTCACTCCATCCATCACCGACCACTGTCTACAGTTAAAGTAAACTCAAGACTTAATCAAGCCAAGCTCAAGTTTCATTTCCACTTAATAATATGCATTCAAAGAAAGTCGATCTAAGCTTAAAAGCTTGGTTAAAATAGATACAGCAAAAGTTCCAATTTGACCAAGTGAGGTTTTGTTGGGTTCGTTTGAGGCCCTTACAAAGCCATTTCTTAATTTCATTAGCAAGCTAATCGATTTCAATTCAAGATTTAATCAAGCCAAGTTTGAGTTTGATTTCAACTTGATAATATTGAATCAAAGAAAGCCTAAACTAAAAGATTCAAGCTTGAATAATTCACTAAAATGGATAAAACAGAAGTTCAAACTTTATCAAGCAAGGTTTGGTTGTGTTCATTTATGACTCTTCCAAAACCAATTCTTAAGCTGATTTTAAAAAAAAAATGAGAAAGAGAAACGAAAAAATGAATAAAAAATAAAATGCCTTGGAAGTTTGACCCCATAAAACAATCAATTAATTAACTTCTCAAAACCACATGATAAAGAATATGAAGAAATTAATGATGAACTACAGATGCTAAAAAAAATAAAATTAAAAATTTAATTTGACAAATGCTCTAAACAAGCATTCCTCCTCAATTTTGGACAAGGTCATACAACAAACAACTAATACTGGAAAGAGATTGATATAACCATAACAATCAGATAAACAATGGCTTGTCAAGAAAATATTACCAGAGAACCATAGAATATTTTTGACACAGACAAGAGATGGGAAAATGAAAAGCGCAACGGGTTATTATAACAAAATTTGTCCTACTTCCCCACACCGAGAGAACGCACACTTCTGCGAAGCAGAAAAATAAATAACTCCCAACAAGCACAAAAAAAGCTTCTATTGAGTATACTGAAGCACTAACTATCTGAAACTCAACAGAAATCAATTGAGTCAACTTATAATACTAAAACATCATAAGCCATTCCAGAAAAGATAATCAACCAATTAGCAGCACAAATGAACTAGCTGAAATCTCAGAATGAAGATCAGATATATTACAAACGACAAAGATGGACCAATAAGAGCTAACCACTTTAAACCGATCGAAGAAGAAAATTTAGAGAAAATGTAACCTTCGATCTCGGCTCTCAGAAGATGAATAACTCTGCGAGCACAACCCCCTTTGCTTCTGTAAGATTTATTTGGTCATGGTCCAGGGCGGTGAAATTGGGATAGAGACAGAAACAGCAATAAGAATTGACGATGCAGGTGATAAATAGGCGACAGCTATGATGAATGAATATAACGCCCAGTTGACGCTGGGTTGGAAACGAGATGAGTGAAATTGGCTTTGCGAAAAAAATTGACCGATTAATCCTCAATCCTCCACTGAGTCTGAGACTTTCAGCATCAAGCAGCGCAGATTTTTTGTACTGCAGATCTAGAGATGTAGGTTTGATCTAGCTCCAGACCTCTCCTCACAGATACCAGAAGCGAAACCGAAACTCGAAATGACACGAAACGAATCGATCGATACCGCTGCGAGAGTAAAATTTTAGAAGCTTAACGATTCTCAAGTGGGGTCAGGCCTCTCGTATCGGCCGTTATGTTTAACTTTAAAAAACGACCCAGTAACGGGTTTTGCGCTACGTAACATACGAATCTTTAACTGATTCAGCAGACTCAGAGCCAAGTGGACTAAACACCAGAAGGCCCACAACCCTGTAAGGCGGATAGGAACCCAGTCGCCCAGCGTGTTGGATCCCGCAAGGCGTAGAGGCCCATAGCATCCGCAGACCATAGTCAAACGGTTCATTTCACCTTCAGACCGTTTTTTTCCCAATCGGACTAAATGTATATATATATGAAAACCAATTACTATTGTTTAAACTTAAAAACGGTATTAATGAAAGATTACCGTGAAAAAATAATTATATTAAAAATATTACAACGTCATTTGTCAAATACTTATTTAATTTTTTTGTATAAAATCTTATTTAAAAACTTATATAATTTTCTTTATAAAAATATATTTCTATTAGAAATATCTTTCCTACATTTCCTTGAAAAAGGCACTAGGCCTAAGATTTTTAAAATAATTATATTATTAATCTGGAGTTGAATTTCAATTTCAAAATAATTTCAGACATACAATCGCAAACATAGAACTCAAAAAAATTACCCTTATAACCAACAAATAAAATGAATAACAAAACCAAAAACCTGACTGATCACATGGTTGGTTCTATACGATCCATTTTCAATGGTTTATTCACACCCAAAAGTGATTAGACCGGTGCGTGACTTTAGTTGGACCCATCCAGCTAATCTCCTTCCGAAAACCCACTTCTAATGTGCCTTTAATGGACCCAAAAGAAAACACAAGAATAACCATAAAAAATGGTCTAGGCAAAGTGAAGGAGAACACGAGACCTCCCATTGAAATCACCTTTTAACCGTTGTCTTTGACTACTAGAATCAGGTCTAAACTGGAGAAGTACTACAACATCCACGAAAGCCGGACGCCTGTTGCAAGAACACACGCATTAGAAACTAAATTTCTTTTACACAATTAAGCAAGCAAAGGCAGAAGAGTACCTTCCAGTTTTCATGATTTGAGACAATGCCAGTCTCTGAAAAGAGCTTAATGGTGGGAAGAAAAAATTCCACTAAAATGAACTCAGTCGCTATTAGAGTTCTGAAAGAGAGACCTGCACTATATTGACCTTCAGAAATAATATATCTTTACAAAGTTGACTTGAGCACTACAGCTATGATAGAAAGGATTCTCGTGTGTAATAAGGAGCTGTACACCACATATGCACAAATACAGTCCCAAAATCTAGATGAAATTTGGTAACTCTGCTGTAAAACAATTGAACTAAAAACTGTTATGAATTTGAATCCCTTCCAGAACTACTCTGCTGTTCTCCTTCAATTGAAGTTAGCTTCCTACGTTTGTGGGTCGGACTTTGATCAGACCCTGTTTCCAAATAGTTTATATCCATTTGCTCCACATCATGAATAAGATCAGAATTTTCAATTGGTTCAACATCTTGACCGGACAAGTCCACATCTTCATTGCCATGCATCAAAGACTCCCCATGCTCTTTGTTCTCCCTAACAACTTCAATTTCTGAACAATCTGAATCCTGGGAGTCTTTAACCACACAGGTATCCAGCTTCTCATGGGAGGGCAAAGCAATGCTCTCCTCCACACCCTCATGAACATCAGCTGAAAGTGGCCTTAGCTTTACTACCTCTTGATGTTCATGAGGGCCAGTAGAAACATGTACTTGTGGAAGCTCAGGAAGCTGATCAATACCATCTTTGGGAGAAATGGGAAACCTACCATTCGATGGCGCACTTAAGTCCCTATCCTCCAGCACCATTTGCCTGGGAGCTGGATGTTGTGATAATGAGATCTCCATTCCTCCAAAGCCCCTTGAGGAAGTTGTACACATTTCAGTTGGTATCCCAACTAGTTGTTGACACTCTCCACTGTTCTCGGTTAAGCATGTCAGCTTCTTACTAGCTTCTCTGTTATCCTGCAACAAACCATACATCAAAAAGAAGAAATCAGAACTCATAAGTTGATTACTCCAAATTACCATGAATTCAGCTAGTCGCTTTTGTTACTTGCCTGAGAAGATTCCTAGTTTTATATACCATCTTGTTCCAGAGTTTCCTATTCTGTATTACTGTTTTAGATTATGTCAGCATTAGAAATGGGACTTCTTCAACTGTTCTCCATGTTTAAAAGGTCGAAGTCTATTTTAAGTTAGTAATTTTGTTAGTCAAGTATGAGTCCTAGATCTAAAAAGCTCTTTTGCAAACGTGACAAGGAGCCTACAAAAGCTCATTCATGTCCAGGACAACACGTCCTTGAATTGTTTACTGGAGTTTTTACTTTTTCTTAATTTTGATTCTTTACAAGATAAATTTACAAATCTAAGCTACATTGTTTTCCAATATGTTTCTGAATTTCTTTTGAATGTTGACTACAAAGGCAAAGGACATCCATTACCCTGGCAAGACATGAACCCAAGACTTCACACTAAAAACCCCCATGTGACCACTAAGCCAAAGGCTCAATCCACCTAATATGTTTCTGAAAACTCTTTAGTGTAAATGTAGCTTTATTCTTTTGCCAATTTTTCTTATGGCAGCAGCAGCATGAAAACTGAAAATGAACAAAGACAAGACAGTGGCGTACATGGTTTAGTCCAAATATGTAAAATTGACATGTCCACACCCTCTGTTATAACAGCTTCAGTTGATTTAAACAGAAACAGTTATGCTTGAAAAACACCCAAGTAATTACTCAAGATCTTGTAACGGTGGAACCAGAGCAGTTTTTTTCAAAATGTCAGAACAAAGTTAGAACCACATACCTCCAAAATCGTAATAGCAGAACATTTTTGTGAAAATGGAAGCTGGCCAAAAGGTGTATCATGATCTCGAGACCCAGTTCCAGTCGGAAATTCTTGGACGAGTTCTTGCAAGGCAGTCGTTTCCTTATCATCATTACACTGGATTGCACCTAGAGGTATTGAGGACAGCAACTCTTTATTGTTGCATTGCACTTGGTCCTCTTTTGAATGATGATTATCAATAATCTCACACATTAGTTTCCGAATGGTTGAACGCTTGTGAGAAGCCTCAGCAGAAGGGAACCAGTTTCCATTGAGCTGCAAGCAAAAACCTCCAAGATGAGTGAAGAGCTGCCACTCATAGTAATTATGTAGTTCAGAAAACTCTTCAAGTAATATATGTGGCATTTGCTCTCTCATTTGAAATGTCAGCTTAATATTGGACATGAAGAGAGAATAATAATTTTGACGATAAATCTATCTGTCCAAGAGCGGGTTGAAAGGAGAAAGGGAATGGATAGAGCAAAATAAGGGCCCTAAAAACCTTGTCACTGGTCATGATCCAGTAATAACAAGCTAATTTAGTCAGTCCTGGAGAGAATTACTTTCGCACATAGAATACAATATAACTTTTCTGGTGCGTAATGTGTCAAATTCAAATCCCCTACCATCGTATTTTCGCATGTCAAGACAGAACTTCAAAATGTCATAACTGTAACAGAAGAAGAGGCCATCGAACTAACTTGACAAAGATCAGTGTCAACACTATTGTTCAATTAATCTCTTTCCTTTTATTCTTGATTATTTATAACTCTATCCAATTTGTTAGAAGTACTATCCTTATATCTCTCACATTCTTGACTCTAAGCAGCCAAGTATGCTCACATTTTATCCATATCCTGTTATTGAATGAGTATGTTAACTAGTGCTTCAACAAGACATTTTCTTTTTGCTACAGATGTCAATAATCAGTCTTAAGCCTATATAAAAAAGTGATGCTGTCATTTCACAGTAGGAAAGCATTACAGGGAAGTATGTGTCTATAATAAGGTAGATTCTCATTCAACTAGCTTTAGAAGCCCATATTGATCCTGTTCAGGATTGTTAAAACACTTTTCTTTCAATGAAGTTATTACTAGAGAAGACTATTTTATGGGGACATGACTATCTAAAGGCCAGTTAGAAAGCTCCCCTTCATATATCTAAGAATTCTGTATTTTAGAGTATGATACCACTTTTTTTGTATTTGAATTGCTACCAAAGTGGTCTATCAAAAGAGATCCATGGATCATGTCCCTTTACTCTACTTCACACTTGCTCCTTGCTATTTATCTTATCCTTCATTTCTTTTCATGGCATCAGAGCACTAAGTCAAGTCATAGTTAGCTTTCTTCTCTTTGCATGGATGAGAAGAAAAAGGGAAAAAAAAACAAGCTTGTTAGAAGAAGAAGAAGAAGAAGAAGAAGAGACACTCAATTTTCACCTACTTTGTTTTTCCTCTTTTTCTCTCTGGCTTTCTGCTAGAAAGGTTAGTCACCTAAAATCATATCATGTTCACATAAATGGAAAAATATTAGTTTTTCAGAATATATATTTATTATATATTTTTTTAAACATATTATATTTAACTCCTCTAGTAATTGAATATTTACTGTTTTGCCCCCATCTATGTACCAAGTGCTACATACCATTTTCTTTATTGCAGACTTTCTTGCACTATTATGGGTCACTTCCTCTACCTTTTCTTCATTGTACTGAAGACCTTGGGCACCCTTTAAGCTTCTACATTGTTTTATCTTTTCATCTTGTTTCTCATTTCAGTAGAAAAAATTTAGGTTGAACTTTCAGTTGACTTTCACTTTGGTTTGGGCTTCCAAAGAAGAGCTGTTTCCGGGGATACGACCTGTGGTGAATGATCAAATCGAGCTCCTTTTATCTAACAATTCTATGTTGATCCAAGTAAGACACAAGTCTGGAACCAAACATAAATCCAGATCATTAAATAGTCAGATCTACATCCAAATGGGACCGACCAGTTTTAAACCCTAGGGATTCAAGATACAATGAAAAGTCAGCATGAAAATAGAAATAAAGCACCCCAAGAAATTGATGAAATATCAACCCAGGAATAAAAAAGATGAAAACCACATAGCAGCAGAGATTAGAAAGATCTCCAAAAACAGTTAAAGAGAAAGCATCACTCACAAAATTTGAGAACGATGTGATTTTGAAGGGATTGAAATCCACCGGAGCTAGCTCCAAGAACAGCTCCACATAGTGAAGCAAGAAAAGTCCACAATCGAATGAGTTTTCTTGTTGTGGTAGCTGAAGAAGAAAAGAAATATCTGAACTATCATTTGATGCTAGTAAAAAAACCTAAACATGTGCAGAAAAGAAGAGGGAAAACAACAAAAGAACTGACATCTGTGAAATCAAAAATCATAATCAAACCTCCAGTGAGACAAATCTTAAGTTTGAGAACTTCAGTGCAAAATCCTCAGAAGATTCTCCGTGTCTTTCTTTCCATTCCTCCCACAGATAACTGCCATACATAGGAGCAGAAAAATTGCTGAAAAATTCTTCAAGATCAAGGATGCAGAAAAATTTGAACAGAAGTTTCACATAAGAAGCAATTGCTGCATATTAAAAGGTGAGGAAAAAGGGAATGGTATAGGCATACTCTGGCTCAGCCACAAGGGATAATTTCTAGTTCTGTCTGGGATTCAAGTTTCACAGGAATTTAAGGTGTATCACATGTGATCAACATTTGTAGAAAAGACATTGTAGATCCATAACTTTTCTATAAATAGTAACAGGGTTCAATGAACCAAGCCTCCTCAAGAGAGGACCTGGGAGTCTTGAGGACCTGGGAGAGGGGGGGGTGGAGAATTTTGTTGATAGTCTGAAGCTGACACTCTCTCATGTTCATGTTTTTCCACTGTCTAGTCCCACCAAGACCACAAGTAATCACACCTGTTGGATACACCTAATTCTATGGCAAAACATTTGAACAAATTATTGGAAGCATAAGTAGATTTGCTCTAAGCAGATTCATGCAATAATTATGAAACTTATTTTCTCTCTTCCGAAAGTGACTGAGTTAATAGCTCATCTTCCATCAGATTTCTGAAATTGTTTCTCTTTGACACTGTTCATGGATTCATGTTCCTCGTTCAGCTAATTCTCTAGCTGACTCGCTTGCCAAGCAGGGAGCCTCCCTCCAATCTCTTGTTGTAAATGGAGGGCTGCTCTAGTGGGACTTGTAGCTTTATTTGCTTAATAAAACATTCACTTCTCTAAAAAAAAACTCTCGTTTCGTCACCAATTTAATGTTTCAGTGTGAAACTCATTGTGCTCAAAAAGAAAAGTTTCATTCAGAAACTATCTGAAATAGAAGAAACTTGTATTTTGGGATAAAATTGAAAAGACACATTATCAATGAAGTTGGAAAAGAGAGAGAGAGAGGTTGTCAAGCAAGCGAAACCAACCTTTGAATAAGGTTCTTCAGGCCTCTGTGACTTCCTTTGATAGAATCCATATGTAATATGCATGGTACTTTAGAAGCCCTTTCAATTTCTACATCTGTGATGAAACAAGAAAGAAATAAACACGAAATAGACTAAAAAGAAAAAAAAGAAAAAAAGCATGAATCAACTTGAAAGATACTAACCTTTAAAGTGAGCCACTTCACCAGGATGACAAATGACAATCAAACTCCAGTGAAGACTGACATCAATACTCATGCATGGTTATTAACATACAAAAGCCAATTTGTTAACAAAGCCTAGAAGATTCACAAAGAGAAGTTTCCTTACTTGAAATTTACAGGTATATAGATGTAATCCTTTTCAAAGATATTTACTTTTCGAGTCCATTTACGAACACGGAGAAAAGCTGCTCTGCCTTCTATGTTACTTCCTGGATTCTTGTCAAGATCTGCCAGCTTTCTGAAGAAAAAACTGTTAAAGAAGTGAAACCTATGTTTGTCCTCTGGCCGCATCTTATTCTTCAGATATCTGTCAACCAAATAAAATATTCAAACATGTCAGACATTCAACACATCTATTAAATGAAATAAATTGTTGCTCCAAATCACCCACCAAACATTTAGGAAAAGAAGAAAGTGTATGAGTACATCAGCGACTTCTCTGGAAAGTAAATAAAAGTGGCTAAATGCAAATAAGTTTGAATCTAGATGTATTGTTGCATACTTCTTTTCTAAAGGGCATTTCTTTACCTTACATTGTAACCTAAACTAAAAAACTGGTTTAATGTTAAACTGCCCTTCTCCACATAATACTATCCATCCACATGAATCCTCGCTAATTCCAGAAAGAAATTAAAATCCAGAACTAATTCCCTTCGGGAAGTAATAAGCAAGATCCTTAAGCATAAGTACCATTACTGAACTATCATGTTCATCTTTGCATAAGACAGATTGTCTACAAATTGCAAAAAATTCTCAAATTAACATTTCAACTGCAAACAGCAGCAGAAGTCTTGTGCATTTGAATATTAGTCTTGTGCACATGTTTAAGCAGAGAGAAACAGAATTCTGAATATCAGACCTACAGTTGGCTTCCTTGTTAGAAATTTGTGTTAACAGAGAAGTAAAAGCAGTCAACAGTATCAACATAATTCTAAAGCTTAGATGTAAACAGTTAAAGTGAAGGCCTAAATGAATACCACTGTAAAATATAAAATATGCAGCAGGAAGTAACAATGACAGATCACAGAAAAAATCAAAGAGAAAAACTTACTTAATATAAAAATCAATAATTGTGTCATTGATGAATGTCTCTGGCTCTAAAAGCTTAACATCTCTCTTACTGAAACAGACGGCATCTGGATCTCCTTCAGGATACACAACATCTTCACAAGGCTCATTGAAACTGCATTTTGTATAAAGTTAATTTGGTTGAGTAGACTCATAACAGGAAATAATTAAACACCATGCAATTGCACTCACTCAGTAAAGTAATGCTGCAAAAGAAACATGTTGTTCTGTCCCATGAAATCATCCACCTTCTTCGCCAACTCAGAACTGCATAAAAAACAAATGGATTAGTATCAAACAGAATGTCAGGTAAAATTGTCAAAACAAAGTATCAAAGCATTTGAATTTGCCACCATTACAAGAGGATAAGAGAGATGCCTTACCAAAAAAAGCTCACTGATCTCATGCACAATAGATGTAAAAGCAATCAATACAGAGAACTTACTCTGGAACATTCCATACAGACTTGTATTTTTCTGCTAACATTGTGATCTTCTGCTCTTTCTCAAACCAAAGGTGGTCACTAACAGCAAACGCAAGTTTGACAATGCCTAGAGAATTGTTCATCGAGTCAAATTTTTGGTATCAAATACTGAAAGAAAAATCATTATTTCAGAGGTATAAAGTGCGGCAATAAAATTATAGCAAGAAAAAGAGGTAGAGAGTCAAAAAGAGAGAAAGAGGAAATTTTCGAAGAAAAAATGAGATAATTATAGGAGCTTCAAGATCTACAACTCACTTTTTTGTAAAACAAAGTTTGAGGATAATATTTTAAGAATCAAGATCAAGTGTCCACCTGAAGTGTGATGACCATTCTCAGCTCCTACCACAGCAGTAGGTCCGAGTAGAAGTTTAACAGAAGCAATTTCAACCTGAAACCAGAAATTAGTTAACATAATCATCTAAACAAAATACAGAAGAAACTAGCTCTGAGTAAGGCAACCCACACTTTCACTCCACTGAGACCCAATATGAATAACATCGTCAATTGCCCACTCAAAACAAAATGACCCACCATCTCCAGATGGACCAGGATCCTCAAGTTTAATGCAGTCAGAGAAAAATGTCAAGCGAGGGTGGATGAAAGTTCTATCTCCATATGTTAGAAAATCAGGGTAAATACAGACTTCTGTGCTCATTTCCTGTCAAAGATTCCAGAAAACGCTATGAATACATAATGAAGACAAGAAGAACACCAAAAAATACTTTAAAAAAAAAAAAAAAAAAACAGAAGTAAAACCATAACTTAAAGTCAGAAAACAATAAGAAGCATTATTTATTAGCGTCCTCACAAGTATGCCATTCAACACCAACAAAATTGTCAACTTAATATGCAGCTCAAACACAACATTGGTAAAGAAACCATCCATAGTTAACAAGAATTCTTAGTAGAAATATAAAGTTTAATCCCCTGTACAAAATTTGTTTTTATATCTATATACTACTCATAGTTAGTAAAATTAATATAATGCCGGCTTGCTTGTGTCATTATGTGACCAATTACTAATTACAAGCATCATCAGTTTTAATTACTCCTTTCCATGGAAAGACCCTGCTCGAACAAAATTTTCATAGAAAGCTTATCTGAAGCAGTCCGCCTTCGATAAATACAGATTTCTTGGCCAATTCAGTCATACATATTGCACATAGATTATAAATGTTTACCATTTCCATGTAATCGGGACAAAAATCTGAAGTGTGGTGTTCAATGCTACCTGAAAACACGAGAAAATATAAAAAAATGAAATATCAAGCAACAAAAATGAAAAAGAATAATGGAAGTGAAATAAATAAATAAATAAATAAAAACCTCCATTTTCATCAAAATCAGAAGCAGAAGATTGAGAACTTGATCTAAAGCTTTCACCATCATCTGAAATTACATCAGCTTCATTCTTCTGCCATAGTTTATAAAAATTATAAATTTGTGAAAATTTTGATTATCAAAATTACTGAATCGGACCTTCTAGTCATAATAAAAGAGGCCACTTACATTTGAATGCAGTCCTAGAAGGATGCCATTCAATTGTTTGGTGCATTCAGAATGTCCATGCATACTCAGATCGCCCTCGTCGAGGTTTTCTGCTTTCAAGCATCCATGGCTTAGATCACAAGGTACCAAACTATCGTCACTAATCTGACCAAGTTCATCATTGTTGCTAGGTGCCAGAATATCATCCAAAGCAGAAGTTTTTTCCCGTAAAGTAAAGTCCCTCGCAGATGTTTCCATAGGAAATGTTTGTAACCGCTTTGACTTCTCAGATCCATTGCCTACATCAATGTCCACACACAAGACACTGTTGATCTCTGTCTGCTGAACTTCACCTTCCCGAACTACAAAAGAAAATCAAGAGAGAATAAATTAGATAATAGAATTTCCGCATTTTCTTTGTGATCCAAGACTGTTGTAAATTAACTCAAAATTTTTAAGAAAATGCAGCATTTACATATCAAATTAGAGAGAATATGTGTGTGTGTGTGTGTGTGTTTCACGAGTGAAGAGAGAGAGAGAGAGAGAGTGTGTGAGGGAGTTTCAAAGCTCAACTACATGATTTTAGGATGAGATTTGTATCTATTCAACAAAACAAATTGATGAAACTCTTGGAGTTTAGCATCCATACTGACCTTCAGCACTAATTTATACTACCAGATCAATGTACCTAGCTGAATGCCAAAATAATAGATATCCACGGCATAATTTGTATTTTACGAAAATACACCTTTTGGCTCAATCATCTCCTACTTTTCCTCCAGTATTCACCTTTCAAAAGCCTTGAAAACCTTCAGTATTACATATTAATAGACTATCCGACATAGCAGTACAATGAAGTATTGCAGAACGACTATACAACAACCTTAGATGAATTTTCTATGAATCATTTATTTTCAAGTAGTGCCTCGAATTTAGACAGTTCTGACAGCACCAAGTGCCAATACTCTCCTGCCAACCACCTTTAACGACTCACAACTAGCATAGAACATCAGCAAGGAAATTAAATTTTCCCTCTACGGTGCATAAAAGCAATAATTTAACATGGAAGGAAGCATTGAGATGAGATTGACTAATTTAAATACACGGCTGATCCAATAAGAAAAACTATTTTGTGTGAAACATGCGAAACGGCTATCTCAGCTGTCCAATCAGAGATAGCCGTTGATCAGACGGCTGAGATTCTGTTTCACATATTTCGCACCATATGGATTTTCATATTCGATCAGCCTCAATTTAAATAATACTCAAATATACATTTAGAGCAGTTATTCACAGAATCCAGAATCCATATAGAAAACAAACATGATACCTAAGCCTTCACATTACAGCAATTAGAAATTATTTTCTCTAAAAATGAAAAAAACTGCCAAACAAACAACAACAATCACATTGAGCTACCCACGGTAATGAATCAGGTTCCTCTACAAAATTCATCGTAATAAAAGACGACTTTGAAGCACATAGAGACACAATGAAAATCACGGAGACTATTAAATTCAAGGATCACCAAACTTACACGCTCGCAGAAAGTCATACTTCGTGAGGGGAGATTTCTCTAAGTTAGGGTTTCCTGATAGGGAAAATTTACGCGTGATTTTGATGGACTCGGCTTCCACAACATCGTCATCTTCATTGAATTCATAAACGGAAAAATCCTTCTGAAGGGAACCCCGCATCATGGACAACAAAAAACAGACAACTCGCCCAAATTACCAAATCAAACAAGCAGACCTAGAGCTGAGATGGAGCCATGATTCTACGCATACGGCACTCCTCAAAGCTACGGAAATAGAAAAGAGGACGAACCGCCGGCGAGAGACGAGGTTTCCGGCTGCCAGATCAACAGCAAAGGTATCACTCTAGCAGAGAGAACGCGCGGGTAGTCGGGTACAGCGGAACTTATGTTATAAGCGTATGTTAAATGTCAGAACTAACCTCGTGTAAGTGTAGGATATCGACGGAGGTATGTTCAAATTTTGCTGATGGACGAGAGAGGATTTGAGTCAAAACGTTTGACTTTAATGGACGGTCTGGATTAAGTGGAGCCGTCGAGTAGGAGAATCTTGCGCAACAAGATTAATGCTCTAATACTGTGGTGGCGGGGTGAATCCGTGCACATTAAACATTTTATACTAAAAAAGGAAGGAGACAAGGGACATTTTTTTATATATTTTTTTAAATATAATAGAAAGAGAAAAACAATTTCCTAAAATAGGAAAATTAAGGAGGTTAGTCTCTCATGTATTGATGTATGTATGAGGATTTTCTTCTAAGGTGGTAAGAGTAATTATATATAATTATATTTTGTATTTTACCTAAATTTCAGTAAAGAAATTATAATTATTTTTGTGACTTATTATGTATTTTAATTACCGCGAGCCTCATTAGAAAGCCACATTTGTCTATTATTTTCTAATTATACGATTACATAAAAAAATATGACATTAAATGAATATTCCATATTAAGTTTAAAATACAATTTCACTTTTTTTTTGTCAATCACCAAATGTCTTAGAGGTGTTTTCCTTTTTCTATAATATTATTTTATTTCCATATTAAAAGTATTTTCCCACTTGATTATCCAACAAAAAACATAACTCTTATATTAAGCCTGATAATTAGTAAAAAAAGTCGAACATAAATTAGGGCTGCAAATTAGGTTAAGTGAGTTGGGGATAACAAGATCGACATGCGACCTCTTACGGGTTAGTTTTAAAAAAATTGAATCTTTATTAATCATGAATCTTGTGGTTCAAATCATGGATACAAAATCTACACATGAACAAGAGTGAATTGGAGTGAATCATGTTAGATTAAAATGATTTTTTCAATTTGGGTATAATAGGTATTAAAAAATGGACTATTAATATATAAATATATAAATAATAAATAAATAATAATTTAAATATTTTCAACAGGGTTAGAAAAAATGTTTTATTTGAATCCAGGAAATAGACAGTTTCAAACGGCCGCGGGTTCGCCACGGCTCTCAGTGAGACTCGCGCCCATTACCCCGAAATTTGTTAAAAGTCGTTCGAGCTCCTTCATCATCTATAAACCTTCCCTCAATTTTGATCTCTGCTTGTTTCTCTTCTCTCCTTTGGCTCCTCGCTTCTTTCCCTTTGTCTCTTCTCCCACTCCCGTCTCTTCTGATTGTCGGGGTTTCATAATTCCGCCTGCATTTCGTTGCGATGGATGAAGAGTATGATGTCATAGTCCTAGGCACCGGCCTCAAGGAGTGCATTCTCAGTGGCCTTCTCTCCGTCGACAGACTTAAAGTACTACTCTATGTTTTATTTGTTTGAAGATTTTATGTTCGTTTTTTTAGTGGAATTTGATTGAATTTTGTATCGAAAGAACGGATTGTTTTGAGTTTGTTATTGCTGGCAATGATTCCATTTGCGATTTTAGTTTTATTATTCTCTTTATTTATTTCGTTTATTGACTTTTTCTCTAATAGACATGAATTTCGGTTTAGTGGTTGTGATGTTTTCTCAAATTTCCGGTAGTCAGCGTTTGATCAATCTGTCTTCAAGCATTTGTACAGGATTACTTGATTGCGATTTTATTGGGCTATAGTTTTGACCTTTTTTGGTGTTCACAAGAACGAACATCAGCTCATGCGTGATACACGTCACTTCCTAAGTGCATGAGATTTTATCATACTGATCTTGTTTAGAATAAAGAGTGAAAATCTTTTTCTGAATTCTGAAATTTTTTAGACCAAGTCAAAATGGCAATGTTTTCGATATCTGTTATATTGTTTGTTATGTTCCTTACACGAACTGCTTTATGATGAATCCATTAAACCTTACGTAGTATTGTTGGTTATATTTTTTCTGGATTTCGAGTTTGAATTGATATAGATAGCAGTAGGAAAGGGAGAAGAACAACAAACTGTTTCAATATGTGATTTAAAGCAAATGATCATAATTGCTCAAAAAAAGTTCTTCTGTTTGTTTGCTCTTGGTTTGACTTGGTCACCAGTGCTTATGAAATGAACTGTTTGATACGCTAGCTGGAAAATTAACCAATACAGTGACACCAAATAAAACTATCTGATCTTGCTTTTTTCAGTTTCATATGTTTTGACGATCTACTCATTCTCGCACTGTGCTGTTCTAACTATTGGTTCTCACATGGAACAGGTCCTCCACATGGACAGGAATGATTACTATGGAGGGGAGTCAACTTCTCTTAACCTGAATCAGGTAGTTCGGCTGAAGAGTAATGGTTGTCCATCATTTGATCAAGATCTATATAGTTACATTGTCTTCTTCTTCTTCTTTCTTTGAATGTTTTCTTTTCCTTTTTACAGCTCTGGAAACGATTTAGGGGTGATGACAAGCCTCCCGAACTTCTGGGTGCAAGCAAGGAATACAATGTGGATATGATTCCCAAGGTACTTTTCCTGTTTAATGTTTTCAATTGGTTCGATGACATTGTTTGTCAGTCCAACAACGGAAGGTGGATGTCTTTGGCAGTTCATGATGGCCAATGGTAAACTTGTTCGAGTCCTGATCCACACTGACGTTACTAAATATCTGAACTTTAAGGCTGTCGATGGTAGTTTTGTGTATAACAAAGGGAAGGTATGCCTCTATATTATCCAAATTTCCCTTTCTTTATATTACTGATAAGCTATGGCATAAATCCAGTTTCCTAATGTTTTTTCTTACTCCCAGATTTTCAAAGTCCCAGCTACGGATGTAGAAGCACTCAAATCACCGTTGATGGGTCTCTTTGAGAAGCGTAGAGCTCGTAAATTCTTTATTTATGTGCAAGATTATGAGGAAAAGGATTCAAAATCACATGAAGGGCTGAACCTCAACCAAGTTAAAGCAAAAGATCTTATCTCGTAATAACTTGTCTTGTCTTTGATTCTATTGACTCGTAGCTAGAAATGTTAGGTCATGTGGTGGTTTGTCGTTGTTGCATTGTTCATTGTGCCACTCCATCCCAAAAAAAAAAAAAAAAGATGACTATTGTCCTGAATGTATCTTCCCTTTCCTTTTCGGGTTAGTTAATTTTCTTGCTTAGTATAAGCCTACCTGAATTCAATAATTTCATTTCTTGTACTCAAAAAGTCTTTTGACTTCTGTTATATTCTCCCTAGAGGAATTTTTTGGTTCAATTCTTTCATTCTAATCTACAGATTCAGCCATTATAACAAGCAAGTTTTCCACTTTTTGTTTTAAACCTAGGAAATATGGATTAGAAGACAACACAGTCGATTTTATTGGGCATGCTCTGGCACTGCACATTGATGATAGCTATTTGGAAGAGCCTGCAATGGATACCGTGAAGAGAATGAAGGTGATTTTTTTGTTTGGTTTGGAGGTTTCTTGTGATGTTTCCTCAGTTTCATAATTCGTTCAAGAAAACCACCACATGACCTAACATTCTCTTTTAACCTTTCCTTTCTACAGCTCTATGCAGAGTCATTGGCTCGTTTTCAAGGAGGTTCTCCATACATCTATCCACTTTATGGCTTGGCAGAACTCCCCCAGGTTTGCCTTTTACTGCTAGTAATATCAAGTAACTAGAAATGCAAGTTTTGAATGCTGCTAACATTGTATTTGCAGGCATTTGCTCGTCTTAGTGCTGTTTACGGTGGCACTTATATGCTGAACAAGCCAGAGTGCAAGGTTTGCTTTGATAAACTAATTTTCATATCTTAGCTATGAATTTTATTGAGTTGTGCTCCCACAAGCATCTATACCTTGATATTACAGGTAGAATTTGATGAAAATGGAAAAGCTTATGGGGTGACATCTGAGGGAGAAACTGCCAGATGCAAGAAAGTAGTATGTGATCCTTCATATCTTCCTGATAAGGTAGCCTGGGCAATCTTTACCAACAATCTAACCAAGTAACTGTGATTGTTTTACGTTTCTAATTCTTTTCCAACTGATTCTTGAAGACTTTAAGACTTCTGACCTCTCAAGGAATATGTTGAACAGGTTAAGAAAGTTGGAAGAGTAGCTCGTGCCATATGTATAATGAGTCACCCCATCCCAAATACTAGAGATTCTCATTCAGTGCAGGTCATTCTGCCACAGAAACAACTGGGGCGTAAATCAGATATGTATGTTCCAGTTCTCCACTTCAGCATCTTCATTAGCAGGATAAAGATTTTTATAGCTTTCTTCTGCATCTGTAGGTACCTGTTTTGCTGCTCCTATGCTCACAATGTAGCACCGAAAGGAAAATACATAGCTTTTGTTTCAACAGAAGCTGAAACTGACCAACCTGAAGTGGAACTGAAGCCTGGAATCGAGCTACTTGGACCAGTTGAGGAGATCTTTTTTGATATGTATGACAGATACGAACCCCTCAACGATCACAATGCAGACAACTGCTTCATATCGACTGTGAGTAGAGTCAGTTCATTAGCTTTTTATCTGTTCACCAGTACAAACCTTGTTGATCTTTACCCATGAAAAACCTTCCAGAGCTATGATGCAACAACTCACTTTGAATCAACAGTAGAGGATGTCATTGCTATGTACAGTAAGATAACTGGAAAGGTAATTGGTTTCATCTTTTATTGTTCATTCTAGAATTTAAATTGCACAACTGAGGTGTCCTTAACAAGGGTTTTCATCTTCCAGGTTCTTGATCTTTCTGTGGATCTGAGTGCTGCCAGTGCTACAGCTGAGGAATGAAGTCATTAGTTGCCTTTTCTTCACCATTAAATTCTATTTTTTTTCTCTCCCGTTTCTTCTGTTAGCAGCTGAAAATCTTCTTCTTTTATTTATTTAAATGCCAGAGGCAAGTTGATTTAGATTCTGGGGATATGCTTGGATTTGTAGACGATTTTGGCTTTGTGAATAAAACTTTCGGATGCGGACTATTTTTTTTTTTTTGTGGTTTTAGTGCAAAACATGCAAAATACTATTTCTGTCGTCCGATCATGATCAACGGCTGAGATATCAATGTTAATAGTTATTATTCATGCCTCTTCATTAATATATTTGTAATTATTTCATTGAATTAACTTGTGAAATTACCAACCATGACATTATTTTTATGATATTTAGGTTTTATATGACAAAATATTTAAATTTATTATTTGAACTTCCTAAAAAGTTAGGTTTATATCTTTTCAAACTATAAAAAAAAAACTATATATACTTTTTTTAATAAAAGAGATTATATGAAGGAGAACATAAAGAGAAGCAATGGCAAGACCAAATTACTATTGAAATTGCAATGTTTTCCTTGGATTTTGTTTTCATTTGACATAATTAGAATCAACCATTTAATAATGTAAAGCAAAAATATTTACCAAATCAACATCAAAGAATAAAAAGAAAAATGAGAATCAAGGAATAGCAATGCCATAGAATGTCTTTCTTCTTGCTTGTTTGATATAGAGAGAGGGTAGCGATTTACTTTATCCATTTGTTTGGGTCCTGATTCCTGGTCCAATTCCACTTAATATGGATTGTCTCTACCATCTCCCATTTACTTCAAATTAGAACAAACATATTGAAGAAAAAAAAACTAGCAAATTTTCTTAACATTCTTCCTTTCTTGGTTTCAATTATAAAAATCAAGATTTATGCAAAATAAGAGTAGAAAATTGAGAGAAAAAGAGGAAGCAGAAGGAGATTTCTCTAAAGAGCCTTACAAGGCTTTGTTGGGAGTTGCCCATGATTATTTATACCTTGCTTTATATAATTATTTATAAATCAAAATAATATAAATTTAAAATATTTAATAAAATAATTAAAAGTATATATATATATCTCAAAACCCCAAGGGAGAGGAGTAAAAATACATGGGGTCCCAATAGGGTGACACAAGGCCGATTCTAGTGTTTAAGGTTTAGGGTTTACCCCTATCACATAGGATCGATTCTATGTGAAACGTTACCGACAACCACCCCATACCAATATGCACCTCTAAAAGTTAAAGGTAAATACATTTTTTATTATTTAAATAATAAAAATAAGAACAAATAATAAAAAAAACTCAAGCATAAGAAAAACAATCCAAGAAAATTTAATTAAAATTAAAAAATAATTTATTAATATCTTATCTTTCTACAACCACAAAATAGTAAAGTTGACCCATTCTAGTAAGGAGAAGAAATTGTTTAGTTGTTGCTGGATTTTCATATTCATTACTTTTAGAGGTCTCTTTTTGTTGTTACTTGTTAGAACTTAGAACTAAGACCGGGCTCTGATTACTGAATCGAGTCCGACATGAACCGGACCCTTATTCGGTTCAGGAATCTACAAAACTGCAGAGAAGTTAAAAACCGGTTTGAACCGCCGTTAATTATATCCTCTTTCTATTCGTGCCAATGAGCATCCTTTGTTTTTCCGAATTCTATTTCGCGCCGAAGGATTGATGCCGGGACCGCTCTCCTCTAGCGATTCCTGACGCGCAAATGGCGTTTCCGCCGAAGCTTTGCCTCCAATTTCCTTGGTCTCGAGAGCAAAATACTAAAAACCCCAGTCCCTGCACATTCGAACCGCCTTTTTTATTCAAATCTCTTCAAAGCATCCAGTTCCTTGTTTTCAATCTGTTCGATTCCGCTTCCAAAACCCTAGACTTCTCTAAAAAATCCTTCAGACCACTTCAATTTGCTCGCAGCGATCTCAATGACAAGAACGCTAGGATTAATCTACGTTCCCCGGATGAACAAGGTGAATTGGAGCATAGAGCCTTGGCATCGGCTCTCGCGAGCGGGAAAGATGCAACGATAGTTGAGTTCTACTCGCCGAGATGTCGGCTTTGCAGCTCGTTGCTCGATCTTGTCATGGAATTGGAATCTAGAAATGCTGACTGGCTTAACATCGTTTTGGCTGATGCAGAAAACGAGAAATGGCTTCCAGAGGTATGAAATTGAAGTAGTAGCTTTCTGTTTACCTGTTGTGATCAGAGCTGCTTGTGTTATGTAGTTTCTGTTAAATTTAACGTGCAAGGTGGAAACTGCAGACTATGTGAGGTGTTTGGTGTATATCTGACTGTGTAACCTTGTCATATAGCCTTTGGTTGGAGCAAACACCAGTGCTGTGGATGTTTGAATTACATTATTTTACACTGAGATGCCAAACGTAGCTTAGTGTCGAAAGTATTAGTCGGCCGGTGGCTGTTAGGAGCTCAATTGAACGAGCTTCCTTGTGTTGGCACGTTTTATTGTTTGGTCGTACACATTTGAAAACAGAAATTCTGATTTGGTTTGAGTATATTGGTTTCATTTCATCTGCCAAAAGTAGGCTTTAATCCTGATACTTGCATTTCCAATTTCTGTACTCTCTTCTTTCTCACTTTTTTTCCAGTTGTTTTTCTTTCCTATCTGTCTGTTTTCTTTTTCTCCACTACTTCCATGTATTTTTTGTGAATCTTTTAGAATAATGTTTATGTATTATTTATTTATGTTCAAAATAAACTTGATCAGTCACGAATGGTTCTTTTCATGTCTTTCATTTAATGCCATCGGGTACATGCCTATGCTTGTTGTATTAATGAACAGGATTTATGTATAGTTGTGTTTCAGCTGTGATCGTTGGATAATGATAATTGGTTACGATTGTTGTACCTGGAAATTTGGTGGACTGTTTTGTTATTAAGAAGGCATATTTAATGAAATAAGAAAAAGAGGCAGTTGGCTTGTTTAGCTTTAAATATATTCCACTTCCAGTCTTGCCCTTCATACATGAAAGAGAAATTGCTTGTTTGTCATGGTACAACTTGTGGATAATCTTGAAGTAGGATTTCATGGTATGGGTGCTCTGCTCATAATTAGAGCACTTGTGCTTAACTATAAGGGTTGTACATCCTTTAATGTACTGCATCATGTAGGCATTGTTTTCTTGTAGAAACTATCTTGTTTGTAACCAAAAAGCTTCTCCACTCATAGCTTGAACTTTGCAATTCAGCATGTAGATTTGTTTGTGGATTTTTTTTCACCTGAAATTCATCTGTACTGGTTGCATGTTATCTATGCCTAAATTCATAATGAATCTCATCTTTTAACTTTTTGATTATGTGCTTAAGGTAAGAAAAACCAAATTTTAGGCTTTCAAATTTTATTGAAATATCATGAGTAATTTTATTCATTAAGGAAAAGTTGGAGAATATTTACCCTAAGATTACTGTTTCCTGTCTTCTGTTATTGCAGCTGCTCCACTATGATATCAAATATGTGCCTTGTTTTGTTCTGTTGGATAAAACTGGAAGTGCTTTGGCGAAGACAGGAGTACCAAGCAGCAGGCATCATGTAGTCGCAGGCTTACATCATCTTCTCCAAATGAAGCAACCACAAAAGAACAAAGGCAGGTATTCATCTTGATGAGGCATACAATAACTTTTGCAATGTTTCCTTTGTAGGCACATGATATACCTACATACCATATAGCATGTTTATATCATATGATCCTTATATTTCTATTGGAAATAAAGTATCCTGGGAACTCTAATAGGATCACGTGCTGATGAACATTGATCTGTTAATTAGCTTGAAGGGAGCTTGACAAGTTGGTGTTGAAGTCTGTGGATCAGGTAGCCAAGTAGGAGTGAGCTTCATGTTGTAAATGTAGTCGAAAGTTTTCATATATTAAATAATCTAGCCGCTGGACTGGTAGTCTCAATGACAACCATGAGAGTTGCATTGAATATGTATTATTAGTTTGTTTTTCTGTTATATTTTTTAAAATGTTGAATATGAAATGACATTGAAGCAGCATTCAGTTACTTGTTCTGTGCTTAACAACATTAATCTATAACACTTTCTTTCTCTCTTGACTCCAAAGCTGGTGATATGTTAAGACTCTGTTTGCTGTTTTAGTTCTCACTGAACTTGTTAATCTTAGTGAAGTAGGTTACATTAGCTTGGGACCCATCTGAGGAGACATTTCAGAACAACTTCTCGCTTGTCTAGATTGTTCTTGCAAGATTCCCAGACAAGTTCGCTATCAACCAAACAGGGTTCTTTTTTAAAGAATTCTCAAGCTTGAGCTGACAATTTTTGTGATTTTCTCTAGAACTAAACCTTTATAGTAAATTGTTGTAGTTAATCATTTTCTCTGCAACACTATTAGCACTAAACTGTTAATGAAATGTTTTTTTTCTTTTCTTTTGATCCTTTGGACTCTGGGACTTTTACATGAGATGTCTAAACTGGAATACCTGTCCAGTTGATTTTCCCCAGGATAATGGCAGGGCAGGGTTAAGTTGTAACTTACATCCCATCCTGTTCAATGTGAGAATGGGGTTAGGTTCCCATCCTACTGGTAGAGAGAGGGCTTGGGGAAAAAATCCATGCATGGTAGAGCGCTCTCAGGGTTGCTTGTTTTTGTAGTTGAAAATTGTTATTAGTAGAAAATGGTTTTATCAGTAGTGATAAGAGAGGACATTGCTTTTTGGCGGGAGTAGTAGATAGTATCTTCCTTCTTTGAACTATGCCATAGAGGTGAATCAATACATTTTCAGCTGAAGGGCATGAAGGTAAAGATATTACAAAGTTTAACTTTCTTGTCTCGGATTATGAATTCAGGGACTTGCATTTCTAAATGGGCATAATATGGCCATAAAGGTCTGATTGCATTAATTGGAAACCATAAAAAGTGCAAGTACAAAAGAAAATTTTATTAGTGTTTGGACTGATTTCAGGGCATAGGAATATTTTTTTTCCCCGAACTCCTTTCACCCACAAAATTTTAATTGTTTTACAAGAAAAGATAGGAAAAATGGACCAAGGTGGCACAATCACAAGAAAACTGGTAAAAAAAAGAGTAACGTATTTTGTTTTCCTAACAGGTGTATGAGGATGTGATTATATTTGTGTCTTATCTATCAGCCATTAGAAGTAGCAGTCTTCTTTTGAGCTTGTATTTCTTATCAACGGAGGTTGCAGTCTTCTCTTGAGCTTGTCTCATATTGAGTCTGAAATTACCCAAATGAAGCAACTTTATAAAGAGATGCCCATGAAGACCATCAGTAGTTCTTGCCGTGGTGCCAACGAACAACTGAGAGAATATTAAAAACAAGCCTAAAAGCATAGTATTAGTTCTGAAAAATTTCTCGAGTTACGATTGGGAATACAGGTTTCTTCTCCACATTTAAATTATTACGAACTTTAGATACATTTTTGATTATGAAGGGGAATGAAAGGTAGCCTGAGAGAGAGTCCAGGTGCTCTCTAAAGCTCTGCGGGTCTATATTCTTTATTTTTCATGGTTGGATTTTATCGGTGACTCACCTGTAAAGGTGTGTGTGCAGGATTAGGTAGGGACGATCTAATTGACGAGGACTATTTCCTTTGCCTGCGTATATGCGTATCTTTTAGCCATCGTATCTTTTACTGGGGTAGGCCTGGGTTGGGTTGGAACCCTAGAAAATAAAATAAAAGAAAAAAATAGAAATTTGATAATTATTATTCTTAAAAATAATTTGTAAAAAAATAAGAATTATTAGTTTTTTTATTAACTAGTTTTTAGAATAATAATGATTAAATTCTTATTTTATTTTATTTTATTTTTCATGGACTTTTAAACAGACCCCAAAACACAAACTTGAAAAAAACCTAAAAGAATTTGAAACCTCAAACGGGATTGTGACTTGGTCACCATCCCTGTCATTTTTGTCTCGTTACTATTCTTGTTTCGTATCCCCTTTTTGGGAAATTGAAATCCAAAGGGTTTTTTTTCTTCGCCCCATCTTGACCTAACAGAGTGAAACCGAAATCTAAACTTGATGTTTTTGGGTTTGTTTAAAACCTTATAGAAAAGAAAAGAAAAAAAATAAAAATTTATTTATTATCTCATTTTTATTAATTTTTTTTTTTAAATAATAATAATTAAATTCTCGTTTTAGTTTCTTTTCTTAGCCAAATATTTCTGGTGTGGCGCCTTTGCAGCCCTTTTTAGGAGCCCTCTTGGGTGTGAAAGAAAGAGGGGTTTGGCATAGCCTCACCCTCAATTGATTAGGCAACAAGCCTATCAATGGACCCAAAGCAAGTCTGTCTTCTGTTGCTTTTAAGCACAGGACAAACATCTTTTCGACATGATCTATATCGATTACTTTTATAAAATAAAACTGAGATTATGGATAATCTTGACTAATCCTGTGTTCCTTCATTTCTTTTTTAAAAAATTGCAGGTGTCCCCCTTCGTCCTCATGGCTCTTGACTCGTCGACGTTATCTTCACACCTAGCTCTGTCCAGCTCCATCCAATCGACTCACTGAAGCTGCAGGTACCAGCAGAGTCTACTCTGCGTCTCCACTTACACAGATTCATTCAGAAAAACGGAAGCGATTGAAGCTATTTGAAGAAAATTTCAAACGCTTCAATTACTGGTTAGTTTGATATCAAGCAATTGCCTCGATTCAGTTAATTACTACAGGTCGAGCAGCAACGCAAAATCCAATCAAACTGGGACAAAACAAAAGATTCCCAAATGAAAGAGACCTCACCACGCTTTTCGTTGACAATACTCAGAGCGCTTTCGAAACCCATTTTTTCTCAATATTCGAACTCCAAAACCCAGCAGATGTTTCTCCGTTTTTCTTTCTTCCTCTACTACTCTGTCCCCTCCCATTCCCGCTTCTACCCTGGACCACTTACTTAACCACGAAAGCGCCACCCACGGATCACTGGAAAAAGAGGCCGCGGCGAAGATTCCGAAATTGCATCTGGCCAAGCAATCTCTTCAGGAGGTACGTACATTATGTGCTTCAGAGGGATTTAGAGTTTAGAGAATGGGCCAGAGATCTATAGATCTTTTTAAGTACAGGTTTTACAGAGACCGGGCGTGTCTACGGATGTACTACGACGGGAAGAAAAGGTCTTGCCGGACGGCGGTTTGCCGACAAAAGCTGCCCGAATCACATGAATTTTCAAATGGGGGGAAAGAAAGATGCCTTAGGCGGCGTGATTGCGGGACTCTTTTCTCAAATTTGTGCCATGTAAATTCTTCTGTCCGGTAAGGGCATTTCTGGCATATGACTTATTCTTAAGGAAACCCCGGCCCGGGAAAAGTGTCTTATTTGGTATCTCTTTTGCACCAGGCGCGTGTTAGCAAAAGGTAAAGGCAACTGTATCGCCATTGATGAGTAATCAGTCGCAGAAAAGAATGTTTGACTCGACGTGACATCGTCAAGGGACGAGAAGTAGAGGATCTAGGGAGAGCCGCTCACAGCGCAGGATAGCGTGTCGTGGGGTCCTGGTTCGGCGAAGTTGGGGCGGATTATTTAAATCTGTTTTTGGCGTTTCTATATTCCCCCATCGAGGGAATGTTTTTTAATGGTTTTCAGAAACATTCACGATTCATGGAAAGCTTTTCTTTATTCTAAACCAAGACAAGACGACGATAATGAAAAGGGGGTAAGAGTTTCAAGTAAGAAAGAAGACACACTGATGCCGAAGTTACAGTCATGGCGTGTCGGTGTTCAAAAATTCAAATCGGGGTTCTAATGGTGCACATTAGCGCGTACTGGCTGGTGAGTACACTTGACTGTTGGAAGCTAGCCATCGATTCACGGATGACAGTTTCGTCATCATCAAAACAATTTAAAGGCAAGCGTTAAATGTTACTGCAATAGTGTAATTTCCGCGAGATCATGAGCGGGTATCGGCTTTATCTCTGATCTTTGATATGAGCAGAACAAACGGAACGATCCAGAGGTCTGTTTCAGACCAGCCATGATGCCTCCAACAGCTTGATCATCAGCAGTAATGAATTGAGGCGGATTTGCTCAGCGAAGGGGACTGAACAGAACACATTGAAGACCATCTTCACTTGTTTTCTCAGTTTCAGACTAATATTTCAGCAGCAACAGCAGCAGTCTTGGAGATGATGAATAGTACAGAAAAAATGGATAACAGAAGAAATGGAAATGGTGATTGAAGATCAGACCTACCAAGGATGTTAAAAAAGAAAAAAAGTGAAGAAATAACCAGTTAAAAAACTCTACTTTTATGTGCTCTCTGTAATTCTCATTCTAACGATCTTAAGAAAGAACTAACACAATGGAGGAAGCCAAGAGAAAAAGAACAGAAATTTAGAAACATTTCGATACATCAGAATCATCGAAAAAAGAAGACAAACCCGGATCAAGACTCGGCAGTTGAGGTATGACTCTGAGGGGATTGCTCAGCATGTTTTGTCTCTTGAGGATTCTCTACAGGAACCGCAATGGAGTCGGAACCACCGGAACCATTTCCGGTAACGGGAGGAGGTTCGATTCTTCCGTCGATGCACGAGGAGCATTTTCTTTCAATCCAACCTTCAAAATCATACTGACCATGGCCCATTATTGTTCTTCCCGCGCAAAGGCGGCCGATCATCCCTGCCACAATGCCTAGTATTGAAATTACCGCGAGAACTGCTATCAAGGGACCGACAGAGCCAAAGCCTGAATGAGAAGAGTAAGCCTGTTGATTGAACGAAGTGGGCGGAGGCTGTATTATTTGAGTCGACATTGCAGATGAAGAAGCTGGGGGAGGAATTCGTGATCGATCTGGCTGGAAAGTAAGCTTTCTGAGATTCAAACTCTGGGAGGATAATCGAGTATCTGGTACTTCCTTGCAAAAGAGAAGAAATTTTAGGGATTTGAGAGAAGAAAAAGGTGGAATTGTGGGTAGCTGGCTCCGTTCTTGTTTCGAAGGTGAGAAAGAGGTTTCCCTTTCTGGGTTTCGCGTGGTTTGTCACCAAATCGAATTGAAAGCTGCACTCATTACTGGTAATAGCGGAGGAAGGAACTCATTAGAGGAAGGTAAAACAGATTACCGAGATCAAACATCAGAAAAAAAAAACCCTGATTTTATTGTTCTTCGCTTGATCAGAAGACAGGAAGAAGATTCACTCTGTCTGCCGGGTGCTCACAAAAAAAAAAAAAAAAAAAAAAAAAAAAATCCAAGAGGAGCAGGAGGAAAAAAGATTTCTTTCGACTACTCGGTAAAAAGGACGATAAAAAGGCCAAAAGCAGCTCTGCTCAAACCCCCAGAAAAAGAAAAGCATGAACTGTTGGAATATTTGGAGGACAAAACCCTAGAAAAAACCATTCTAAAATCACAAGCTTTTTCAAGACCCTTTTGTACACTACAGTGAGAAGATAGTAAAAGAGAGAAAAAACAAAAGATACAAATCTTTGTCTCAGCAACTTTTCCCTTTCATTTCATCCCTGAAAACTCTGAACCACGATGGAATTTCTTAGTTACTTTTCTGGAACTGCATCAAATGGAACTGAAAATTTTTACAGAATTATTTTACCAAGAGGGGAAGAGAGAGAGAGAGAGAGAGAGAGAGAGAGAGAGAGAGAGAAGGAGAAGGAGGTTTGAGTTGAGTTAGCCTTACAGATGTAGAAACAGGACTTCAATGACGCGGTTTTAATTTCCATTAAGATTTAGTACGTAGTAATGACGCGGGCTGGTCGGTCTGAGTTGTTTGGTTCTGGTTTTGGCAGGCTCACGGGTACAGTTCGCTGGTAGTGGTAGCCGTGGCACGGACGGGAGTAGTGCCCACGATCGACGGTCGAGATAGTAGTTGATAAGGCGACTTAGGACAGCACAACCGTTGACAGGTAACAACTATAAATCACTACGAAACCGGTTTGAATTTTTCTTCCTAAATCGTGCTTTTTCCGAGTTGGAATCGAAAATCCATTTGAGATGCCCGATTTTCTGAGTCGGGTGGGTTGGACCCTTTGAAGTCAGTTTAGGGACTCTTTTAGGGTGCTGGAAGTTGGCTATTTTGCCATCTCTCCTCCCAAGTGGCATGGACTAGAAGAAAAAAACAAATACAAGAATTCATTTTTTTAGGTTGTTCTTAATGAGATAGAAGGTGTATTCAAACTCTGAGAAAATTGTAATTGTCATATTGTTTGTTTATATTAATCAATCAAGGATTATACGTGGTATCAGACAAATCGATCGTGATTTTAATATAGACATTTTATAGAAACACAATACTCTAATGACTGGCAGAAAAACTAAAATTTCTATATTACAATCATTAATTAGTTATTATGGGTTCTCATTATCATCAACTAAAAAAGTATTGCTCAACTAAGATAAGTCAAATCCTCACATAAATATGAGGAAGAACATTCATTTAAAACTTTGCTCAATCGAGATATTATCAAGTCCTAACTATTGATGTTTAAGAAGAATGTTAAACAATATTCCATTTCAAGAGTAAGTGACTGGGACGAGCGTCGTGGATTGCTACATTGAGGGAGAATGGGGGAAATAGAGGGCGGAGAAGAAAAAGAAAGGAAGAGAGGATATGCAGATAACACCGATGGGTTTGGCTTTAAAATTAATACTAAAGATTGACCACAACAGGTGCAACAATTACTCGAGTGAATTTTTTGGCACAGATCTTGATGTTAAATTTGGTTATAGTGGGCCCTAATAATGAAGAAGCTAGCTACCGATATAAAATAGATATTTGATGCAATTTAAGATAAAACAGTAGAATACCAAGGAGGGGTAGTAACAACATTACCTCATAAATCGATCTGGAATGATTGAGTTGACGTACATAAGATAGACAATGAACTGAGAGAGAGAGAGCAGACAAACAGTCAGGCAATCAATTGTGGTCGTTACTTGATTCAGATCAATCACAAACTCCTTCTCACCACACGTTTGTTGCACCATCAAATCCTTCAAAAACATAAAACTTGTTCCAGTTTGTTGTGGTCATGGGTTAAGTACTTTGCTTTCTGCTACCTACCAGGCAGGTCTTTTGGAAAGTATTGGCTAGGTACTTAACATTTGGTATTAGAGCCGGTCCTTACGTTGCGAGTTCGAATCTCGATGTGGGTAGACGGCGTGGGCGATCGTGAATCCCAGATACAAGCGAAAACCTCATCGCTATGTGTTAAGCCGTCGGGGCCGGGCCGGGCCCTGGGCCGTATGGGCGGTTGTCACCCGTCGGCTCGCAACGGATGGGCTTGGGGACAAGCCCATTCTCCAGGGGGGATGTTGATGTGGACATCAAGCCTGCACGGAATACTCATGAACCAACTCAAGTTCCAGTTGGTCCAGTGACGAGCTAAAAGATTTAAAGACATGCTGAATAACTTAGTCCAGAGAGTTATACAACAAGAAGAGAGTGTGGTCATTATGGAAGGAGAACAAAGGCTAGTTTCACTCATCAAAGTTGATCCGGAAGAAAGTCCAACAGCCATACACGTGCATGGAGGAGGCGCATGTGGTTAGAAGATCTCGTGGGACCCACGAGGATACCCACGAGTTGGCAATTCATTGTAGAAGGTCATGTGGTTAGAAGATCTAATGGAATCCACAAGGATATCCACGAATTGGCAACTAAATCTTGGAAGATCACGTGAGAATATATTAGGTTTCCTATTTATGTTAAGATACCTTATGTTTTCCTTTAATTGAATGTAATTAGGGTTTCGAAGTCCTCCATTATAAATAGGGGACTTGTACACGGATTGAAGCACCTTTGATCATTATTGAAATTGAGAGTTATTTTTCTTGAGTTATTGAAATAACTTTTCGAACTTATCAAGGATTTTTCCTTGTGCCGTTCATTCGACTTATCAAATGGATCTTCCATCCCCGTTTGTGGCGTCTTCACTATACCAAGGTTTTTACTTTGCTAAGCAACGGATCGAGGTTTTCATCCAAACTTGAAAGGTCTTGGGGACGATTACCAGATTTGGTATCTGGTTTCGTCACGGGTTGACGTGGTTTGTATCAGATGTGATGTTGTGGTCCGGGGTTAAGTACTTAGCTTTCCGCTACCTACTAGGCCGGTCTTTTGGGTAGTATTGGCTAGGTACTTAACACAGTTCTTCAAACTAAACAACTCTCACTCAAGGAAAGAGATCTTTTCTTTGGTGGCCAAGACCCTTGCTTCTTGTGTTGGATTTATATGTCTGACTTCCTTAGCCCAAATCTTCTTCATTGACGGCAAAGAAGGCTCTATTTCTATTACCTGCTTCAACTGTAACCCTTTGTTGCTTATTTTGCATCTTCTCCAAAAAGGTTGTTAGTAGTTCTAAGGGTTTTGTTGTTGTTTGTCCACTTTAAACTGCAACAATTGTCATAAAAAAGCTTGCTCAAAGTTTCATTTAGTTAGTAGAGTTGTTGCATTCTCAGAAACAGTCCAACAAGAACATGATGATGATCCATGATCTGAATGAAAAAATAAGAAAGATACCTATGGTTTATTCATCACTGAAAACAAATGCACAAGCAAATTTTCCACATCCCTCTCTCCATAAGAGTACACCTTTGTACATAAGGCAAGAATCTTACCCAAGATAAAACAAAAGAAACCTTAATATGGTATATTCAGTGAAAACAAATGCACAAGAAAATTTCTCACATGTCTGTTTCCATAAGAGCACAAGTATGCACTTGTTTCATGTCCAATAGCCTCAAAATAACAATTTTAGCACAGATAAGAATAAAAAATTACCATCATCACACACATGAATGCATGAGGCACTTGGTTTTTGAAAATTGAAATATTTGTTAACCATAAAGTATTGTTTTATATATTTGTTAATATATAATATGGTTATGTCCTCTTGTTGGTCATGTCTTGTTTCATGGATTCAAAAGAGATTACTGGGGTTCCCCCAATAAATAAAAAGAATATCTTTCCTAAATGTAGCTGGGTTCACGGTGGTGGAGGAACCAGGTCTTAAAAAAAGGGATTCTAGTAATAAGATAGCTAATGAATCCATAGCCAGTATTGAGATTCTTTCACAGAGATTAAAACAATTTTTTTTTTTTTTTTTTTTTTTTGACTAATCCAATCTGCAAGGACCATGATTGAAAATTGTTTGTTCACCTTTCAATGAGGAAGAAGCGAACTAATCAACTTGAATTTGGGACAAATGTTTCAACCTTAGTGAAATACATAGATTTGTTAACCAATTGGAGTGGAGGGTTTCCTCAAAACAACATACAAGGAACCGAGGCAATTATTCGATCAAATGATATTGAGCATCTTCCTCATCTCTTCTCATAAACCATATGGGTACTTCTTTGAAAACTTGTGCTCAATATCATGTGACAATTCCACTAGAATCTTTTCATGAGTAGGGATAAGAATCAACATGATTCAGATTTTTTGAGAATTGTATCAAAAGAAAATTGGATTTGCTTAGACAATGCATGGTTGAGAACAAAGGATCAGTTTTTTAGCAAGGTACATAATGTATATGTTGACCGTAAGCTGACTCTCACAATGCTTTTGATGATAACAAAATTTAATTGAACTAATAGCTCACAAATCTATTATTTTAGATATTTAACCTTCAAGAACATCTCAAGGTCTAAAGCTTCAAAGCCAAAATGAAGACCTCAATCAAATTGAAGAATATATCTTGAAGAGGCACCCACAAAGGAAGAAGACAATGAGAAAACTTAAGTTCAAGAATCAAAGACATACGTTTAAACTTATTCAATATTTGTAACAGAAGTTTTAACTCATATTTCTTAAGTACTTGTGAGATCAGAACTTTAGGATTTAAATTGCATATAAACATGTTTAAATCATTATACATATCACTTAGAAACATGTTAAAACACTTAGAGAGAATTTCCCATGTTCTATAAAGATATTTATTTTTATCTGGCGTTGGAATGATCGACCATTCAGATCTGTGTAGGCAAAAAATATTAAGTATGATCAATTAATCATAATCGATTGATCAATCATCTAGGACACGACCATTTCATGCTATAACGCATGATTGATCATCCCTCCAGATTGATCGATCAGTCAGAACCTTACTAGTAAGGGACTTCAAGCATAATCGATCAAATTAAAATACACTAATCGATCATACTTGTAAATGCATAACCAGAGGCAATCTCGATTGATCGATCAACCAATGGAAATAATCAATCAACTTAAATTTTCTGGACCAATTGTAACATATTGATCGATCAGACCATCGTTAACCGAGTTCAAGATCCATATAAGGCTCGTTTGAGTTAACGAGTCGAGCTCGACTGAAACCATGGTTCGGTTTGAAAGCTCGTGAGCTGGCTCGTTAACGGGCTTGAGAATCGGGATCGGGTGCAGGAGCGAGAGTGAGGGGGGGGATTATTCCTCCCTTCATCACCGTCGAGCCCCTCCCACCCGTTGTTGTAGCTGTCTCTGTTACTGTCAATAGCTGCTCGCCTGCCGCCTTCGCCTTTGTTTCCGTCTCTGCCGCTAGCTCTCCTTCCCTCCGCATTGTCTTGGCGGAAACCCCCTCCACGCGAAGATGATTTCGCATGTGCGAGATCATAAACAAGTGAAAAAAAATCCCTTTCTTAAGCTCTGGTTGTCTCTTCCTCATGACTCTTGAAGAAATTGAAAATACATTTTAGTAGAAATACGTTTCTAGGGACTATTAGTGGTTTTTTTCAAGAAATGTTGAAAAGACATTTTAGTAGAAATATGTTTCTAGGGACTCTTAGTGCCTCATGTTTTTTTGAAACATTTTTCTAATTGGAAATTCTTATTAAAAAATAATATAATTTTCTAAGTTAGATTTTTTGGCCAAGATGGGCCAGAAAACCGTATAGAAAATTTTTGAATAAGTATTTGACAGTTGATGCTGTAATACTTTTAGAGTGAGGCAGTTTTCGTAGCAATTTTGTGTTTGACATTTTATTTGATTACAAAATTATCGATAAGTATTGTAATATATTATATTGATCATTAATTTTTATTTATTTCCCTAGAAGAGGCAATAAGAGGTCCATTTAACTTTCCTAAGAAAATTTTATTTCTTGTAATTTTCGACTAAGTCGCTAATAGTAATAGGATTTTATTTAAAGTTTTTTCAGAAATATGTACCCTAGGAAAAACAATTCTAGTTTTTCCTAGAATATAAATTTTCAACCAGGGGCACTAAGGAGGCCATAGTACATTTTTTGCCAGATTCAAAAATTATAAAATAAGTTAGACATCATTTAGGGTAAAAAAGATTAATATTGGTGCGTTCTAATCCATTATCGAGATTCAATCCCAAACCTCCCCTATCATTTTTTTTGTCCCTATGGTGTGTGCATATCTATACTTATATTGAATTGTTTTTATTCATGATATATTGATTACACGTACAAATCGGTTTTAATTTGAATAACTCAATTCACCTTCTCTCTTCTTGATAAGCCACCTAGGCCAACAATATCATCAACTATTCAATATGACTCTACAAGATCTACTTTTATTCTCGATTACATTAGAAGTGGGGATTTAGAGTATCACATACTGATCGATCAAAGAGAGATTCCACAACAAAAAGGAAGATAAATTCTTTGAGATCCTTTGGAAATTTCTTCGAAGGAACAAACATAGATGGAAGCATATCAATTCTCGAAATGTGTTTTTGAATATTCCTCAATATTTTGGCTATTGACAAAATGTGAAATAGATGAATAATCGTCTGCTTTTGAAATGTGATATGATTCATAGAGATGAACCGGATATGGACAATTCCAATTTTGTTTAACCTCAAAATAATCGTCGGTATTTCATAGACTCACCTCAAAACTCTGAATTTGTTTCGTCTTCTTCAATTTCTCCTTTATGTTATTTACACCAGTTCGCGGCCATCTTCTAGGAATTCTCATTACCCAAAAATACCCATTCTGCAAGAGCTTCCTTCTCCTTTTCTTTTTGCCCATTACTAGATCAATTTCGCGAGTTTCAGAAAGCTACAGGGGTGATTACGCATTGTTCTTTATTATCTTGCATGATCGATGGTTCGGCCTTCTATCTGCATTTCTCCGTTTGCAATTTGCTGGCTTGATTTAAGCAGGTTATGCTCCCGGAATTGGGAATGATTTCCCTGTTTTTTCAGTCCTCGACTCTTCACGTAATCAAATCAAATCACTCTCAAATTGAAGATCCCTTTCAGTGTTTGAAAACGAAACATTGTTTTCTGCAAAGCCTGTCAGAATTTCCCTACCTTCAGTAATGACATGGTTCTACTGTTTTAGTCATTAGATAGTCTTGAGAAAATGTGCTGATTGTTGTTTTTCCTTTCTGCAGCATTCATGGCATCTTCAGACAAACTGGCACAGAAGCAAGAAGGAGATGGAGAGAAGGGAGGTTTCTTAGAAAAAGTGAAGGAATTTATTCATGACGTCGGAGAAAAGATCGAAGAAGAACGACTTTGATTTGGGTTTGAATGCTCTAGAATATGAGATCTGTCTTACTGGTGTGAGTATTGGTGGAACTTGTCTTTCCTAGTCTGCGAAAATCGACTAGAATGGTTATGGATTGGTTGAGATCCCAATTACATTCAGGCCCAAGGATTTTGGGTCTGCTCTTTGGGATATGATCAGAGGAAAGGGAGCAGGGTATTCAATGATGGGAACCATTGATGTGGTACTACTCCATTTGGGCCAATGAATCTGCCATTTAAGAGGGAAGGGGGACAAACTAAACTTAAGAAGGAAGATGACGACGACGACGACGACGATGATGGATAAGGAGAGTATAAACTTCCATTAAGAAGCTCGTAAGGAACTCCAGATATGTGATTTGTTTTGTTCTTCTTGTGATGAATTTCACTGTTGAATCTGTTATAAGAAGGAAGCCTGACTTAATTAGTTTGTGAATCCGAGGGAATTGTTAATTCATTGCCTTGAAAATTCTTGAAGAAAGAAGGAATTTGGTTCCAAAACAGGATGTTTGAAGAAAGTTCACACTTCTTACCAGCAGTATGAGGAATGTATGGATGATTAATCCTCTGTTGAATTTGTCATGAAATTGGTGTCTTGTGGAGAAGAAGACGTGTTCAGGCCACCATATCTGGATCTATCTGTTCTTTTGGATGATAATAGAAGACTAACAGTAGAGACGATTTTCTAAAGGATTTCTTGTACGGAATTAGTTTGGCTTTTCACTTTTCAGAACAAAAACGCTAATCGACCTGCGTGACTTGTCATCTCAATCGAAGTTAAGTATCAGAGAGAGAAAAAGGATAAGAACAAGAAGAAAGAAGGAAATCAAACGAAAAAAGATAAACAAAAAAGGATAAACGAACTCCCAGAATCAGGCCAGACACCCCCCCCATGGTTTCAACTTCCTTTATCTCTCTGATAAATCTCTTGATTACATGGTGTTATTTTTCTGAATGTTTTTTACAATAGAAAAATATATTTTCTTGTTGTGGTATATTCTGTGTTAATGGTTTATTCTAGTTTTATTTGGTGTTTTATTGTACTCCTGGTATTGATATAGGAAATTGCTCTCTGATTCTTCCAAGTATTGTTTGCTAAGAATAGTAAGATGAGAAAATATAGAATGTTGCGTGCTATTTGAATGAAATGTCTATGAGCAGATATTGGGATGGATGATTACAGCATTTCTGAGAAGATTAACTTGAAGGTGCTTTGAAAGTTTGACTAGAATTTTGTATTTCCGATATGTATCCTGATTTAACTCTTTGGAGTACTGACTTATATAAAAAAATATAAGTAAATAAAAAATCTGGAAATATATGCTCTTCAACAATCATCCATTTTTTAACAAAGTTTCAGACTGTCTCTCCAGAATGGTATTAGATTCCAAATGAGTTTAGTGAACCCTTTTGCAATACTATAGATAAGATACAAAAATTCAGGACCTGTTATGTCTGCTGTATCTTCTCTCTCGTGAAACTTGAATTGGTATTTCGTCTTGTTTGCTTCATATATAGGCCTGAAATTAAATTAGATTTAAAGAGGAAGATAAGTATTTAGCACAAGCAGAGGTTGACAACATGGTGACCTTACAGTGTATCTATTAGAAAACAGTTGATGAGTTTGTGGACATAACAAGCTGATAGAGTTAATCTTATCCTTTAAAAAAAAAGAAAAAGGCAGATAGAGTTGATCACAGGGAAATAACGGATGAAGAAGACACCATGATTTATAGTTGTTTGTAGTTCAGGCTGTCAACATGGTTGCAATGCTTAAAAATTTGGCTTAGTGCGCGCTGCCACCTCTATAGTGAACAATGCAATCTCCTACACTTAGGCATCATTATCTTAAAGGTCATTTTAAATGTATGTAACAACTTTACATAAATAATGTTACTTATATAGTGAAGATTTACATAACTAAGCATATTCACAGATGGTTCTGGCGATATTAATACTTGGTTCCACAACCATCTGAATTTTTATCTGGTGCATAGGACATTAGATTTTTAGATATGCGATTACTTTTGAGTACTCCTAACGGTATGTACCCCTGAAACATTCAGATTAACCTGCCTCAACCTGACCTCCTCAACATGGCAATGTGTTTTTCTCTACAATCCTGCAATCTGGCTGATAAGAAATATATTCATGGGGTTCAGACATTTGTTGATATGGGTATAGTTGGAAATAGTCCCTCTCAATGTCCAGACTTTATGACTTGTGTTTCTGGTTGTAGTTTACTGTTTTTGTACTTAAAATAAGTGAATTTATGCCATTCAAAAAGTAGAAAAAGAGTTTATAAGTTGTATTGAGAAGATTGTTTTTCTCCATGTACTAATCACTTACTTAAATGAATTTATAAGAGGGGAAAAGTGATTGACTTTCAGCCTAACGTGTTCCTATCAAATACAAACCATATCATCATTGTAAGATTTGTTAGTGGTAATTATTCCATATTGGTTAATAATAAGAAGAGTCATGTGGTTCTTAGTTGGGAAAAGGCCCGATTTTGCTTTTTTAGTTTGTATGCTATATGTGTGTTTTTTGTCTTAGACCCATTGTCCCTTTGAGTAGGTTTTTATGTGAAGGGGAGTGATAGTGGAAATAATCCAAGATTATTAAATATCAAGAAAAGTCATACGAATATTAGGTGGGAAAAGACCTCCTAACTTCGGTTGGGATGGACCTGGATCCTAATGTGTTCTAGAGCCTCATAATGCAAGAAGGGAGGAAACTATCTATCTTGTCTCCAAATCTATTAGTTTATAACTGAAACTACATGAAGATTGACTTTCAATTAGCACTCTTTATTCCATAATATGATTTAACCTCTTAAGTTTCTTTACAAGGTACTCAAATAGTCCCTCTCAAGTTGGAGCATACAAGTTATAGATTTCCAACTTGTAATATTGTGAATGTAATTGTGCTGATGACAAGGCCTGGGTGAATATATTGGCAAACCACTTTTATTGAGAAGAGATAGTGTGATTCTGCATCTTGTCTCATAAGAAACTACAATCAAGTTCAAAATGTTTGTCCACTCATGAAAGACTAGGTTATTTGCAATGTGAAGAACTGTTTGATTATCACAATAGAGTTTCATCTTAGGATAAATTAGGCGTCTCTCTCCAACACCTTGTTGTGGAGGGAGTCCTTGTTTAACAAGGTATTGTAATCTTCATCTTTTTTTAATACAACTTATACATCTTCTTTAAAAAAAAAACAATAGAGTTTCATCAGTCCTTCAACTGTCAACTGCAATTCTTGGAGTAATGATTTTAATCAAATCTGCTCACAAATCACATGACTCGTCGCCTTATACTCTACTTTTGCACTTGATCTTGCTGCCATATTTTGTTTTTATATTCGCTATGTAAACAAATTTATGAGAATTAGGGCGCAATACCCAGACTTACATTTCCTATCATCTGACAAAACCACCTAGTTTGTATATGTTAAACCTTTTATATATATATATGTCAATAAGATTTATATAACAACACTTTCTTGTGACTTAGGTTGTCAAATGGGGATTTCTATTGTGAGACCTTAAGTTCAAGTCTCTGCGGGGGTAAAAGGGTGTGTGCTTCTTTAGTTTACATTAAAAAAATAGACATTGATCTTAGGGTGATCACCTAGGGAAATATAAATGAATCGTTTGTTCTACAAGATGACTGTCCTTTTTTGCATCGGCGGGAGCACATAGAAAGAATAAAGGGAAGTGTTAATTCAAATCTTATATTAAGATGAAATATGATATTGTGCCACCTTAAGCTTTCTTTCGAGAATCTGAAATTTCTCATTTACACTGAAAATAGATAGTGAATTCTACTCCCACATACCTATTAACTAACTTGTTTTCTTCCAATTATCTAGAGTAAAACAATTCCCGACATACACTAACAAGCCCTGGCAGGCAAGTTTTGGTATTTTTGACTTATCTATTGCTACACTGGTTATACTCCATATGACTTCAGTCGCGTACTTTATGAACTCACGTAGGGTTTGTTCATGTCCCAGGCCAATTATCTGTTTTTTTAAGCCTGGATGAGGCGTAGTGTTAATGGGAGTAGTCCCACATAGATAATAGTAAGAAATATCCTATAATTTTTAGTTGGAAAACAACTAATTTTGGGTAGTCATTTTTCGGATGGACCTTGTGACCCGAATTTGTCAGAGCTTTTAAGTTGAGAATGAATAACATGGATGTTAAGTAGTCTTTGGGCGTGGATAATGTGCTTTAGGTCTCAAGATTGCTCTTGGGTGGTGTAAATGTTATAGGGATCTATATTTGGGCAGATGAGAGCTCATTCAAAACATCAACCACTATACTATGGCAGGTACTAATTTTTTCCTTTTTACTAAATAGACTTGATATATCTTAAACAACCTAACATGTCCAAAAGTGCTTTCAAACCCTTGTTACATTTCTGCAAATTTTTCTGATTAGACATCATATTACAGACGGTTAAGGTTGTTGCGGATGCAATACAATGTTATGAAAGTGATTTGGATGAAAGGCTACTAATTCATATTTCGTTCAGCCCAAGAAGAAATTTTTTTTTTAGTCAAATCTGTTTTATATCTTATACCTGGGAGGGAAATTCTATTAGGATGCACTGGCCTTTTTTTTTTCTACTTTAGTACTATGTTGGAGGATCCTTATCCTTTTTGCAAGCGACTAATAAGAGCTATTTATGCTGGTGGTCTTGTTGAAATTGCAAGTTGGGGTCTACTTTTTCATAAAGCAGCTTAAGACCTTTTTATTTTTATATTTTTTATTTCGAATGAAAGTAGCTTAAGACCTTGTGACTTCAAAATGGGAAAAGTGTTACCATCCCTTCAAAAATTTAAGTGGATGTACAACTTTGAGATGAGGTATTGCTAGATTTCTTCTTAGAGTTTCTCTATGTTTGAATGGTGCCAAAGTCGTTGGTTTTTTTCCTTTTTTTGGGCTATGGTCATGTTATGAAACTTCTTTTAATAGACACATATGAACTGTCTGGTGTTAGAGGCTAAGAGTTTGGAGATGTTTCTTGATCTAAAGATATGTTTTAAGTGCATGTACAACTTTGAGATGAGGTATTGCTAGATTTCTTCTTGAAGTTTCTCTATGTTTGAATGGTGCCAAAGTCGTTGGTTTTTTCCCTTTCTGAGCTATGGTTATGTTATGAGACTTCTTTTAATAGACTTATATGATCTGTCTGGTGTTAGAGGCTAAGAGTTTGGAGATGTTTCTTGATCTAAAGATATGTTTTTTCATTCATATTCCACACGGATTTTTTTCTTCTAGTGTTTGTGTATTTTATTTATCGGATACATGTACATGTTTTCTTTTCTTTTCTTTTAATATTCTAGAAGTGCAATTTTTTTTGTTAATATGTGGTTCCGACTGCACATTGATTGAGGGCTTTTAGGTTTTTTAGATATTTTTACACTACCGCTGCTACCACCATTGCTTCAGGTATGCTTTCTTCCTCTTCCTCTTTCTCCTCTTGGATCATAGACTCCGGGCCTCCGAACATCTGTCAAGTATCAAACATATGCTTCATTCCTTATCTCCATGTTTTCCCAATAAATTTATTACTATTGCTAATGGTACCCAAACCAAAGTACTTGGCAAGGGTTCCTCATCTATCACATCTTCTATCCCTCTTCAAGATGTCTTATTTGTCCCTCAATTTCGTTTAAATTTGCTTTTGGTTAGCCAAATCACAAAAAAATTGGAATTGCTTTGTCACCTTCTCATCCTCTTCTTGTACATTTCAGGATCTAACTACGAAACGGGTGATTGGTGGTGGCTGTGAAAAAAAGGGGGCTTGTATTACTTATTATCTTTAAAACCTTTCATGTTATGGTGTTAACTCAAATTGGCAAAAAAATTCAAACCCTTAGGTCTGATAACTCTAAGGAATATTTGTCTAGTGAGTTCCAATCATTTTGTGAGGGTAATGAGCTTATCCATCAAACATCGTATGCCTATACCCCTCAATAGAATGATGTTGCTGAAAGAAAGAATCGTCATCTTCTTGAAGTTGATCGGGGCCTCATTTACTCCATGAAGGTACCTTACTTTTATTGGCCTCATGTTATACTTACGGCCTGTTTTCTTATCAATAGGTTACCTTCATATGTTCTTAGTCATAAAACTCACTTTGTATTATTTTCTAGTGAAGACCCTTTTTCTCTTCCCCTCAAGGTGTTTGGTTGTACATGTTTTGTCCATGTCACATCTCCACAAAAAAGTAAAGTTACTCCTCGTTCTATGAAGTGTATTTTCTTGGGATACTTTTGCACCCAAAAAGGGTATGTCTGTTACAATCCTACCCTTCGCAGGATGCTTGTATCTCGGGATATGACCTTCTTTGAGGACACCTCATTCGACTCCTCGAATTATGTTCCTCCAGGTTTGTCATTTCTTCCTATCACTCCTTGTCCACTTGTACCCTTCAATGTCGATATTACTCAAGCCCCTGAAGCACCGGTCGACACCTCACCTGTGGAGTTTTCAGATCCACCCAAGGTAAGTCCATCTCTTCCTATGTTTGGTCCAGAATTTGATATTTGGCCTATTGCTTTAAGAAATGAACACCGTTCATGTACTACTTCTCACCCTATATCCAACTTTATGTCTCACCATCGTTTGTCTTCCGCTTGTTCTCAGTTCCTTGCATCATTTTCTTCTACTTCAATTCCATAGTCCTATCATGAGGCCCTGCAGCATCTAGGATGGAAGGCGACTATGGATGAGGAAATGCATGCCTTATATGAGAATCAAGCCTGACACATAGCACCGCTCCCAAAAGGAAAAAACTAGTCAGTTGTAAATGGGTGTTTTCGGTTAAACATGTCAAACCTGGATGGGTCCGTTGCTCGTCTTAAAACCCAACTCGTTACTAATGGATACACTCAGTATTATGGAGTGGATTATGAGGAGACCTTTTCTCCCGTTGCCAAGTTAAATTCGGTACATATCCTATTATCTCTTGTTGCTTACTTGGCCCGTATATCAACTCAAAGTAAAGAATGCCTTCCTAAATGGGAATATCAATGAGAAAATTTATATGGTTCAACTACTTGGTTATGTGGTTGAGGGGGAGTCTGTATGCTAGTTACAAAAGTCCTTATATGGGCTTTAAATGTCCCATTGGGCCTGGTTTGAAAAATTTAGCCAAACACTACTACGATTTGACTTTAGTCGGTGCACGGTAGATCATTTGGTATACTTTAAATATACCTCAAAAGGAAAAATATTATTGGCTATATATAGGGGTGGCATCGAACCAAGCCAATTCACGAACAGCTCAAGCTCGACTCTAAAAATCCCGAACTCAAACCGAGTTTGTGATGAGGTTCGGGCTCGTTTAAGTAAACGAGCCGAGCTCGAGTGAACCGCGATTCGGTTCTGTGGCTCGCGAGCCGGCTCATTACTTAACGAGCAATTTCTGGCCGACCCTAATATTTTTGGCTTTCAGTCTTCCTTTCCTCTCTTCGGCTCTGTTCCGTCTTTGGGCTTCGATTTCGGGGAGTAGAGAATCAGGGATTCGAGAGGGCGTCTTCCCTTTTTGTCAAGTAGCAGTCAAGATGCTTCTTGCTCCAAAAGCTGTTAACAGAGGTAGGAACAGCATAAGAAGTCTATGAGGTCCTGCGTGCAGTCGTAGCAACAAGAACAGCTGCAAAATAAACAAGATTTTAACGAAAAATGATATACAAAAGTCAGGGAGAGAAGGGAGAGAAAATAAGCGTCAGACACAACTGCTACTTGCCATTCGTCAGTAATCATTTCCTGGTCGTCTTCAACCTTGTACTCGATCTCAGGGATCTTCTGAGAAGGCGGAGGGTCCATCTCCGTATTTCTCTATTTCTCTCTCGTCTCCGCCCAGTAAATCCAAAGAGGCAAAAGATGCCCTTGAGAGGGAAGAGAAAGATGATACAAACTGAAGTGCGGAAACCCATGTGAGTCCACTTTCTATAAGGTGAGAAATGTGACTTGTCCTTCCGTCCAGAAACGAAACATTATCCTTTTGTTCTTTTCCACTCATTTAAAAGTTGGAACTACTGTAATATCCATGGTGGTCAATCATAGAAAAGAAAAGAAATCTTACTGAATCCAAGAGTGCTGTCGCGAAAAAGGATAAGGGAAACTCATCTGTTCTACCGAAAAGAACGGAAAGAGGATCCTAGAAGCATTTCCATAATCTACTGTTCAGTCATTATTACAACAAACTGTAGAGAATCATTTGCTTGTTCTGTTGTAAGAATAACTCAGGTAAGTGGGAAATAAGAAATATTTGTAATTCGGAAGTGATGAAGGGAGTGAGATCACTGACTACTTGGTCTGCTCTACCTGATTTTCTGGTTTCTGTTACTGCACCTTTGCATAACATGGTCAGCCAAATATTTCAGCGTACGACGAGTTGTCTCCTCCACTCTGCGACGGAGACGGATACGACCATTCAGATGCTGCTTCTTTTTACAGGGAAAGCCACTTACAACTACTGGGGATGTATCACGTGGACATCTCATTGATTTGCACCAGTGAAGGTTTAAATGAAACATGAATCTTGTTCTGTCGAAGTCAAAGTTTAGTTTATTATATTGGTGGAGCTTTGAAGTTGGGTAAAGACCAATTTCAAAATAATTAGCCAACTGGAAGTTTTTTCCCAACTAATAGGCTAAAGATATTTATACTCACTAATCCATGTAGAACTATTATTTAACACTCTCCCTCACGTGTATACCATTTTTTGTGGTTCTACTAGTGGATAATTTGGGTGGAGGCTCATATATGAGAGTACTTATTCAGATACCATGAATCCATGGTGAATATTTACATTTAATTTATACTGATTTTACAACAGAATATTTTCAACGAAAAATCAGGTTTTTCTGCCTCTTGGCAAACTGGTCTTTGGACTTCTGTTATGATGTGTTATCCTTCAACCCCCCCAAGCTGAGCGTCAAATTCTAACTGTTGAGATGGCACATAGTCCCCTTACCATACCTTTAGGAAGAAGACCTCTTTTTGGTAAAACCCATTCTATTAAGAATTGGGTGGATCAGATCAGATTGGATTTCTTAGATAATTAACCATCCTAGGAGGATGAGTCCCCCTCACAGTAGGGGATATGCCATAAAACAATCCTTGGCCCAAGGACTTGCCAATGAAAGCTTTCCAGTTTCCTCTATTGTTTTAGCAGCAGTAATACTTGTCTCAGTTCTTCAGTTATAGTCTTCTCTTTTAGCCAGTATTAACCATAAAAGAGAAGTAATAAAGGGGAAGTTTGGAGAAGGCAGAGAAGCACTACCCAGCAAAGAACAAATTGAAGAACAACTAACGTATATTAAAAACAAATGGGTAGATAACATCAAAACCGATCCATGTTAATAACAGTACTCGAACTTCTCCATCTTTTCAGCAAACAGACTCAGCATCAAGATTGAAGACTAACATTTGACAGAAACACTTCGGGTTTAAATGGATAAAATGCCATAAACACCATCTCCAGTACCGTTTGTCATTCAAAGATCGTTAAGCGGATGTGAAACAAGGCTCCGACTACGAAAGAAATGTAGTTAAATAGGCTTCTACTATGCTATCATTTTTGTTCTTGTTGTTGTTTAGATCGACGTAGAGATGGACCAAATGAAAATCCCTCCACAGATTTCAAAATCTTCCCTGTATGGTCGTCTGTATCGTCTTCGGTGATAGCGAGGAGACCAGACGACGTCCTTTCCACGTATCTGCGCTATCTTCTTCGACTCTCACTGGTCAGCACAAAGGATTATTGTCGTCTTCACTGATCTTGGTTGTTGAAACCAGTGCGCTAAAAGGCTCGAACCTATTAGGAAAACAACCATACGGATCTTATACAAGGACTGACCCGGTTGATACAAACAGATATTCCAACACTCCCCCGCATGGGAAAAACCTGTAGACAAACTCACCGGAAAAACCAGGGACAACATTTGATGGGAGCGGGACTCAAACACGGGACCAACCTGCTCTGATACCATGTTGAAACCAGTGCGCTAAAAGGTTCGAACCTATTAGGAAAACAACCCCACGGATCTTATACAAGGACTAACCTGATCGATACAAACAAATATTCCAACAGTTCTATAACGAAGATCGTTATTTTCTCTATAGGGCATCCATTGGACTGGAACAGAAGTGACTACATCTTCTTGATAGGAAAGTGGTTGGTAAGGGCGTTGGCTACTTTTCAGTGAGACACGACTGGATGTGTCTCTCTAATGAACAATTTAGAGAGAGAAAGTAAGTTGACAGGGGCGCCTATTAGGGAGAATTCTCCTTGTTGTTAGTGATTTATTAAAGTCATATTTTTTACAAGAATGTCATTGACCTCATTATATTTATGATAATGTCTCTATTTTATTGTTACAAATTCAACTACCAATTGAACCCATGGTGATGTCAAAATAACCTCAACCAACAACAACAATGCCACATCTAAAGTGTTACAAGATTTAGGTCACATAGAAGAATTTTATAGAAGGGTTTTCTGGAGAATAGGCTCAAGCCATAGTTCATGACAGACGTTGGCTCTCTTCTTCTTTTTCTTCTTCTTATTCGTCACAATCATGTCCAATTTTTTAAAATGATGTTAAAATTATCATCAGTGACTCATGATTTATATAAAATCAACTAAATTTTAAGGATGTCTAACCCTTCAGAGATTGAATGAGAAAAGGCAAAAAAGAAGAAAACTAATAAATTTAATATTTTTTATTAAATTTAAATGAATATAATGGCAATAATAATTTTTAACTGTTGATTTTATTTTAAAACGTTGGTGAAGCAAAATTGAATGAAAATATAATTTTAAAAAAGATACATAAAAATAAAATAAAATCATTTTTAAAAAGGTACCGAAAATTTGAAAATTTGACAATCAATTTAAAAATAAAAATAAAAAAGAAAAAAGCACGTGTAAATGAAAGGACTAAACTAACCCTTGTGTCTTCCCCTCGACCTTGACAAAATCCAACCTTGTGAATTCGGTCAAAGCAAGCTGCAACGGTCAAGTGTAAGAGAAGTAGAGAAGAGTGCTGATGGAGTCTCCTCCTATCGAACAATGATGCCCTTATTTGGGCGGGAAATGTGGGTTTCTCTCTCCCAAACATCTCCCAAACAGTTACTTATCTCCTTCTTCAGAGCATCTCCAAGACCCCCCCACGAGCTAGAAATCTCTGAAAAAAAGAAAAAAAGTAAATAAGGTACAGACGAAGAGGAGAATGGCGCAGGCCACGGTTAATGATTCAACCAGAGAAATGGAGGTGAATTCGTCTGTGTCTTTCAAATTAAATGCCGAGGCACCGGAGTTCGTCCCCATGGTGCAGACGAAGGTGCCGTCATCAGGTTATTTCTACCCGTGTTTCCATTTTGTCGGTGGTGGATCCGATTGGTTTTATGTGGGGGATCAAGAGCCCGTCCATATGATCGCTAGTTCGCAGCTTCCGTCCATACCTCGTTCACCCAAGCACATCCTTGATGAAGATCTTCGCCAGAAGATCGTCAAACAGGTACTCTTCTTGTTCACTCCGCGACCTATTTCGTGGTAGGTTTTTCTTTGTATTCTTTCAATAATCTTTTCAAGTGGATGCCGTTTTGAAGCGATCTTTAATTGAGAATTGTTCCTTTTCTTTTACATTTATTTCTATGTTTTTTTTTTTTTGGGGGGGGGGGGGGGGGGGGGTGTAAGAGAACTGTTTTTTTTTTCATTAAATCTTCTTACATCAAGCACATACTGGTGTACATTCTTGGAGCTTCTCTAGTTTCTCTTAGGTCTATTTTTAGGTATTCTATGTTGGAAGAAAAAGTTTGAAAACAGATGTGTAGCAGTTAGGTTTCATCGTTCCCGATAATCTAGACATATTTTATTAAACTCTTGAGATTAAACATGTCCGTATCTTGTCCTAGGTTAGTGGTCATAGAACTTAAGCTGTGGATGCAAAGATAAGCTTGTTTGGATGCGGTTGCCATTTGTTTTGTCGATGCCTTCAGACTTGGAGAGAGGCCTGACCTCCATGGGATGTTGCTTGGCAGATTTGACTCTATTGGTTTCCTTCTTTGCATTCAAATTCTTCAAATGATGGAATCTCAAGCTTCTTTCTCCGTATTTGTCTATCGTTTTCTTTAGAGACTGACATTTGTTCTGACTTTGAATGTTTGCCTTGAATTTGCATTCTAACACCTGCAAGAAGTGTCAAAAGCAGAGCCATTCATCAATCTCTAGCTTCACTATCCAGGAATCTCAATTTAGATTGGGTATTTCCAGGTTATGAGCTTTACCTATTAAGAAGTACTTGTGCCTAGAGAAGCTGTTGTTGGAGCATGTATCACAATAAACCGTCCCCAGGACTGTTATGTTTTTAATGGGTTGTTGCTCATTAGCAGCATAGAGCCATGCAGCAAACAGAAGATTGAGCAGGATAAGAGCGACACTGAGTTTCATGGCTGTTTTTAGAGATGCTTCTAGATGTTCAGGAGCAGTAAGCTATAAAGGGTTCCTTGATGGTATAATTTATCTTAAGAGAAGCCAGAATCTTTACAGGGCCCATTAAAATTGTAATTTTTCAGCATGGAGAAGCTTTTCTTTTACGCATGAAACAGAAGACATGTGAAGACCTCTTTGGTAGCACATGAGATGCCTAGATTTGAATCAGGCAGGTTGGGGTGGGGGGATTTAATGGTTATTTACATTTGGTCCACTGAAGCATTATGACTTAATCTGCTACACAATTACCTGAGAAATGTTGTTTTGGTGTTTAGTTATTTCTTCTGTTTTATCTGAAGGTTTAGGGATTTCCTCTGCTTTTCGATGCTCGAATATGAAGCTGGATCCTTTTTTGTTTCTGTCAAGATGAATTTTCAGGAATAGACTGCAAATGTGTTTCTTTTCTGCTTTGATCTATATATGAATAGTTTGTAATAGATTGTAAATCTCTTCCATTCTTTTTTCTCCAAGATGAGTATTCAAGAACAGATTATGGAACTGTACTTTTATCCAAATTGTGATTCCGTATAACAGGTGGAGTACCAGTTTAGTGATGCAAGCCTGCTTGCCAACGATGCTATGATGAAACTCATAAACAAGGACCCTGAGGGTTTCAGTAAGTTTCAATGTAGAACAAGAATTTTCTCTAAGCTTTCAGATGATGTTCCTCTGTTTTGTACTAAAGCTGTGTCAAAAGAGTAGAGACACCCGTTTTGAAGTGATTTAATGCCCAAGACCTTACAATTATTTATGGGTTTTTACTATTGACAGTTCCCATTTCCTTCATTGCTAATTCAAAGAAGATTAAGCTGCTCATCACTAATAATCAAATGTTAGCGGCAGCTATTCGGTGTTCTTCCAAGCTGGTAAGCTTTTTCAATCATTTGGCAAGATTTTCTGAAATGAAATTCTCTAAATTACATGCCGTTCATTTGGTTTTGAAGGTTGTCAGTAGTGATGGTAAGAAAGTAAGACGCAAAGATCTGTTCACTGAAAGAGACAAGGAGGAATTGCAGGTTGATTGCTTTCAGAAAACCTCTTCTTGTCTTTTAATCTTTGGAAACATTTCAATGATACTTAATATTTTGTTCCTCATTTTTAGTCTCGGATAGTCGTGGTTGAAAACTTGCCTGAGGACTACTCGCACAGAAACATTGAGAAAATATTTGCAGTTGCAGGAAGGTAATATAGTCATAAATCCAGAAAAAAACTTTGCGTTTCAGTTCAATATAAGTTACTTGAAGACCTTACTTACGTGTCAAAACAGTGTCAAGAACGTAAGAATATGTCATCCTCAAGAATCAAATGCATCAAGATCGACAACTAAAGGAGACGTGATTATCAGCAACAAGGTATGAATTTCAGAATTTACAAACTCTAATGCGTTCAAAACATTTTCTGTTATTCTGACGGTTAATGTTCTTTGCTTATGTAAAGCTGCATGCACTTGTAGAGTTTGAAATGTCGGAGCAAGCTGAGAAAGCAGTAAGTCATGCAGAAATATCGTTTTTTGTGTTTTTTTTTTTCTCACAATTTTCCTTCTTTCGACTATACTCATTTTCTAGACTGTCTTGGAATGTGGATCTCATTTCTTTGTTTTGATAATGAGTCGCTTCAACTATGAGCAGGTTGAAAAACTAAACGATGAACGTAATTGGCGAAAAGGCCTGCGAGTACGACTGCTGCTCAGGCGCTCGGTATTTGCTCCAAACATCAAAAACAAGTCACCACTAAAATTTCCCTTGAAACTAGTTGTCGATTCACGTTGTTGTTTAGAAATTCTGTTTAATGTAGCTGGTATGTGATGGGAAAGCTGGACTGTATTCATTCTGAATTCAAATCTCTTATGCAGCCAAGGTCTGTCATCAGAAACAGGAAAACAGATTACGATCATTTCGATATAGGATCTGAGGACGATGAAGCCCCGCCAGCAGCGTCAGTGGAGGACCCATTGCATCAATTCGTCACAGAGAACAATGTAAGTAAAAGAGTAGTCTAACAGATGGGTTTGTACTTGGTGGGTGGATGGCGAAATCTGGATATCTGATCGGGAACATGTTTGATAATAGACTGAAGAGAACCAAAGTCATAATCCCAGTGGCGGAGCTGCGGCAAAGAAAGGGTGGGCTCGTGGAGGGCGCGGCAAGCCGCGGGGGCGAACCCAGCAAGTGCACAACGGGCGTGGGCTTCTTTCTCCCTCGCCTCAATCCGTCAGCCACCTCCTAGTGCAGCAGTGCGAAGCACCGGCTGCCGGCGTCGGCAAGCAGACGCCTCGGGGGCCAAGGATGCCCGACGGAACTCGGGGGTTCAGCATGGGCCGCGGCAAGCTGATGACTGCTTTGGTAGATTGAGAGGATCTTTTTCCCGCGTCTTTGGGAAATGCAGATTTTGATTCATTTCATTCAGTTTCAATCCTTATTCTTTTAATTTTGTATGTCCTCAATTTGCATTAAAGATTGGGTAGAAGAAAGATACTTTTGATCAAATTAAAACAATGAAGATCAAGTCTGAAACAATATATTCTTTCATCTAAGTGAGGAGATTGGATAAATAACGGAACAAACAAGACAAGGGAAATAGGGAAATACTTGGGAGTCTCAACAGCTTGTGGAAGGGGGGATTAGCAGGAACCAAGAAGAAGAATTACTCAAAAATGTAAAAATATGGCAGAACTAGGGTTTCTCCGGTCCAGTGGAAATAGGAAGTTTATTCATCCAGTACCTTGGAATGATGTGTGGAAATCCAAGGAAGGGAACTTAGGTACTAGAAGCTGATCAAATGGATCCAGACGGCATTCTAACCAAAATTAAATTATTCAAGATCATAAAAAGTATTTTTAAATGCCCGACCAATGCTGAATTTTTTTATTTTTTTTAAATGAATAGCTTCTCATTCTGGATCAACAGATTTCATGGCTGGTTTCAGTTTCAACAACATAGATTTTACCGATCAAAAGAATATTTTAAGTAGTAAGTAAATTGTTAATATAAAGTTCTTCTTTATCAGATACTGACATGCCCGTGATGTCTACAAGGTAGCAACAGATGCTCGAAATTTTTTTTCTAAACTAGTAGTAATGATGAAGAAATACTAGAACCTGCACAGAGTCTTCTCTTGTTCAATCCGACCGATCCCCTAGTTTCAGCAATCCTTGTCTGATCTTCTCTACCTCAACAACGAACGGTTCGATCATCGTCTTCATCCCCTCGTCATCGACTTCTCCACCGTCGATCGGACCTCCCTGCGCTCCCTCCTCCTCGCAGACCATCTCCCTCGTCCACTTCAACATCCTCAAAGCCTTCTCCGATAGAAACTGAAGCGCTCTCGTCTTCCTCTCGAACCGTTCCTCCAGATCGCCTTGCGCCGCCAACACGCTTAAAATGATCGAGGTGAATTCCTCGTGTAACAAGTCGATCCTCCGCTCCTGTTCGCCATGCGCATCCGTGAGCGAGTATCGCTCTTTTTGTACCTTCCGTAGCTCCAGAAGAGCCTCCTCGTGTGACTTCTCCGACCGGAGAATTTTCTTGTACGTGTCGTGGACTTCCTCTCGCTTCGAATTTAGCTCTCTCTGTAGCGAATCTCTCTGCGATAAAGCTGCTTGTTTTTCTTCGTGGAGCTTCTGGTTCTCGGCGATCAGACGAGCGATGATCAGCTCGGTTTCCTCTTTGCGGATGTCGTCTGCGGCCATTGCTGGGACTGGGAAGAGCATCGAAGTTCGTAAGTCCAGGTTTGTTCTGGGAATTTAAAGAAAATCGACGTAGAGGAAACGTTGCATTTCCGTTGATTCGAGTCTTTGGTCTCTCAGTCTTGACAATGAAGTTGCTGAGATTTTGGAGCGAAATTACGAAGCAAGGAGGGTTTTACGCGGGGGTGGGCATCCGGTCGGAGTTTATGTGAACCCGACCCGAAAACCCGGTTTCGAGTTTGTAATTTTTCCCCATGGGTCTTGGAAGAGGCGGAGGGGAAAATCCATAGGGGTTTGGGTTGGGGATGGGTTTGGAAAAAAATTCATCCGGTTTTGGGTTGGGGATGGGTTTTACCAAACCTAATTTTAACCCCATCCACGTATGAGACAAAGATATATAACTGGGTTGAAACGGGTTTAGTTTTATAGTCAGATTTACGGAGATCGGGGTGGGAACTGGGTTACAAAGATACTGATCAGGTTGGGTTTAGGTTTAATGAATTGGGTTTTTATTTTATTCGGATTCAAGTTTTGATAAACCTGACCCCGACCCCTCTAATCCCGTGCCTACCCCTAGTTTTACGCGCTTTGCTTTTGTCAGTAGTTGTAGACCCCGCCAATCTCCTGTTTTTGGACGCATATAAGGCCAATCTCCATTCTTTAATGGTTTCGAAAATGTTATTTTAAATTTTTTGGATTATGATAATATCTGATTTTTTAAATGGTTTTAGAAATTTATTTTCTACTTTCTTGGGTCAACTTTTATTATACGTGCCAAGTGTATGCGCAACACTACTTCGTATTCCAGACACTTCTTCCTCCACTACTCACGTATCATCCATTATATATTCCGATCATAGATGATCATCATATTGACTACGACTAGGGGTGGCTTCGAACCGAGCCGGCTCGAGTTCGGCTCGGTTCGATTAGTTATCTATTGAGCTCGAGCTCTGAAATCGGCTCGTTTACCTTAACGAGCCAAGCTTGACCAAAGCCAGGTTCGGTTCGTCGGCTCGCGAGCCGGCTCGAGGTGAGTCGAGATTGGTATCGGGGGAGCGCCAGCGAGGGCGTGAACGTGAGCGAGAGCAAGGGAGGGAAATTTTTTCCTCCCCTCGTCAGCTGTTGTTGCCGCCACTTCCGCCGCCGACAGCTGCTCGTCGGCCGCTTCTGTGGCAATCCGTTCAATTTCTTCCCCTCCTCGGTGTCGCCTCTGTTTTTTTCGTCGCAGCCGTCATCCCCGACAACAGGTCCCCCCAGCGTCGTAACCCCCTTCCCTCCGCGTCGTCTCGGCGGAAAACCTAAACCAGTAAGTTTAGGGGAGAAATAATCTCCCCCCTCCCCCGCTCGAAGATGATTTCGTACGTGCGAGATCATAAAGTAAAAAAAAAAAAAAAATTCCTTAAACTCTCCTTCCGCATAGCTCTTGAAAAAATTAAAAATACATTTTATAGAAATAAGTTTCTATGATGTCTCCTGTTTTTTTAAACATTTTTCTAATTAAAAATTCTTATTAAAAATCATATAATTTTCTAAATAAGATTTGCCTACCAAAATGGGGTAGAAAACTGTATAGAAATGTTTTGAATAAGTATATAATAGTTGATGCTGTAATACTTTTAGCATGAAGCAATTTTCATTGTAATTTTGTGTTTGACATTTTATTTGATTAAAAATTTATCGATAAGTATAATAATATATGTGATTGATTATTAATTTTATTTATATCCCTAGAAGAGGCAATAAAAGGTCCATTTAACTTTCCTAAGAAAATTTTAAAATATTTTTTGTAATTTTCTACTAAGTCACTAATAGTAATAGGATTTTATTTAAAGGTTTTTCTGGGAATATGTATCATAGGAAAATATTTCTAGTTTTTCCTATAATATAAATTTTCATCTAGGGGCACTAAGGAGGTCATAGTAAATTTATAGCCAGATTCAAAAATTACAAAATAAGCTAGACAACAATTGGAGTAAAAAAAAATTAATATTGGTGCATTTTAATCTATTATTGAAATTCAATCCTGAACCTTCCCTATCATTTTTTTTAAATGAATGCATAATTTTATATATAATTTATTCTAAGCCACCCCTACATGCGAGATCATAAACAAGGAAAAAAAAAACTCTTTGTCCCTTCCTCATGGCTCTTGAAGAAATTGAAAATATATTTTAGTAGAAATACGTTTCTAGAGACTATTAGTGGTTTTTTCAATAAATATTGAAAAACATTTTTAATAGAAATATAGGGACAATTAGCCCCTCATCTTTTTTTGAAAATATTTTTCTAATTATAAATTCTTGTTAAAAAATCATATAATTTTCTAAGTAAGATTTTCTTGCCGAGATGGGATAGAAAACCGTATAGAAAATTTTTGAATAAATATTTGACAATTGATGATATAATCCTTTTAGCATGAGGCAATTTTCATAGAAATTTTGTGTTTGACATTTTATTTGATTAAAAATTTATTGATAAGTATAATAATATATTAGATTAATTATTAATTATTATTTATTTCCTTAGAAAAGGTAATAAGAGGTCCATTTAACTTTCCTAAAAAAATTTAAAATATTTCTTGTAATTTTCTAGTAAGTCTCTAATAGTAATAGGAGTTTATTTAAAGGATTTATAGTTTTTATTTGGGTGATTGTAAATTGATAGTGATATTTCATTTAATTTTGTTATGTTTGATTATTGTATGGAATTTATTCATAATGTTATGCATTGTATGGAGTGTTTAGACTATTTTATGGAGTGTAAAATAATTTAATGGAGTGTTTATGGAATGTATAGACAATTTTATGGAGTGTTTATGGAGTGTTTATGCAGGTATTATGTATATAGATTATGCCCAATTTTAAGTAGAGGTCATGCCGAATTTTATATAAGTATTATATATATATAGATTATGCTCAATTTTAAGTAAAGATCATACCCAATCTTATACATGTATTATATATATATATATATATAGGTTATGCCCAATTTTATGTAAAATATATGTATAATTTTATATACAATTTATTTTATATATTTTTTTGAAAAGTTTTAAATGTATGTTGAAGCTCAAGCTCGGCTCGAACTCGGTTAAAATTTTTGGGCTCGAGTTCGATAACAATTTTAGGCTTGAGACGAGGTTCGGCTCAAAGCTCGGCTCGAACATAGGCAGGTTCAGGCTCAACTCGGCTCGATGCCACCCCTAACTGCGGTCGAGGCCGAGATAGAGGTTATAGTCGGAGCAGAGGAAGAGGTGGAAGGACTGGTGGTGGCCAAACAAATGGGAAAGAAGATACCAAGTATACTGATTGTAAATATTTTGGCCACACTATAGATCAGTGCCGTTACAGGGCATGCACTTACAATGGAAAATATGACAATTATAAAGAAATATGTTATAAAGCCAATAAACAACCAGAATTGACAAGGGCTAATCAAACCTTTATGAGTGATACAAAAGAAGAACATCTCACAAAATCAGCAGCACAGAAAAATATTACTGATGAAGAGTATGAACTATTTCAGAAAATGAAGACAATGCTTGGTTCTTCTCCTAGTTCCTCTGCAACTACTGCTGCCACTAGCGCTTTAGGTATGCTATCTGCATCATCTTCATCCTAAATAATTAACTTAGGAGCCTTCTAGCATCTTACATGTAAAAAAAAATTATTACGTTCTCTATCTCCGAGTCTTTCACACAAGTTTGTTACCATAGCTGATGGTTCTCAAACCAAAGTCCAAGGGAAAGGTTCCACTTCTGTCACCCCATCACTTCCGCTCACTAATATTCTTTTCGTTCCTATTTTTCCTTTGAATCTATTATCTGTTAGTCAGCTGACTAAATATTTTAATTGCTCGGTTACCTCCCCACCCACTTCATGTGTCTTTCAGGATCTTATAACGAAGCAGGTGATTGGTGGAGGTCATGAACAAGGGAGACTTTATTACTTGGACATGCTAAAAATCAATATGGTTTCTACTACTGAAAATGAGACACGGTAATGGCACAATCGGTTGGGACATCCTTCTGCACAATCTCTTCATTATATGTTTCCATCTCTTAAAGTAAGGTCAAAATTTCATTGTGAGGTGTGTCAATGGAGTAAACATCAAAGGAGTACATACTCTCCTCATCAAGAAGTCAAAAGTGTCACTCCATTTTTGTTAATTCATACTGATGTTTGGGGGCCCTTGAGTGTCTATAATATTTCTCAAACAAAATATTTTATTACATTTATTGATGATTTCACTCGCACAACTTGGTTGTTTATCTTTAGGAGCGTTCTGAGATACCATTCATTTTTAAGTCATTTCATGTTATGGTACTCACACAATTTGGTCAGAAAATAAAAATTCTCCGGTCTAATAATACCAAAGAATATATTTCCAAAGACCTTGACTCTTTTTGTCAAGAAAATGGCATTATCCATCAAACGTCTTGCGCCTACACTCCTCAACAAAATGGTGTAGCCGAACGAAAAAATAGTCATATTCTTGAGGTAGCTCGAGGTTTATTATATGCCATGAAAATTCCATACTTTTATGTCCTTATGACTTGCTTTCTTATAAATCATCTACCATCTACTGTTCTTAGTAATAAATATCCTTACTCTAGATTATTACCGAATGATGATCCATTTTCTTTATCGTTGAAAGTCTTCGGATGTCAATGTTTTGTTCATAATTCATTACCTAGACACAACAAACTTGATCCTAAATCTATCAAGTGTATCTTTTTGGGATACTCTCGCACACAAAAGGGTTATGTTTGTTATACTCCTACTCTTCAACGTTTATTTGTGTCCAAGGATGTAACATTTTTTTAAGACTCCTCATTTTATTTTGATAGCGCTCCTCCTAGTCTGTCCTCAGTACCAAGTTCCCCTCGATCAGTTGTGCCTCGTGATACAAAGATTATTCAACCCCCAGAGCAAGTGGCTGACACCACACCTGCTGAGTTAACAGATCCGCCAGAGGTAAGTCCTTCATCACCAGTTATTTTTGGTCCTCAATATGATACTCATCCTATTGCTATATGGAAAGAACCTTGATCATGCACTAAACCTTCTACTTCTCATCCTATTTCCAATTTTGTGTCTCATCATCGCCTATCACCTCTATGTTGTCAGTTTCTTTCTTCTATTTCATCCATACCTGTTCCACAATCATATCAGGAGGCTACATCCAGGGTGGAAGGCAACAATAGATGAAGAAATAAAGACACCTAATAACAATCATACATGGTCATTGGTTCTTCTTCCCACAGGTGAAAAACTTGATGGTTGCAAGTGGGTTTATACTATCAAACATAATTCGGATGGGTCAATTGCACGACTGAAGGCTCGATTGGTTGCCAAAGGTTATACTCAGTGCTATGGATTTGATTATGAAGAAACCTTCTTTCCAGTGGCAAAAATGAACTCGGTACGTATATTATTATCTCTGGCAGCCAATTCATCATGGCCGATATATCAACTGGATGTTAAAAATGTATTTCTTAATGGTGATATTAAAAAAAAATTACATGCACCAACCACTTGGGTATGTGGTTGAGGGGGAGTCCGTATGCCGCCTTAAAAAATCTCTATATGGTCTAAAGCAATCCCCTAGAGCAAGGTTTGAGAAATTTAGTCAAGCCATCATACAGACCGATTTTCACAAATGCTCTACAGATCACTCAGTATTTATTGAAAATACAACGAGAGGTAAGGTGATTCTGGCTATATATGTTGATGATATTATTTTAACTGGGAGCGATTCCGAGGCCATTCAGAAAACAAAAGAGAAAATATGTGCTGAATTCAAGACAAAGGATCTTGGATTACACAAATATTTTTTGGGTATTGAAGTATTACAATCCAAACATGGGATTGTGCTATCAAAGGAAGTATGTCATTGATCTACTAGAAGAAACATGAATGATGGGATGCAAACCAGCAAACACTCTTATGGATGCAAATATAAAATTATGTGGAGGCACTAGAGAAGATGTAGATATTAGGAAATATCAAAGACTAGTGGGATGACTTATTTACCTGTGTATAACAAGGCCAGACATTTCATACGCAGTAAGTGTTGTAAGTAAATAAATGCACAAACCACAACTTAGTCATTGGTAAACACTTGAAAGAATACTATGATATCTTAAAGGAGTTCCTGGAAGGGGGTTTCTCTATAAAAACCATGGTAACTTCAACATCGAAGGATTCTCATATGCAGACTGGGCAGGATCCCCGGATGACAGAAAATTTACTTCAGGATTTTGTACGATGGTTGGAGGGAATTTGGTTACATGAAAAAGCAAAAAACAAAATGTAGTAGCACGGTCCAGTGCAAAAATAGAATACAGAGTCATGGCACACATTGTTAGTGAACTCATATGGATAAGATCTCTTCTCACTAAGTTTGGATTCTACAAAGAAGCTCCAATAGATCTATACTGTGACAATCAAGCAGCAATACACATTATATTGAATCCAGTCTTCCATGAAAAGACAACATATTGAAATGGATTGCCATTTTATACGAGAAAAGTTCCAAGCTGGTTTCTTATCTCTGAAGCATATATCATCACAAAATCAAGTTGCAGACATTCTCACCAAGTCAGTTACTCACAAGATTATGTCTACCATATGTAGCAAGCTGGGCATTTATGATGTCTTCCCACCCCCAGCTTGAGGGGGAGTGTTATAATGTGAGACCCACCATGAAGACGTGGGACACCAAGAAGAGTCCTTACCCAAGTAAGCACGAGTCAATGAATTAAGAAGCACAACTGAATTGAGTTAGAAGACTTGAAGATCAAGTGGGACCCACAAATATCTCACGAGTTGTCAACCTTATCAAGATGAGCTGGAAGATCATGAGGGACCCACAAGGATAAGGCTATGAGATGGCCTTCTCCCTTATATTCACGTGAATGCAGCAAGAGTCCTAGTTCAACTCATATTAGGCTTCTAATATATTGGTTTGAATAGACTTATCTTAGTGAGTTAGAGTTGGAATGTAATTAAGATTAAAAGGCTAATTGTATAAGGACTCTACCTCCTCCTCTACTATAAATAGAGGTATTGTAATTCAGAATTAATCAAGTTACACATCTCATTCTCGAGTTAATCTCTCTCTTTCTCCCTTTGCTTGGCGTAACCTCTCTTTGCTTTTTTAGTTTTTCTTCTCTCTACCCAAGAGCTCTTCTTCCCTTTTCTTCTTTCTCTTGCTCAAAATTATGGAAAAGGGATCCTAAATTCAACAGATAAGTGTTTCCCTCTGTTTGTGGGGATAAAAATTGTTCGGTCTCTAGGACTTTTTGTTATATCCTGTAAAAAAGAAAATTCCCACAATCCATCAGAATCAGCAGTTTGGAAAACTTGAGCAATGAGTAGTCTAGAACTAAAACTCACTGAAAGGTTCATTCTTGAAATGGCCTGTATGCACCCGGGAATATCATGTGTATGATTGGAATTTCTTACAAAACGGTGTTCAAGAAGCAAATTTGCAATTGGTCGTTCCAATGGATTCCTCCGAAAGCAACACTGGAGGAAATCTTTACCTTCAGGAGACAGCATTTCAGGTATTGGAGGGTCATTCTTTATGACTTTAAACATTGTCGTCGCCTGTATCGACAGAGAAATATTAATATCACTTTATTCAAGTTTCAGAACCTCGTGAACATGAATAAAATCCTGCAGGAAGCTTACCCCTTCATATTCACTCCAAGGAGGTTTCCCAGTGAACATCTCAATAATAGTACAACCCAAGCTTCAAATATCAACTGCCAGATCATACCCAAAATCCTTGTGCATCATTGCCTACATGACCTGCCGATGGAGACCACAAGCATTTAAGAGTGGCTGGAAATTAATTTATACTTGAGCCAGTACTAACAGACATCAATAAGATGTACCTCTGGTGCCATCCAGTAAGAGCTGCCCTTCATTGAAAGCGCAGCAGCCTGACCACTCAGCTGAATAACAAAAATACATAAGTTCAGAAATGAGTATATTGCTTCTTTCTAACCCTTGAATGATGTATACAAGTTTCTTACATGTTTTACCATCCCAAAGTCTGCAAGTTTGACAACTCCTGAGGCATCTACTAGCAAATTTGTCCCTTTGATATCCCTAAAGAAAGTAAAACATTTGAAGATGAAATATTCTTCAAAACACAATGCGAAAACAATTAAATCCAAGACAAGAATCAGGCCAGAAAGTGCATTTGAGTATATGCATTAGCAAACATGTTCTAGAAGAAAAATGATACAAGTACCTGTGAATTGTTTTTTTGCTGTGCAGGTGTTGGAATTTGTGTTTGTATCGACTGGGCCAGTCCTTGTATAAGATCCGTGGGGTTGCTTTCCTAACAGGTTCGAGCCTTTTAGCCCAATGGTTTCAACATGGTATCAGAGTGGATGATTCTCCTCCTTCTTTGATTTTTTCATCGTCGGCGTAAGGTTCCTTTTATTCCCGACGACGGACATTTGTCGTCATCTTTCTCGCCCATCTTCGGCGATTATTTCCAACAACGATTACCCGCGCATCCTCCTCTGTTTCCGACAGAGGGGTTTTCGTTTCTTCTCCTCTGTTGGGAAGAAGCTCCGTGATTGAAGATTTCGGGCGTCTGTTTCTTGCTTTTTCGACGCCCTCTGAGTTTTCTGACAACAACTCGAGACGACGAACACGCAGTCGAACGCAGTCTCCTCGACGGTTGGCTCATCAGGCGGGATTGTTGGGTTTCTGATTCCGTCGGCAAAGAGGTCAGATTTCGCCTCCTCTCTCAAATTTTTTTTTCGTCTGGATACTGCTGCCGAGGTACTGGCCGAGGGCTGGCCGAATTTTTTCTGGGTTTGGATGTTGGTGGCAGAGGCAAACATTCTAGATTGATTATTGGAGACCGAGAAGTTCAATATTTTTTTTGGATTTGGTCGTTGTTGGCCGAGGGCTGGCCGAATTTTTTTTAGCTGACACAGTTTGGTTTATTGTTGCTTCCGTTGATTTATTGTGGTATCTCCTCACTCAATGGCGACTTCTTCCAATTCTGGTGTTCGTTCCAGTTCAACACGTTCCGCCATTGAATAACCTTCGAACCCCTTCTATATTCACCATTCGGACAACCCAGGGCAAATTCTTGTTTCCCAGCTACTTACCGGTGAAAATTACATTAGTTGGAGTCGTGCGATGTTGATCGCCTTGTCCGTGAAAAACAAAGTGGGATTTGTCGACGGTTCCATTCCTGAACCTCAAAGTACTGATCACAATTTGCTCAACTCCTGGACCCAAAATAATAATATTGTTATCTCTTGGATCTTAAATTCAGTTTCCAAAGAAATTTTTGTGAGTATTATTTTTGCTGCTTCTGCCCGAGAGATTTGGATCGACCTTCGGGATCGTTTTCAACAGAGAAACGGCCCTCACATTTTTCAGCTTAAACGCAAATTAATGAACTTGCGTCAAGACAAGGATATTGTTAGCACTTATTTCACAAAGCTTAAGACTATTTGGGAAGAACTGAGTAATTACCGTCCTAATTGCTCTTGTGGGACATGTTCCTGTAGTGGCGTCAAAAACCTTACTGATTATCATCACATGGAGTATATCATGTCCTTCTTAATGGGCCTTGATGATTCGTTCTCCCAAGTTCGTGGTCAGTTGCTTCTCATGGATCTGATGTCTCCGATTAATCGTGTTTTTTCTCTGATTGTTCAAGAGGAACACCAAAGGAAGACTACTCATGTCTCTGATTCAAGCACTCAGAACACTCCCACTGGCGCCATGGCTTTTGTGGTTAAAACAGGCGTTGCTAAATCTGGTTCTCAACACTCTCCGAAATTTCATTCCAGTTCCAATCCTTCCCGGAATCAGCCTAGCAACAAGTTTCATTGCAATCATTGCAAGAGAGATGGACATACCATGGACCGTTGCTACAAGCTCCATGGCTACCCTTCTGCACCTAAAGCCAAGACCAACAACTATTCTAATGCTGTTGCTCATCAAGTCTCTACTGTTGACGATAGTCAAGGTTCTCCCTCTGTTGGAAGTTTTGTTCAGAATCTGAACTCAACTCAATATCAGCAACTCATGTCCATGTTTTCCACACATTTGAGTAGCTCTGCAAAGGTCTCTACTGCTCCGGAATCTTCCACAACCAACTGCCTGGCAGGTATTTGTTTCTCTGTGTCTTTAAATTCCCTTATTTCTTCACAACATTTCTGGATTGTAGACTCAGGAGCTACTCGACATATTTGTTCTCTAGCTCCTGCTTTCATTTCCTTGCATGTTATTCCCCATACTACAGTTACTTTGCCTAACCATTCTCAAATTTTAGTCCATTTTGTTGGTGATGGTAAACTACATTCTAACCTTGTGCTTAAAGACGTACTGTTTGTCCCTCAATTCAAATTCAACTTGATTTTTGTTAGTGCCTTAGTTACTGAATCTGGGCTTACCGTACGTTTCCTTCCTGATTGTTTTCTTATCCAAGATCTATCCACCCAAAGGATGATTGGCAAGGGTAACAAAATCCAAGACCTATATGTTCTTCGTGCTCCATGTTTGAACCGTGCTTTTGTTAACAATGTTTCTGCTCATGTTTGGCATAATAGGCTAGCCCACATTTCTTTTAAGAAACTTGTTTCTTTGAAAGATCAGTTGAAATGTGATGTAACTGGATTACATAAGTCAGATCCTTGCTATATTTGTCCTCTTGCTAAACAACGAAGTCTCTCTTTTGAATCATATAACCACTTATCAAAATTTCCTTTTGATCTTGAACACTGTGATATTTGGGGACCATATCAGACCGTTTCTTATACTAGTCATCGGTATTTTTTAACTCTTGTTGATGATTGTACTAGATTTACTTGGATTTATCTATTGAAAACTAAATTTGATGCTGTTTCCGTGATACCGAAGTTTTTTAATATGGTTTTTACTCAGTTTAATGCCAAAATCAAGGTTTTCCGCTCCGATAATGCCCCTGAATTATCTTTTGTCGAGTTTTTTCAAGATCAAGGAGTTTTGCACCAATTTTCCTGTGTTGAAAAGCCTCAGCAAAACTCTGTTGTTGAACGCAAACATCAACACCTCTTGAATGTGGCTCGGTCATTGTTTTTTCAATCCCGAATTTCAGTCTCTTTTTGGACAGAATGTATTATGATTGCGGCTTTCTTGATTAATAGAACTCCCTCTCCTCTCTTGAATCACAACACACCTTTTCATTTGCTATACAACACAGCTCCTGCTTATCCTTCTTTTCGCGTCTTTGGTTGTTTAGTTTTTGTTTCCACCTTAGCTGCTCATCGAACCAAGTTCCACCCTCGTGCTCGGATTTGTGTGCTCCTTGGTTATCCAGCTGGTGTGAAAGGGTATAAATTCTATGATGTGGAGTCCAAACAAGTTTTTATTTCAAGAGATGCAGTGTTCCATGTTAGAACTCAGAATATCAAAGAGCCGTTAAGCTCTGCTCGTCGTCGGGGAGGCGCAGCCGAGAAGACGAAGGTAAAAATAAAATTCTGATTTCTTACCGTTTCGAAATATACAAAGGGTCTTTATACATCAAGATGGAAAAATATAACATAATGAAATACGTATAATACAATGTAATAAAATATTAAAAATAAGAAAAAAAAAAGATAAACGTATGTATATTCTAATACTCCCCCTCAAGGTGGCTTGTAAATGTCCTTGACAACCATCTTGGACAACAAAGAAAAAAGTTGAGTAGAAGGAAGAGGTTTAGTGAACATGTCGGCTAACTGGGATTGAGATCGAATGGGAAGTAACTTGAGGACTCCCGAAGTAACACGTTCACGAACAAAATGACAATCGATATCAATATGTTTAGTACGCTCATGAAAGGTGGGATTAGAGGTAATATGTATCGCAGCTTGATTGTCGCAATAGAATAATGCAGGAGATGCAACTTTGACTTGAAAATCTTGAAGAAGTTGTTGCAGCCAAATAATTTCACTGGCAGTGGAAGAAAGGGTACGGTATTCAGCCTCAGCGGAGGAGCGAGAGATGGTGGTCTGCTTTTTGGCCTTCCAAGAAACTAAAGAATCACCAATAAAGATGCAAAAACCCGTAGTAGAGCGGCGAGAATCAAGACATGATCCCTAATCAGCATCAGAAAAGGCCTGCAGTTGCAAGGAGGAAGCAAAAGAAAACAGCAAACCTTGACGAGGACTGTTCTTGAGATAACGAAGTAGGTGATGCACGGCCTTGAGGTGGTATCAGAGCAGGTTGGTCCCGAGTTCGAGTCCCGCTCCCACCGAATTTTGTCCCAGGTATTTCTGGTGAATTTGTCCTGGGTTTTTCCAGGAGTTTGTCCCGGGTTTTTCCGGTGAATTTGTCCACGGGTTTTCCCGTGCGGGGGAGTATTGGAATTTGTGTTTAGATCGACCGGGCCAGTCCTTGTATAAGATCCGTGGGGTTACTTTCCTAACAGGTTCGAGCCTTTTAGCCCAATGGTTTCAACAGCAGGTAAGCCAATCCAGACAGAATATGACGCATGAAATTGCGAACAACTGATTCGGTCATAGCTCCACAGTGATCACAAACATATTTACTAATTGAACCCGGATGAACATACTCCAAAAATATGTAGAAACGATCCTCTACCTTCAAATAACAAAAAAAAAGGGCATTTGAGTATCTTTGTACAAAGGCATCCAACTACTAACAAGAACCAGCAAAGCAGAGATTTGGGAAACAACTTACTATTTCACTTATATAATATTGCACAATATTTGGGTGTTTAAATTGGTTAAAAACTTTTATTTCCCGCCACAAAATGAAAAAGTCTTGAGAATAAAACTAACATGAAATGAAATTTGACTCAAAACCCATTAATTATTTTTCTAAAAATGAACCATTTCTGTAGAAGTAACCTGCTCTAACTGCTGCATGCACTCTGCCAATTTGGGATCATCAGGAATTAAATTAACTTCTTTCATTGCACACAAGGCTCCAGTTTCTCTGTTGAAGAAAAGAGAGTATCAATGCATGGTACAACAGGGCCATACCACAAGTCTTTAAAACAAAATGCTTGAGCAGCCATGTGAGGCAACATAAAAGAAAATGCACCTAAATGTTATTCAAGCAAAAAAGGAGTACCTATTTGTGGCAACATAAACATTTCCAACAGTACCGCTTCCAATGAGTTTTCCCTTTTGCCACTGACTTGTCATTGATGAGACTTCTGATTTTGTTGGAGGTGGATAAGCTGGTTGTGAAGGCACAGAGGCAGCTGGAGGAAGGGGCAGAGGAAGGACAGAAACCAGACCCTCATGCCATGCTGCAGAGGAGTCTGAAGGGGTCTTTGAATGTAGCGGAGCGGTGGCCCCGCTTGGGCTAGCAGTTCGCAAACTCTGATTTCTCCTTGTGGGACTATTGAGTGGTGACCAGTCAGAACTGTGTCCAAATTTCTCTAGCCCTTCTTATCAAAGGAAGGCACCTCTTGAACAGACCAAAATTGAGGTCCTTGCATGTGTGCGTACGATAAAGGGTAGCACCCTGTACTCAATCTCCGAGGACTTTGCTCTGGACTAGACAAGCCACTAGCTGGAGCGCTCTTTGGAGGCACACTTTGCCTGAAGGTTTGTATTTTTTCTAGAGAATTTGAGGTCCGTGGCATCTTTGCACCATGATTCAAGACAGATCCATGTGGTGATGCATATGGCTTTTCTTCACCCTTATGATTGTAAGGATAAGCAAACATACTGCAATATGACAAGAAATAAATTTTAAAAAAAAAATTGAGACAGCATCCATTACTCTAAACAAGTAGTAATGATGAAGAAATACTAGAACCTGCACAGAGTCTTCTCTTGTTCAATCCGACCGATCCCTAGTTTCAGCAATCCTTGTCTGATCTTCTCTACCTCAACAACGAACGGTTCGATCATCGTCTTCGTCCCCTCGTCATCGACTTCTCCACCGTCGATCGGACCTCCCTGCGCTCCCTCCTCCTCGCAGACCGTCTCCCTCGTCCACTTCAACATCCTCAAAGCCTTCTCCGATAGAAACTGAAGCGCTCTCGTCTTCCTCTCGAACCGTTCCTCCAGATCGCCTTGCGCCGCCAACACGCTTAAAATGATCGAGGTGAATTCCTCGTGTAACAAGTCGATCCTCCGCTCCTGTTCGCCATGCGCATCCGTGAGCGAGTCTCGCTCTTTTTGTACCTTCCGTAGCTCCAGAAGAGCCTCCTCGTGTGACTTCTCCGACCGGAGAATTTTCTTGTACGTGTCGTGGACTTCCTCTCGCTTCGAATTTAGCTCTCTCTGTAGCGAATCTCTCTGCGATAAAGCTGCTTGTTTTTCTTCGTGGAGCTTCTGGTTCTCGGCGATCAGACGAGCGATGATCAGCTCGGTTTCCTCTTCGCGGATGTCGTCTGCGGCCATTGCTGGGACTGGGAAGAGCATCGATGTTGGTGAGTCCAGGTTTGTTCTGGGAATTTAAAGAAAATCGACGTAGAGGAAACGTTGCATTTCCGTTGATTCGAGTCTTTGGTCTCTCAGTCTTGACAATGAAGTTGCTGAGATTTTGGAGCGAAATTACGAAGCAAGGAGGCTTTTACGCGGGGGTGGGCATCCGGTCGGGGTTTACCGGAACCCAATTTTAACCCTATCCACACGTATCAGATATAAAACAGAGTTGAGACCGGTCGGGTTTTACATTTACGGGGATCGGGGTTGGGACTGGGTTACAAAGATACTGATCAGGTTGGGTTTAATGAATTGGGTTTTATTTTGGGAATTTTATCAAAATACCAGTTTGAAATAATTTATTTATGAAAATAACGAAGATCTTAACTTATTTGCAAAACTACCGAACTTTGACTGGTCCACTGTATATGTGGACAGTCAAAGGCGACACATAGGCTTTGACTATTTACGCATCGCCCCGTCATCAGAGCGTACTATAGATGAACACAGAGGCTGCCACTAACGTCATTATTATTGACACGTCATCTGCCACATCATTATATGATAAAATTTTGAATAAATTTAAAAAAAATTAAAAATCAAATACACTTTTTATTACCTTATATCTAAAATAAAAAATTATTAAAAATTTTAATGAACAATTAAAAAAATAACTCTTACTTATTTAACACCATTTAATCTCAATTAAAATATTTATTAATTAAAAAAATTATCATTACACTTTTTATTACGTTATATTTTAAAAAATAAAATAAATAAGTAAAATAATTAGATTTAAAATATTAATAAAGAAAAAAAATCTTACTCTTAAGTCTTACCTACATATTATCGATTTAAAATATTTATAAATTAAAAAAATATACAAAAAATTATTTTAGAGTTTAAAAATACAAAATAGCAAACTACAAAATAGAAGATTGTAGAATTTAAAAATCCACACAACATCCTAAATCGAAAACCAGATGCCTTCTTCTTTATCCAGCTACCCATATTGCTTACATACACACGCATTTTCTTAAGCAAAACTCCCATTTTGCAATCGAAAAAATACAAGAACTAAAAACGAGGTAAATCTTGTTAAAAAGACAAAATTTAAAACCTCGTCATTTGGAAAGAAAATCTAAAAGACTTAAACAAAGTTTTAGAATAAGCTGAGATTGAAAAAAGAAGAAACTTAGTACATTTAGGTTTCTTGGAATTCCGCTTCGCAAAAGAAGCATCTGCAATTCCCTCGCTTGAGCAACTCGCAGCTGCCTTCAGAGTCATCTTCAAAATGCAAGGGGAGACGACGGGTGAACGGGAATTAAGAGATTTTCCTCACATCCGCATTCTAGTTTTATCCACTTGCATTTTCCTTTTCGTGTCACCGCTCACTCTAGTTCGGTTTCTTTTCCCCGCTCTGATCTTCGACAGAATCGGTGGTGGAGCGAAAGGGTAGTTCACATGCGCAGTAGCTGTAGAAGAGGAACTATTTTCGTCCCATAAACTACCTCTCATCAAATGGGCCATTTCTTCATTTTTAAATTGTATTTGTAAACTCTAAAATAACTTTTTGTATATATTTTTAATTTATAAATATTTTAAATCGATAATATTTTGGTAAGATTTTTTTTCTTTATAAATAATTTAAATCTAATTATTTTACTTATTTTATTTTATTTTTTAAAATATAAAATAATAAAAAGTGTAACGATAATTTTTTTAATTAATAAATATTTTAATTGATATTAAATGGTGTTAAATAAGTAAGAGTTATTTTTTTAATTGTTTATTAAAAATTTAATAATTTTTTATTTTAGATATAAGGTAATAAAAATTGTATTTGATTTTTTAATTTTTTTAAATTTATTCAAAATTTTATTATGTAATGACGTGGCAGATGACTCTGATGACGGGGCAACGCGTAAGCAGTCAAAGCTTACGTGTCGCCTTTGACTGTCCACATATACAATGGATCAGTCAAAGTTCGGTAATTTTGCAAATAAGTTGATATCTTCATTATTTTCATAAATAAGTTATTTCAAACTGGTATTTTGGTAAAATTCCCTTTTATTTTTATTCGGATTCAAGTTTTAGTAATCTCCATTTCTTAATGGTTCGGAAAATGTTATTTTTAATTTTTTGGATTACGATAATATCTGATTTTTTTAATGGTTCAGAAATTTTATTTTCTACTTTCTTGGGTTCAGTTAAAAATTTAGGCTCTCTTAGTGCCCCTATGTACAAATTTCTATTTTAGAAAATGTCAGAAACTCTTTCCTGATTAGATTTCTCAAAAATATTCAATTAAAAACCATATCAGTTCTTAATAAAACTTTGGATACAGAGTTCAGCACATTTGACTGATGACAGCAACAAATTCATACCTACATGAGGTTTTGATTATTCATCGTATTGTAGATGATCACAATATGTGGTGGGTAACGTGGTGCCTGCTGAAGCTAAAACTACAGAACATAATTACACAACATTTCCTGCTTCCAATTCTGGAAACACTTCTCCAACGAAAGATGTACAGACAGACGAAGGAAAAGAATAAATGTTACAAAAACATCTAGGCTCTAGTTGGGTGTTGCGTAGGGTACAGAAGGTTCCCCCAGAAGAATCAATGCCGTTCCTCGAACCAGCCATCTGAATTTTGAAAGTAGAGAGGCAATGGCCTTGCCAGCCAATTAGAAACGCCTATAGGTTTCAGTAGCTGCAATATAGAATCCATTTAGCAAGTTGTGTTGGCCAGGACCACGAGGGCTGTGATTTGAACGTGGGGGAGACAGACTTGTTATGGCCTCAAGCGTTGAACGAGGGGAGTGACGAGGACCCACTGTGGATTTGGAAGTTTCAGGTTGAGATTGGCCAGTCTCGCTGGAGAAAAACAATAATATATGCATGAAGCCCCGCTCCGGTAATCATGCAAAATCAAATGGATGTGTTTGTCGAAGACACAAATATCGGTTTGGAAATCGCATCGTACCCATTTGATAAGTGTTTCCCTCTGCTTGTGGGGATATAAATTGTTCCGTCTCTGGGACTTTTTGTTATATCCTGTAAAAAGAAAATTCCCACAATCCATCAGTATCAGCAGTTTGGAAAACTTGAGCAATGAGTATTCGAGAACTAAAACTCACTGAAAGTTTCATTCTTGAAATGGCCTGTATGCAACCGGGAATATCATGCGTTTGATTGGAGTTTCTTACAAAACGGTGTTCAAGAAGCAAATTTGCAGATGGCCGTTCCAATGGATTCCTCCGAAAGCAACACTGGAGGAAATCTTTACCTTCAGGAGACAGCATTTCAGGTATTGGAGGGTCATTCTTTATGACTTTAAACATTGCCGCCGCCTGTATCGACAGAGAAATATTAATATCACTTTATTCAAGTTTCAGAACCTCGTGAACATGAATAAAATCCTGCAGAAAGCTTACCCCTTCGTATTCACTCCAAGGAGGTTTCCCAGTGAACATCTCAATAATAGTACAACCCAAGCTCCAAATATCAACTGCCAGATCATACCCAGAATCCTTGTGCATCATTGCCTGCATGACCTGCCGATGGAGACCACAAGCATTTAAGGGTGGCTGGAAATTAATCTATACTTGAGCCAGTACTAACAGACATCAATAAGATGTACCTCTGGTGCCATCCAGTAAGGGCTACCCTTCATTGAAAGTGCAGCAGCCTGACCACTCAGCTGAATAACAAAAATACATAAGAATCAAAAATGAGTATGTTGCTTCTTTCTTACACTTGAATGATGTATACAAGTTTCTTACATGTTTTGCCATCCCAAAGTCTGCAAGTTTGACAACTCCTGATGCATCTACCAGCAAATTTGCCCCTTTGATATCCCTAAAGAAAGTAAAACATTTGAAGATGAAATATTCCGCAAAACACAATGCGAAAACAATTAAATCAAAGACAAGAGTCAGGCCAGAAAGTGCATTTGAGTATTTAGCAAGCATGTTCTAGAAGAAAAATGATACAAGTACCTGTGAATTGTTTTTTTGCTGTGCAGGTAAGCCAATCCAGACAGAATATGACGCGTGAAATTGCGAACAACTGATTCGGTCATAGCTCCACAGTGATCACGAACATATTTACTAATTGAACCCGGATGAACATACTCCAAAAATATGTAGAAACGATCCTCTACCTTCAAATAACAAAAAAAGGGCATTTGAGTATCTTTGTACAAAGGCATCCAACTACTAACAGGAACCAGCAAAGCAGAAATTTGGGAAACAACTTACTATTTCACTTCCATAATATTGCACAATATTTGGGTGTTTCAATTGGCTAAGAACTTTTATTTCCTGCCCCAAAATGAAAAAGTCTTGAGAATAAAACTAACATGAAATGAAATTTGACTCAAAACCCATTAATTATTTTTCTAAAAAATGAACTATTTCTGTATAGTAACCTGCTCTAACTGCTGCATGCACTCTGCCGATTTGGGATCATCAGGAATTAAATTAACTTCTTTCATTGCACACAAGGCTCCAGTTTCCCTGTTGAAGAAAAGAAAGTATCGATGCATAGTACAACAGGGCCATACCACAAGTCGTTAAAAGAAAATGCACCTAAATGTTATTAAAGCAAAAAACGGAGTACCTATTTGTGGCAACATAAACATTTCCAAAAGTACCACTTCCAATAAGTTTTCCCTTTTGCCACTGACGTGTCATTGATGAGACTTCTGATTTTGTTGGAGGTGGATAAGCTGGTTGTGAAGGCACAGTGGCTGCGGGAGGAAGGGGCAGAGGATGGACAGAAACCAGACCCTCATGCCATGCTGCAGAGGAGTCTGAAGGGGTATTTGAATGTAGCGGAGTGGTGGCCCCACTTGGGCTAGCAGTTTGCAAACTCTGATTTCTCCTTGTGGGACTATTGAGTGGTGACCACTCAGAACTGTGTCCAAATTTCTCTAGTGAATTACGAGAAGAGAACCCCATCTTATCAAAGGAAGGCAACTCTTGAACAGACCAAAATTGAGGTCCTTGCATGTGTGCGTACGATGAAGGGTAGCACCCTGTACTCAATCTCCGAGGACTTTGCTCTGGACTAGATAAGCCACTAGCTGGAGCGCTCTTTGGAGGCACACTTTGCCTGAAGGTTTGTATTTTTTCAAGAGAATTCGAGGTCCGTGGCATCTTTGCACCATGATTCAAGATAGATCCATGTGGTGCTGCATATAGCTTTTCTTCACCCTTATGACTGTAAGGATAAGCAAACATACTGCAATATGAAAAGAAATAAATTTTAAAAAAAATTGAGACCGCATCTATTACTCTATAAAGACTTTCTTAAGTATATGTAATGTTACCAGCCTTTCTATTCAAATTACCAGTCAAAACTGTTCTTCTTTCAACAACACAAAAGTATTGCTGAGAAGAAATGAGCAACCTTTATTAATTAGCAGGAAAAAAAATCTAGGACACTGGGAAGAGACAGCAGACAGTGTGTGAAGTGACAAGAAGAATTTGTAACAGATTGAAATTTCCAGCTTCATCGTATCCAACACACCAAAACCTTTTAGCTTAAATCCCAACCATATATTTTTTATTTTATTTTAAAAAAAGGATGTATATATTAACAAAAAGAATTACAAAGAAACCAGGAGCAAATCCATAACAACAAGAGATTGAAAGGTTGCTCCTGACTTGGCAAACACATCTTAAATCCTAATCATGTAGCATCCTCAATTCTGCTGTCAATAAATTAACTCCTTTCTAAGTCATCCTTCTTCTTGTCTCACCTCTATCCATGTTGTTTTTTGCCTTCCTCTATTGTTATTGGTTCCTCAACTGGCAACAACAAGACTCTCCTCATATCTGAACTACTAGGCCTCTGAATATTTCCAGCAATTATTCTATATAACCATTATATAAAAATAACCTGTAGATGGTAATTCTATTTTAATTACTTGGGCAGCACACTGTTAGACCTTCATATAGTATTTCTGGTGTGTTGGCCAAAGGAGTTTCTTGGCCTTCCAATTGTTTCTTTAAGAAATAAAATCCATAAAGCATTTTAAAAGAAAAAGACCTGTGGATGACCTGCTAACAAACAACACAGTTCATTACAAGACATAATAATATGAAAAATAAAGAAAGAACAAAAAGGTGTCCTGCAGAATCACATAAATTAGGAACTCAGTTCCTTACCCTCTCAAACACATCATTACACCTGCTCATACACTAATATTACCATAATATGGAAGATTCATTTTGCCATTTTCATGCATAAACGCTATAATTACTGATAACCTTTACACTTCACATCAACCAAAGAAAGCACATTGAGCTTTTATTTTGGCAGCCTGAAAGCATTTTCATCAAATTCCATAACTTCAGCATCACAGCAAGGACAATCCCGTGTTACAATCCAGCTTTCTTGAGAGATTATCCAAGCTAGATTGCCCACAACCTTTTGTTGCCATCAAACCACAGCACTTAGCTAGAGATTGTCCACTACCTTTCTTTTGCCAACAAACCACTGCAGTTAGCTAGACTGCTACCCCTTCTGCATACACGTAAACAAGGTCTGACAAAATGGTATCGGTACCACATTGGAGACCAAAAATCCAACAGAGATGATTCCATTTCTATTTAAATCTCTGATTATGGTTATACTGGTCAAACATCCAACACAGAAACCACAAACAATTACCATCACTCAACAAAATGAGCCGATTTCAAACCATCATATGGTTACTCTCAACTTCCATGATCTGAATCTTCATCATTGTCTCAACATCTGTCTTCAGTAATCATGAAGACCAACAGAATCTACATCTCAACAAATCTATAACCACCAATCTTTCATCTTATATTCATCTCCTTACCACAATTCATCTCTGATCACAACCAATCAACTATTAGTCTAAATTCACCTTGCTATTTGGAAGGCGGGATAAACGTGTTTATACAAATGCTGCTAAGCCATATGATGTTAAATTAAATTGAAAGTTAGAATAGACATTATAAATCAGAAAAAAAATGCTACTATTAAATAACAGAATTTGAGCCCATTAAAACCTTATTATTTTGTCATATACAAGGATATGATAACCCAAATCAAACGTCAGCCAACACCTTAACTCAATACGAGACCAAGTCACAAAAAAGTCAGCCCAAAATTTAAAACATAAACAATAGATAAAACATCAATCTATACCACAATCAAATGAAGAGGATGAATTACGTTTAGAGGTAAGAATAGTATAATTCGAAACAGGAAATAAGAATAATTGGGTAAGTTGTTTCGCAGGTCAAAGTGAAAAAAAAACAACGTTCCATCTACTACAAATCAGAAAAAAAAAAAAAAAACATAGAACCCACCATCCAGACGGGGAGCTGGGGATTATCTTCTCCCCGACGGCGCCAGCATTTAATAATTCTGCCCCATCAGCGTCATCTCTGCTCGAACCTGGTGTGTCCTTCGGAGAAGGAAGCCGACAACACCCCTTATTAGAATCCACAAACGCGGCATCTTTCCTCAACAGCGCCCCCAAATCGGGCAAAGGCAACGGAACCGCGTCAGCAGATGAGGACCGCGCGGACGAGAACTCCCTCCCGCTAGGCGACCTAGACTCGGGCGTCGAATGCTCAGACGCCGACGGCCTCGGGGAACCCCGCCCTCCCAACGCCAACCTCGCGACCTCAAGGTTGCTGAGATGCCGCAGCTTGCGCAGCCGCGTGAGGCGCGGGTGAGGGGCTGCGTCACGCCGCGACCTGAACAGGTTCAGGTCCTTCAGGATGCGCCTCTGCTTAGACGGCGAAGTCGGAGAATCAAGAGACGATTTAGGAGACGAGGTCGAGGAGGGAGAATTGGCAATCTTCCACCAATGCATTGCTGGGGGGGTGAAACATGGCATCCGCGACCGCAAGCCTAGTGGCCGGAAACGGATCTCTATGAAAGAAAGGTGGCCAATGAAGCCATGGACGTCGAAACCCTAACCCTAGACGAACTCTGCCACACGGTTTGCGAGTCTGGCCATTTTCTCTTGCAACAGAAAGAAGAATTCCATCTCCGCCAAGTCAAATTGGGGACTTTTCAGCTTTCTTCTCCCATTTTGGGCTCCTCCCCAAACAAAGTCAAAACGCGGTGAGTCGCGACTCACGAGGAAAGCCCACCATACAAAGTTTAATTAATCTTACCTCACTTAATTTAATACTTAATTATCCACTAACCCCCGACTTTTTACTTTTTACTTTTTTTTCTACTCATAGTTGTCTTACCACGTGTTCCCTACTCATTGGCTGAAGCCAGGAGAGAAAAAAATTTAGAAAGGTAAAAATAAAGAGCAGGACAAAATTGGGACCCACACTCGACTGTAGCAACTTTTACACCTAGGCTGAATTAGGATTGTGATATTCATTTGAATTTTTCTTTTTATCAAATACTTAATAATATAATTAAAAAACCATCCTAAATATATTTAAATAAATTAAATTTCTAGTAAAAAATATTTTTTTAAATATAATTTTATTATTCATTAAATTAGAATTTACTCTATATTAATTTATTTCTCAAAAACTAGAATTTTATCTCTAAAAATTAAACAAAAAATTATGATAAATAATATAAATTAAGACTTTAAGTGCCCAACGTGTCTCATAAGTCTACAGCTCCCACGTCGCCCTGTTTGAAATCTAACACCTATTGACCTGAACTGGAGTCAAAAACTGCTTTCTTGCAGCTTATGCTTTTGATTTTTATCCTGCAGAAACTGTACTGATGATCTTCCAGTATGACAAGGATCAAATAAAAAAACCAAGAGTAACTCAATTTCGTTCTTTAGTCTACATAAGACGATTGATAAGCTAATGGAAAGATTAGAAAAATGAAGATGGAACTATTCAAATACAAATTTCTAAAGAAAACTAGCTTGTTGGGTATTAAAACCAAACATTCAGTTCCAGCAAAGTCCTTGTTTACTTTCCTTACCTGCTGCATATGGTCTATTGGTCAACAGGCATATGTTCTGAGATTTTGGATTGTTTTCTCACGATCTTACAGATAGGCATGCTGTCGATTTTGCTCAGAAGTTTCAAAGATGGATTAAACTCAAGATCTTGGAGGGTGATCTTGTCTCCAACATCCAAATTTCTCACATCGACTACAACTTTTTGTGGGATGTCATCGACTGGGCACCAAAACTTTAGACTATTAATGATCTTGTTAAGAGTTCCTCCTGCAAAACAAGCAAGGAAGTTTCACAATCAATTCTAGATAAATGGTAGGAGAAAATGTTAGGAAGGAGAGAGGACCAAAAAGCATTACAAGGGAATTAATCACATGTTGTAGGAAATGTAAATGAAACAAATTACAACAAAAATTTCTAGATCAGGAATTTTGACAAACTTAAAACACTGATCAAGATGCACACAACACAGGACAAATGTTCCCATCAGATGTTAGGAAGAGTGCAGTCTAGCACCTCTTTGAGCAGAAGACAGCACTGGTCAACTTGTAGTAAGAGTTAAATTTGCATAAGCCCAAGTTAGATTAACAAAGTAACTTCTTATTCTTCTTTTTAGCCTTCTCCCAACAAATTGGGGGTCACCTATTTGAATCCTCTGCCATTTTGCTCTTTCAATAGCTAACTTCATCCCTAGATACTTTTCTCTCAGGTCTTAGTGCAACATAGCTTTCATTTATAGCTACATTTTGTTGGCCCTTCAACCAATACTGCAAGACCCCACTATTTTGCCACTTCCTCTGTGTTCTCTACTGCATACATATACAAACACCAGAAGGACTATCCCTTGATTGGCAGTTAAATAATTCATGTAAGCAAGTCCAACACAGTTAAAACCAGGTCAAGGTGACCTATCTATGTTTCATTTCTAAGAATAGAGTCTGAAGTTACCTTTTTTTTTTTTTTTTTTTTTTGCTTTTTGTTGGGGGGTATTAATAATAGAATAATCTAATAATGCTTGTTGTTTCTTTCGAATCCAGCACTATCACTAATCTATTCTTGCCAACTACCCCATATTCCACAATCAAGAACATGAGACATCTCCAAGGGCGGAATAAACAAAATGTAACAACAGAAAATAAGAGGTCCATCAAGGACTCTAATGATCCCAGTACATCAAATTCATCACATGATCCTTATCCCTACTCCATGGCATAAACACATCATAGTATCTAGATCCATTGCATACCAAGTTAAGAAAAAGAGAAACACTGAAGACTATCCTCCCTTTACTCTTTTCTGTTGTAGAAGCCAAGGAAGACAGAAGACTAGGGGCTAAAAATGGTACCTCATAGATAAGTCCAGTAAAATAAATCTAACATTTGCTTAACATTACTAACAAAGATGAAAACAGACTCCAAGTTCAATACCCATTAGTCCCCATTTCTTGGATCAACTACAAATTAGGAAATCACATGATCCCTTCCTTTAACAAGGACCGTGAATAAAGGAGATGAACTATCAAATGCCTCGCCTGATGGACAAGAAGTCCTGGCTAAGGACTTACCAGAGTTCAAAGTGAAGGCTACAAAACATTTTCACACACTCCTCAGAGCTTCAACTCACCTTAAGAACTGATAATTCATTCAACTAAACCTGGCCTAGGTCAAGTTGAAAATAACAGTGTAATTACCAAGATTTGATAACCCAACAAAAGTTAAAAAATTAACAGATATATATATCGTCAGAAGGGTTAAGAGGGCAGAAAACTTGTTTCCCTGCAACTCATACAGAAACAAGAAGAAAAGTTTCCTATATTTTAGGAGAAACTTTTAGAAAACTTCAAGGAAATTATTCAAAAACATTTCTGAAATTTTTAGGAAGTTTGTACTCAAATTTGGAGGGAGCTCATTTGAATGTTCATAAGTTACCATTTGTTTGTGTCTCTCCTCTTTAAAGTGTACTTTTTTCTAGATTGGTACTTCTTTAGTGTTTGCTTCTAATATCGAAATAATTTTAACTTTATAAGTAATCATTGTCAATAAGAACTTAACATTAATTATTTCTTAAAATCGTCTATCATATAATCCATAGAATTGTTTTTCATTCAATTTTGTTTGTTTCTTAGAAGTTTTTAAATGTTTTTTTTGGTTTGTTTGCTTACATTTTATATAAGATTCTACTTTCTAAAGCATGTTCTGTCCATTTATTTAAGAGGGAAAGAAGACTGGACTCAAGTCCAACAAACCTAGGCTGCATCCAGCTTTCTCTTCCATTGAAAAGTCACTTTATCACAAAAATGCCATTTGGTTCATTAATATTTACAATGATGCCATTATCTCCATTTTATTATTAAAAATTAATAAAAATAAGAAAAAATCTCAAATGGACATAAATATGAATGCATGGATTAATAAATAAATGTAGAATAAGAGTAGAACAGTTTTTCGGTCATTAGGTCTATACTCCTTTTTTCCTTGATTTAGTGACATTCCATTAATTTTTTCCCCACATGTCCCATTTCGTGCACTTCCGGTCACTATAATTGAACCTATTTTCTCATCTTAACATCATAGCATCAGTGAGAAATGCTACCTCACTTTATATTTCTTCAAAAAGAAAAAAAATTAAACTGGAATTTATAAAAGAAGACTTCAGTACAAGGGATAAAATACTAGAGGCTTGTTTTTGGATGTTAAATGCTAATATGAATTGTTCTTGCGTTAGCATTTAACACCCAAATGCAAACCTCTAATATTAAGTACCTTGCAGAGTTCATTTTTGTATTGATAATCCATGATGTAGCTTCCCCTCAGCTAAATATTGTTGTTATCAGCTGACTACAGCTGCTACATTAAAGAAACTGTTTTATGATGTCTTGTCAAACCATTCTCCACCAAATAAGAACTACTACTATTAGTTTCTTTCTTTAGTTTGAAGTTGTTAGTCACAAGTTGGTTTGTCTGGGAAGGGTACAGCTTTAGAAGAAGAAAAATCAAATAGATAAAGTTAAAGGGAATAGGCCTGCCTTTTTGAAGTCCAGGACTGAATTTCTCTCCTCTAAACACAACAGGTACATCGACTGAAATCTCTGACTTGTCATCCAGCCATTCAAAAACCAGGTTGAGGACCTCTCTTGTCTCAGGATTTACATGAAGCTGCACATGTGAAGGATCCCCAAATTCATTGAAAGTAAACAAACCCAAAGAAAGAGGAAGAATATGAGGAACCAGAATGAACCTTATTAATCCAAATGCAAGCTGAAAATAGAGTGAGCAAATAAAAAAGAATTAAGAAATTCAGGTCAGCCATTAACTGAACGAATTTCAAAATGCCAAACATCATATAGACATGAAACTATTTGAATTTGTCAACAGCTTCACCAGCAGAATCTTATCCCATCTATATAAGAGTCAGCTACATGAAACCTCTATTATTATATTCTTCACTTACTAACTTCAAAGTGGGGTCATCACTGCCGCTCTTTTCCAAATCCTTCTTCACCACTTTCACCCTTTTTTTACCTTATCTCTATTTTCTAATCAGGTTATCAACTCCGTCAAAGCTACAAGTGAACTAGCAGCCTGAACATGGCAAAAGCTACCTTACTCCTCTTTTTCCTAGTAAGTTTATGTCTCTTTTTCCTTCTATTTTTTTCATCTATAATTGTTATTCCTTTTTTTCCAAGTAAGTTTATTTGTGAATTTTCTTCTCTGATTGTTGTCATTCGTACATCTCATAATTTTACCTCTTTATATACTACTTTTCGTTGTCCAAAATTCCACTAAAGCATTCCTGGTCCATCTTGTAGAAGTTTGTTTTCACCTTTCCCATCATATTCCTTCACATGGCACTAGAAACCAATTTCCATGTTCATTCAACATTTATTTTAGGTATTATGTCTTCCCCAATATTTTCATCTTTTTTGTAGGAAGAGCTAGTAAGGGAAGGAATCTCTTCTGGGGTATAAATTTGTTCCTCAGGTTTCATATAACTTTCAATTCCCTGGCTTTTATGTCAGCTAAGTTAAAAGCTTTGAGTTTGTACAGTTTCACTTCATAATCTGTTCTCCCATTCATACCATCTGTGGATTCATCATCTAACACTGTACTATTAGCAGCACAATATAAACTAAATTATCATCTCTTGAATACTAAGCTCAATACTGAAATGTGCAGATATATCAGCATAAAAGTCGATCCTTGAGAAAGGCCAAAACCACAGGAAAGTGCATCACACCCATTTTTCTCATGCTAATCAGTGAAATCTTGAAGAATCTCTGGTGGAATGAATATTGTCTGGAGAGAAAGAGAGAGAGAGAAGGAAAGAAACACATTCAAACAATCTCATGTGATATGTCTAAAATGACCAGAAAGTCGAAAAAAACAGTCAAGAAGGTACAAAAAATGAATCAGAGAATCCAAATCAGTGGCTTCAGTCAATTAAAGGTAAAGATATGATGACGATGAGAAATGAACAATAAAATTTATTAAAAAACAAACGCAGTAACACCTTAACAGGTAGAACTCGTCCGGACTGGAGAATGCACGAAGACCCAGACCCAGCACGGATTTGAAGTTCGAAGGGAGTTGAACAAAATAATTCCGGCTTTACGATCCACAGAAGCGATTTGATCTGCTTTTTATCAGTACTCAGAAGCTGCTTCCTGGAAACATTATGCAATCCATCCCCGCTGTTCTCTGCCCGGCTCAATACAACAGAAGGAATCTGACCCTGAGACCTCTCTTTCGCCGAAGCTTTGTGACCGGAGACCTCCCTCGGAACTGCGTCGATCGTGCGAAGCCGAGCACAAGAAAAAGTACAGAAAGAGGACACGAACTCCTGCAATGCCCCCGGAGACGATATTCGAACAGCTTGACTGCAACACCTCCTCAACATCCTCCTTCTCCCCCCTTGTCTCTTGTTCTCTACTCGCAGCTGCAACTTGGAAGGGTTTTGAAGCAGATACGCACCCTGCAAAGAGCTTTTACATAACAGTGACGCATACCAACGATAAAGTTGTGGGCCTCCATTGGGCCATTTACAAACAAAAGTGGATCTACGCCTCTTCTTCTCAAGTATGCAAATAAGGAGGGAGTTCAAGGACTCTTACCATCTTTGTTTGCAAGGAAGGGGCTCCTCATCTTCCCTACCTTCAAAACAAAATTAAAGAACAAACAAGTAGGGGGTTCAACTTTGTTTTAAAATGGATCCTTATCTATTAAAAAAAAAAAAAAATCTTCTCTTATTGCCTCTTCTAGATTGGTTGTTTGGACATCTAAGTGAACAACCTCGACCGGGAGCTTGCCCTCTCCTATTTGGCCGAATGGTTGGCTTCACACCAATTGGACAATAGCTTTACCTTGCTCACTATGCTTAGCAACCTTTTGGCCGGTTGAACGATTGTTGCTAGGGCATTCAGAGTGTTAAATAACATATATGAGAGAGTCTTACATGATTCTCATGGTAGGAATCTCATAAAGGAATATTTTACATGGAATGGTTGGCTTCACACCAATTGGACAATAGCTTTGCTATGCTTAGCATCCTTTTGGCCCGTTGAACAATTGTTGCTAGGGCATTTAGAGTGTTAAAGAACATATATGAGAAAGTCTTACATGACTCTCATGGTAGGAATCTCATAAAGGAATATTTACATGGCAAAGTTTTACAAGAGGCTCATGAAACAAGAGTAATGAAAGTGTTTTAGTTCTCTTTCTAATTAGGAGTTCTATTCTAAATGTAACTCGGACATGGATAATTTAATTTAATTTTAACTCTCATTCTATGTGATTTTTGTATTATAAATAAAGGACTAATGTATTCACGTCACACACAACCAATGAAATTCAACGTGGTATCAGGGCAAGTCTCCCCGTCAACAAAGATTTATCTTGTTCTTCACTTTTTGTAAGTTGTCTTCCCATTCTTAGTTGTTCAATTAATTTTGACTTTTTCTATTAGCTTAAAATTTTTATTTCTTTAGAGATTTTTTTTATGAATAAACTCATTCTCTAGTTTCCACTGCATTTTCTATTGTGCGTACCGAAAGTGACCATTGGTGTGAAATGTTTGACTAAGGGTACAATATTTCACTTTTATATTTTATTACCGAAGATTAAAAAGTCAAGAGTTGGGAAAGAATATTATAGTCGGAGGAAGAGAAGCAAAAGAGAGAAAAGGAACGATATTTAAGCCTTCACCGTTTCCGGTCAAATCCATGCATGTAACCCTCTTTTCTTCCTAATTAAATTTAAATTACAATCATGCCATTACCAAAGAAAAAATAAAATTTTAAATTTATTTTTCTTAAATTCAATAACCCATCACTTTCCAAAGTAATTTTTTTTGGTAATTTAATAATATTAAATATTATTTTTATATTTTAATATAAACTGCCAAATTTCCACGTCAACAGTCTATGTGGAAATTATGGACACGCTTGTCATGAGTTTATCTCTTTATAACTGTTTTGAAACAGAAAAGACAATCCCTCGGAGTGTTCGGAGAAATTTTCTCAGCTTACCAATGGGCACTTTAGTAATTAAATGTTTTTAGAAAATTTCGAATTACTGATCGCTTTTTCCCGTATTTATGAAAAGGACCCATTATCTCCACGTATCCTGTCCGTGGATTTTGGGGCCCACAGAACGAATGGCAGGGATTAGGGATACGTCTCTGGAGTATTAAGTTTGACTTTTTTCTTGACTTCCTAACAAAAAACGACAGTACGACACACACGTGGCGAATCGGCGTTGGAATGAATCGCCTTCCTGCCGATTTCTTAAGGTTCAGCCACGTCGACGGGACCGGTAAAACTGGTCATTTCCGCGCAGGTGCTCGAAGCGACTGTTCAGACTTCAGAGCCAGGCGGTCGATGACCGGCTAATGTGGGATCGATGACGGTGTCCCCGTGCGCAGTTGGCCTACAAAAGCAGGTCGCAGGTCCGTCGGCCCCCACGAGCGCTTGCGATGAATTGAGCTGCCTCGTAACTCGGCAGGCCAGGTGGAAAGTGAGGACCCACGATATCTTTCATTGAATGACGTGAATACCCCTGAAAACTCTATAATTACGTTGCCGTGTCTTTCTGGGATGTTGGTGTGGTTTTGTTTTGTTCCCGTAAATGCCCCTCGTTAGTCTACTAAATTGCTTATAAGTGAAAGGATAGGGTAAGGAAGACATGCACATTGGGTTATTATTGTGTATTTAAATATTTATATTATAAGCTTGCTACATGCATTCATAAAAATATTTGATATCCCTTAACTCGATCATTTATAATTATTTTTATTAATGCATTTGTTATAATTATAACCATACATATTGATAATCAACCCAAATGTTCAAAATCACTAGTAATTTTTGCATGAACACTATATGTCGGTATGAGGTCAAGCTAGTGGAAACAAAGTATGATAACATTGTCTCAAAGCAAAACACGTGATACCCTAAACAATGTCTTTCTTGTCGAAAAACTCAAAAACTCTAAAACCCAAACAAGAGGCGAACATTCGATTTTGAAATGTTTTTGGTTTGAATTATGCCAAGATTTCGAAAAAATCATGATCATCTAATTGCTTAGTAGAAAAAGAATATAATTCAATTAAGTTCTATATAACACTAATTTATAAACTTGCTTAGTGCACTAAATGGGCAATTTTCAGGAGTCAATGTGAACAGAATTTTACATCATCCTTAGCTAGTTGATTTGAGTAAACAAGGACAATTTCGTCAATGTGGGATAGGCATATTCGTTATTAAATCGGAGTCCTCAACATCGAAGGAGTTTGAAGAGAAAATCCTTGGGCGTTGATTGGACGATTAGCATTCACCGCTGATAAATCGGATCGCTAGTATTTGTTATTAGGCTTGTGTGAGAAAGGTGAGTCGAGTCGAGTCGAGTCGAGACTCCTACTCCGTTCTTTGTTTTTTTTCTTTAAATTTTCGTTTTATTTTCACTTCATTTGATTTTGTTGGGATCTTGAAACCTGCTCAAGAAGTCAAAGATCCGATCAAGATTCAAGAATTCTAGGGCAGAACTGGGAGGAAGAAGAGGAAGAACAGGCGAAATCGATTCTGGTTCTCTAGAATTGGAAAAAACCGGTGAAAATCTACGAGCCAGAGAGCATTGATCGGTTGTTATTGTTGAACCATGTGCGCAACATGGACCTAAGACTGGGCTGAGCGTGAATCTCAACACGCCCCATCACGCGAGGAGCGGGCGCGGAGACCAACACCGCCACTTTCGCTCCAAACACACCCCATAAACGGTGATACCCACCCCGCGGTCGGGAGGATTCGAACGCTGGGCAAACCCAGCTCTGATACTAGGTTGAACCATGTGCGCCAAAACCTCGAGGCGTTAGTAAGGGTGCAATATGGACCTAAGACCGGGTTGAGCGTGAATCTCAACACGCCCCATCACACGAGGCGCGGGGACCAACACCGCCCACTTCTGCTCCAAACACGCCCCATAAACGGTGATACCAACCCCGCGTTCGGGAGGATTCAAAAGCGGGGCAAACCCAGCTTTGATACCATGTTGAACCATGAACGCCAAAACCTCGAGGCGTTAGTGAGGGCACAATATGTACCTAAGACTGGGCGGAGCATGAATCTCAACATGCCCCATCACGCGAGGCGCGGGGACTAACACCACCCACTTTCGCTCCAAACACGCCCCATAAACGGTGATACCCACTCCGCGCTCGGGAGGATTCGAATGCAGGGCAAACCCAGCTCTGATACCATGTTGAACCATGTGCGCCAAAACCTTGAGGCGTTAGTGAGGATGTAAAATGGACCTAAGACCGGGCTGAGCGTGAATCTCAACACACCCCATCACTCGAGGAGCGGGCACGGGGACCAGCACCGCCCACTTTCGCTTCAAACACGCCCCATAAACGATGATACCCACTCTGCGCTCGGGAGGATTCGAACGCGGCACAAACCCAGCTCTGATACCATGTTGATCCATGTTGGGTCCTAATTTCATTCAAGACTTATTTGTAAATATAGGTTACAGAACTTAAATAGTGCAACCAACAAATTCCAAAAAGGTCAAAACAAAAACCACTCTGCGCTCGGGAGGATTCGAACGCGGCACAAACCCAGCTCTGATACCATGTTGATCCATGTTGGGTCCTAATTTCATTCAAGACTTATTTGTAAATATAGGTTTTTGTTTTGACCTTTTTGGAATTTGTTGGTTGCACTATTTAAGTTCTGTAACCTAAGTTTGAGAAGCAATAATCAGAAAATTAAACCTTAACTGTCGTCGCCCCTGTTCTCTAGTTTGTCTCTCCCCCTCTATCTCAGATCTGAAATCCCATCACAGAGTACTTTTTTTTTTAATTCTTCTTTTAAAGATTCAAAGTTGTTCGATGATTTGATTCTCCTCGTCTTTCTTTTTCTTGTTTCAAATTTTTTTTGCTAAGCCTTCTCTTGTTTTATTCAGAAGAAGTTGATGACAAGCTATAGCAACATTAGAGTCCTTCCTTACGGCAGTTCTGCTAACCTATGCTTGTTCACATAAGCTCGTGGGATCCAGAAAAAAAATGTACCAACTTAAAAGATCTCGGCTAATGTGTTTTCCCCATGTTCAAACGACATGATTGCATCTTTCTTTTGCGTTGATATTAATTTCTGCAAATAACTGTAGGGAGGGAATCTCCAGTAGGCATAGAAAATGGTTGTTAATGTACATAAGTGTTTAGGGACATACTTGTCCTTTTTCTTTTCTCCAAGGGTATTTTTGTATTTTACTCATTTCCTCTTTCGTTTTCGTTTTCGTTTTAGGGTTCTCTGAAACCTGTTGGCTTTGTAGATTTGAGATTTGGTTTTGATAAATGAAAACTCTCTTAAATCAGAGAGATTTACATGGTTTCAGAGTCTCAATGTTGTTAAGCATGTCTTTTTGAATGGTGATTTGGCAGAAGAATATGCGGCCCCCACCGGGCCTTCATCTTCCTGTTGGTTATGTTTATTGTCTTCGACGGGCTTTATATGGTCTCAAACAAGCTCCTCGCGTTTGGTTTGCGAAGTTCAGTTCCTCTTTGATCCGTCTTGGCTTTATTGCTTCTAACTATGACTTTGTCATGTTCATTCGCACAACTGTTGTGGGGCATATTGTGGTTCTTCTTTATGTTGATGATATGATTGTGATGGGTAATGATGAAGATGGCATTGCAGATTTTAAACGGCAACTTCATTCTCTCTTTGAAATGAAGGATCTTGGCTACTTATGGTATTTTTTGGGTATTGACGTTGCCTATTCTCCTGAAGGTTATATTTTGTCGGGAATTTTACCAAAATACCGATTTAAAATAACTTATTTATAATAATAACGAAGACCACAAATTATTTACAAAACTACCGAACTTTGACCGGTCCACTGTACATGTGGACAGTCAAAGGCGGCATGTAAGCTTTGACCGCTTACGTGTCGACACCTCATCAGTACAGTAAGGTAGTTAAACACATGGGTTGCCACATCATTATTTTACAAGCGTGCCATTTGACACATCATTATCAATTTCCGCTATTGCCCCGTCATCTCTTGCCACGTCAGCTCATTCCACGTAAGCCCTTCGTTTTAATTTTTTCGTTATGTTTCTTCCTCGGTCTTTCTCCTCTCCTCTCATCTCCTCTCGCCCTCGCTCCTGCTGCCGCTGCTCGGCCTCGGCTACTCCCCTGCTGCCGTCGCTTGGCCACGACCGCTCCCCTGCTGCTGCCTCTCGGCCTCGGCCGCTCCCCTGCTGCCGCCGCTAGGCCACGACTGCTCCCTGCTGCCGCCTCTCGGCTTCGGCCGCTCCCCTGCTGCCGCCGCTAGGCCACGACCGCTCCCCTGCTGCCGCCGCTCGGCCTCGCCCTCGACGCCCCCCCTCTCTCGTTCTTCTTCTCCGTTCCCTCTGTTCATCCTCTTGCCGCCTCCCTCTGGCCGCCCCTTCTCTCAGAACCGAAGCTCTACTCACCCGATTTAGGAGGGTGATTTTTTAGGGTTTTGGTTAATTGAATATAATTATTGTATTTAATTATAATGTTGATTTGAATTTAGGTGTTTAATTACTGTATTGATTTTTTTGTGATTTACTATTTAATTTCTGATTTTATGTTAATAAAATTTCTGCCAAATTAAAATTATTGTAAAGTTTTGTAAGATTTTTAATTAAATAATATATTTTTTAATAAATTATTACTTTGTAAATAAGGTGATAAAAAGTATACAAATAAATTATATTTTTAAACACTAAAAAAACTTTTTTTTATATGTTTTTAATTTATAAATATTTTAAATGGATAATATATAAGTAAGACTTAAGAGTAAATTTTTTTTATTTATAAATATTTTATATGGATAATATATGGGCAAGACTTAAAAGTAAAAAAATATTTATAAATATTTTAAATCCATATTAAATGGGTAAGAGTTAGATTATTTTTATTTATAAATATTTAAAAATTTTAAATATTATTATTTTGTAGATAAGGTGATAAAAAGTATACAAATAAATTGTATTTTTAAACTATAAAATAACTTTTTTATATATTTTTTTAAAATTTTAAATATTTTGAATCTATAATATATGGGTTATACTTAAGAGTAAGATTTTTTCTATTTATAAATATTTAAAATTTGTAAATATTATTATTTTGTAAATAAGGTGATAAAAAGTATACAAATAAATTTTATTTTTAAACTCTAAAATAACTTTTTTGTAATTTTTTAATTTATAAATATTTTAAATCTAATTAACTTACTTATTTTATTTTATTTTTTAAAATATGAAGAAATAAAAAGTGTAACGAATTTTTTTAATTAATAAATATTTTAATTGATATTAAATGGTGTTAAATAAGTAAGAGTTAATTTTTTAATTGTTTATTAATTTTTTTAATAATTTATTATTTTAAATATAAGGTAATAAAAAGTGTATTTAATTTTTTAAAAATTTATTCAAAATTTTATCAAGTAATGACATGGCATAATACGTGTCAACTATACTGACGTGGCAGCCCATGTGTTCAACACCATACTGCACCAATGAGGTGTCGACACGTAAGCAGTGAAAGCTTACGTGCCGCCTTTGAATGTCCACATGTACAGTGGACTGGTCAAAGTTCGGTAGTTTTGCAAATAAGTTGGAATCATCGGTATTTTCATAAATAAGTTTTATTAAATCGGTATTTTGGTAAAATTCCCTATTTTGTCTCAATCCAAATACATCTCTGAAGTGATCAGTTGAGTAGGATTAGAAGATAATAGGATTATGGATATACTTGTATTTTTTTCTTTTCTCCAAGGGACATACTTGTCCTTTTTTCTTTTCTCCAAAGGTATTTTTGTATTTTACTCATTTCGTTTTCGTTTTCGTTTTAGGGTTATTGAAACCCGTCGGCTTTGTAGATTTGAGATTTGTTTTTTGATAAATGAAAACTCTCTGAAATCAGAGAGATTTACAATGGCCTCTTCTTCCAATTCTCCGTGCGCGGCATGCAAATTTCTGCGTCGAAAATGCACACAGGAATGTGTTTTCGCGCCCTACTTCCCTCCGGATCATCCACAGAAGTTCGCGCATGTCCACAAGGTGTTCGGTGCAAGTAATGTCTCCAAGTTGCTGAACGACCTGAATCCGATGCAGAGAGAGGACGCCGTGAATTCGCTCGCTTATGAAGCGGAGGCTAGGTTACGGGATCCGGTCTACGGTTGCGTGGGTCTCGTCTCCCTTCTCCAGCACAGGCTGAAACACATCCAGAGCGACCTCTACAACGCCAAGAACGAGCTCTCCACCTTCGTTGGTCCGTCGGCGATGCTGCCTCTGTCGCACCCCCACCACATTCTCCAGCAGGCGCACCAAGCACATCCGTCGAACTCCACAGGTCCGCAATATGGAATGCCCTCGGTCGGCCTCAGTATCCCCACCCCTGGGGCATCTCAGGCGCAGGCACAGGCACAGGCACAGGCGCAAGCGCTGGCCGTTGCGTTGGCTGCGAGGGAGCAGCAGGAGATGATGAGAAACTATGGGCAACAGCAGCAACAACAGGTGCAACTCCCTTGATTTTCTTGTTTGGGCTTCAAAATTGGTTCGCGGCTTTTTCATGAAATGAATTTGTTTTTTCATGTGGCGGTTCGTATTTGCAGGAGCTGGTGAGGTTCAATAGTGGTTTTGACGGGGGCGGAGGGGGGCCTGTCGCAACAGGGTTCCCACAAATGAATGCTGCTTCGCCGTCTTCAATGTCTTTGGCGGCGTCCCCATCTTCAGTCGCTCTTGTCCCATTCGAAAACCCATTTCAACTCCAACAGCAGGAAGAAGAGCAACAACAGCACCTGCAACTCCATCAGCAGCAGCAGCACCTACATCACCCTCATCATCAGAGAACCGGAAGCGAAGATGGCAGGAGCTTCGGTCCATCTTCTTGATTGCACAGGACCACCTTTTTCTTTTTTCTTTCCTGTAAGTTTCCTCTTTTTCTGTTGTTTTCCTGCCGTTCCTGCTCGCAAGAACGCTTTCCCGCTTTTCACATTTTCGTTTTCACCTGCAAGATCGTTTCTCTGCGAGTATTTTTTATTTAGAGAAACTCGCTGAACTCAAGTTCAGCTTGTTTTCTGCTTTTCTCTGCGCAGTATACTTGACAGGAGTGCAAATTGAGAATTCTCCTGATTTAATATTTGTCTGGTTACCCTTCTTTGGAGATTTTGATTGTTTCTGTTCATGTAATGAAACCCAGGATCGTGACCCTTGAATGCAAAATTATTATGTACACATTTACAAACAAAGGGAAGATAATTTAATTCATCCTCAGCATTTTTGCAGCAAATTGTGCTTGACAAAATGCTTTCTATTTAAGCCATTGAAGTCAGTCATCACTGTTGGCTTTGTGGATCTCGAAGTAGTTCTCATGTCAAGACCCTTTAGTTGATCTTAAAATAATAAGACTGCTTAAATTTGCGGGCGCCAAGAGAGGCCAGATCTCTCTGGGTTAACTTCTAATCTGTTTCTTTTTATCTTATTGATACTGGAGTTTATTATTTCATTCTTGTGTTTATATCTAGTGATACTGTACTTGTCTTAGAAGCAGGAAGAGGACGAAGAGTCAATTGATTGAATTGCATTAATGTCAAAATATATTCCTTCTCATCTCCATAAGAGCTGATTCGCTGACCTACTTTGAAAATGTTACAGGTGCTCTTCCCACCTGAAACAGAAGGTTCAGAAAACAAAACAAAAAAAAAAGGCAGAAGAAAACGAAAGAGGAGGAGAATAAAGGAAGAAAAAGACGGAGACAACCAAATCATCCGTGGGCAGGCTGGAATGAATCCTCCATAACCAGTCAAAGCTAGCATACTTCTCTTCACTGTTCACACCGCTGGCAGGTTTTCTTCATTATTCTCCATTTCAGTCCTCCATAGGCTTCTTCCTTGTAGCAAAAGCAGTAAATTTTACAGTTTCTTTGGGTCCCCTTACATACACTTTTGTCGAACTAGAAATCAAAATATGTTAGGCCTCTCCCGCTGTCCATACCCTGCCTGCGAATGTGCTGTGAAAGACAAACCTGAATGTAATGCAACCGTCTTCTTTCGTTCTGACGTGATCATTCAAAAACCCATTTTTTGTTTCTCCTTCCTCCACCTATTCGTTCATGATTCATCTCATCCACGTTGTAATAAATGCTACTATTCATTAACAGCTTGCTTTTGCCTCGGGGTCTGCATAAAGAAAACCCTGATTGTGTAGCGTTTTTCATTTGGAACTTCGAGCTTTGGGACTGTGAGAATCGGGATTTTAAGTTACTGAAATTTATATGAGGTGTCTGGGTTTTCCCTGAGAATGCCAGAAAGCTTTTCCTTGTTGGACACGGATTTCTATAACACTCCTTGAGAGGGATGAAGTCTAAGGGGAGTGTTGGCTCTCTTCTATGATAACAAGTCGACTCTCTCCGGCGAGGAGAGATGGGACAAAAAGAAAGGAACTTTTGAGAAGAGATTTGTCTTTTGTCTTTCCTATCAAGCATCTGTAAAGGGGTTGGAAGGTTTTTATAGTATAATGATATTAATTATTTGCAGGATTGGGAAAAATATTCTAATACCCGATCGATATGGAGATTTCTCAATTCGGGGGCTCCTGTGAATTGTGAAAGCTGGGATGACAAAACGAAGGATGGGCAAGTTGACTGAGCTTTATTCGGAAACAGATTCCAGAGCCCTTGGGGCCTCAGAATCGGGGAAGCACTGACACAGCGATGTACACAATTTAAATCAATTCTCCCTTAGAATTTTAAGATGGTATCAAATTAATTAAATCTTCTTCTGTCTAGTTAATTTATCGTCCTTTTTTCTTTTTCGAGGAAATCAAATCTACTTACATAGCCAATGCTAGTTCACTTCAGTTGCTACCAGACAAGATTTGTCACTCTAATAGTGGAGCAAAAGCTGACGAAGACGATGAAGAAACCATGGAAGGTGGCCAAGAACAGGAAAAAGATGGAGGAAGCATTTTAGAGGTAGAGATCTGAGATTTCGTAATAGATCTCTATATCATCACACGAAGGACAGCGTGAAACGAATGCTGTGTCTGTCAACTTCAAAGGAAGCCGAGCCTCCACTAGACTCCAGCAAACGGTTCAAGAAAGCGATTCATGGGGCTTCCAGTTCCAAATCGAAGAGGAAGAGGATTTCTTTCATGACGAAAAGCTCCCAGAGCAACTCAAGGATGGACTGCTTCAGACGGCGGGACATTCTGAGGTAACACGGGCGCAGGTTCGGTTGATTTCGCCACTGCACGTTGATTCACCTTGTGGTTCGTTTAATCGGAGAAAGATCGTTTTAGTGGATTCGGGAAGAGGAGCGAATGAAGAGCCGACAACCTTCATCGTTGTTATTATTGTTTGCGTTTCATTGTCTATGCTGAGAGAGTCGCAGAAACTGGAACAAAATGGGGAAGCCTTTTGTTCTTCCGATCTGTGGAACACTGGCTTACTGGAACTCGAGTGCAATCTCTCAATCGACCCAAGAATTTTGCTTGATTACTTCAGTTAGATTGCTGGGTGGCATCGATTCTAACTTAGCTGCAAAGTCTAGTGTTTTGATTTTTTCTGATTTTGTGCCACAGTTGTCAAGTTGAGCCTTTGGCAAAAGAAAGATTGAATTCCAGCTTGAGAGAAGCAGAAGGATCGTTACGATCGTTACGAATCAGGTAAGTGATAGAACCTATTATGAAGAATTCCATGACCACAAGTTGTGATAAAATAATTTTATGCAGGCCAGCAATGAAGAATTCCGTTAAGTTGTGGTATCAAATTACTTAAATCTTCGTCTGTCTAGTTGATTTATCGTCCTTTTTTTTCTTCGAGGAAATCAAATCTAGTGAGAAAACTCACTGCCCATTGTAGCTTTCTCCAAATGAGCTTCTCAGCGTGCCGGCTCTTAGAGTTTTCAGAACAAATGCCGGTTTGAAAGGGTAATATCAATGATGATCGTAGAAGGTCCGGATGCCTTGGTCGTCGGTTCGATCTGTAGCGCTTATGTCTTGTTTTATTCGTGGCTTCGGCAGTAATCATCTCTCTTCCATTATCGGAATGCGTTATTCATTTTCTTTGCAGATGTTCAGCATCCCCATCACTGCTTCTTCTACTTCCTCTTCAAATTCCGCGGATTTGGATTTGAACAGGGGGAGCTCCGCGTACAGGAGGTCTCTCCGGTCTCGGCGGCCGCCGACTATTAGGTTCGAAAGACGGTTGGTGAATGCCGTCAGTTTGATCGGGTCCGTCGTTCGCGAGGTTAAGTTATGCAACAGGAAACATGGTGGGTTGGGTGTTCATAAGTTGCTTGAGTTAGAATCACCGCGCAAATCCGGGACTGTATTGCGGTGAGATTTGATGATTCTAAGTTTTTGTTTCTTCCAGTTGCCTGAGGCCACTATCTCTCAAGTACAAATTTTTTGTTAGAGACCGATTTCCATCAAACCCTGATCGACTAAAGGTAAAAAAAAGTAAGACTAGATTAAATTTTTCCCTTCTTGGATGATATCCTTAAGCTAACTCTGGAATTTGTTCAGGATCATTCTGTTGATATCAGACGATCTGGCAAAAATTTCATTGAGATATTTGAAACCAAATGATTTTATTTATGTTTCTGGCCAGCTGAGCTGTTATGAAAAGGTTTCCAACATGGGAAAGCCTGAAATAGTTTATAAGGTGAGCTAATGTTTCCTCCCTGACTGAATCATTTGTGAAAAGTTGTACTTCATCCTTTGTATTTTCTGATTATGCAGGTCATAGATAAATATCAAATTAGCCATGAATCAGAGTGCTTAGTGCAAAATAAAGAAACAAATAGCCCAACAGAAAGTTCAGATAAAAATATAGAGACACTGCTTGATTCTTGTAAGTTCCAGAAGTCGAATATTTTACTGGGTAAGCAGTGATTCTACAAATTGAATTTTTCCTATTTTGCCTGTTTAATTCCTGTTTTTCATCCAATTAGGCACTGCAGAGCAGAACAGGAGGAACCCTTTACAACTATGGCAGATCTTCTTTGCAGACGAGTAGTGGGAAAATAGAAAATGTAAAATTAATCCAAAGTCCCCAGACTTTAGACATAAAGATACTGAGGAGTGCTTGTGGATCAGCCGCAGTGATCCTCCATGGGTTAAACAACAGCTTCAGCGACTTGATGATCAAATAGAGGGATTTAACGGGTCTGTTTGGAACCCTTTTAAGAAAAAAACAGAAAAAAAAATTCACCATTATTATTGCCAAAATAGTTAGTAAAAATGAGATAATGATTTTGTTTGTAAAGCTACCTCTTCGATAAGCTTGTCCATTTGAGCGGATGAGCTTATTGTTCTGGCTTTGAAAAAGCCTACCAGACCCCTGTTTTGCCTTCATGGTGAGCAGCAAAATGGAATGGAACTTAAAACTTTTGATTTTTACTAGCAAAGTATATCAGGTTTTACATTCTTCAGCACATTGGCTTCCAGTATACTTTTTGTTTTGCAGGTAAATGCAGGTCAGGAATCGCAAAGACCAATTAGTAAAAGAATAACAGTTAGCAAGGTTACCATAACAGCAAGTTACAAACCGATGGGCAATTCAGCAGACCCATGCTCATCCTGTAGATATTGCTGGTAACATTAGGATATCGTTCAGTTACACTTGCACTAAACTGCCTGCTCTTTTGGTTACATACAGTGTTCTCCAAAACTTCATGCACAAGATAACAATAATTCCACTCAGAACTGGATGGGAATCTACTCTGAACCAGACGACGTTTCCGAATGAGGCTTTAAAGACATCACCATCTTGGAAAGAACCTCCCTCATATCCTCCACTTCATCATTCTGAAACCCCCAGCTTCTAAGCAGGTGTGACCCAGGAGCTCCTCTATCAATCCCAAACCTTTGCAGGTGCACTAGCCGTTTCTCCACGAATGGCAATATGGCATTGCTTGAACGGAGTCTAGCAGCCACAGGGATTGAGTGGATATCAAGGGATCCTCTTGGTAGAGAATCACGAATGAAAGAGCGTAACAGCTCTCCTTGTGGCCCTACATGACTCCCAAAGATTGAAGGGAATGGGAGGGGTATTGGGAGAGGAGAGCGAGCCACAGAGAGGTGGGAGAACATTGGTTTACTCAGAAGGCTTTGAAATGCTTCATAAACCGAGTCCTTGACTTCTGAAACTGAAGCCCCACGACCTCCTGTAAGATAAAACCGTATTTTAAGCATGAGAGAATCTCTGAATTAATTTATACCAGAAGGTGAGTGGTGAATCGTGTCTGGAATGCAATGTGATAGGAGCATATGCTGAAAAGGATGATGGGAAATTTCTAAAAGATGGCCACAAGGCCAGTTGACACTGGAGAGTGAAGCAACATTTACTGACAATGAGCATGACATGGATGAAATTGTTGAAATGGAAATGTGATAAAGCACAACAAAATATGTAAAGAGCAGCTCCAAGAGATGAGCATAAGAGGCTGTCTGCTATGATTTCCGCATGTGCATTGCTGAGAGAGGCTGTATTATTGTCAGCCGAATAATCAACAAGTATATATAGGTCTTTTTTTTTTTTTGAAGGATGAAGGTTCAAAATTGACAAGGATTGAAGTAAAGAATAGAAAAAGCTGAGACAACTCTGATTTAGCAAAGAATGTAAAACTGATCCACCCAAATCCCTAGTGCTGAAAATGCAATGAACTCATGAGACCAGAAAGACCACAAACAGAAGAACCTACATTTATGGCTATGAGGCAAGGTATGAGATGATCACCTTCATGGATGGCTCCATGTATCACTGTCGTCTCTGCTCGGCACACATCTTCAATATCTTCAGCAACTTCTGGTGTCAAGGAATGCAAACTTCCTAGAAATGACCATTTTCTTCCTTCACCTAGGTAAATGGCGAAAATATAATATAGTCAGTGAGGCCCATATTAGTAGAGTAAATCTAGTGCATTCATATCAATCATAATAATACTTTGCATTGGCTAGCATAGAATATAAGTTCTTGCAGATCTTAAAAGTCCTCCGCGCAACCTGTTACATAAAAGACCATCACTAGTAGCCCTGACTTAGATCTGGATCAAACATAAGAATCCTATTGGAGAAAAACAGGGAATGTTGGTGTTAAGAACACTCCAGTCTGAACAAGTTGAGTAATCTAACCTTATTTAAATTATTAGTGTCAAGGGGCAACTTGTCTGCAACCAAATCAGAGACTACCCCATATAACGGGGCCACCTACTCTAGATATCTAACTTCATCTACAAGTAATATTTCTTCCTCGAGAACCAGATCAAGCTGCTGCAGAAAAATTAACTAGCCTACTTGAGCTGGACCAGTGCAATAGTTAAAGCTGAGGTCACCCATGTGTACATAGATAATAAATATAAATAGTGACTCCAATATTAACCAGGGTACAGCCGGTCACAGGTTTGCCTCCATGGCACTGTTGGTATGGTTATTCTTTTCACATTTCTGTAGGAGATCCACCATGAGGCTAGAACCAGTGGTTGGATCAAATTCTTTAGTTTCAGCCAAATCTATCGCTAAGGTTTAAATGAGTGGCCAAACTCCAATACTTATGATCCTACTTAATTAATCATGATAACAAACAAAGAATTCAGAAGAAACCTGTCAAGGGAGGTGCTGGCATTGCTACATCCAGAATAGCGACTGGGTTTGACCTAGCTTGATCGGCTAGCATATATACCAAACCACCCATGTCAACAGCACCAGAAACATAATTGGAGGCAGCTGAAGACCCAAATGTGTCCATTCTGAATGGAAGTGAAATAGAGCTCAATGCAGCACCATAAACTGCACTGCAGTGGAATGGATTTTCATCTTCTATGGAAAGAAAAGTAGCCGCCTTACCTTCACCAGTGAAAAAAAGGACGATTACATGAGCAAGGCAGACTATCATAACAACAACTGGCAGCATCATTATAAAATTAATCTCATTGAATTGGACACCTCGTGTATTTGATACTAAGGAACATTCCTTCTGTTCCTCCACTTTCAATGTGAATGGAAAACACTTATACTGGTTCAGATTAACCAAGTTGAATACTTTTAAGTACATCACTTAGAACCAAATATAGGGTGTCCAAATCCTTGGTCTTCAACTATTAATTAAAGGAAAAGGGAGAAGTGATTACTTCTACTGAGGGAAGGTAGTCCAATAGGCACCATCAATTTACAAAATGATGACAATTTTGAGAGAGAAACTGAATCATGAAGAGCTCTCAAGACAAATTGTTTCCTGCTTTCTGTATCCATATGACTTTTGGGACCTCTTGCAGCATAAAGCAATACAGGTGTGTTTGTGTACTCATCTGCAATATGTTCCAAAAAATCTGCAGCTACACTGGAAAAACCGCCTGAATCATCAACTGTGAAGTGGATACCCTGCAGGAGCCATGGATTAAGATAATTGAAAAAAATATATAAGATTACCGTGTCAATAACTCGTGCATATACAAGGAGCAGTATGTACAACTCCTGGACTCGGACTCTGTTGAGTCCTCATTTAACATTTATGGAGATCTTTTTTCTGCACCGGATCTATCTAGTGGAAGGTGAACATTGAAATCAAATCTACCTGAATATGGTCGCAATCTTCAACAAAAAAACGGAGCCTTTCATTCATCTCTTCACTCTGAGAACCACTGAGGAGGACATCCCTGCCAATTCCATAATTATCAAATTCCTGAACATCTGTCCACGAGCCATTTAATTCATATAGGCTTCGTGGATGATAATGTACTTTAGAAAAATCTGTCCAGAACTCAACACCATTTTGAAGACATTCCACACGGTCCTTATCTTGGATGTCACTCCCAGAACAGTCCTCTCTGACACTAGCATTGGCAAAAACAGTTGGCAGTTTGTGCTCATCTTCCTCCAAACTTTGCAAAAACAGATTTTTCTTGCAAGGTTCAGATGCATGTCTTGAAATTTTACCAGTCCTGCACATGAATTGACTTTATCATCTATAGAAATTTTTGGTTTTAAGTTTAACCTTAAAAAATGCCTCACCAAGTGACAACATGTGATGGATCAGATGATGGACTTTCATGATATAAAGAACCACGGGAGCGTAAAGAACCAAGCGATCCTGTAAACAAGATCGAAATCACACTAGATATAAATACACATTCAATTGTGTTGCTGAAATTTTCCAACATGAATATAAGACTTGAAGACTATTGATCTCCAATTTGTAAGACCAAAAGTAAAAGACTTTAGATACCAGCTATCCATCTTCATTCCAATCAAGAGTTGAAGGTGTAACAAAAGATAGATAACACACCCAAGTAAAAACCAATAAAAAGTATCGCCAACCAGAACACGGTACTTTAAAGGTATATGAACAGGTAAAGGTAGTCCATAAAAAAGAATCAAAGGCCTTGGTTGTTAAAACTTTCATAAGGTTGACTGTTTCAATTAATTTTACTGTATCAGGAATGGCAGAAAAATGGTGTTCAACCTTGAAAAACTTGTTCTTAACAAAAAGAACTTAATAAGGGAACAAGACAAATTGTTAAAGTTAGGAAACCAGGGAATAAAAATAAGAGAATAGATGTGAAGGGTTTTTGCAGCTACATAAGCTAGCTGAAAAAGTAAAGACCTGAAACATTTTGAACTTGATAATTTTGAAGACAAGATTAAGCAGTAGCCAGAAGGTATCGAGTATTAAGGAAAGAAGAGCAAAAAATAGATTAAAGTAAAGAGGAGAGAAGTTTTTAAGAAAGATGGACACTATCATGAGTGCAACAATATGAGATGAATTGCTGGTCCGAAATAAGATCAACTCATCATTTTCAAGCAAACAAATAGGAACATTCATATTTACATTAATAAGTATGACGAGTTATAAGCCCAGAAACTGATATACCTACAAGTTATAAATTAGGAAGGATAACAGAAAGCATAAGCAAACTTTTGCCTTTCCCTTGCAGACAGTTTAAGGGAATTTGTACCATTCCTCACCTGAAGAATATGATTGCTCATGTGGCCAAGTGCGAAAGCACTTGCACTAAAAACGTATAAAAAAAGGTTCACTGCTTCCAAATTTGTTAATGAACGATATCACAGCAAGGTTATAAAACTAGGACAATTATAGCAGAATTGTAATCAAAGACCTTTTCCAATGTCATAAAAAATTATTTACTCTTTTCTCTTTTCACTCAAGGAAACTAAAAACACTAGAGTGAATTAGATGTCTTTGCAGTCGAAAAAAGGATAAATGAGGTAAGAATGGCAGAAATATTTATGTTCCAAAGCTCCAAATCATATCTAAGAAGTCTTCAGTAAAGTTTAAGATTATTTGTAGTGATTCACTACGATCATCAACAGATACATATACTGTTATAAATTGATTGTCACTTTTCCTCTACCTCAGACAAGATATAATAAAGACAAGATCAAGCTTATCCCAAATGCTACAAGTGCATACAATATAAACCTAAACAAGAGCAAACTAGAAAAGATGAGTGCAGCAATTTTGTATGTCATGCAAGTGAAGGAGTAACAAACATTTGAAGTACTTACAACAGATCAGGAAGGAACTAGATCCATACAAATATCAAGGGTAAGTAATAATCACCTTGAAAACCAATGGATAACAAACGAGGTGTATAAGTATGAATTCCCTGCACAAAATCTAAAAAGTCAGGATGTAATCAACTATAAACTATTTGAAGATCGAAATTTTATATAGCTGATTGAATTTAACAGGATGAATGCAAATTAAATTTGCATCTTGCAGCCCCTGTACAATGATCTGAAAGTCCTGAAGACACCGTGTACAGAGCCCACCATGGATAGCTCCTCAAGAGTATAATCATCTCAAAGTCAGATAGTTCTACAGGCACAACCAATGGACTAGATCATATGATTGAATGCACTAACTAATCCTAAAGCATTCAACTAGTAATACCTACTGATGTGGTTCAGGCAGCAAGGGTCATCAAAGTTGATGTGCAGCACATGGATTCTCTGGTCAATAATAATTGTAAATTTTCTTTCTCACACACAACATCACCCAAAAATAAAAAAATCCTTGGCAACTGCTTCACATGCATGCAGATACATGAGGATTCTGGATTTAAAACTTGAAAGCAAATACACTCTATGGCGTATCACCCAAAGTCACCAACATAATAATCCCAGACATCAAATGGATATATTAAGTTTTTTATTGTCATATTATTTAAAGAGACAAGCGGATGATGCTAACAAATGTACTAGGTCAGATTTTGATTGGAGATAATATCTCTAACATGAGGGTAAACTAGCATTGTAATGTACTTGGTCAAAAATCATATTCACCAAGAAGATGAACAAAATGGGTTGGCAGCTGCATGCATTTATTTCCATGTGATTAAAGCAACTTATATCCAAGAAGGAGGATAATCTCTATGGTATTCAACATATCTCAGACCTCGTTTAATGAAATGACTTCCAACTGATTTCCAAAATAAGTTTTTCTTACACGGTTTGAAGCATAGAATGAGAAAGACAGAATAGCAGTATAAATTAAGCACCTGCTGTGTTTCTCCAGAGCGATATAGGACATTCATATCAAGAAATTCATTCCTGAAAACAGGATCTCCTTGCGGATCCTCTGCCAAACCAAGCAATTCATCCTTCCACAAGATGTATCAAGTCAATAAATCACATCGAGTAACAAAATATATAGAAAGAAAAATCAAACAGAAAGCTTAAAACTAAAATTTTATACTGACTTTGTATAAAGTAATTGACTTGCTCCTCATACGTAAGGAAATAATGTAATAAATATGTTGAAATAAAACAACTCATCTCTAATGCATTTCAAAAGAGTATTTGCAGTAAAGACTTAACTCTAGGAGGAACCAAGAGGAAGCAAAGTACATCATGTAAACCTAACCTGAAAGTTCCAGAAGTGAGCCCCAATGTAGTTTGAAAAATCACCCACTTGGATGGTCACAATTTCCTTCATTTACCCGACAAAGGCCGCACAGAACAACAATAAATTCTGTCAGAACCAACACACCATCAGAGTTAACAACGAACGGCTACAAATTTTGTGCATCAATTCAAAGCGACATTTTGACAGACACGTCCTGGGCAAAACTTTGGACAAGTATCCACACTCCTAAAAATTTCAGCCAATTCCCGAAAACAGCTGAATCACGTAAATAGTAAGCAACCACGTGTTTTAGTAAGAACCACTGAAAAGGTTTTCTCGACAAACAAAAAGAGTAAACGAATCCCAGACATTAGACAATTCGCGTTCCTGCAAACATATAACATGTTGTCTACAAAGCACCCATGAAGAGAATTAGATTAGTGTATCCTGTGAGGCATTTGTGCAAACAGATGGCATGGAGGAATAAAGTAACGACACATTGCCAATAGAAATGAATTCGACGCAATGGGAAAGGAATGGTTACAATTACATTGTGCTATTTTAAAAAAAAAAAAAAATGTACAGAGAAGGCGGCTCTCAACGTCTGTCTGTCTTCTCCTTCCGGTTGGCTGAGCGCAGTTAAGAGCTCACGCTTTGCCTCTCGAATTTTCTTGAAGGGACTGAACACTTTTGGAGGCAAATTTTATCGCCGGGGGCTACTGCGACTTTTTAACTTCCGGGGGCTACGAGCGTCGCCGAGTGTTGGCTACGGGTCAGATGAATGCTTAAACCCGACCCGTTTATAAGACCCATTTATATATAAAAAAGGGTCTTATTCACACCCCTCGAATAAAAGGAGAGTGGAAAGTAATTTTTTGTGTTAATAAATTATTTTTAAAGTAAATTTAAATTGGTTATTTAATTAAATATATAAAATAAAATGATTAAACAAATACTTACTTTTATAATATCCAAATACTTAACCAAATTGTTACTTTTTTAATATATAAATTTTCACTCTTAAATTAGAAATCAAATATAATATTAAAATTATTCTGATAAATTTAATTTTCATAAGATAATTTTATTTAACTATTCTACTAATTAAATATTTAAACAAATATTTAATTTTATTATATTCAAATGTAAGAGTGAGAAGTAAGAAGGAATAGAACAAGAGTGAGAGAGCAAGTGAGTGCACGGGTGAAAAGTGAATTCAGTAACCTTAGAGAGTGATTTCACTTTCAGTGCACACTAACAGGTTTTGGGTTATTTTCACAAGCAAAAGTGTTTTCACTTTCATAACGCAATAAAAGGGTTTAGGGTACAGATGAAGAGGAAAATCTAAAAATGAAAAAGGGGGGAGTCCCTCGTTTATAAACCTAAAAATGGGGAAGGAGAGACTATTCCATGTGGCTGGCAATAAGAAAGTGAACCGGTAATAACAAAGACAATTGCCTCCAAGAGGTTACGATTCACAAGTAGAGTAAGGGAGGAACAACCCTAAGGCTGCCCCTAAAAACTCCGGGTGAATTCATGTTTTACCCTTAAGGGGGGGTTAGTCCAAAATAAACCAGAATGTTTTTAATATATCTTATGTTATTAAAAAATAATTTATATATTTATTATATTCGCTTATGTTATTTTTTACTTTTATTTATTTATTTTTAATAATTTATTCTAGTAACACGTAATTATTGTATTAATTTATAATAAATTATAATTATTAAGTAATATAATATAATTTTTTATTAATTAGGATATTAATAAATTTTAATACTACATGTTAAATAACTTATAAGTATAATAATCATGTTTATTTTAGTTAATTATCTACTTAGGTATATATTCTATTTAAGTATATTATAAAAAATTACTCATTTTCTTATTTATATCAAACTTTTCGTTTAAGAACACTAACACAAAAATCTGTTTTTCAGTGCACATGAACTCATCTACCCTAATATATAAGGATGAGTTAAAATTAAATTAATTCATTTAAGATTGAATGAACTACTAGTTAAAAGTATGGGACAGACCCATATGAATGGGCAAGCCTGACTCCTTTCTCATACTGAGTGGCAGCTCACAAAGACTCCGGAGAATAAAGAAAGGTATATCGTGAAATCTGATTCGTGTAGGTCAAAGCAAAATCCGATAAGGGACCTATTCCCGTCCTGCAGAAGATTATTTTCCATATGACATAGAGATTTAGTTTATCTACAACCATCCCATCCCTCTTGCTCGCTTCTGTTCTCCCTCATATCTTGTTCTTCCACTGAAGAAGAAGATGGTTGACCTTGTCCACAAAACCCAGAAAGGCATTATTGACGGAGATAAGAGACATGACAGCATTTAAAAAGCAATGAAATCCAATGATGCTCATTATGTAGTTGTCATAAACCCATCAGTTTAAAGCCAGATTAGATTGACAAAAACTCATTATCTTATCTACTCGGAATTATTCTCCGTACCCAGACACAAAAGATATTATTTTATTCAACATCCGCCATGAAAGAATCTCCAAGGTTTTCCCTCTGTGCTGTTTATTCACATCTCATCCAGCCCACGTGCTTGGGACCGAGATAAGGCTGTAACTTAACATTCGTAAAGCATCAGAGATCAGAGCCAAGAAAAAATAATGCCACCTCCATCATTTTCTTTCAAGTTTTCACTACTACAGTTTGCTCTCAGCGGCATCTCTTTCATGTGGGTTCACAGTATCCGGCACAGGAGATTCAAGCTTTTATTCCCTTTCCATGAGAGGGACTCTTTTGTCGAGCAGTTGAAGATTCTCAAATCAGATGCAGAACACATGGCAAAAGATTTTTAGGATAAGGTGTGGACAAAGGCTGCAGAGATCAAATTCTGAGGTAAAAAATGGGCAAGTAATAAAAAATAAAGAATGTTTGGAATTTTCAGTATGTCAAATACCCTTTTCAAGAAGAGGAGGAAAACTAGAAGAAGATTACGATTTGGGGCTGCTACTGATGATAAACAGGACATCTCATGTTGGGGTAAAGGATGAAAGAACTTAGAACACCACAGTTGTTGAAACAGCTTTGCTTTCAATTTCAGTTGTGGAAAAACAGATGCACCTAAGATCATGCAGATGCAAAATTTACTTACTTCAGCTGAGGAAATGAGAAAGATATGTATCATTTACTCAGGAGAAGCTGTAAGTCATTTTCTTTCAAAGTGGGTGTTATTGGTGCTGAAGAGACTATTCTGACTATCAAGGTGCTCATCCTTCCAGTGTTGACTAACCTGTTTATGGACTGTGGAGGCCAAAATCATTGGAAGTGATTAAACAAGTTCCAGTATTGCAAAACACAGTAAGAGATTTGTCTGCAAGGGAATCATTAGGGAATAAAGAGTATTATGTAATTAATTAGGTACAGTCTAGGTCAGAACAGCTCAGACATGACAAACACCAAACTAAGATTCTGTCAAGGGTGTTGTCAATATTTGATGTTATTGATCCTGAGTGAAGTAATTTGCCTGTAAAAAATTTAAATTATTGAGGTTGCACATCCTGGTTAATCTTGTAGAGAAGAAGCCTACTTGTCTACAGCTTCTTATCAAACACTCAATTGTCATAAAAAGACCTCTCAGATGGGAAGAAAGATTCCTGATTTTATTTTGAGGAGTCAATGGAACCATCAAAATGGATGGATATTGATGAAATTTCAAGTAACAAAGTCAAACTCAAAACTTATTTTTGGAAAGAAAGAATTCCAGCAATTAACTCAAAATTGGAAGAAAAAAAAGCTGTATATTTAAAACTGGCTAATTTTATGTTAAGGGAAACATAGGGCCCTGCTCTAGTGAACGTTACAACACATCCTCATATGATAAACCCCCCTCTTTCCCACTCAAAGCCAAAGAACTTAAAAGAGCCTTCTATGAAAATTTAGAACTTACAAAATTTCATGGAGTAAGTCCCCATTACTCTCTTCTTTTCTCTTCAGCACAAGTCCCTCCCATGATTGTTTAGTATATCATATACTCGTACGCCATCTTAAACTCCCTGTATAGTATCTGCAAAATTCAGGCTTTTTTTTCCTTCCTCAATGGATTATCATTTTATTCAGTCTCATCTTCTGCTGATCTTGTAAGGTGACCTCTCCAACTATAGCTCTCTGATTTCTCTTCTTCATCATCACAGCTGTCAGCACCAGTATTTGAGATTACCCTACTGTTCCCAGCCAACTGAAGTGGACCTTGTGGAGAGCCTGATTGAGATGTGCTCGGCTTTGAGGACTGGTAATGGTCAGGCGGGACCCATATGCCTCCCAATAAGACCACAGGTTGATTAGAGGAATTAGATGCAGATGTAGGAGACCTTCTGGTGTGTAATCGGTACTTCTGTGACGAAAAAAGAATTTGCCTTCAATAAAAGAACCACAAAATAGTGAAAGAACAGAAGAACGTTTAACTTTTAGGAACAGGGAGGAAATTAACCTGCAAATGACTTTTCACTTCGTCATTTGTAAGTCCCTCGACCTTCATAAGTTCTCTGATTTGCTTGGGAGTAGCCACTGTCAGAAAGAATCAGAAAAAAGAGAACTGAATTAAAATTGAATGAATTGAGGGAGAAATATCAGTGAGGGTTGAAGAGCGATCTTATGATGATTCGTCAATCTTTTACTACTATGTCTTCACTTGGATCGCTTTCTAATTGAATTCAAACAATTCATCTTGTCTTCTTGTCTCTCCAAAAACCAAATAACGAAAAGAAACATTATGTACTGCTGCCTACCATTAGTTCTCTATTCGAAGTGTACAACACATCTGTAAATGACTTCACTTTGTTAACCTTACTAAAATGGCAAAAGAAACCTATCCACTCATTGAGCTCTCTGATTAGCCTCCAACCTGAGATTCCAACAACCACTGCAAGAAAGTCACCAAATACATGAAAGCTTGCTAGAACTTACCGGGAAATAAATTCCTGTTTACATATTCATGCCAATTTTTTCTTGGATTGCTTCTTTTTCTTCATGTGCGAGTTTACTGCTTCTGACACACTTTAGAACCACAGAATGTACTCTCTTTGTTTTCAAATTTCCAAAGATCAAAATAGATTCGCCATCAAAGGCAGGAGCAAGGGAAAACTATCAGCTAACCTTACTTGAATTCCGCCTCTCTTCCACAACGTCACCAATGAAAAAGACGAACAAAATCCTTATCGCTGTTCAGACAAATGCGATCTATCAAGTCTTCAAGCCGATCATTTTTCCGCATCAGATTGCTGAACTGCCTAAACACGGAATTTACTCCCTAATACCCATTACCCTGACTCAACTATCCGACTCAAAAGATTTCAACAGCAGAAGTCTACTGATTTTTCAACTATCTCCGTTCAATAGAAAACTAACCAGTGATCCCATTTCACACAGTCAAAAGCACACTTTTCTCTTTTTTTTTTTTTCTAAATCTCATTTCTTATCATCCTAAATAGGGTGAAGAACCAAGTTCATCGAAAACACCTTTAGAAAAAAAATTAAATAAATAAAACCTCTCGCGCATCCAAACCAATTACCTTTTTAGGGGAGAATAAAAAAAAAGAAAATTTTCATGTTTTATAAAGAGTTTTAGTCTCACCTTGGGGTCCGCCAAGTTGTTGCAGAGCATTAACAAACCGACGATGCAATTCGGGCGACCAACACCTCCTCGCCTTCCTCGGTTGTTGCTGTGGCTGTATATTAGATTGAGCGTTTGATGAGACCGATGGATTAGCTCTGCTACCGCTTTTTTTGCTCTCACCACTGCCACCAGATTCCGTGCTTACACTCTTAACACCTGGAGACAAAAGAGAAAGGTCTGGTACTGCAGACACCTCCTTCTCTTCCTTCCTCGGTCTCGCCGGAAAACCAGAAAATTCCTTGAATGGCATAAAAGCCCCTCCACTGCTCCTATATTTACTTTCCGAGAAAGGGCTCCCAATAACAGATCGATTGGATTCCTCCACTTTCTACGATTAACAGAACATCTATATGAGGAAACCAGAGAAAGCATTCGGGAGAAAAAAAATTAACCCAAAATACGAAAGATAAAGTTCAGATTACTGCAAAAAAAGAAGTATAAAGAAATTGTTTTTCTGACTTTCATTCACCTCTACTATTTTGTTCTTCTTATAATTGTCGGCACTGTTGTTGTTATTGCTGTTCTCGTTATAATTATCGCTCCACAGCTGAGCGGAGCTCATCCAGTTCATCTTATCTCTAGAATCCTTCTTTTCAGTTTTTACCCCTCCGTCATCCTCGAATTTGCTTCTAACCGGCATGAATTCCTCCAACACTGGCCGAGCGTTCACCGACCTGCATTGCATTGCCTCCATCTTCAGAGCTTCAATAGCTGTAACAACACTCAAAAACATCAGAAACCCATCTCCCAAAAATCCCCCAAAACGCAAATTCAATACCCCAAAAACCCACAGACAAAAAGGAGGGAAAAAAAAAAAAATCAACCCCACGAGGAGATAATTCAAATTCAAAAGCTTCAACCGCACCATCGCTCAACAGGAACATGCAAAGCGGAAGCTCCCGCTTAAACGCGTCGATCTTCCTCCTCTCCTCCTCCAGACACTTAACGTAATCCTCCAGCTTGGAAAATTTCTCACACCCGTCCTTGATCCCGGACACTTCCCGCAGAAGGCCAGCGATCGTTTTAGAAATGAAGGAAGGCTTGAAATCTAAACTGAGTTCAGACGAGGACCCCATTTCTCGGCCACCAGATCTCTGCTTCCCAATCCCCTCTTCCAAAGGTAGGAACGCGAGACGGGAGAGGGGTTTTATAGATGAAAAAACGAGAATCGGAGATCCAAAAAGCTGTTCCGGGAACAGAAAATGGGCATTAAAATACGAAGATTCGGTTGCGGGAGAAGCAAGAAAAAACGCCGGTTATCGACAGTATATATCCCATCGTCGCGTCGTCGCGTATGTCGCGATATTCGGAAGAAAAAGAAAAACATACGAATCGGGCGATACGCGCAAAGAAGGCGCGAGTCGGAATCTTTGATACGTCTTCTCTCCTGACTTTTCTTTTTTTTTTCTTTCTATTTTTAAATATTATTTTCTTCGGCGCTTTCTGCTTTTGAAGATTCTTTTCCTTGGAGTCGGTAGAGTGTGAAGGTACAAGTAAAAAAGTAATTAAAAATATTGCTTTTTCTTAATTTTTTATTCTTGTAAAAATTCTATAAATAACTGAAAATTTCACTTTTGAAATTGTCGCACGATTCGGTAAATCCTACTTCCCATTTCACTTTTACCTGTCTGGAATCTATAAAAAATGACGGATGAATTTACATAAATACCCATGCTTTTTTGCATCATTTTAAATAATAAATATTTATAATAATTTTTATAAATAATAATAACCTAGTCACTAACATCACCAACCAAATACAGAAAACCTATTTTTTTAATATTTTTATGAAAATATAAAATAACTGATATTTTTTCAAATTTCAAATTTCAAAAATTATACATTTCAATTCGGGGGTACTTTCGCCATTTAAAAAGGATAAAAAGCCAGTCCGATTCATGGCCCCTTCGGCTCTTCGGATGGTCGAAGTGAAACGAGAGCAGATGTCCGCCGCGTACGATGCTCCCTTCCCCTTCCACCCACTCAAACTTCGACGCGTGGACAGAATCACCACTACTTCCGGCTAAAAGATTCCCTTATTCGCCAGTTCGAGATGCCTCGGTTTCTCAGTCTAAAGGAGCTCGTCACTTTCAGACGTCTCGCGATTCGGCGCTTTTCTTGCCCGTTTTTTAATTTAAAAATAAAAGAAAAAATTCCGCACGATTCCTTCTAGGCTCTTGTTGTAGGCCACGTGCTATTTGACACCTGGACGTGGACGATTTTTTTTAAGTGAGATATTCGGTTCGGAAATATAGGGGATGAGGATTCTAGGCGGTGGGGCCGCGGAGGGTGGGGGTGTCCCCCTGTATTTGGGTGAAAGGACAGAGGGGAGATGCTATGGCCTCATGCTAAATGACAAGTGTCCTACTGCCGTTAGATTCCGCCACAAATGTGCTGATGCCCTCGTGCCCTCCACCCCTTTTTTACGGAAAGCGATTTTCTTCTTTTGTTTTCTCAAGTTTGTTGAGATTTTCTTCTCTGTCCCTTTCTTTATAGGATTTTCAAAGGAGGACATAACTTTCAATTATTTTTGAGAAAAGACGATGGGAATTGGAATCCAGACCAAGGGGACCTGACCGACCTCATTAAATTATGCAAAAAAATAATTTTAATTAAATATAACCCATTAATTATAAAATTTTAAAAAAGGACAAATTGACCTATTTATTTTTTAAAAAAAATTCCTGTACAGATTGAGCTTACAACCATATTTTCTCTAGTTTTATTTGAAAAAGAAAAAGAAAAGGTTGCAAACCATACACACAAAATGTATGCTAAAGTAAAAAAGCAAAGACGAAGGGGCTTTCTATAATTTCTTTAGAAATGAGAATAATCCCAAGCGTGAGTCACGACGAGGAAAAGATTCCTTGGAACGGAAGGTCACGTTAGTGCAAGAGAGGGACACTCAAAAGGACAGATTCCGGTCCAATTCAATGTAGCCGTGGACTCCATTCTTTTTTTATTTTTATCTAAACATATTATTTATGCTCCATTAAAAGGTTTTTTATTTTTAATTAATTATTTTTCAAGAATAATTACTATCACAACCAAAATCCTCCAATTTTTTACCTAGTAATTTATTTATTTTTTGTCAAAAAAATGAAATTTATTACTTTTTTACATCAATAGTTAATCACTTATTAAATAAATTTTACTATTGAGATTGTTTTCTTTCATGGGACCACAAATAAGAGAAAATATTATTGAGTATAAGGTCAAGTTATTTTTCATGCAACATGAAAACATTTGGTCTAAGGTCTTTCTCATGGTATTAGGATAAAATGAGTCGCATCCAAAAATTATCTACAAACCTCAACTGCATAAAACCTTGCATTTTAATGGCTCCTAATACTTCAAAATTATCAATCACTTCAAGAAAAAGCATCCATTACTAAATCAATCAGATATAAAAATCTAAATTTTGAAGTCAATCAATCAAATTTTGGATCAGGAATATTTGATCTAATGATCGAATTCGAAGCAAGTTGTTGAAAATTTAATATCGATCGGGCCGATCCCTATTATATTCATGTTGCGCCTTCACTATCGCCTCAAGGTTCAAACCTTTTAGTACAATGGTTTCAATATGGTATCAGAGCAAGGTTGGTCCCGAGTTTGAGTCTCGCTCCCACTTGTTTCCACGAGCCATAAATAGCAATGTACGGGGGAGTATTAAGAATTTAATATCGATCAAGCCGATCCATTTTATATTCATGTTGTGTTTTCACTATTGCCTCGAAGTTTTAGTGCAACTGGTTTCAATACGCGTCAAAGTAAACTTATTTGGAATCAGGTCGATTCCCACCAGAGAAATCGGGCTTAGAAATGGTTATTAAGATAATATAAAATAATCAATATTATAAAAGTTGAAGTATATAAAAAATCATGGAAAGAACATGCCACTTGCTTAGTTGATAATTTATTAAGATAAGGGTCATCTCCAATCACAGCCAATGAAATTTTTTAATTTCCTTAAGACGAAACAGCCCGGCACTAACGGGGATGAGCATCATTAAAAGGGAATCGACTTTTGAAGGACAGAAGAGTTGAAAGATGTGGCGAAGGGAAAACCTAGATTGCTGTTTCCCTATTTTCCCAGTTGACGGAAAAAGCGAGAAAATCTTTTCTTTATCTTAGTATTTTTATAATTTTTTATTTTCCTTTCAATTCCCTTTAAAAGCGTTTACCGCTGCCGTCCAAAGAAGGCAAAAAAAACTAAAAGGAGGAGAGAGAGAGAGAAGACGCAGAAACGGAAGATTCCCCGACTTGCCGCTATTTCTGACCGTCCACTTGTCCCTGTATCTCGAAATTCTGACGTGGCCACTTTTGATTGATTTTCGCCGCGTACGAGCGCCGCTAGTTCAGGATTCTCTCGTATGCAAAGGGCACCACTGCTACGTCTCGGAAAAAGCGTTTTTGTCGTCTCATGTAACGTCGCGGAACCGGTACGAGCTCGTGGTGCGATTTTCCAAAAATGACCTTGTTCTTTGGACACTTTGACTTATTTGATCTAACTGGGTTACATTATTAAAAGATAATTATCTGATTAATTATAACTTAACTAAAACAATTATTTTTCAGTGGGTTAGTTGTCTCTGACCTGACTTAGATTGGAGCATAAGTCCAAAAGTCATTAGATGGATAATTGTTATTTTTGTTCTCTTTTCCTCGCTAACCTCCGAATTAATGATTAGTTTATGTATATAATTTGAAAGAGTGTTGATCCAATGTTAAACGTCATTCGGTGCCAAATATGAGAAATAGTATCTTAGCCGGCCGATTACGATCAATGACTATCTCAACTTTTTGATCAGTCACGATTGAGATTACTGTTTTACATGTTTTGTACTAATGACTTTTCGTATTAGATCAGTTGTATAATTTTTAAAATATAAATATTTAAAATAATTTTAATATATTTTTTAAAATAAAATAATATCATATTTAAAGAATTTTATTAAATAATTAATTTATTATAATAAAGAGAAAATTTTCATTAATTTTGAGTGTTTTCTCATGGGAGAAGGCATGAAAAGGGAGGATAAAGTGATAATGAGAGGTGTGGGCCCCTCAAAGTCAAAAAGAAAAGAAATGCTTTAGAGCACTCACTTTTGTTAAGAACCGTAAGATTAGGATCCAACGGTGGAAAAAGAAACCCTCTTCTCTCCCTGCGCAATCACTACACAGGCCATAATTGTGATTTGAAGATGAACAAGGGATAGAGAGACTTTTAGAGGAAAAAGTGGGAATCAGGGACCGATTCGTAATTGGGGAAGAAGTGGGGAATCCAACCGTTCTGTGTGGATCCAAGAAAATGCGTCAAAAGGGGAATCTAATGATCTTATCTTAATAGTTTTACGTTATAATTGCAGCCATCTAAGTTGTTATGGGAGGTGGGACGGGACCCACACGTAATTTATAATTTTTAGTGGTTCATATTTTAAAATAATAATTATAATATTTTTTTTATTATTCATATTTTCAAATCAAGTCAAATGACGCAACGGGCGAAAAGGGTGGCTTCGAACCGAGCCGGCTTCTATGACGCAACATATTAGTTTTTTAAACAAAAGTTAGGGTTATAACAATTTAATAGATATTTTTTATTTAAAGTATTTTATTATTTTGAAAGTTTGATATTTATAGTTAAATATGTAATATGTACAGGCAAACCAATTTGCATTAAAAAAATTTAAAAAATTATTTTTTAAAGATTTATTTGTAAAAAATAAAATATTATGACTCGGGTCAAGTTCGAGTCAAATGTTAAAAACTATTTTATTAAAATATTGAGTAAAAAAATAAAAATAAAACCCTAAAATATATACAACTGGATGGAAGTAAAATGAGTTGAGACATGTTACTCACATCGAGCATCAAAGTAGTATTTACCCATTAAATGATTTTTTTGTCATCGATATTCAATATCAAAGTTTGTACTAAGGACAAAAATTTGACACATATTAACCCAACAAAATCCAATACACATGGACCTTGGCTTGAATGATGTGATCCACCATTGGATGAATAGTAACAAGCATGCTTCAATGTCTTATAAAGTGCACCACTTTCATTTCCTCATTCTAGTTGACTACTTTGAGGAACATTAGGGTGGTCCATTGCATGTAGGCACTAGTGACATAAGTGGTTTGGTTCACAATAGCCAATAGAGTGTATCATATTCTTTGTTTGAAAAACTAGTAAATAATAAAAATAAATTTTAAATAAAAATATAAATAAAATTCAAGTATGTTTATGTGGAAATTTAAAATAATAAGCTAAAATATTTTGTTGTGCTTAATATTATTATGTTAATTGCATAAAAATACTAATTAAGTTAGATGATTTTATTAAAATATTTAATAATTAATTAAAATTGTCCACATACTTTTATAGGCAAAAAAAGTAAGATCATTCGAACCAAAAAAAGAGCCAAGAACCTTACTTTAAAGGAATTCTATCAATCGAAACAAAAAATACATCGGAGATAAACACGAAGAAGATCAAATTTTAATACAAAAACGAGGCGAATTTACAACATCAATTCACCTGATATAAAGTTACATGTACAATGATGGTTCTTTGAAAAAAAATAAAAAATATTGAAGGGTAGGGGTCCCCCCCACTAGATCAATTCATAGCCCTAGAAATGGAAGAAGAGAGAGGATGTGGAGAGGGAGCTTTTGTGTTTTTGGTTGTGGATTCCACTTTTGGCTAAGTGGTAGCAAGTACAAAGGAGTGTCCTATGAGTCCCATCTTGTTTTCAACATATTAGCATTAAAAGGGAGGATAATGTTAGAGGAGTAATCCACAAGTGGATTGACTTTAACCCTCTCTAGGGGCACAAGAATCTTTCCTAATGCTTTTTCCAAAAGATGTCCCCTCCATCTCACAATGTTGGTTCTTATTTAGGCAAAAATCGGATTAATAAGATTAAAATCGATTGACCCGGCTTACCAAGAGGTTCCCAATTGATGCTCATCACAGGGGATCTCATGCTCTTATGAACGAGACTCATTCACGTAATCCTAATTCATGTAAGATATTGCACCCTTGATCATGAGTCTCCCAAAAAGGTTATTCTCTTCTTGCTGCTGGCTTTTGCCAAGTCTTTCACTTGTTCTTATTGATTGGCTGAGGTAGTCTGAAACCAGGGAAGCATTTCCCATTCATTTCACCTTTTAAGCTCCATCAATCAATGTGTTTTCCTTTCTTTTCCGTTTTCATATTCCTTTCTGCTACTGAGGATAAGAGACCAACATTGGGCCAAGACTAGTGGGTGGGCCTTCAATGTCAAATTGTTAATAAAAGTGATTGACCACAGGCCTCCGAAATACTTATATGGCGCTAACGGGAGCGTATGATCTATGGACCAACGTCAAATGGACCACTTTTGTGAATGCAGTGCTTGGAATTTGTCTGTGCTCGGTCCAACTACGCAGCAGAAACAGCATTACAGACAACATGGATTCCAGTTTTCCATGGGATGTGTACAAGTTCTACCAGGGAAGAGAGAGGTTCGAGTTCAAATAAGGGTTCCCATATTAGTACTGGGTATTTGTTTAGAAACCCTAAAATATGATTCTGATATATGAATATGGTGTTTCGACCCTGGTCTAAACCCTAAGCCCTAAACCCTGTTCCACTTAGTTTCGGAGATGATTAAAATTAAATGGGGAGGTCAAACTTGCCCATTCACCCATTTAATAGAAAATAAGACCCCTAAAGTATTGGTAGTAAGAGGTATAACCAAGGTTTTCCAATTCAGACTTGAGACCCGATTCAGACACATAAAAATCCAAATCGGATCGACCACATTAGATCAAAACTCACCGGTTCAGTGACCAAACTTGGGGTGAAACGAAAGGGATTCAGCCAGAACAGCAGAGTTGAATCCCTTCCTGCTGAACATGTCACAAGACTCTGAACTAGTTTTATCATTTGGGTACAAGCAAGGCTAAAGTTCAATCCATGAAGAAAAGGTATTTGTCTTCTAATTCAATTCGCCCTTGTCAACTGAGATAACCCCCTGCACCACCCTCTTAGCATCTATTGCCTCCTTTAAACAGCTGAAACGTTTCACCCAGTACATGACACAGCCACCCCCTGGGGATATTAGAACCATATCAGCTTCGTGTCAAGATAACAAAAAACTGATATCATGTACCTAATACAAACCTCTTAAGTTGTATCAAGCTTATATAATCTTTCAGGACCCAAGAGAGAGGATTATCCAAGCTTCTCACCTAAAGGAGCCCCTGGACCATGTCAAACAACATTCAGATGACAGCCCTCCAATGCAAACAAAAATGCCAAAGCTCCTGATGAACCTCCCAACGTTTCACCAATACATCTCAACCTCAAAACCTGAGATGAACCACCAAATTGATACAACGTTCTTTTTCTTGTTCGGTAAGAGAGGTGGCCATTTCGATGGCACAGCAAACTCTGCGAACAGCTTATTGAACATACAACCATGTCTCAAAACAGTCCTTTTTTTAAAAAAAATGGTAAATACAGATATTTTCAGCTCATTAAGAAAGTCACAAGTAGCTTAAATGGAGAATCGATTCACCATTCATCTCCAGCATATGTAATAGCTACTAAGGGGTCAGCTTACATGGATTTCTTACGCTTAGATAATCTACAATGTGCTACCTCCAATTGGTTTGCAAATTTTTTAGCTAAAGAGCCGACTCTTGAGTGACAAGATCTGCAATAACCTTCTCTGACATCTCATAAATTGGAGAAACAAAGAACAATGAGATATACACTGTATTGGACATCATCATAACCCAAGATTGAGGCCCACAACAACTCCTCAACAGGTTGTTAAAGAGACCTATCATGCTTACATTCAGTCTCCAAGTTAGGAATCTTCCCTCTTGAAGTAAACAGAGACTCGAGCAGAAGATGAAAAGGAGAGACTGGACAGAGCACGAAAAGATTCACGGATATAGTGGAAAACTACCTGGTTACTTTGTCAACCCAGCTGCTAGATTGAACCTCTCTTCCACTGCTTGGATAGCAAGAACCTTCTCCATTATAGAACTGCAAGCTGCTCAAAGTTCCTCATCTTTGTAAACTAAACACCAAGCAGATACTCTTGAACAGGAATTAGGGGCTTGATTTAGCCTCAGGTCAAGAATAAGAGAATATGAGGAACTATATTAATAAAAAATTTGATGCAACATACTCAAATGAAACACCGTTCTTCTATTTCTTCTATTTCCTTTCTTCTTTCATTAACTGAAAATGGAGTTGACAACATCGGTATGGCATTGTGTCATACTTTTTACTGTTGTCCTTTAACCTGTGGGCACCTCTTACCCAAAATTGTCAGCTTTCTAAAGAACCATGTCAACTCTGGAAGACCAACATTTGCATGATTCTCAAACTGGCTCCTCCATGTTGTTGGAAGCTTTTTTAAGTTTGCATTCTTAACTAGTTTAATATTTGATTCGTAGGAGTAGCCTCAATTGAGAACCACAGTGCCAAGTGTTCAAAACGAAAAATAAGACAAGATTATATTATGCTAATATTTTAGGTATGTGAGGTAACTGGATAAGAAGTTCAAAGCTTTCCATTTGTATTTTGGCTGAACTAATTTCCTCTGCAAATTTCTTTTCCTCTTTCTCTCTTCCAAGAGCTACAAAAATAGAGGATCAGTGAAAACAATCCAGATTACATGGTAAGTTTTCCTTCTCTCTTCACAGCTTCAGACTACCAGTCGGATAATGTCACTGTTCAGCCTTGATGAAATGAGATTTCAATAGCTTGGGAACTGTGAAACCATTGAAGGAGTCCACTTCAAATAATTCTTTCAGCTTGTCATCACATATGATACTCCTTTTATCAGCAGGATCCTTCAATGATAAAAGGATAAATTAAATAAAATACATGCAGTTGAATATTACTTAAAAAAAGAACACTAAAAGTTTTTGTTCCAATTCTCTCCCATGTGCAAAGAAAAGATAACAGCTTATGCTCATGAAAATTTTCTTTCCTCCTGTAAATTAGGCAGGTGACACAGAAAAAAATCACATTTAGGGAAAATTTCACAGCATATATAAAATCGCTGATCCCTACTATGTCTAGGAAATACATGTCAATTGCCATGTCTATCCACTAAAATGGTCATTTGCAAGTAAATATTGATCCATAGAATGTCATTGATTAGGTAAAGAAAAAATACCTGTAGGTCATTTTGTTTAATATAGTCCCAAATTCTCTTTACGACATCAGACCTTGATAGAGAACTTTCACCAGTGCCAATGAATTTCACTAAAGCATCGGAAAGTGGAAGGGGGGCAAGAAAACCTGAGCTTCCTTTCCGTTTCTTTTCCTTTGGCATCAGCTCATCCGAACCTGAATAAGCAGAGAAAGTATGCTGTTATCAATCGCTAATTATTTTTTTCTTGAAAGACAATTCCCACCTTCTTTCTCTTGTTTTTGCTGCTTTTCCTTTTGCTCCAACTTGGCTGGACCAGCTAAATCAGTAAAGAAATTAAATTAGACACGTGCTGATAATCCAAAAAATTGATCCATTTCATTTATAAGAAGCTGATTATGGATGCAGAAATATTTTCTTCACAGACTGCCTTACTTCAGTTGTGGCTTCTAAACTGATACAATAGAAAGAAGTTCTAGCCAGCTTCACAGTAGATATAGCAAATTGACTGATCCCATTTTGTTTACCTTCATCTAATGGCCATATATGCTTCGATAAAACCTTATTCATTTGGAACATGTTGATACTGTTAACGCTAAAAAGAGTATGCAACATTGCATCACATATTATGTTGCGTCTATTCTCTGGGTCTTGCAACTTCTTCTCACGGATATAAGCCCATAGCTGTTTTACAACCTACACAAACAAAAAAAGAACCAAAATTAAGTTGCGGGACAAATATGTATTATCATTTTCTAAAAGAACCATTAGCAGAAAATAAAATAAAGTCTTTTGTTATTGAGAACTACCTCAGTTCTTGGCAACTCGGCTACTCCAAGAAATTCTTGAAGCTGTGGAGAAAGACTACATAATTTCGTAAATCCACCACCTTTTCTTTTGTTGTCTTCACGGTCCTTGTTTGCTCTACATGAGAACCAAACATTTTTAATTGGTTATTGCAATTTACCACCCTGCCATTTTCAAGTACATCTCTGAATTTTAACACAAGGTTACTAACTGAAATGAAAATCACAAGCAACATGTAAAAATTGATAGATTTAATTTTGTAATATGAACAGTGCCCCATTCAGATGCTTTAGATGTTTGATGCAATTTATAGTTTGCTGAGAAAATTGCAAATGCACATTGATTAACATGTTGATGTTAAATACAAACTGTTACTAGGATAAACAGAAGCAAATACCTTGAAAATGAGGCTAGCAGTTTAATGGTGGACAGCTAAAATGTCAGATTTCAGAATAGATACATTAACTACACAAAGAAGTGGTATTTTCAGGAGGAGAAAGGGAAATGAAGAGAAATTGCTGATTTTCATAAAATGCTCCAAATAATATTACAAACCCCATTGGTGAAATTTCAGCTTCCATGAATATCCACCCTATAAAAATCTCTCATAGATGAAGGTACTACTGAAGCTCAGAAATCAAAGCTGTTCAGCATTTCCATAGTCAAGTTGTTGCAATCAAACAGCATCATATTTTTCCAAGAGCAGCTAGCAGATCATAAATTCAGAATCATATACATAAACATTACATTACCGGTGGTGTAATAAGTGGAAATGGATGCAATAGTATGGCTGCAGTTATGTGTGAAAACAGAAATACATTACAACCTACAGCAGGTTGAGGAAAAGAAGAGAAAATATTTTAAAAGTAAACTGGATACAAGTGCCATCTTACCCTGTCTTTCACAGCTAGATGAAAGTTTGAGCTTTGATAATTATGTTAGGTTATTTTTTTCCCGGTAAATCACATGTACTCATAAGTTTATGTAAGTTAAGAGTTGCATATGTTTGGACACCTCCTACAGGCTACAACATGATGTCAAACATAGCATGCATGTTGTCGATGTAGCCATCCAAAGCCTTCATTTCATTCACTGCAGTAGATTACTATGTTATACTACTTCACCTTTTCTATCATCTACAAAGCTACCCAACAAAGAAGTGGAATTCCACTTGCACTAATATGAATATAACATATCAACTGAGACTTTAAATAAAACTCAAGCCAAGACTATTCCACAGGTAGGGCATAAGTTTGTCGCTCCATCAGTAGCCTAATTATTAGGGTAGAGCGTGTCATTGTAAACATCTCAAACAGTGATGTTTATGAGCTCCTCCAAAATACTTATAGGAGTTAAATCCTGACAAATTCAAAGTCAAAAAATTTCTTTATTAGAAACAAGGGTTGTCTAGTTTATCAGTGTCACAGACAAGGCAAAAAATCGCAGTGTGGTAGTTTATCATTAGTATGTCTACACATAAAGAGAACACTTGTTGCAAATACATCCCTCAGCTAAACAGGTTATCACTTTCCTAAAGCAAAAATGGAACCTTAAACTTTACAAACTCGACAACAACCCAAGAAATAATCTACCTATAGATTAGCGCACTAAATGTTACCTATTCTAAAAATGTTTTTCAAGGGGCCAAGCTGGAATGGTTAATCAATGCATTTGAACAAAATTCACATTTAACACATTCAACCAAAATATCAGCACTATAACAGCTAACACCCAACCTTGAAAACCCAGCAACCCTAGAGAACGAATCTTCTAACAAACTTGGGTATCATCTGAAGTCAAGACAACATATCGAAAATGAAAGAAATTTAGAGAACACTAAAACTCCAACTAAGCAAAACCGGACAAGAAAAAAAAAAAAAAATCCATTTCGAATAAGGAATTAAAACAAGAAAAGAATTCACGAGAGCTCACGGCTTCTTCCTTTTCTTCTTTGCATTCCGCCCAGCCTCTTCCTCCTGCTCCACCACTTCATCCCCCTCATCCTCTTCAGAATCAGTCCCGTTAGCTTCCGTTTCCCCATTCTTCGCTTCCTCCTCCTCCTCTTCCTCCTTCTCGTTCTCCTGCTGACTCTGCAGGAAAAGATCTACCTGCTGCCTGATGAAGGCCTTCTTTTCCGTGAGGTCGACGCCGAAATCCTCCTCCAGCTTCCGCCGCACGATGGCGGTGGTCGTCGTGTTGAGGTCGGAGATCAGGAGGAATTCCCGGAGGCGCTCGATGAGCTCCGAGTCAGACACCATTTTTTTTCCTTTTTCCCGTCTCTCTATTTTTTGTTTGAAAATTTGGATACGAGGAATGAGTCGCGTTTCTGCGGGAGAGGGGAAGTCTCCCTCTCTCTCTCTCGAAAGGATATTGGAGAAGGATGACGGTATTGGCGCATACAATGCGAGGTCAGGGGTAAAATGGTAAATAAACCTTGCGTAACGTTCCCCTTCCTCGTCGTGAGCCGCAATTTGCAGGTTTTCGCTCTCTGATTACGACACATACACGAAGGGGAGTGAAAATACTAGTGGATGAGGTGGGCCCAACTAGGGCTTCGGATCACTAAGATTGAATTTGGGCCTCTAGTCATTGGATGGGCGGCCTTGGGAAGGCCCATTCAGTTTCACGAGGCCTGGATGACGTGAATCCTCCTAGGGTTTCAATTACATTGAGACGATGAATAAGACCCATTTATATATAGAAAGGGGTTACCTAGAGTTGGGATTACCAAAACCTGAACCTGAATCCGATCTTTGACCCCAAAATCCGAGCTAAAAAAAATCCGATTCATCAAACCCGAACCCGACCCAATCACCATCTTTGTAACCTTGTCCTCGCTCCGTCCTTGTAAACCCGACCTAAACCTGATCCGTCCCTACCCCATCCTTGTCAAACCCGATCCATTTCAACCCTGTTTTATATTTTTATCTCATATGTGAGTTGGGTTCGGCTTTAGAAAAACCCGTCCCTGACCCGAAACAAGACAAGTTTTTTTTCCCCACCCCATTCCCAACCCGCGTGGAGAAGTTAAAAACCCGAATCCAGGTTTTTCGGATCGGGTTGGGTCGATTCCTTGTAAAACTCGACTGATAACCACCCCTAATCACTCCCTCGTCATGTTATTGAAAGAGACTATCCCTGTTGCTAGTGTATGTTTTAGCAAATCTAAACACCTCAAAATTGTAATCTCATCCATGATTAAGGTTGGCTCTTCTTCACAAGCCATTGCTTTTTTAAAGTATATCTTCATTAAGGGATAGTTGGGAACCAATCAAGCCCAACTCATTCAAAAACTTTAAAGCATGCCACATGTTTTCTATTTTTAGGGTTTGGATATGCAAGTCTATATGTTGGCATTAGGTCTATTCCCTTCAAGTCATATTTCATTGTCTCATTTACTGCTACATGGAGTTGCAAATCTAAATATCTTATTAATATAACATTTGACTTAAAAATAAAAAAGGTTTGAAATTCCATATCATGTTCTTAAACGCTACATTCAAATTTCGATAACGGTCGAGTTCAAAGATGGGGTCATTGCTTCCTCTCCCTTCTTTTCTACTCTACCACCAAGGGGTGTAAATGGTAATAACAATATTCTTACATAATTAGTAATTAGGTAAATGTGCATAGAATACTAAATTGGTAAATAGGTAAACGGGTAAAACTAATCGGATAAAATAAAATATTTTATTGTTATTATATGCCAGATAAAAATAAAATAATCAAATAAAATTGATACCTCTACTTTTCTTATAACCACTTCCATGCTACACTGTTTTTTATTCACCCATTTAACATAACCACTTAAAATTATTTGGCCATGTATTTTGGAGTTGTGTATCTTCGCCATTGTCATTTTAAAGGATTGTGATAAAGTTTGAAGTTGTTTGTTCATCCATCAAATCATGGATTATTACACCTTGTCCATAATGCTAGATCATTGTCAACACCGTTTTGAGGCTTGAATTTAGAGGAAGACTTACTGATGGTGTCTCAAGGTGAAATCCTTTTCTTATAGTTGTTACAGACATGGCCACCCAATGATCAACTTGGTGCATGATCTTTGTCACAAATGTGGAAGCCTCTAACTCTTTGTTTTCTTCAAAATTGGGACATAGTTGTAGCTAGAGCTAGAAAACACTTCCTCAAGGATCAAACGACTAAATGTGAATGAATGGCTGCTTGAAGGAACCTTTTTCTTTTGTTTTGATGGCTCCATGATAGATTGTATTTTTTACTCTCCTCCTCGATTTAGATATGCAACGACAAGATCTATATACTTCATATTTGATCGACTAAGATTTGAGCTAGTGGCCTTGAGATCTAGCTCTTCCTTTGTTTCTCCCTTGCTAAGGCAGGAGGGAGAGGAGAACACCGCAAACCCCTTCCTTCGTTTCTCCCTTGCTAAGGCAGGAGGGAGGGGAGAACACTGCAGACCCCTTCCTTTGTTTCTCCCTCATTCAAGGAGGGAGCAAATGGGCTAATCTAGTGATCTTTGTAATATTTAAAAGGGTATCTTAGAAATTTTAAATTTTATGTTAATATCTTTTAATCCCTTACATTTAAATCACAATGTTGTATTTGAAATTATGGAATCTAACTGGCCATGTTTGAGAATAGATTTTAAGAATCAGTATTTAGAAATTACCTTATATAACAAAAAAATGTCTAATGCAACACTAACATGAAATACATACTTTGAAATCTACTACAATAACCATAATCGATATGAGTTATATGAACATTCTTTGGACTAAATCACTATAACAAAGACAAAGCGCCTGTTTGGAACCCATAGAAAAGAAAAGAAAAGAAAATACAAGGGTAAAGAAAATTATTTTCTTTTATTTGGTAGCATAGAATCATTGAGAGAAAAGAAAATAAGAGAGTAATAAATTTTCTCTCACAAAATGATGGAATTTGGGGAAAAAAGAAAAGTAATAGAAACTTAAGAGAAAATCTTAATCATCAAAATTTAAAATATTACTAATTTTTTTTCTTTTTTGTAGCTTAATTAGATAAACTATATTTTTCTTCCATTTTATCTCTTTTTTTATTTCTTTTTTTCCTCTTCCTTTTCTTTTCTCTCAATTTTTCTGTGTTCCAAACAGAGCCAAAGTGGAAGCACCGAATTCTTCTCATTAAAAATAAGAAAAAAACTTCGACACCCATCTTTGGCATCTCCAAAAAACTTATATGACATAGGTACTTGGTGATTCCCTCCTCCCCATATGCATGTGGTTCCTCAATTCCACTCCGACTTTCATAAACAACAAAACGAACTCCGAGAAGAAGAGAAAACAAGCTTTAATATATTTCCTCCCATGCAATAAGAAGACACTTGTTTCCCTCTCCAATCACCACCTCCCTCTTTTCTTTCCCTTCTTCTCATTAATCAAACCTCAGTTAGTCATGACTTCAATCCCAAAACCCTTCACATCTTGACAAGTCAAATTTTCATGCAAAACCCTCCATTTCTAATATGACAAGAAGAGACCTACCAACATGGGACATTTCTTTTCATTATCCAAAGCTTAGGGCGGTTTGACCCTTAATCAAGACCAAACTAACTTTTGAAACTTGTGCAATAAACAATCACAAACTCGTTGACATTGCTGGCTTTGCCTCCCATTAGCTAACAAGCAATGAAACTAGCACCTTACAATATGTTCATTATAGGCATTGTCACACTTCGCTGAGATTCCTTGCTTATAGAAGAAGGGAATTGGAGAGATTTTTTCTCATTGTTTCTCTATTGTGTAAGCAAACCCAACGGGGAAGGAAACATTTTAAACTGTGGAGTTGAATGTCTCATTTGGAACTACCATTTTCTCAAAATAATAATCTCATCATATAATCAATAGGTATTTACGTCGAGAAACTTAGAACTTTTTTTATAGTTGTAAGATCATATAATGAACAAAATATTATATTACGTGCAAGAAAAATACAAATCAAAGCATCATTAGTAGAAATATCTAAGCAGACAAGCAATATCGATGTTACAAATTCTTACTAGTGAATGAGTCAACTCTAGGGATGTATATATGGTAAGAGGGAAAAGGAAGAAAAAAAAAACATAAGGGTATCAAAATTTTCTTTTATCACTATTCAAGTATTCAACAAACTTAAGTGTGCTAAAAACCCTTAATCCCATTTGATTTATTGAGCAAATTCAACTATCACCCGACTCGATAACAACTTATGAATCCAATAATCGAAAGAATATTACCAAAAAAAATAAAAATAATTAGAAAATAAATAAATAACACTAGAAAGAACACTATTTCAACCATATGAGCCAAATTGAATCAATTAAATGAGAAGATATTAAAAAAATAATTAATAATAAATTAAAAAATAATTTTACTAACTGAATTGACTGAACCATACCTAATCACCTTACTGGGTCAACAAATTAATCAAAATTAAAATATTAACCAAAATACAAATATTGACCCAATCAAAGACATTTATGAATTCACAAAAAAAAAAAAAATTGAATTAAGGGATGATAAATCAAGGTTAAGAGCTAAAAAAAGGATGAGATTGGAATAAGGGGATGCATTAAAAAAAAATAAAAAAAATTGAAACAAGGGAGTGGGAATTGGAATCTTTCCATATTGGGTGATCCCATCGAGAAAAGCAAGAGAGTAAAGAGAATGAGACCCAAAAAGAGGAAAAAATTCCCGAGACAATCTCAAGTTCCAGAATCCATCAAATCGTCCTTTTTAACGATTTTCTACCGTCTTTTCATTAAACAGCCCTTTAAATTTATCTTATTTCCCCAAATTACCCTTGGTGGGTCCACCCGTAGGGGTAAAGATGTAAAATGTTAAGTCGGCGAGTGGGTAACGACGTAGCCATTATCGGCCTGAGGTTTCGTTGAACTGAACGCAAGGGTAGAAGTGTCATTGCGAGGTTTTGTGTTTCGAACATGGCGTGTTGATGGTTCGAGTGGACGGCTTGTCCGGTCATGCCCTCTCCGTGTCGACTCGCCCGGGACTTGACTCAATTTTCCCAGCTTAATTGAAAAAAAATACCTCTTGTTATGAATTATGGAATGAATAAATATTGTTCCCATCAATTTGATAAATAAAAATATAATTTTTTAAATATTTATTAGTTAACCATTAATTATTATAAAATTGTGCTTATATTTTTAATTATTTTGATTTTTAAAATCCCCCGACTTTCTAGTAAAGTTGTAAGATCTTTGCATGAAATTTTGATTGAATTTTTTTAAAAAATCATTAATGGGAAATTACTCTTAAATATAGAATATTAGAAAAAAGGTGACTGGGTATTTGTTATCGATCGAATGAGGTGTTTCACTATGTTGCGATATACATCGTCTATGTTGCGTTTTCTATGATAGCTAAATATAGAAAATTATATTATATTTTTATTATCAAGCATTGGAAATTTATAATACAATTTATATCACAAAATTCCTAATATCTGTTTTTTTTTAAATTTAATTGCTTGCCAAAGGGTTTTCTACTCCAAAAATTTCCCGCGTAAATTAGGTTATAAGTTCAGTTGCTGGTGACGAGAGGGGTAGTTTAGTCAGAGTAGGGAAAAACAAAACAGTCGACCGGAGAAAGAGGGAGAGTTTAGTCATTTTGGAAGAAACTTCGTGGCATTTTTGTAACTCTTTTGTTTTTTTAACGTTTCTCTCGGATTTTAATCCGTTGTCTAGCGATGATCGGAAAATAAAAATATCTCCTCTTTCTCTGTCTCTGTCGTCTGTCCTCTGTCCTCTCTCTATCTCTCTGGTTTTTGATCGAAGAACTAAAAGCACTTCACGAGCTTCTCTCGCCTTGCGATTTCAGACCCAGAAAAGAGAACGGGTGAGGTGGGCTAATTCACGGGCTTTGCCTCGCTCAACATCTCTTTCCTCAACCGACAAGCACTTTCTCGATCTATCCATTTGATCCTGCGGCGCGTCTCCTGCCACGTCTACCTCCTCCGATCAGTCTCTGGCACGGCTTCTGCAGCTGTATAATGAAACTAGAGCTGCTTCTCTTCGGTTGAGAAAGGGTGACGGAACTGGTTGTCGGGGATGGATCGAGCGGCGGTGACTGTGGGGCCGGGCATGGACATGCCGATAATGCACGACAGTGATCGCTATGAACTTGTTAAAGACATCGGTTCTGGGAATTTTGGGGTTGCCAGGCTTATGAGGGATAAACAGACGAAAGAACTGGTTGCTGTTAAATACATCGAGAGAGGCGAAAAGGTGAGTGCACATGATGTTACTCTGTTGTCCGTTTTTTTTTTTTTTTTTTTTTTGTTATTCTGGGTCGTGGTTAATTCATTTCTATTTGATTTGGAAAGTTGATTCTTCTTTTGGGGGCAAATTTGTCTAGCTTGGAATGATGCGAGCTGTTTTTGTGGTTGAAAATGTTTTTCGCTTGGTTCTCTGCAGCTTGAAATGCTCGTTTTTTATGGAAAATATGAGTCTTCTTGTCTTATATTATTTGGCTGACCTTTAACATGCGGAGGACTTCTCATGATGAAATTGAAATCGTTGGTGTTGTACTTATGGAAAGGCCTTTAGAGCTGTACTAATTGCTGGACTTGATTTTGCCTATAAAAAAATCTTGCATTTATTTTTCCAACGGACAAAAGATAGGTTGACTATGGCTACTACGGTTTATCCATCTATACTCAAAAGGCTCTATTGATTTTTTAAACTGCAAATGTTTTATCTGAATTTGGCAATTCTGAAATGTTGGTTTGCCACTATTTTTTCTGCTTGTCTGTTTTTTTTACAATCTGATGAAACTCTTTTTGGTATTACTGGTAGCTGCGGAAGATTCATTTTTGATTGCTTATCATAGTTAATCTGAATAGAGGGTTAGTCATTCTTCTCCTCCAATATTTTTTTGTCAGTTATCTAGCTAGAATTCAACCAGAAATCTTTGCTAAAATTTTATTGGCAACATAGAGATTCAGAGATGTACAGAATACGGTTGATGTGTTTTCTTCTTTTTGGGATTTTCTCTTGCTGTTTGATTCAGTAAAATCATCTACAAAAGTACAGAAAATGGGTTTATGACAATAGACATAGTAGCGAACTCTAAGCAAGCCTTGGTGGTGTATATAATGAATTTAGTACAGTCAATTTGGATTTGATGGATTAGTGGTGAATGAAGCTGTCAAACTGAAATTTATGTGAGATTGCGATAGGATTTTTTTAACATCATTTTGCTCATTAATGCTACAGATAGATGAAAATGTACAGCGAGAAATTATTAACCACCGGTCACTGAGGCACCCTAACATTGTCAGGTTCAAAGAGGTTTGTTCACTTTCAATGTTTTTCTTTTTTTGCTCACTACCAAAATTGAATGCCACCATCGATAATTATTCTCGGTAAAACATCTTTAGGTTATATTAACCCCAACCCACCTGGCTATTGTGATGGAATATGCATCTGGAGGAGAGCTTTTTGAGCGCATTTGCAATGCTGGTCGATTCAGTGAGGATGAGGTTGTTCATCTGACTTACATTTATGTTAACTCCCTGTGTTATTAGCTGTTTTAATACCTTGCTCTTCCTGCAGGCTCGCTTTTTCTTCCAACAACTTATATCAGGGGTGAGCTATTGTCATTCCATGGTAAATATTGTAAATAATTATTATTTTTTTATGTTTGGTTCCATTCTACTGCATACTTTGTATGATGATTTTATTTTATCTTTTCTATCATATTCTCAATGAAGCAAGTTTGTCACCGGGATCTAAAGCTCGAAAATACCCTTTTGGATGGAAGCACTGCTCCTCGTCTGAAGATATGTGATTTTGGGTACTCCAAGGTATATAATATGTGTTATCTTCTTCTATTCATGTACTGTCGGATTGTTGATGACAATATGTGCATATATTTGACAGTATGAATTTGATCTTCTCTCTTGCTGAGTTTAATTTTAATATAGAAGATCTAGAAGTTGTAATTGTACAACGTCCTTGCTTTTTTTATATTACAAAAATATGATTCTTCACCTGCATTTTCTATTTATATTGTCTAGTTAAGTTCTCTAATGTCTAGTTACTCTTCTTAGTCGTCAGTGCTGCATTCACAACCAAAGTCAACAGTTGGTACTCCTGCTTACATTGCTCCAGAAGTATTGCAGAGGAAGGAATATGATGGAAAGGTAGGATGATATTTTTTTAATAGAACTGTGTTATACAGAATGTTAGTCTTTGTTTATGTTCATTGTAGTCGAATGTTTGTAAAACGAAGATTTTTTACGGCTATCTTAGAAGTTATGCTTGTTATTCCATTCTCCTTTAGTTAATTTGTTTGTGTAACTCTACTAGAAGAGCCTTTGTTATTTGGAGTTTATTAAATTGAGAGGAGAAAGTTGCAAAGTCTAGTTCATCACCTCAAGTTTATCGAACCATGAGGTACTTGTAGTCCTATAACTTTCCTTAGTTATAGTGAATGCAGTTATGAAACTAAACACGTAATGAAAGTGTTTATTTTAGGCACATTTGGTCCTATGAACGATAATGTAGCTATCTGCTGGGAACTTGTCATAGTTTGTTTCACAGTTTATTTTGGGCCTTCTTTTGTTTCTACTTGTTGTTCTTGTTTTTTTTGTGATTCGGTTATGTTAAAAGACACTCACGTGTGATGTAGAACGTTTATCCATCTTACACCCAGCATAATCGGCATCAGAATACTCAAGTACATGAATTTTCCCATTATGAGTATACAAAAGACCTTTTCCAGGTGCATCCTTCAAGTACTTCAAAATCCTTTGAGCAGCTTCTAAATGGACTTTTTGAGGATTTTCCATGAACTGGCTCACAACTCCCACAACAAATGAAATATCCGGCTTGGTAACTGTAGCATAGATCAATTTACCTACTAACCATCGGTATTGAGTTTTATCCTTGAGTGTAGGACCCTGGGTGTCATGTAAATTATGATTAACTTCCATAGGGGTGTCTATAAGTTTAACACCTAATAAACCATACTCCTGTAACATATCCAATATATGTTTTCTCTGAGAAAGTACAATACCTCACTTGCTATGAGCGACTTCAATGCCAAGGAAGTACTTGAGAGAGCCCAAATCCTTTGTCTGAAAATGTGTGGCCAGATATTGTTTAACTTCTGTAATACCATCAAGATCATCACCAGACAACACAATGTCATCTACATAGACAACCAAAACCACCATACTAGTCTTTCTTTTAAGTAGGAACATAGAATGATCACAATGACTCCTATAGAACCCAAATTGTAGTACCACATCACTAAACTTTTCAAACCAGGCCCGTGGACTCTGTTTAAATCCATAAATAGCCTTCTACAGCTTACACACCTTTTCTGTCTCCCCCTGAGCAATATACCCAGGAGGTTGCTCCATATACACTCTTCATGTAGATCACCATATAAAAAGGCATTCTTCACATCGAGTTGAAAGAGAGGCCAACCCTTATTAACAGCCATAGATATTAAGATACGTACCGAAGTAAGTCGGGCCACAAGAGAGAATGTCTCAAAGACATCAACTCCAAAAATCTGCGTATACCCTTTCGCTACTAGCCGAGCTTTGTACCATTCAATAGAGCCATCAACATTATATTTGATAGTATAAACCCAACGACACCCCACAATAGTTGCTCCTGCAGGTGGATCACATAGATTCCATGTTCCCCGAGATACCAAAGCACTCATCTCATCATCCATAGTTTGTTTCCATTCTGGAAAGCACAAGGCTTCCTGCACTGAACGAGGTATATGGGAAGTAGACAATGACATAGCAAAGGACTTGAAGGATGGGGACAAAAAATCAAGTGACACGTATTTGGATATCGGATGAGAAGTACAAGACCGTTTACCTTTTCGTAGACTAATAGGCAGGTCTAAATCAGAGACAACATGATCTGCAGGCAATGAGGAAGCTGGCGGATCATGAGGAGAGAGCTCTGTAGAGGTAACTGCTGGAGGCACTGTAGGAGTACGAGAGCGACGACTGTAAACACGAAGAGGCAATGAAGAACTCGATGATGCTGGTACATCCAAAACTGCAATAGGAACATGACAGTCTGAAGGAGATTCAGGTGATACAAGAAGCTCAGTAGATGATGAAAAATATGGAGTATGTTCAAAAAAGGTCACATTGTCTAACACATGTTTTCCGTCGAACATGATTATAACATTTGTACCCTTTGTGTTGATGAGAATATCCCAAAAAAACACATTTGATAGACCGAGGTGACAACTTATCGACCGAAGTTCCAAGCATATGAACAAAACAGGTACATCCAAAAATACGAGAAACCACACCAAACAATTTATAATTGGGTTTTAAAACCTGAAGTGGAACTTGACCACTCAAAACAGTTGAGGGCATACGATTAACCAAGTAGCACGAAGTTAAAACTACATCCCCCCAAAAAGATTTAGGAACATTCATATGCAATAACAATGTCCTTGTAACCTTAAGGAGATGTCTATTTTTACGTTTAGTCACCCCATTTTGTTGTGGTATATAAGGACAGGATGTTTGATGGGTAATACCATGAGAATCACAAAATACTGAAAACTTATGGTTAAGATATTCCAAACCATTGTCAATACGAAGTACATGAACACATGCACTAAATTGATTTTTTATTTCATTGAAAAATTGAGGAATACATCAAATACTTTAGACTTCTCCCATAGGAGATACACCCAAGTGACTCTACTGAAATCATCAATGAACGATACCAAATACTTAAAACCAAATGGGCTAGGAACCCGACATAGACCCCATACATCAGAGTGGACTAATTCAAACAATTTGGTGCTTTGACTAGAACTAACTGGGTAACTGGAGTGACGATTCTTTCCCAGCTGACAGGATTCGCATTTAAATAAAATATTGGCTGGCAGAGACGGAAAAGACTAACACAACTTAGCTGGCGAGGGATGTTCCAAGCGCAGATTGCACAAGTGTAGTGCTACAACTCGAGAAACGGTTACATCATCCAGCATGTAGAGCCCTCCCTCCTCATGTCTTGAACCAATCGTCCTCTTCGTCTGCAAGTCCTGGAAAACACAAGAAGTAGGATAAAAGGTTACTGAACGGTTTAAGGATTTAGTTATATGGCTCACATACAAGAGATTAACTGGAAACTTTGGTACAAATAAAACAGAATCTAAGGATATTTGTGGAGTAGTGCGAACTATACCCTCCCCCTAAATGGGAGAGGTGGATCCATCAGCTAAAGTAACTCGATGATATGAATGAGATGGACTAATGGACTGAAATAGAGAGGTCATACCTGACATGTGTGTAGATGCTCCTGAATCAATGATCCAAGAGGGGGAATGAGACACATTTACTAGCCATCGTGGCACTCGTTGAGGAAGAAGGAGGAGTCTCAGTAGTCTGAGAAGCAGTCAATTGACGTAGTCGCTGTAATAACTACTGAATTTCCTCATACGATCTAGTGTGTGAGGAGCGGTCCTTATCTGTGACTATAGAATTGGCCCAAGTAGGTTTACCAAATTTGTCCCAACATTTCTCAGAAATATGATTAGTCCTACCACAATAACCACATTTTCGATCCTCTCAATCATTTCGGCCATGACCACGGATTGTGTAAGAGCGACCTCTACCTCTATTATTACCACCATGAAACTGACCGTCGGGCTTACCTGTAGAAAATTGAAGGTTAAGAGCAACTGCTTCTAAGAGGGCTCCACTTGACTCATTCACCTTTAGCTTGAAGAACTCTGTTAAAAGCTTGCTCAAGAGTGGTCACATCCTCATTAACCAACAATCGGGCTCTAACATCATACTCATGCCCCAAGCCATCCAAAAAACGGGCTACTTGAATCTGATTTTCTTTCTTGCGGATGTCTTCAATATTCGTAGTAAAAGGATGGAATGTACTAATCTCTTCTATCACTCCCCTCATCTCGGTGAAATAATTTGTCCCTGATGTACCTCCACACTTTATAGTAAAGAATTTTACATATAACTCATAGATCCTTGACAAATTACTTTCTTGAGACAAAATGGACGCCAATGTAGTCCACATTGCCTTAGTAGAATTGCAACTCAAAATTTGATCACTAAATCTGGATTCCATACTATTGACCAACCAGGTCATTACTAAATTATCTTCTGCCACCCAATCTTCAGTAACAGGTATCGGGGGATCATCATTTATATATTTTGCCATTCTTTTGGCCCTCAAATACATCAAAACTAATCTAGATCAGTTTACATAATTTGATCCATTCAACCGGATCGTAGTTATCTGAATAGACTAAGAGAATTTCACATTTGAGCTCTCAGCAGTCCTTTAGACAACAACCCGTGTGCTGGAATCAGCCATTAAATATCACCAAACACCACAATTCAGTACACTAGTGCGTCAATTAACCAAAGGGAAACACTTTCCCCAAATTTCAATATTTGCGTAGTCAAGGGGGCCCCACACCGAATTCAATTAGGGCAATGCTGCACTCAATTCATTCAATTTAGAACCAATAGTGATCAATTCCAGCAATTGAGACCATAAAGCAATGAAAGAATGACCTAATTGCAAGAAATCAAGATGGTGTAGGCTATATGGATGATGAATCAAGCATTAGGTTGACGACACAGGCAGATTTGAGAAATTTCCTCAAATTGGGATCATTAAACACTTTTAAATCCTAACATTCAATCAAATAGAAGCAGTAATCATTAGCCAATAGGGGAAAAATGGAAATTTTACCCTACCAGTCCAGAAATGTGGGGAAAGCCTTCAAGGAGATTGCTAAAAATGGAAAGAAGATCCACAAAATCCAAAGAAACTTGCCCAAGACTTGCGTTACTGCTCTGATACAATGAAAAATAGGTGATTTGGGGAGAAAATAGAAGAGAAAATGGATTTCTGGAAGAGAATGTGAGCCAGAAAGGCCCTTCCTGTTTCTTTATAATTAGGGTTTAAGTGAAATTTTACAATAGGACAAAAATGCCTCTCAATACTCATAATTACATATCTCCTAAAATGCATGTCTAAATTGAATGAAAATTTAACTAGAGATAAAATAAGACATTCTCTATCTAATAGCCATACTATAAGAGAAAAATTTAATATTGGAAATTTAAGAAATGACCTAAATACCCCTGAACTTGTATTTTAATAGCCTGGATGCAGGCATGGAACAGAAATAGATATGCTGTAACCAGGTCTCTGGTTTTACAAAAAGATCATTTGTCATTTCAAAACATACAATTCTGCCTCTCTTTGTCAAAGTTTTCATGAAATAGAATCATATATTTGTGCCTCTTTTTGTTCTCCTGAACAAAGACACAAATGGAAGCTAGTTCCAAATGTTTCACTTCTCCCTCTTTCCTGCTGTTGTTATCTATCAGTCTGCCTTCGATCAAAAGATTCTTGAGTTCAGAGTATGCTCGGTCCACACTCCCCAGTTTCTTGTTTTTCTTCTTCTTTTTTTTTTTTTTTTTTTGAGAGCAATGTGTTAATGCTACCGTCTCGGCACATGATCTTCTTCTCTCCCCATTCTACCTTATCTGCTTCTGCTTTTCCCTTTTGTTTTCTTCCTTCTTTTGTCACTAACTCCTACTTGGCTGTTCTATATACACTTCTATCATGCCTTTAAGTTCCTCACTTGTGACTGCCCATTAAAAAGCCTTGTTAGACTTAGAAGTTTCACAAAATAAGGTTTATCCCATGCTCCTTAACCAGCTTCCTGTCTTTTTGCTCGAGAGTTAAGCTGCCTATCATGTCATATTCCTAATATGAGTACAAATAGCAAACCTTGCTGTCACCACTTCTGATGTATTGGAAGGACAGAATAAGAAGCATTTTGTTTGCAAAAAATGCTAGAAGTGGTCCCTTCAAAACTATATGATTATATCCAGACTCTTAAATGAATCTTCAGTGTGGTTAACCGGAGAATCAGTTATTCAATATTGAGTCATCTCGAGAGAATCAGTTGTTCTGTCGTAGTCGTTCTGTCAGTTTCCAACTTCAGGTTTCATTTAAATTGTGGGTTTCTGCTTGGACTGAGATGCCTTATAGCCTGGTTATAGAGAAACCCTTTTCGAGTGATGTGAGCTAAGCTATTCGTGTTTTAAAAAAAAGGATAGCTGCTGCTATTGCAATTCCATAAAGTAGCTGGGTTTAACTGAGAAGTTTTACTTATTGTGATTCAAGTGCATCATAATGAGAATACCTAAACTCATCAAATTCAGAGTCAGATAAGAAAAGCAGCTTCGTTTTTCAGGCAGCTTACTGCTTAATGTCGTGGTCATTTGGAGGAATCCCCATCCTGCGCAATTTTACGTTTGTATTACGGCTAGATAGTTTGTTACCTCAGCACTAAACTGAAGTAGAATGAAAACAAAGAGAGGACATTGTTGAGGACTTGTTTTTATCAGTCACACAGGCCTTAAACAGCTTGCTTTAAAAGGGCAAGGTTTCCATGGAAGTTGCCAATCTTTGCACCTGGAACTCATTAATAATCAACAAAGAAACGGAAAATCCTAGTTACAAGTTAGGGATAGTAGTTAACAAGAGGCATATGCAAGAACCCATGTCCTCCAGCTGGTATTCATTCTCATTGATAAAAATTTCAAGTAGAGCCTTCTTCAAAGATTGGAAGCGCAGGCTGTAAAATGGAGTCACCACAGAGAAAACATATCATCTGAAAGTTGGAGTAGTTTTATGCCATTTGAACTGTGATACTTGAAAAAAAAAAATTGTTAGTGGTTAAATGAAAGAATCATCAATTCTTAGCTGCACATGTAAACCTCTACCAGATTTGCATTGGCGCTGTTTCTAGAGCTTAGTTTGCACCTGCTGTGCCCTGCATATGGAATGTAAATTCATGACTGGCTTCTTCAAGAGCACTGCATTGCTAATAGTTGTTTTAGATTCATGTATAATAGACTCTGGGATATTAACAGTTTGAGATACATGAATTGAAATTATTTTCTGATTGTTTTTTAATTACATTTTCAGTATTATTCTCCTTACTGGCTCGGCTTTTTCTTTCTTTTGACATGTTTCAGCTTGCAGATGTGTGGTCATGTGGAGTCACCCTATATGTAATGCTGGTGGGTGCATACCCTTTTGAAGACCCTGAGGAGCCCAAGAACTTCATGAAGACGATACACGTAAGTTGTTAATTTTTAGAAATGCATTAATCTGAAAGAAATTGACATCTCTAGGTTCATATTTAATAGTTGTCCTTTCATATCTTGCAGAGGATTTTAAATGTACAGTACTCAATCCCAGACTATGTTCACATATCTCCTGATTGCAAACACCTTATCTCAAGGATCTTTGTAGCCAATCCTGCCATGGTTAGTGATAAATTTTCAAATGGAACTCTTTAATCTCTTCTAGATGATGTGTGTGGAGTTCTTTTCCTGTTTCATGAGATCTGCAGTAATGGTTATTAATTACTGTGTTCCCATGTGCGGTTGTTGGAAAGCATTAGTAAATCTTTTCAAGAACTTTTATCTGCATGTTAGATAAGATGGAGGTAAAAAAAAGTTCATATCGAGTTCTGAACATGTGCTTGTTGGATAACTGAAACCTTGGCTTCCTACCCTTTCTCACACTGACACACACAAACACTGCGCTGAGGATATTATATATTGTGTGATGCCTTGCACAACCTGAGACTTATGTTGTACTGCTGCTTAAATTTCAGAGAATAACCATTCCTGATATAAAAAACCACGAATGGTTTCTGAAGAACCTCCCAGCTGATCTCATGGATGATAACTCAATGAACCAATATGAAGAGCCTGAGCAACCCATGCAGAGCGTTGATCAGATTATGCTGATCATTGCGGAGGCCACCGTTCCTGCCGCTGGAACCCAGCGTGACCCCTTGATGGAAAGCCTTGACCTTGATGATGACATGGAGGATTTAGAGAGTGACCCTGAACTGGATGTGGACAGTAGTGGGGAGATAGTCTATGCAATGTGATAGGACATGATTCAGAAAGTCGAAAGTCCTACAGACTCTAGTGTGCCTCAAAGCCATATCCTAGGGTGCTTGAAAGGAGCAGGGAGGCAACAAGGATAGTGTAAAGGGCAGATAGGGAGTGAGTGAGCCCCTTCAGTTCTCTACTTCTGGTCAGTCTCCAGCTGGTCAAGAGTGTGACTTCTTTTGTTGAAATGTAGCTCTTGCCCCATGTCTTTCTTTGTAATGTTTGGAAGCTTTATGTTTATCAAAGGGGATTTCAAATATTTACAACCTACTTGGTCTGTGCTTGCTAGGTGTTGAAAATCCCCTGAAAACCTTTGTTGTTCCTTCTTGATGTTCTGTCGTTTTCAGATGTTGTGCTCTAGTTTTTCATTTTTTCCTTTCTTTTATTATGCTACTGGTTCTTTTCTCTTTTGCTATACTTTCTTACTTTTCAGTGACTTGTATGTGTTCTTCCACTTTCACCGTAGATGTTCTTTTGTTGGTTCCCTTCTTCATGGTTTCTGCTGCATGTGTTCTCTCTTTTAATTTGTTACCTCTGGAGAATCTGTTTTTCCATGCTAATCAGTTTCTCTAACAACTGGTGCCTGTACTGGTAATTGGATAATTAGATCAACTTAATATAAGGATGTGGCACTTGTTTATATGAGTGTAACCAATTATGCTTATATTTCAGGAATTCCTGTTAAACTATCTTTGTCTCATTCACTTTATTATATTTATAAGAATTTTATTATTTTATTATTAAAAATTAATAAATTTAAAAAATCTGAAATGAATTGATCTTGTGGGGGAGTTTCTAATCGAGGTCTCTACATCAAGTCTCCTTAGATTCGGAAGATTTGGATTTATCCAGTTGTATAATGCATTCAAACTAAAAAAACAAGGGTTCACACTTAAGCTTGTAGGATGATGATAGAACACCCTTTTTCAGTAAAAAACGTGTGAGATTAAGAAAAAAAATTTAAAACTGCGGCAAACCATCAAATCAGTCTAGTCTGGCTGGTTGGAGTTTTGTCGCGTGGAGTCCGCAGCAAGAAATTTAAGCAGAGCTGGAGGAACCGAAGGATTTTATCCGGCTGCTGTCTGAAAAGGCGGACGAACGCTTCTTTGCGGAGAGAAAGCATCATCAGCAAGGAGAGACATGTCCTTTTGCGTCTCCGATTTCAACGGATCGTATTCGTGTGATGTAAACGTTTGCGCGTGGAGAAAGCGTAGTCGGATCTCATTTGTTGTTCTTGGCTCCTCTGCGCGTTGCTTGGCTCATTTGATTTTCTCCATCTTCTTCTTTCTCCTCAGCGGAAGGTTTATCTTCTCACACGGTTCCGCTTTCGCTGAGCTTCTGGGTTGTCGTCAGTCCATCGTTTTCATTTTACCGCGTTTACGTAAACAAATTAAAATTCTGACGTCATCCTACGGGTAAGGGGTGCGACCCCCGTTTATGCTTGCTGACGCATACGGTATCGGTATCGTGATCGAGTTCAATAAGACTCAGTTATGTTATAATATATATATTTTTATAATATTAAAATGTTAAATTAATTAATTTAAAATTAATATATAAATTAAAAATAGAAAATTAAGTTTATACTAATAGAAAAAGTAATAAAAAATAAAATTATTACATTATAATAGTGTATAAAAAGAGTTTTTCTAAAGAATATTTAGTTTAGAATAATTTAATTATATACTTTATTAATATTTGGAGTTTCCTTCCTAGTGAACACAACCATTGATTTGGTTTGGTTGAGTGTAGGTAGTGAATTGGAACTCAGAAACAATGAGTCTTGGACTCTGAGTTTTTTTTCTTTTTCTTCATACATGTGCAAAATTGACACCATGTGACTCGCTTACATGCAAAGTCGGGAGCAGAGACGGTTGTGCTTTTCGTGCCTAGACAACCACTAGTGTACATCGGAAGATCATTTCGAAAGGTTCGTTGGAGGCACACAAAAGCTCAGCTTGTACGAGTTTTTGCTGGAGCCTTTTTATTTATATTTTTTTGATTATTAATGTCTTGCCATTGCACTAGGCAAGCTAGTGTAAGTGATAGAGGATGAACAATTGATGGTGATAAAAGCTCAAACGGGTTGTTGAAGAACAACGAGTTGCGGGCACAATGATAGTGTCAGTGGCTGTTGCATAGAGAGTGTTAAAGGCAAAGAGGAAGAGGAAGAAATTTTGAAAAAAATAATCTAGAAGAAAACAAATACAGAGGATTTAACGATCTGCTCAAACTATATAAGAGACTGAACTGAACCACGTTTTTGTATTGATTTAGAGAGTATTTATATATAATTTTACAATAAGAACCACCCAAACAAAAGGGTGATTAAGAGGAGTCAGAGGGGTCCTATTCTTATAGGCGACTGACATAGTCAAGGTATTTAGTTCTTTACATATTTTTATAATATTTTATTATTTTTAATTATATTATCAGTTTTAAACACTTAATATATCCATGTATTTGCTCAAAATAGTCAATTGATCAAATAAATAAACAAGTCACAAAAACATCTTTCATTGCATATGAAGTGAATAGAGGAATAAGCATCATGAATTAGAACAAGAATGGTTTAATCTCTTCCTAGTTCTTCTAAGTATTTTTACCCATTACAACCCTAATATGAGTACACACATGGGTGACTATTAAACGAAAAATGTAACTATCATTGGACATTATTATGTAGCTTAAAGTAAATTTGATTAGGGTACCCAATGCTACTAATGAACCAATTAACAAATAAATATTCAACTAATCGGAGTACCTCTACTCTTTTTTCTCTTGGCACTTGTTTGGCAAGCTGTTGTAAGTTTTCGATGAGATCTTTAATACTAGCGAAAGATTCACGATTTCTTTGGAAAAAAATTCTAAACAAAATTTATAAGAACAATTAATAAGATCAGAAAAGTCGTAAAGACGAATTTGCCACACCGTTTTTGGATTTTGGGGATATAGTATTTTGATTTGGTTGAAGGATTAGGTCTAATTGAACCCGATTTAATTGAAGCTTTGATATTAATATAGGTTCATAAAGTAAAAATTATTATTTATTTTTAAAAGAAAATTTGAATTTTAAGTAAAGAAGAACTCAATAAATCAATATTAAAAGACTAAAATACCCTCCGCCTTATTCTTTTTTCCCTTGTTATCTGTACTAACTACCTTATTTTATCTATTTCCTAAAGTACCCTTTATCCGGCTACTCTCACTTGCCTTTTTTATAAACGAAGACTAGAAGCAGAAAGTCATGCCACCTTGCTTCAACAACTTCTCTTTCTCGGAAGCCTGAGGTAACTCCATGGTCACCGATCTCTTCTTCGCCAAAGAAGTCAGTTATGAGCTCCTCAAAGAGCTGGGTACGCTCTGCCGCAAAGCCTGCTTCTTCAATCGCCAATCCGCGGGCCAGCTGAAGATGTCCCTGGAGCAGTTGCTTCCCATCATTCAGGAGATTCAGGATGCCGGAGTGGAGCTCCCACAGACCCGTCTCTCCCAGCTCCGCCAGCTCTCAGATAAGCTCCGACACGGGGTCCAGCTCGTCCAGAAGGCCTCCGACTCCAGCCGTTGGAACGTCTACTCTAATCTCCAGCTCTCCAAGAAGATGGAGAAGCTGGAGAAGAGCGTCTCCAAGTTCTTGAACGGGCCGATGCAGGCTCATATACTCGCCGACGTCCACCACATCAGGGTGGAGTGCGCTGAGAGGTTTGATAGGTTGGAGAATTTTGCCAAGAGATTCGAGCAGAGGCTTGGGAATGTCAAAGTGGGTCAGGATCGAGTTGGGTATTTGGAGGAGCTGATGAAGAGGGCGGAGGAGGAAAGAGAAGGGTTTGACTCTGGGTGTACTTTGGGAAATGGGATCAAAGTCGGAAAGGAGAAGGTGAAGGAGATATTGACCTGCAAGGAAGATTTAAGTGTCGTGGGCATTTGGGGGATTGGAGGAAGCGGCAAAACGACTTTGGCTAAGGAAATTTGCAGAGATAAACAGATAAAGAGTATGTCACTTTCTTTTCTTTCTTCTCTCTACCCATTTATTTTTCTTACGATATGTTGCACGCTCCATTTTTTGGCGTCTTTTGTTTTTAATTTTGATATTCTTCGTACAGTTTAAAGGTTTTGGACGTGCAGGTTTTAATGGGTCGAAAATATTTTGATTTACTATCAGTAGTATCCGTCACTCTGAAAAATCCTGAACTCCTCATTGCACATTCAACAGGTTTCTTCAACAGAATCATCTTTGAAACTGTCTCCCAGTCACCAAACGTAGAACACCTCAAGCAGAATATCCTGGAACAACTTCTGGGTACTAGTTCAACAAATCCCTATGAATCAATTCCTCAATGGAGAATTCGTTTTGAGCAGATGACGAGGGGACCCACTTTGGTTGTTCTGGATGATGTCTGGTCCATTTCCCAGCTCGAACAGCTAATTTTCAACTTACCTGGGTGCAAAATACTTGTGGTATCTAGATTTCAGTTTCCCGAAATAATCAAAAGCAGTTATGAAGTGGAGTTGCTCAAAGAAGAGGAAGCTCTGTCTCTGTTCTGCCAGTCTGCTTTTCACCAAGACTCGATTCCAGTCGCCGCTAATAAAAAACTGGTGAAGCAGGTGAGTTTAATAAACGCACACATAGCTTCACATCTGCTATTTTTTTGTTTTTAATCCTATTGAGACTCTAGACATTCCTGTATTTTTCAGGTTGTTGAAGAGTGTAAAGGACTGCCATTAGCTTTAAAAGTAATTGGAGCATCCCTTCGGGGTCAGCCTCCATTAATCTGGGAAAGTGCCAAGAACAAGTTATCAAAAGGGGAACCCATTTCAGAGTTTCATGAGGTCAAATTACTGGAAAGGATGGCCGTTAGTGTCGACCGTTTGTCGAGCCGAGTTCGGGAGTGTTTTCTTGATTTGGGATCTTTCCTGGAAGACAGAAAGATCCCACTGGATGTGCTCATCAACATATGGTTGGAAACCCACGATCTTGATGAAGTAGATGCTTTCTCTGTTCTTTTCGAGCTTTCTGACAAAAATCTTCTCACTTTGTTTAAAGATAGCAGGTAAGCAGTCGAGTTTTTCTTGGGTTTGCTGGTTTGATTATATTTGCTAGAACAAAAGAAACATAAATTCACTGCAATTTCTTCCGACTGCTGAAACAGGGTTGGAGATATTTATTGTAGTTACAATGAGATTTCAGTTACTCAGCATGATATATTGAGGGACTTAGCTCTGCACATAAACAACCGTGGAAGCTTATCCCAGCGAAAGAGATTGATCATGCCGAAGAGAGAAAGCGGCCTGCCTAAAGATTGGCTCAGGAATAAAGATCAACCATTCACTGCCCAGATTGTTTCTATTCATACAGGTAGCTTTTCCATTCATGTCTTTAATACAATTTTTCTCGATCCACATGAAGTCACTGACATTCAATTAAAATTTGCTTCTTAATAGGTGAAATGAAGGAATCGGACTGGTTTGACATGTACTTTCCTAATGCAGAAGTTCTCATGCTGAACTTTGCTTCCAATGCCTATTTCCTGCCTCCTTTCACAAAGAAAATGCCAAATCTTAAATGTCTGGTTTTACTAAACTATGGAAACTCTACTGCTGTCCTTCACAATCTATCAGTATTCTCCTCCCTCACTGACTTGAAGAGCCTTTGGTTAGAAAGAATAACAGTCCCTCCACTCAGCAGAAAAACGGTCCCTCTGTCCAATTTGCAGAAAGTCTCTCTGGTCCTTTGCAACCTCAATGAAAGCTTGAATGGGTCACTGGGGGAGCTCCCAGTCATCTTTCCTAGGCTCTCTGAATTCACAGTGGATCATTCCCTTGATCTCAAAGAGCTTCCATCAAGCATTTGTGAAGTCCAGACTCTTGAGAGCTTAAACCTCACCAACTGCCATGATCTTGTTGGGTTACCAGTCCAGTTAGGTAAGTTAAGTTCTCTTCAGATTCTCAGACTGTATGCATGCCCTTCATTGACTAAGCTTCCACAGACCATTTGTGGACTGAAGAGACTGAAATACTTAGATGTCTCTCGATGTGTTAACTTGAGGAGTCTCCCCGAAGGAATAGGTCAGTTGGATAACTTAGAGAAGATAGACATGAGAGAATGTTCACTAATCATGGATCTACCACTGTCTGCATTATCATTAAAATCCTTGGGACATGTCATATGTGATGAAGAGGTTGCAATTTTCTGGAAAGAAGCTGAGAAGATGATACCCGAGCTCCGCATTGAGGTGGCAGAAGAGCGATTTACACTTGACTGGCTGGTGGAGTGATGGGTTCTCCCTAAGAATTGAAACTGATTATTTATGTTGTTGTAAGTCACAAATCTGAAGCCCTGTTTGCTAACCGAATACAGAGAACAGAAGGACAGGGCCAAATGGAGCCTCTTTGGAACATCTGAACATACTCTATGTAGGAAACAAATGTAAGTCTCCTTAATAGTTCTGCTGGTTGAGTAGCCATAGCTAGGCAATCAGGTGTCTTCATGTTGTATGTACATAGGAGCTTGCTATTTGGGAGAGAAGAGTAGCTGGTGTAATTTCTGTTTCAACTTGCATTTGAAGAAATTGTTTCATTCCAAACTAGGGGTTTTGTATACACTCCTGCTGTGGAATCTTGATTATCTTTCCCAGTGTATCATGTATTGTTTCTCTGTTAGTTAATATCACTCAATTCACCAGGAAGCTAGTGTGCTACTAGCTTTTCCAGTTCTTGGTGTTCCTTCACTGCATGATCAGGGTTCACAGTGATCCTCTTAAAGGTATTACTTCAAGGAAACATTTGAGAATCTGTCCTTCCACATTATCAAATTTTACTTCATGCTAGAAACAAAGAACCAAATCAGGTATAGAGCAAAAGGAACATAGAAAGCCAACTGTAGTTCATGATGATAAATTCTCTAAAATACATATATTCGTGTGAATCCTGATCACGAAATGATTTTTTTCACTGGAATTACATGTATTTGCTAGAACCTCACAGATAACCAGCTATGTGGGTTATCCTGTGCAGATTGCGGACCAGCCAGTGTCAATTTCATCACCCATCAGAATTTGTCATAGTAAATGGGTCGTTGGAAGTATTCATTGGTTTCTTACGGAGGCCAAAGTTTTCTCTGCATCAGAGCCCTTTCTGAAAAGGAAATCAGAGACCATCGCTTCCCTCTGTAGACTTATTGACTAGTGATAAAAGATGTGAGAGAGGTGGCGAAAGTGCCTACTCCTGCTCACTTCCAGCCGACCCATCTTACCCTGTTTTCCACCTCTGATTGAAACTTTCACGTGGCAGTTTGGAGCAAAGCGTGGACTCCAAACTCTCAAGGACGGTTGACGCTATCCTCCACCTTCCTGATGTTCATAGTCTTCGTCAACAACCACCAGAGATGAATCCCATCAATCATAACTGCTGACTTTTTCGTGCCAATTATGCTGATGAATAACTTGGCGTTGTAGAGAGCCCTACGAAATCCGAATGCTTGCCTAAAATTTCAATAAGAATCTTCACTGTTCTGATCCTTTTAGGTGAAGGGTTCAATAGAACATATTATAAAGTCCATGCCGTCGTCTGCTAAATGCCTGTGACTTTCTACAAGCATCTGTCTTGCTCTTCATCTTCCATCTCTATCCTTCGTTCTGGGCCAGAAAACCAGACATTTCGAACCTTATGCGTCGATACTCAGAACATGGGTACGACTCGGGTCACTATTTGAAGAAGAATTATCGTTCTCAGAGAAGAAAAAATGGAAGCATCTGTTGTCACTTTCACAAACAAAGCAGAAGAAAAAGGAAGAGAAACACAATAAGGCTTCTCAATTATTTCTCTCCACTCGATCTCGAGTTCAATGAATCAGAGCATTGACCGCTGGTCGTCCCAAATACCAATTAGGAATACGCACCGAATCCAGTAAATAGATATATTATTTAAGTAAAGTAGAGTACAATCATAATCCTACCTATTGTTCTTGGGCTCGAAAATGCTCCATTCCTTACTACTCTATGACCCTATTAGTACGTTTTTTTAAGAAAAAGCTAGAAAAATATTTTCAGGTAGAAATGCATCCCTGGTTTTTCCAAGAAATGCATATCTAATTTTTCAGATAAGGATTTCCAGCCACGAGATGCTGGAAAACTACTACCTAGAAAAACATCAGACCAACCTCGGTTAACCTAATTTTTGTCTTCCTCCATCTCCTCTCCCTTCACTCACTCTCTTCTGTCTCCTCTCCACCGGTTTCCACCCTTTAATGTGATCTTCATCAACCATTCTGCTTCATTCACACAATTAATATTTTTTTTTTACCAAAAAGATACTCCAACTTAAAGAGATCATGGCAAAGAAATTGAGAGAACCGAAGAGAGTCTTTCGGTTTTGTCTCTGTCCGACAAAAGAGTCTTCGGGGTTGCTCCTCGTTCGTCTCCCTTTCTCCCTCTTAGAGAGAAATTACATCCCTAAGAATTTGTGAAGAGAGAGAGAAATGGGAGCTAGACATTCCGTCCCTTACCTCTTCACTCCCTTGGTTTCCCCCTCTCTCCCTGTTTGGCTTGCTGCTTCATTCTTGATTCATGAATCCTGTATGGATCCAACCCATGATACCGACAAAGTTTCTGAAAATTAGCTTTATTTTCCGAAACGAAGGATCGAAGAAGGATCCTGATTTTCTGTTCTTGATTCATGAATCCTGTATGGATCCAACCCATGATACCGACAAAGTTTCTGAAAATTAGCTTTATTTTCCGAAACGAAGGATCGAAGAAGGATCCTGATTTTCTGTTCGATACACATGTATAGAGATTTAAAATAGAAATTATAATAATACCCTTAAAAATATATATTTACAATTTCGTCCACCATAACATCCCCCAAATTGATGCTTAGGAAATCAACCTAACAACAATTTGCCAACCAAAAATTGATGCCGCTGCCGATCATTGATTTAGTGAAGACATCGGCCACTTAGAAATCCGAAGAAATGTAAGGAAGAGAAATTACTCGATTATCCAAGCTATCGCGGTTAGAATGACAATCGACCTCAATATGCTTGGTGTGTTCATGGAAAACAGGGTTGGTGGCAATCTGAATAGTACTAGTGTTATCAACATGAAGAGGGATAGGAAGGAACTCAAGCTTCGCAAGAAAACCGCGTAGCCATACAATCTCAGAACAAGCAGTAGGCATGGCACGATACTCAGCTTCAGTAGAAGATTTATAAACATGATCCTGTTTCTTACATCGCCAAAAAAGTAAGGCATCACCTAAAAACATACACCGACCCGTAGTAGAGCGACGGGTATCCAGACACCCAACCCAATCAGCATCACTATAACCAATAAGTTGAAGGGAGGAGCCAGTAGGAAAGAATAACCCACGAGTAGGAGAACCTCGAAGATAACGGATGATACGTCGAACAACAACAATATGGAGATGACGAGGAGAGGACATAAACTGATTGACATGATGAATGACATAGGAGATGTCGGGATGAGAAATGGTCAAGTAAATGAGACTCCCAACCAAGTACCGATAGATAGTAGGGTCATCTAGAAGGTCCCCTTCATCTTTCCTGTACTTGACATTTACCTCCATAGGAGTATCAACAGAAGAAGTGTCCTCCAAACCAGCCAAGGTAATAATATCTTGAAGATACTTATACTGGTTTAAGAAAATATTAGTGGCCCGATGATGGACTTCTAGGCCTAAGAAGTACGTGAGCTAACTAGGATACGTGAGCTAGCCAGGATCTTTCATATGGAAAATGACATGTAAAACCTGTTGTAGCTTGGTAAACAGTCCAGAGTCGGTGCCAGTAATAATGATGTCATCCACATAAACCAGAAGAATGACCGTGCCCGCGGTACACTTATGATAGAATAGAGATTTAAAACAAAAATTACAATAATACCCTTAGAAATATATATTACAATTTCGTCCCTAAATGTTGTTTTAATCTTTATTTTATTTTTTTCTTAAACAACATTATGTTTGCACTATTCAAATGTTTTAACCTCTATCTGTTTCGTTAATTCATGAAAAAAGGTGCTTTGTTCTAATAGCAAAATTTTGAGTCAAGACCTGTCCACAACACCAGTTGATCCTGGAAGCTAATTAGCTAGCTTTTCCAACAATTGCAATCATAATTGTGCTGTATAGTCATGATTTTATCAGTTTTCATCTCCTCTTTTATTATCTTATCGTAGTTATCTATGATTATCCCTGTATATAAATATTCTAAATTTGGTGTGAATTTTTTATGTTCTTAGTTCTCTAAGGTTATCCATGTTTATAAACATTCTAAATTTGGTGTGAATTTTTTATGTCGTCTTTTGTCCTTCAATGAATTGATGTTTTTATTAACAAATATTTCTTCTGTTAAGGGAATTACAGACACTCTGTGAAGATCGCAGACTGAGTTTGATTCAGGAAAACGAAGATCGTCTAATGGAGTAGAAACAAATACAACAACAAAATGAAGAAAAGAAATTACGTTTCTTCTCTATTCCCTGGCACATTTCACAGCACTACTTATGCTCATCTACTCCATCTTCTTCTCCTCATGCACCTTTCCTCCTTTCATACTGGTTATCTTCTCGTTCGCCATGTTGCACCATCTTCTTCCCTTCATTCTCACCCGCTCTTCCCATGATCTTAGTCTGTCCTGATTCTTGGTGTATATGATTGGAACGACAAAACCCATCAGCTCACCTGAGACATCAGCTCTTTTCAGAAGTCTGAACAGAGTTCAGAGAGGGAGAGAGACAGAGTTGATCACCTATGTAGACGATTACGAGGAAATCGAACTGGCGACCAAGCAAGGAGAGCAGATACAACCCAACAACAACTCTAACAAATTCAAACCAGTCTCTCTCCACTGTGATCTCGAACATCCATCTGATTGTTTCTTCAATGCGTGCTTTTAGTTTTGCTGCAGCCTCCAATGCAGATTCCTCGGAAACTTCCAACCCTGACAAGCTTGGCACCTCCCTGTACGCCAAAAAAACCAACAATTGAATGCTACTAATTTCGAAGAAGAACTTGAAACCATGGACTGGGAATCTCCAAAACCCTGTTCAAGAAACTCGAAGTGAAGATCAGATATACGGGTACAAGAATATATACTTGCTGACTAATCTAAGAAGATTGACCCAGAGAAAAGCTGATGAGAAGATAGTCATTAGAACCCAACAAACCACCGGAAGAAACTTGTACTGGTAAATCTCCAGCGCGCCATATATTAGAGTGGAAACAACTAGGATCTCTGCGCTGAGAATCTTCTTCCTCCACAGAAATATGTCTCTCAATGTATCTACAGAAAGAAGAAGGTAAAAGACGCGCGGGTACTAAAGTGTCTCTGTTGTTTCTTCTATTTCTGATCTTGAGAAGCTTACCTCTGGTTGGCAATGGGTATTCTTGCTCTTTAGTCGACATGAATGAATGGAGAAGACAACAGCAGCGGAGTTAACGATTTCAGCTGATGGTGGGAACCAGGAATCTGTCGTTTTTATTTTGACGCTTGCCTTGAATCTTCAAGGATTTGGTGAGTGCTGAGTGGAAATTTGATATTAACACGTAGAAGGGAGGACGAAGAGGGCTGCAGACACGTAGGAGGTCTTCTTGTAGGACGTGTTTGTCCCAGGACTGATGCATGGAAGGCCAGTCTTTTAGACTAACAGGAAAAAGACTAAATTTAATGGAAAAATGAGTCTCATTTGTATCCTGGAAGGGACCGATCTATTGCTAAAATACGATGTATCATCAATTATGTTAAAAATACTTACTACACGGAATCAATCCATTGGTCGATACATCGTTGAACATTTTATGATTCTCAGCTTTAGTTTGATCTTCCATCTTTGTTTAAGCTAAAACAACACAAAAACCAAAAAACAATGAAAGTGAATATGATTTAATTGACGCAGCAGAATCGGCCAGTCTGATATTTTTTCATGTATCTGGCATATAAACTATCCTAGCAGAATTGCAAGATTAAGACCAAAAGCCCAAAAAGAAGAAAAAAAAATGGTGTAAACTGTAAAGAAGCTCGATTAGACAGGTTATTGCTCAATTCCACATCACTACAAATTTCCTGAAACCCAAAATTTAAAATTTACAAGCAAGAAAACCCACTCAAATTTCTAGCACTACCAAGCACAGCGAAATTGTTTTTCCCTTTTTCATTTTACAGAAATCTTGTGGGAAACTGAAATTTTGTGGGAATGTATTCGTGTATCCTGAGAGGAAGACCGTAGAACTCTGCATTTCTGACATCTCCTTTCCTGCTCTGGAAGGGCGCCCACCAAAGCAAACCCCTATCGATGGCAGTGTGGGCAGCATCCAGCGTGTTGTCCAGTAAAGTTCCAACTATCAGAGCCACCGTAGGAGGTGAAGAGAAGATGGCATTCAGTATGTCATCGAACTGCAACAATGGAAAAACCGAGTGAATTGACTGTTTAGTAGTTAATAGTTGCGGTATATAAACTGCTTTCACTTACCCAACCAGCACTTGTTTTGACAGGTCCATGACCAGCATTGGCTCTGAATTCATTGAAATATTGAGGAACAGATATACCCAGAAAGAGAGCGAGGCCCAAGATGTAGAGATTTCGCATGGAGTTGTGGTTCGCGAACTGAATGAATGAGATCCCAACAGCAGCTGAAAATAGTTAAGTAGCAGATGTTCAATCAAAGAGGTTTCAGTCATGAGAGGAGAGAGGAGTATCTTGGTTTTGAGATTTGAACTCACCGACAAGTCCAAACAGGACACAGTATATGGCAGCAAATATTGGGAGTGGTATTGATGCAAAAAACGCCCCAAACTTCCCTGAAATGAAATGAGAAAAACTCTGTTCATACTCGCAGAGTATAGATTATGGGAAATGCAGTAAGTTGCTTTGTAGAAGCTTGAGCAGACCAAAGATGGCGAAGAAGATCATGAAAACAGTTGAGAGCTGCACTGCTCGTCGGCTTCCCACACGGGTTAGTCCAAGTAGCCCCACATTCTCACTGTCAAAGAGCATAGGATTGTTCAGAAGCAACAACGATTTCTGAACAAGTTTTCAAACACAATCATGAAAAGGAAGAATGGGCATAGATGGAAGAAATATTTGCTTACACTGATACAGTAGAACCAACTGCAGCACCAAATATTCCCTCAAGTAGCATGCCTATACCCTGTGTTCACAGAGAAATAGAATTTGAAGATTCATGTTTCTTTTTTTCTTTTAGCTATGGTCATCTCTAAAAATTCAGGCATAGTTTATCTGAATTTATGACTTGAACTACAAACCAGTTTTTGAACTCCCTAGAAGGGAAGTTTTCCCTTATACAAAATCAAAACTACATGATGATATAACTTCTTGATTCAGCTAGAACTTTCTGCATCTAGTTCCTCATCTGAAATTACTGTTATAAAAGGCTGTCTGCCATTGGTCAAATGTACTTGTAAATGTTCAGAAATGACAGACATCTTTCATTGGTCAAATAAGATGCTGGATTTTGCCAGACAATGTTTGATATGGGATGAGAACTGGAGGGAGAGGTAAAAACAAAGTGGAAACTCAGACATCTATTTCGAATGCGTATCCTATTTTTGCGCAGCAGGCTTATGAAAATCAACAAAAAAAAAAAAAATCTCATACAAGAATTACATAAAATTATGGGCAGAGTTTTCAACCTGGAGGCCAATGCTTCGAGTAAGCACATGAGCCGGAGGGGGCGTAGCACCTGAGAGACGTGCAGCGGCATAGTAAGCTCCAGTGGACTACATAAAAAAATTGAGTAAATAAACTCAGTGACTGATGTTTGGCAAAACTTAATATAAGTGACTTTGAATCATTTGTCGAACCTCAGCACTTGCAACAAGCACAGCACCTAACATCCCAAATACATGACTGGCACTGAATATTGGTGCTCCCCATTGAAATGGATATGGAATTTTAATCCTGGGACAAGGAAGCATTGAAAGTATTCAGATGACAATTTACCAAAGGTAGAGAGCACTGCCCATTTGAGTGAATAACTTATCGATAACCATACCATGGTGCTGATGACAGAAGATATGATCTATCTGTTCTGCAGTGTCGCTTAGTCCTTTCAGGAACACTATTATATGCTCCAGAAACAGTGAGCACCACCGCAAAGACCCATATTATCCCAATGCATAAAAGTAGAGCGAACCTCTCCAGTATGGAGTGCCCTCTCTGATGGAAGTTCTTGACATACTGCACAAGAGAAAGAAATGAGTAAATGTTTCATATCTAAGGAAAGAATAAGAAAAAAAATAAGAAATTGAAGAACCCTTTACTTGTTGGCTGATCACCAATATAATTAGCATCGGAAGCCCAATCTCTACGCACTTGCCAAGCTGAAAGTTACACAACATAAGGAATTTCAAAAAGTTTACCACAAATGTTCATGTTGCAGAGCTCAAATGATGATGATAAAACTCGTGTTTTTAATTCTTTACTAAATTTCTTGCATGGATGTGTGAGAAACACAAGTACCTGAGGGAAGCCCCTCTGAAACAGTCCGAGTCCCACCACACAGACAACAGGTACTATCGACACAGGACTGAAAAACCTGGACGAAAGAATATCATGTATTACAGTTACCTCATACAGTAGTAACCTTGTAGAGATCATTAAAAGGCACTAGAACTCATTTGTAAGATTGAAATTCACTGACCTCGAATACTTTCCCCAAGCTTTACTATACCCGATTATAATGTTCAGAAATGAAGAAACAATCAGAGCTCCTTGAATAGCTCGGATAGTGTGGGTAAATCTCTGCTATTACCCTCAGAATAGTCAGTAACAGAATTGAATTAGCACTGGATCAATTAGTACTACATATCATGATCTTGGCAATTCGTTTGAACTAGAGAATACACATCCCAACAATTTGATTGCTACCCACCTCATGTTCATTTGCAAAGTTCCGGAATTGATAATCACGAATTATGGACAGCACAGGGATGACAAATGCAAAAGAAGGATTCATGACTGTTGGGAGACGAGACCCGATAAGTGTTTGAAGAAGAGTATTCAATCCACTCATAAACAGTAATGTCTGAATCACTCGCGCCTTGTCCCTCTTCATCAAAATTCAAACAAATGAAGGAGAAAAAATAAATTTTTTGAAAAGAGAACTGCTGTAACTGATCAGTGCTTAAATAAAAAGAACGAAATAAAAAGTGAGCTTACATTGTTCCCACCCATTAGAGGTACCAGAAAGGTAGATATCATCACTGTCGTTCCTAGCATCACTATATAATGTTGGAAAGCTAGTATCAACGTTTCAGCTGTTACATTCAATTCAGTGGAGCTGATTAATTTGAGAGCAAATAAAAGCAAACAAAAGCCAAAATTTTAATATTTTGACTGCTAACAAGCAGAAGTTGAGACAAATATTGCAACTGAAACGCAACTCTCAGAAGGTTACTGGATGGTGGAGGAACAGGAGGAGATGACAGTAAAAATACAAAGGCAGACATTTAATTAAAGAAGAAAACAGAGTAGAACAGAGTAAAACAGAGCAAGATGCAGAGAGAATCTTGAAGCCATCTTTCTGAGAAATTGAATGTTAAATCTGAAACTAGAAGATGCCCAAAAGGGTTTAAATATGCATAAGTCATTTTTCCCTTTCTGACCAAGACTGGACAAACTTCAACCACAAACACCTAGAACTGAAAAAGGCTCAAGAGTCGAAATTCCATGGAATTTACTAAAGCGAATCCATTGCATGTATTCAACTCAAATTCAAAACTCAGGCACAGGACCTTATACAGGGACCGGCCCGGTCGATATCTCAACAATATGAATATTCGAATCATAAGTGCGAAAGAATATATGAATTTATCGTTTGAATAATCAATTCACTGTCCATGAAGAGATGACTGTACCGTGGGAACAGATAAGCGTAAGCGTCACTGAAACGGACCAAACGAATAGAAACGTGAATTTTTTTTGCTTTTGAAGGAGTAAAAGCTTGAATTTCTACTTTCAGAACAAGCGGTCACAAAATAAACAAGAATTCTCATCAAGTACGGTCGACTATTCTCTCAGAAAACTTCAGATTAAGATTCAGAAACCAGTAATCACTAGTACCCAGAAGCCAAAACTCTCGAGTAGTCTAAATACAATCGGAATTAAGAAATCCAGACCATGCATGTAGACTAAGCAGAAAACGAAACACCTTCAATCGCGAGAGCTGACAGGTAAGACTTTGTACAAGGCCAGAAGATATATATCAATATGCACAAAAGACAAAGGAACAAAGTTATAACAAACTAACGCCAGGAAGGGTGGGTATGGATGCAAAAGTTCATCTGATGCAGCTGTTCCGTCGGAGGAAGAACAGGAGGAGTTCTTGCAATCGCAGTTGGTGGAGCTGCTGCTGCAACAGCAGCAACAGCAACTGGTGGGGGATGATTCGTCTCCACCATCTTCGTCTCTCTCTTCCACTCCCACGAGGCAACGACTTCCTCCTCCTCCGTCTGATATCAATCTGAACCTAGTATTTTCTTTGACGAGCTTCTTTACACTCTTCTGATAAATGTCTTCGTTTTTGTCTTATTTCTCGAGCATTCTTCCTTTACAGAAACTACAAAAGCAGCAGAAACGAGAGGGGAAAAAATCTATAAAACGAGACAAACTATCTTAAGAAAGGAGTGATTTACAAGAGGAAAATGTGAAAGAGATTAGGTTTTTAAGGTGGTTTGTCTCCATCGAGGTGAGAAGTATGGGAGACGACGACTCAGCGTGGGAGTTTCGCCTTGAGATCCATGAAGTCATTACTCAGTCTCGCCTTACAAGCTTCGCACGCCGCGAATGTCCCCCATTGACGCTGCAAATTACGTTCCCACCACCGTCCTCGGGGCAATAATCAAGGCTCGTCACAGGACTCGCAGGGACAACTCAGTTCGATTAACTGACTACGAGCCAAACTGAGTTGGGACTCATCTCTGCTATTCCCTTGCCTTGCCTTGGTGGCAATAGCGTAATATGGTTGATACACTGGGGACGGAGAGGAAAATTCATTTTGGAGTGATGAAGTTTAGGATGACGTCGGTAGGAAGACTACGAGGAATGCGTTTCCTAACCGGATTCTGAAAGCGGGCCCACCTCGGTCCCTGCAAGGCCGGCACCGACGAACCCGTCTTTTCCGCGTCCCCTCGCCTCTATCCTCCTCCACGTCCCGGCCAAGCACGTGTGCGACCGCCAAACCGGGTTGCCATCACGTGTCGATGGCACGTGAGGAGGTCAACGTCATTGGAATTCGAACTCTCCTGCTTCGATTCGACGAGTGCCTATCGACAGGCGAGTCCACTCGGATCCAATGTAGACCTGCCTCGCCCGAGTCCACTCGGATCTTCAGAGAGGCCCCTGAGCTTTAAATAATTAAAATCATCCCAACACTTTTGACCGTAATGGATGGTGTTCCATCTTATCAATCTCATTCATCACGTCAGTGGGATAAAAAATTTCGCAGATCCCATTATTCCGTTGCTTCACTGAAAGACACCTCCAAATTCCCTTATCATGGTTTAAAGCTAGACACCTTTTTCAGCCATCAAACAAGCTAATGCTGACCGCTTGTGTAGAAAAATGAATTCTGAGGTTGTGAAATGATGAATGGAGAGAAAAATCCAGGCTCTTCGACATCGACAAATGCACAGGGATTGAAATATCATAATAGAGTATTTGGGGAAGTCCCACCTCTGTTTTCTTTGATGTAAAAGAGATATCCTTCTCTTACGACACATTGTATCTTGATGAATGCAGAGACACCTGGTTCACACAGGGTATTTTTAAATCAAGACAACTCCATTACATGGAAGCTTTTTCTTTACGCATTTGACATTCTGGTTACTTCTGGCTGCTGCTTCTTGGCAGAGAAGATAGCTTACAGTGAAAGGTTTGTACTTGGTACGAAGTTTATAGTGAATTTTCCCATCATCAATATAAAAAGCAAACTTTTAAGGCGGCATTGCTTCACCTTTTGAAGCTAATAAACTAATGGAACTCCTCTTTGCTGTGTGGAGAAAAAGGTTTTCTCAGTGGAGTAGCGATGCTTGTGTCCCTTGCTGCGAGAAACAGCTCAACCAAGATGCAAATTCCAACCTTATTGAATAGTTATCACCATCATAAACAATGTGGGAGACCTCTATAATAATCAACTAATTTGCCTCCTCTACAGTACTGGCTTTTGAGTTAAGAGACTTCTCGATAAAGAGATAGAGAATGGGATGCTGTCATGCTGATGTCTAACTATAGAAGGTGCTTCACAAGAAAAGCAGAGTCATGATCTAACATATATTCCAGTTCTTTGTCTAACCAGTGCACAGTGAATTTCTGCAAATATAAATCGAGTCAAACAGATAAAATATGGGACCGGAATTCAGGGGTCACCAGTTACCTTGTGGGGACTTCTCAATATTATACAATAACTCTTCACTTTTTAATAAGGCCAATTACAGTAAGCAGAGAACAATTTGAAGATTCAGTACAGTCCCAAGCTTAACACATCTACATTCCGTTAGTAGCTATATGGATCGATGACATGTCCGATGAAGAGAACCACCCCTGTCATGTCTTCTCTGATTAGAAACACAAACGGGTGATCGGCTACAAAGTCTATGGGTTCATCCATCAGCAAAGACCTCAACGCTATTACAGCCGCAGATGCAGCTGCAGCTTCGGTTCCTTCCTCATTCACTTCAATGACGGATTTATGGTGAATGCTAGAAACATAAAGGTTTCTACCTGCAGCTGAGTCTACCATCTTGGTTAAACCATCTTCGCCACTGAAAGGTAACAAGAGTCCCATTTCCTTCAATTCATTAGAAGCTTCAAACTGATAGGAGATTTTGAACCTGGGTATTCTGAATTCCCTGACTTTGACTTCTTGGAGTGGGATGTGACGATCTAGGAAGCCAGGATCCGAACCCATCTTCTCCAGCAGATTCTGCAGACCATCCTTCTCATCAGGTAGAAAGAAATACATGGAGAACTGCCTCCTGTCTTCGCCTTTCTTGTATGGAAGTGTGAGAACTTTGAAGCCATCAAAAGAAGTGAGAAATTGCTTCTTATTGCTTGTCATGAAGGGCACTTGAACAGAGGTTCCATTAAGAAGATGGAAATCAAACTCTCTTGTCAGGGAATTATCAAACTTGTCTTTCCATTCTCCTTTATAATAGAGAGCATTGGCAAAAATGAGCCTACTAGAGTTATCAACTGACCCAGATGGCAGGAGTTCTTTGATGAGACCATTGGTCTCTTTCTCGGCCCACAAGTTGACTTCATTAGCTACTTCGAGAGCCTTCAATGCCAAAAACACCATTATCACGATACAAAATCAATGCAAGTTATTTGATAGTATCTTTAAGGTGCCCACCTAACAGAAACATATTTAATGCATCAATGCAACAAATTTTCAGAATAAGCATCATGGCCAGAAAATGATGCCATATAACTTCCAAGGAATTCCAACAATTGATATCAAAGATGTAAGTAAACAACAAGCTGTTAGATGATTATGCCATGGTAGGAAACTAATCAGAGTAAACTTTTTTCCTGAATAATCAGGTAACAAGATACTTGTGTGTTCGTCCTTAAAAGCGATCAGGTTGGTCTACGATGGCCCAGTCAGGCGTACATTATGCTGACAAATCTTCACTTTCAAGAAGTGAATTATCTTCATCATTTATCATTTTACATTAAGGATTAAGGCATACAAAATAACCCAGAGATCTAAATTAGAAGAATGGATGTACCATTTTGATAGAGCAAACCAAGGATTTTGAGTGCACATTCACTTCAGTTATGCATCTATAGCCTACAGTGACCTTATTGGTGCCGATAATCCACTTGCAAATATCATGATCAATCTTAATCCAATGATTTTATACATTCGTCATCCACAATAGCTTATAGGCTCTGAACAACGACCCTTTCGATATCCACACCCTTCTTGAAGGGGAAGCACTCATTTGCAGCAGACGCTTAATCACAGATAAGTAGATTTTAGTTCCAATAGAAGTACTCTAGAGTTTTGTTTTCTGGAAAGAATTAAATCATATGACAGGCACTCATAGATGCCAAATTTTATTTCTTAATCAATGAGTACGGAAGCATTAAACAAGCATCAATAAAAGCATTTCATCCAAAGTACATGATCCGTAAATTATGGGAGCTATAAAGAAGTATCCTCAGAAGAACTGAATTAGATACTTCAAATTTTTTAAAAATTTACGACTAACTGGGGACACAAGTATGCTTTGTTAAAACAGTAACAACTGTCTTTCCTCAGCGCACCTGGTATATATTTCAACATTTACAACCACTGGGTAACCACAGATTACCCCGACAATGCCACTTTCACAAACAGTATATGTGCATTATCTAATACGCAAATATGTATTATGAGTTGTCGAAGTAATAAAGAATATCTAGAGCTTGATGAGAGAAAGGCTGTTGATATACTAGAAGAAGAGCATGGCAGTGCAGCTTTGCCGTACTTTGGCTGGGATGAGATGATGACTCCAGCAAAACCAAAAGGAGCCGAAAGAGCACACAAATTCGCCAAAGGTTCCCCAGAACAGAGCAGTGATGAATCCCTACAGGGGGTCCATAAAGAGAAGGAAAGAACTCACCTTGGCCTGAAAATCGACTTCCTTAGCCTCAGCTCTGTAAGCCCCACTGGCAGTCTCCTTGAAAGACGGCTTCAAAGGCAAGGACTTGTCGACCCAAACGCCATTCACAAACGATAAAAGCGGCCCCCCTCCGCTCGATCCATCGGCCAAAATGATCGCCACGAGCTGGGAAGCGAGCGCGCTGAGATCTTCCTCCTTCTCCGACTTGAGAAAGGAAAGGGTATGCTCCAGGGTCCCGTCCTTGGCTCCCGCCGCGATCAAACTCAGGACGACGTGAAGAGAACACGGTGAGAAGACGACGTTGGACTCTCTCAAACGTTTGGAGAGCACGTGTCGCCCTGCCCGGAGAGCGAACTCGGTCTGGAAGCCGATCAATTTTCTGAGATCCATAGCTCCAAGCTTCGAAAGTCCGAAGAGGAATCACAGAGCCGCAGTTGAGAAAACTGCTCCAGAGAGAAGAGAAGATGAGACGACCAAAACATAAACAGGGGGAGATTTCCAAACCGGGGCTTGATTTACTTAATATTTAGGTTTGGGTCCACGACAAGTGGCCCTTGCGGAATGAAGTTCGGTAGGCTTCACCGTTATTTAAAAACTTGGTCTTCAACGAGGCGGACACGTGGTGCGGCGCAATGGCACACTCTCAGTGGATGGTCTCTTTGTCGCCGAGTCGCCACGAAAATTAATTCTTTGGATTTTTTTAAAAGAAATTGATTAAGATGCATGGAAAAGGAAAATTTTATTAATTCTAAAAAATCCAAATTTTTAAAAATAATATTTTAAAATAATATTTTTATATACTCCATATTTTTTTAATATAACATATTTTAATTATTTTTATATCCTTATTTTTATTTAATAATCATAATAAATAGTGGACTTGATTTATCAAAAAAATTACTTAACTATAATATATGCTTAAAATAAACCAAGCTGAATAATATATTTTAAATTCAATCAAAATTTTGAATTGAATTAATTCTTTTAAGTCTTAAAATAGTTTTTTAACATGATGATTCTTAATTAAAATATGACGAGTAAAGGGAAAAAGTGGAATTACAAGAATAACCGACTTTTACAAAAAAAAATAATTCTTTTCTTTTCTTTCCTTAAGAATAAAGTAATGGTATATTACACATAGAGTTTGTTTATCGGTATTCTATTTTTTAAGTTTAGTAACAGATAAAGTAGGAGACTAACTCTATGTGTAAGGGAATTGCCTGGTTTGATTTTAAGAGATCTTTTTCAATAAAATACCATAATAGGAGTGTTTTATTCCCTTTGTGCGATAATTCTTTTTATTCCTCTTGCAATTTAGCTTCTTAGGAACTTTCTCTCTCTCTCTCCAACATTTGGTATTAGAGCAAGGAGATTAGAGGGGTTCTACATTCTATTTTGTGTTTAAAAATCTATAATGGTCTCCAACAATAGTTCTAATCGTATGTTTGTGCCTCCAAAATTTGACATCAAGCAACGACATAGACTCCAGAAGAGAGGAGAGTCAACAGGAGATGAAAAAGAAAGATATGAAGGCATTGTAACAATCATGTACAAGGTACATAAAACAAGTAGGTTCAAGGAGGCTTTGGACATGTTTGATGCAACTTACAAGGGAGAGATAACAATCAAAAGGGTGAAATTACAATATTTATGACTATAGTTTGAAACAATAAAGATGACTAGTTCAAAGATTGTTTTAGAATACTTTGAAAGGCGCATGGTTCTAGTCAACCAAATGGAGGATAATGAGGAGACCATGAAAAATTAGTAGAAAAGATGTTTGTCAATAAGAAGTTTCAGCTACAATGAGCGCCATGGAAGAATCAATGATTTGAGAAAATGAACCTTTAACTCATTACTTAGATCATTACTTAAGCATATGGGATTCGGTTCAAGGATGATGAAGAAGAAAAAAGTTGCACAAGATTTACAAAGCCAGATGACTCTTAAGTGTGACAAGGGCAAGGCGGAATAACTCTAGAAGAAAGGAAGCCAGAACAAGGGAAGAGGGTGCACAAACTAAGAAAAGCAAAAACAAAACAATAATTCGGCATTTCAATTTAAAATGTATGGGCATTATATCAACATGCCAAATTGTCAAAGGAAAGTGATAGTGACCCATATCTCCAGAAGGCATAGTTACTCACCTGGATGTTATAGAGGATGATCAAAAGAATATTTAGTTCTTAAAGACAAGATGTAATAGTCACATGTATGGCTTGAATAAACTTATTGGAGCACTAGATAGTATTATTTGGTAAGAGGTGAAATTCGGCAACAATATCCGAGTTCAAATCATGGGGAATGGATACAACATCATTTCAGCCAATGATGAGTCCATAGAAACCTCGCAAATGTGTACGTTAGAATCTACTCAACATGGGACAATTGTTAGAAAAAGGGTATGTCATTCATTCTCCTAACTTAGTGTATGTCACATGAAAGAAAACTAGACACGTTTTTTTTTATCAAAACAATCATGGCGTGTCAAAAAAACCTCTAGAGTTGATTCATTTGATTTATGTGGACTACTAGAGATACCTTTTTATAGTGGTTAAATGTACTTCATTACTTTCGTAGATGATTTCAGTAGAAAGACGAGACTTTACTTTCTTAAACAAAAATCATATACTATGACATTGTTTAAGGAATTCAAATCCTATATTGAAAAGCCAAGCGGGGTTGTTATTAAAACTTTGAGAATAAAATAGGGCACAATATATTTGGTTGGGGATGGTTATTTTAAGGATTACATAATTAAACCCTAAATGATTGCCAAATGTACACCTCGACAAAATAGGGTGCCAAAGAGGAAGAACATAACTATTATCGAGATGACTAGGACTTGATTTCAATTCACCTTTTGAAGCTTGAAGTGACCACACCCCTAATGTTAAACACTTCCATGTTTAATAGTGAAAAATGTATCTTTGTGGGATATAATAGTGACACTAAGGATTATGAATTGTATAGTCCTATATTAAAGAAGATAATTATCAGCAAAAATATGACTTTGGATGAAGAAAGTGAATGAGTTTGGAATAAAGAAGGTTAGGAGTTCATCAGTCCTTTTTTAGATGAAGAATTTCAGAAGATACAGTTGATTCTTACCAGGTGCCCTCTTCTTCGATTTCATCTAGACAGTCCGCTATCACACCTTGTGATCACCTTCAGTCACCTAGCTAGAGTACTTAGTCGTCTAGTTCTGCAAATTTACTGGCTGATCTGCCCAGAAGATAAGTAAAGAGAGAGGAACAAAGGTCCCTCAATCCCAATTTTTTACCATCTTATTGTCTTTGTGGACGGCATCCACTCTTTCTCATTGGTTATGTTGTTAATCCTCTTCTACGAGATGAGATCTCCTTCATCTCTCACCTGGTTGTGCATCAATGGAAGTCGATCCCACTATATGTATGAGTCTCATTCACGTACCTCTCATCATCAGACTCCCTTCTACCTATTCAATAAGAGTAAAAATGAGATGAGTCTTAATGTATATAGTGGAAATTTATAAAGATGGCTAACTATACCAGAAAATTTTACTTCATAAGCCTGAAAACGTTAGACCTCTATGTCAAGTTCTTGTTCAAATTTAAATTTTCAATCAAACAAACACGGATTCGAACCCTTTTGGACAAAACAAAGCATGTTCAAATCAATTTTTTTTTCACAAATCTGACTCTCACTGGCCTTTTTGTCAGGCCGAATTGTCACCCCTAGCAACTAACAGTCTTAGTAATATATAGCTAGAGGGAGTCCAAGAAGGGAGAACTGAGACCTTAATCCCAAGAAACCCACGTCTTCACTTTGGCTGCTACCACATTTTTTAGAGTAGATAGGTTTTGTGGTGTTCCAGTGAGCTGATTTGATTTGTGGTCCTTATCTATTATCCCATCAGCTTTCCTAGCCGTAAATAAGCATGCATGAAATGAAGTTCTGCAAGCCTAACCTTTTCTTTTTCTTTTCTTTCAGAACTAGTTGTGTATATAAACATGTGTCCAGATTAACAGAGTAGGCTGTGAATCGATAGCGGAAACCACTGATTGTCTTGTCATCAGATCGGTGGTTTCTGGGCTTTTTCTCTCGTTGGGTAAGACGACGGAAGTTCTTCTCTCAAAACAGTATCCTTTCTCTTCTCGATTTTGACTCCTGTAGTTTTCTACATGATTAGGCCACTCTCATCATGGATAAAAAGCTCCAATCCGACAAACAGCCACAGATCGGTGGAGCTAAGGCTGCTCTATTTGTCTATGGTCATCACTCTCATCACTGTCAATATGAAACTATAGCTGATGTTTTTCCAGTTTTTCTTACTTGGATTTGTGTTGCTTGATCCATGAAGCTATGGAAGCACTGGACTTCACGACCACCATGTCAAATGCTGTCAGCTTGGTGAATTACTTCAGAGGTTACATGAACTTCAATCTGCCCAAAGCGGCCAATACTCTGACAAATTTTATGGGCACTGCCTTTGTCTTGAGCCTTCTCGGTGGTGTCATCTCTGATACCTATTTGACAAGATTCATGACATGCCTCGTCTTTGGATGCATTCAGATTATGGTGGGCACCGATCGTTTTCGGTTTTTTTTTTTTTTTTGTGGGGGTGGGGGGGGGGGGGGGGGGGAGGAGTTTCCCTCATTTCTGTCCTTAAAAGCTGAAGCTGAGTTCTGTAACAGGGGTATCTTGCACTCACCATGCAAGCTCACTTTGATGTCTTGAGGCCTGCTCCTTGCCTAGGCGCCGCGGCTGTACGCGGTGATCAGTGTGAGGCTGCCGACAGCCGCCAACTGGCTTTCTTTTATACTGCCTTGTACTTGGTTGCTCTCGGACAAAGTGGGATCAAGGTCGGGCTGCCTGCACTTGGGGCTGATCAGTTTGATGAAGGAGACCCCAAGGCTCGCTCCATCTTCTTCAATTGGTTCCTCTTCAGCCTCACCCTTGGTGCTATTGTTGGGCTGACCGTCCTGGTGTGGATCAGTACCCACTTGGGGTGGACTTGGGCGTTCAGTATCTGCTCCGTTTGCCTCTTCCTTTCTGTTGTGATCATCTCCACTGGCAAGCCCTTTTTCAAAAACAACGTCCCCAAGGGGAGAAGCCCCATCGTTCGCATCATACAGGTAAGCTATCCTGGGTGAATCTGGAAGAAGCCTTCTGCGTACGATACATGAACAGAGTTATGGTTTTGATTGTCATAGGTGTTTGTGGCTGCTGTGCGGAATTGGAGGCTGCCACTGCCTACCGCAAATGACAAATTGCACGAGTTGGACTCTCAGGAGGCAGGAATGGAGACCGAAATCCTGAAAAGAACTGATCAGCTAAGGTATGAGATTGAAGAGAACTCACTACATCAAGTTTCAGAGAAATGACCGAGTCTCTTTCCCTGCAGGTTCTTTGACAGAGCATCAATAATAAAGACCACAGACAGAAGATTGTCGGAGTGGGAAATGTGCACCATAAGCCAAGTGGAAGAGACAAAGATACTACTTCGAATGCTGCCCATCATCCTCAGTACAATATTCATGAACACATGTAATGCTCAACTCCAGACCTTCTCTGTGCAACAAGGCCTCACCATGGATCCTAACCTTTTCGGGTTCAAGGTGCCGGCGCCATCAATCCCTGTCATCCCCTTCATCTTCACGCTGGCTTTCGTCCCTTTTTATGGCTGGGTGTTCGTCCCAGCTGCACGAAGGATCACTGGCATCCCTACCGGCATCACACTGCTTCAGAGGATCGGAGTCGGGCTCGTTCTCTCTGCAATCTCAATGACAGTCGCCGGAGTAGTCGAGACACATCGGAGGAACGTTGCCTTTGAGCGCAACATGGTTGATTCAACAACCCCATTGCCGATGAGTCTCTTCTGGTTGTCTCTCCAGTACTTGATCTTCGGGGCCGCTGATACTTTCACTCTCATGGGTCTGATGGAATTCTTCTACACAGAGAGCTCCGCAGGCATGAAGTCTCTAGGTACTGCGATTTCATGGTGTTCTACGGGGTTGGGCTACTTTCTGAGCTCCGTTTTGGTGGAGGTGGTGAACAAGGCGAGTGGGGGTTGGTTGGCCAGCAACAATTTGAACAGAGATAAACTGAACTACTTCTACTGGCTCTTGGCTGGGTTGAGTGTGGTGAACTTTGTGTTTTACTTGGTCTGTGCTTCTTGGTACAAGTACAAGGAGGTAGAGGTCAGGCATGATCTGAACAACAATCATGAACTCATAGAGAGATAAAAGTTTCTTAATTCGCATTGACGAACACGATTGTATTTGGATTAAAAATAATTTGCAGCTTCTTCATTCTTGCATTATTAGTTAATCAGAGAAGATATCTGCCAAATGTAGTTGTCAATTTACGAGTTTGACTGCGTTAAAAGCAATAGTGGACAAGCAAATCAACCAAATCAACCAGAGATAAAGGAAGAAGAAAAAACAGAGTGACAAAAGAAAAGGAATTTCTTTAATACAATTGTTTGCTCTATTTACAAAGCTTGAGTACATGGGTATTTATACTATTCAATATATACTAATCAATAGATACATCTTATCACTCCAAAAGTCACTAATCAATAGATGTATCTTATCACATCTAAAGACATTAGTCAGTGGATGCATCTTATCACATCAAAAGATATTAATCAATGGATGCATCATATTTTCGGTTTTGTTGAACAACCTGTAGTAAATTGACAATAACTTCTTCTAGAAAACATAAATTCATGAAGGGTATGTAAACAGGTATATGTTTCCAACGACATATTATTTTCACCATTTAAACGACAGATATAGGGCTCATTCATTAAACTTTTTGAGCCCTCATTCAATGCAGCAACAAAGGCTGCTTCTCTCCCTTTCTGTCTCAATTTCTCCTCTTCTCTTCCTTCAATCTTCTGGACATTGCAATTTTACACTGTTTTCCTCCTTGGGGCTCAATTCCTCTTATCCCACAAAAAGATAAAATGAACAGAAAAATAAGCTACCTTGAGAAGAAACTGTGAAAAGATAAATAAAAAAAGCACTACATAGACAACTTCACCACAAAGCTGGACAAGCCCAAGATAATTGATCAAAGAAAATATTTCAATGTCAGAATTGGTAGCAAAGCAAGAAAACAAACAGATGAATTATTAGCCTTCAAAGACTGGCACAGAGATATAGCAGTCATGATCCCTACTACTAGTAAAGATTAGCAGAGAGACGCGGTGTGATGAGGACTTCAAGTGGAGTAGCCTTCGGAATCGTCAGGCCCAAAGACTCACTCATGTCGATTGGCTCATCCGATAGACTGGATATTTCAAACCCATGAAGGAGGCGGGCAAGTGTCAACTGCACAACTTGGAGGGCAAAGGAGATTCCAGGGCACATTCGTCTCCCTGCTCCAAAGGGGATAAGCTCAAAATGCTGGCCACGGACGTCCACATGAGCACTGCTACTGAGAAATCTCTCTGGGCGAAACTCCGATGGGTTTTCCCAGATACCTGGGTCTCGTTGTATCTTCCATATGTTCAGAAGCAATCGGGTACCTGCTGGTACATGGTAGCCTCCTATGCTGCAGTCTTCCATGGACGCGTGGGGTATTCCCAGCGGGGCGGCAGGGTAGAGCCTCAGTGTCTCTTTGACGATGGCTTGCAGGTATGGCAGATTCTTGACATCTGATTCTTCGACCTTTCTGTTGTTGCCAATCTGAGCATCTAGCTCGTCTTGTGCCTTCTGCAATGCATGGCGGTTGTTCATGAGGAGGGCGAGAGCCCAAGTTAGCGTGATAATAGTCGTGTCCGTCCCTGCAAGTACTAGTGTCTGCAAGATATAAACAAATTTTAGAAATGGCAGTGAAGCGAATTTCACATGTAAGGCAACTTAATTATTACCAAGGAAATGGCCTTTATGACTGTATCTGGGTCATAATCAGGGAATTGGGATTTTTCAAGAGTTGACAGCATCACATCAATGAAATCTTGATCAGCAGTATGGTGGCCGGAAAGCCGATGCTGGCGATGCTCCTCCAACCAGGCGGAGAGGAAGGAGTCCAGTTCCTTGCCGGTCTTCTTCATGGCGCTTATATGACCACCTACATCCAACCACTCGAGGGAAGGAACAGCATCAGAGAGGACAAAGACCCCCCCCAAGTAGAAGAATTCATGAATCACTTTGTGGAACCTCCTGGCTTGTTCTTCTTCTTCTTTGGCAATATTCGCTCCAAAGTATCTCCTCCCAGCGACTGCCATGACGATATTATTGAAGATCAAGTCTGCAAACCACTGCTTTATCTCCACTTTCGTGGGTAACTTCTGGTTCTCTTCCCATCGCCTGTAAAGATCGTTGATGCACATATCAATCTCCGTCACTCGGACGCCCTTGAGTGACTCGAGCTGGCGGGATGAGAGAAGCTCGAATGTGGCGATTTTACGAGCCTGGCGCCAGTAGTTGCCGTATGGGGATATTCCAAAAATAGCGTTATTGTAGGCCAAGTACTTACCGGCCGTCAAACTAGGGCGACTCGCGAGTGCCTTGTCGTTAATGGTGAAGCATTCCTTTGCCAATTCCCAACTGCTCACCACGACCGCGCGGCGAACGCCTATCCAGATAGTGAATACGGGCCCGTATTTGTCTGCCAGAGCCCCGAGCGTTCGTACGACAGGAAGGGCACCGCCGAGTTGAGGGAGATGGCCGATAATTGGCCACCGACCAGCCGCCTCCGGTGCTTCTCTCCTGCTCTTTCTTCTCTTAGTATATAACGCCCAGAGGAACAAAACTGACGCAAAAAGCAAAAGAACTGCTTGCACTGCGGGAGTTACTTCCATGGCTGGATCGTAGCTGGAGAGGAGAGGAGATTCAGAAAACGAAGATCCTTCCCGCACCTAGAAATGAAATGGGTCACCAAAAATCCATTAAGGCATGATATATGAAGCCGAACCATACAGGTTCCTGGTATGATACGAAAGGAAAGAACAGCTGCCCCTTTAATGACTTGTAACCGGTGCTTCGCCTCTTCCCTATAACGCCTACTCTACTTTCCTTTCTGGCCACAATGTACAATGTACAATGAATAATGTAGAACACGTGAATAATGTTTTTATTAATATATAACTCCAAAATAAATGATATTTATGCATATAAATTTTAATCTTTCCTAGTGTTCCTTTTTTTTTTCCAAAAAAATATACCAAAATCATTTTTTGGACACATTAGTGTCCATGTTTTCCTCGAAAACGACCTAATTAGAGAGGTTGGAAATCTTTCCTTCTTTCTTCTCTTACTCTTCTTCTCCTCTTCCCTACACCATTCTCGACTAGCCGACAAGGGAGGTAGCACGCTATCGGCAAAGGCCTTTGCTAGTGGCATCTCTATCCTTGTTGGAGAAAAAAATTGGGAAAGGGGGATCCAAGCATGATATTATTAGCGGAATCAAACAAATTTTAGATGTATCTAGTATGATATGTAAGGAAAGTAAGTCCCCAATTACACCCAAGAACCTAATCTCTCTTTGTATCTAGTAGTCAATATGACATAATAAGGAAACTAATCTCTCTTGATCATCTTTCGCAATATATCATGTATTGTTTCTCTGTCAGTTAATGTCACTCACTTCACCATCAAGAAGCTAGTGTGCTACTAGCTTTTCTAGTTCTTGGTGTTCCTTCACTACATGATCAGTGTTTGACAATGCTCCTCCTGAAGGTATTGCTTCAAGGAAACAATTGAGAATGTTGTCCTTCCACATTATCACATTTTACTTCATGCTAGAAACAAAGAACCAAATCAGATATATAGCAAAAGGAAAATATCTTTACTTAGCTTGTAAAAATATAGAAAGCCAACGGTAGTTCATGATGATAAATTCTCTAAAACACATATATTCGTGTGAATCCTGATCACGAAATGATTTTTTTTCACATGAATACAGGACACATTGCCCATTTCCTGTCACTGAATCCAATTCGTATGGAGGCAAAAGTTCTCTCTGCATCAAAGCCCTTTTTGAAAAGGAAATTAGAGACCATCGCTTCCCTTTGTAGACTTGATTGACATGATGAAACTCCAAGTGATTACTGAAAGAAATCTGCCCATTACCTTTTATTGAATCCTAATGAATTTAATTTTTCAAATTGATAATTATATTATCGGATTACATGTATATATGGGAATGGATCCCGTATAAAATCAAATTACAAATCTCCCTTATCTACGAGATTTAATCTTATCCTCAAATCTTCTTATCTTCAACACTCCCCCTCAAGTTGGAGTGTATGCTAATGATACCGAACTTGTCGAGTAATGTCTCAAATTGGGACAAACTCAACGCCTTAGTGAATAAGTTTGCAGTTTGGTTGTTGGTTTGTATGTGTGTTGTCTTAATCATGCTTGCTTGAATCTTTTCGCGCACTAAGTGATAATCGATTTCGATGTGCTTAGTTCACTCATGAAAGATTGGGTTTGAGGCCATGTATAGTGTAGCTTGGTTGTCACAATACAACATGATCGATTGAGTATGTATGATTTCCAAGTCCTTCAAAATATTCTTTAACCAAGTAATTTCGCAACATGTAGTAGTTATAAAATGATACTCTGCCTCGACAGTTGATCAAGCCACCATTGTTTGCCTATTTGTTTTCCTAGAAATGGGTGATTGTCCAAGAAATATACAATACCTTGTTACTGACCTTATTGTATCCTTATAACAAGCTCGATCAACATCATAAAATGCATTTAATTAGAGTGTACTTGTGGAGGATAACAATATACCCTGTCTTGGACTTTGTTTCAAGTATCTAAGGACTATATGTGCCGCCTCAAGGTGTAGTATACGTGGTTTTTCCATAAATTGGCTTAAAACATGGACGACGTAGACCAGATCTAGTCTAGTAATGGTAAGGTAGATCAATCTTCCCACAAGACGCCTGCATTATGAAGTATCATTTAGGAGTTCTCCATTAGATTAGATAAGAGCCAAGTTTTGCTCCATTAGGAACCTTGTAGATTTCGCTCCTAGAAATCGAGCATCTTCTAATATCTCCAAGGCATATTTCCTTTGGGAGAGGGAAATTCTTTTTGAATACCTTGCTACTTCTATGCCCAAGAAGTATTTGAACTAACCAAGATCCTTAAGTTTGAACTACTTGGATAATAACTGTTTTACATCTTCAATTTGTTGAAGATTGTTACCTGCCAAAACCACGTCATCAACATACATAAGTATTGCCATAAAAATTTCTTTGTGGGATTGGATGAATAATGAATAATCTGCCTTTGATTGATAAAACCTAACAGTCTTTAGAGCTGTGATAAACTTCAAAAATCACTGTCTAGAAGTTTGTTTTAACCCGTATAATGACTTGTTGGGTTTGCACACTCGAGTCTCCCTTTTTCGTCCAAAACCTGGAGGTAGGGACATGTATACATCTTCATCAAGATCACCATGTAAGAATGCATTGTTGACATCGAGTTGGTGAAGATGCCATCCTTGAATAGAGGAAATACCCAGTAGAACATATACAATAACCAGCTTGGCAATTGGGGCAAACATCTCTTGATAATCGAGTCCTCCAACCTGGTTGTATCTTTTGACAACCAAGTGGGCTTTGTAACACTTGATGGTGCCATCAGATTTGAGCTTCACTTTGTATACTTATTTACATCCAATGGGTTTCTTGCCAGGTGGAAGAGAGATGATTGTCCATTGTGTGGTTAGCTTGTAGTGTTTGAAATTCATCATGCATGCTTGGCGCCATTTAGGATTCTTCATGGCTTGTAAGAAACTAGTTGGTTCTTTGGTAATGGTTAATGAATTTGCAAAAACTTTATGAGATGTAGATAACTAGGCATAAGAAAGAATTAGAGAGAGTTCATAAGGTATACTTGATGTTGTGACCACGTTGGAGGCAGATGATTCTTTAGACCGTGATGGTAGGGTCGCTTCCACATGAAATTTTTGAAGAAAGTTGGGTCACTTAATTGGTCTAGTAGAGAGGCGACGAGCAGGGGGTGGCATGAGAGTGGGAAAAGGTATGTGAGGGGAAGAAGCATTATCAACATTTACAATTTCATGACTTTTTTATTGAGTAAGCGTGTCTGGTATAGGGTCATCACAAAAATTAGATGTTATGGGAGGAGGAATCATGTGACTCTTATTTGCAACGGAAATGTGTTTAAGAGGGAATTCTTTTTCAAAGAAACTAACATCTCAGGAGACAAACACTCGATGTAGTTCAAGATCATATACTTTATATCTTTTTTGTCCATAAGGGTACCCAAGAAAAATGCAACGGATTGCACGTGCATCAAATTTGGAACGCTTGTGGGCATGAGTGGAGGCAAAACATAAACATCAAAATACTCGTAAATTTGAATAATTGGGTACAATATTAAATAACTGCTCATAAGGTGTAACTGGGGTAGGTGTCCGATTTACGAGATAAACAGTAGTTAAAATGGCATCCCCCAAAATCTTTTAGGAAGAAGGGTTTAAAAAAGCAAGGCTCGGGTCATATTTAGTAGGTGTCGATGTTTGTGTGTTGCTACCCTGTTTTGTTGCAGGGTGTGAACACAACTTGTTTGGTGAACAATGCCTTTGGATAAGTAATAGGTCACAAGAGTAAATTCAAAGTCACTATCACTACGTATAACTTTCACCTTGGAAGAAAATTGGGTTACTACTTTACTAATGAAATTATTGAGGTGAGTATGTATTTTAGATTTGTGGCACTTCAAATAAATCTATGTGCATCTACTAAAGTCATCAACTATGGTGAGAAAATATTGGGCCCCAAAAATAGATGCAATTAGATAACAACCCCCCCCCCCCCCCCCCCCAAGATATCAACATGCAACATTTCAGAAGATGATTTGCTAAAGATTGTGCTCAAAGAAAATAACAATCTATTCTTTTTAGCTAAGAGGCAAACCATACAATTATTGGAACTACAAGAGTTTTTATTAAAAAAAGAAAATGAAACAAATACCTAATTTGAAGAATGCCTGAGACGTTGATGCTTTTTGAATTTATGTAAAAGAGAAAACATTCTTTGACTTAATGTAATCAGAGTACATGAACCCTTATTTATAACAAAGGAAAGTAGTAGAGTCCAATTACAATTAAACTACCTTTGTCCCAATTACACCAAACTCTAACACTTAAAATAAGTCCAAGTATAATTAAATAACTCAACATAAATAGAAGACTAACATAACTAAAACACCTTTAAACTGAAACTCTTCTGTGAGACCTCCTTCCACAATAATTTTGGCTCTATAAGACTTCTTATTATGAGAGTCATGTAAGAGGCTTTCATATCTTCTCTTCATAACTTTCATATCAGTAAATAAGCAAGTTGCACCAAATAGTATGTTGGAACCGAGTAATAATCCAAGATAATAATCTAGGCGGAGATAGAGAACCGAGTCAAACCGAGTAAGATATCAGACCAATATAGCCGAGTCGCATAAGAAAAATGTATACAACTTGGGACCCGAACACGTATAATCGAGGCAAAAAATAAGTGAGATATTTTTCTGATATTGTTGATCAATAACAACAACTCAATAAGTGACACAAATAAATCGGCTTAAATTCGGATATTTCTATGCAACAGGATACCAGCATGACATTTGATTCATCCAATGCGAATATATCCTTAAACATAGATCAGATTGACAAGAAATTTTCTCCTTCCAAAATTAGACTTTAATTACATTTCAATAATTTTTCATCATAAAATATATTTATTTTGAAATAAATAATCTGATAAATTTTGGTCTTTGAAATCTGGTCGAACTATGTACTCTTTCTCCTTTTGCCATATTAAATAACTCAACATAAATAGAAGACTAACATAACTAAAACACCTTTAAACTGAAACTCTTCTGTGAGACCTCCCATAATAATTTTGGCTCTGTAAGACTTCTTATTATGAGAGTCATGTAAGAGGTTTTCATATCTTCTCTTCAACAATGCCAAAGACCAGAGGGAGAATGTATATAATAGCAATATGATTTTTGTTGGTGATCAAAGTAGTAGAGATCCTTCCGTTAAGTTCCTATCCCAATCATCTTCCTCGAGTGTAGGTCCTGTATGGCACATGAATGGGTAAGGAACACGGTGATGTAGAGAAAATGGTAAATAAGCTTGCTTTTGGAAATGAGGTTTAATTAGAAAATTAGGACACATAAAACATTATGAAGAAGCAAACTAGAAGAAAAAACCACTTGACCAACATGTGTAACATTGGCATGAGAACCATATGGTAATTCCACTGTTTTGTACGTAACAATTCTCTAAGATGTAAGCAATTCAGGATAACAAACAATATGATCAGTTGCTCCACTATCGAGGATCTATGTGGCTTGCTTATTTTGAGAGGAGAAATAGAGGGCTTTACCTTAAAGTTTGTTATGGGTTGAGGAGGTACCCACATGATTTGCCATAGAGGACTTGTTATTACTGAGCATTTTCAGGATTTGTTGGCATTGCTCCTGAGTAAAAGGGAATGAGTTGGAGATGTTTCTTCTCTGTATGCTTAGTTGATTATGCATTCTTGAGTTTTCTACAAAAAAACAACTGTGTGACCCTTCCATTTGCAATAATTGCACTTCAAATGTACCCAACAATTTGTAGCTTTGTCACCACCTTTGTTACATTTTGCACAGGTGTAAGTACAACCTTTCTTGCTTGAATTTCTGATGGCAAAAGTTTCTATAGTAAAGGATTCAGTTAATTCCATGAGAAACTTCTGTGTTTCCTGATAGGATAGTTCATCTTTCATAGTTTCACATCTACAGTGTAAGATAGGACAAAAAGCATATCTCTCGTCCCACAATCCTTTGAGCTTGTTGAAATAGGAGCTGACAGACATAGTATGTTGTGCACAATCATGTATCTCATTCTCAATATAAAATAATTAAACGATGTTTACCTGAGAAAAACGTTCCCAAGGTTCATTCCAAACTGCTTGTGCTCTATCACAATAGAATACGCTTGTCGCAATATCCTTGGAGATCGAGACTTATCTGAATGGTAAAGATACAGTGGGTGATTGGGATTAGCAATATCCTTGTTGCAAGGTAATGTTATTAAGGGGTATAATGGATCAGCGGGCCATCCTTGGAACTGGAGACCACTGGAATAAAGTCTAACATACGATTACTCCCGCAGTGGCGTAAATTTTTTTTTTCAGGCTACGTGAACTTATTGAGCTTCGAGCATAGGGCCAGATTTCCAGCGAGATCCTCAGTGTGTGCTTCAAATGCTAGAAGATTTGAGTAACTCTCCTTCGGCTCGGTCTTCGAGCGAGATGCCTTAGGGGGGATTAGTCCATAATGAACTTGAAATGAAGTGAATAATTCAATTCATTTTAAATGAATTGATTCAACTTCAACTCATCTTTGGGTGTTAGTGTAGACGAGTTCAAGTGCACTGGGAAACAGATTCTAGTGTTAGTGCCCCAAAATGAAAAGTATGATATAAACAAGAGAATGAGTAACCTTTTATAATATACTTAAATAGAACACATACCTAAATAAACATGTTACTACACTTATAAGTGATTCACTTGAAAAGAAGGGTAATAAAATCGACTTGTGTAACTCTTCTTTGGCTCAGACTTCGAGCGAGAAGGTACTAAAATCCTCTCCCAATCGACGGCGTCCGCCAGTCGAAAACAGAGGAGATCGCACAGTGGTGAAGGGAAATGAAATCCTTTCCTTATCGATGGTGTCCACCAGTCGGAAACAGAGGAGAGCGTAAGGTGGTGAAGGGAAATAAGATCCTCTCCCTGTCTACGGTGTCCGCCAGTCGCAAACAGAGGAGATCACACGGTGGTGAAGGGAAGGAGTCTATCCGCAACCAAGATCTCCCTCCTTTGTACTCTGTCAGCGAAAGAAATTTTTTTTCTCGAAACGTCAAAAACATTTCTGGCAAGTTCTTGGCATGGCGATAGCATCGAATGTCGCCCGTTCTCGAAGAACGGCGGTGGAGGTGATGGAGTCGGAATCCAGAGTGGCGAAATGGCCGTCGGATAAGCTAAAGGACTGTGGCAAAATGGCCATAATGAATTTTTATTTTCCAAATTGATAATTATACTATCGGATTACATGGGAATGAATCTATGATAAAATCAAATCAAAATCTTATCCTCAAAGTCTTCTTATCTTATCCTGAGGGGGGGGGGGGTTAGTCAACTTGAAATCCGAGATGATCTTCAACCGCATGATGCCCTTCAACAGATGAAGTCCTTAGTGGAGCGCAGATGACATTTCATCTGGATACAGGGGATGAAGCGGTCCTTCATCTCCACGGTTTAAAATCCTTCATCTCAAAGAAGGCCATATTTGATCTTCTTTGAGATGAAGGACGTGCGCGGGCTTTTTTTTCTTTTTTCCCTCTCTCTCCTCGCACCCCCCTCTCTCGCACGTCCTCGTTTCTCTTTTTTCCTCCCTCTCTCCCGCCCTCTGTCTCGGAAACTCTCCAAGCGGTGAAGCCCCAACAGACTGCGATTCGCCACAGGAGAAGCAGGAGACTCTGTCGGCGAAATTTTCGTAAGGGTTCTCTATTCCAGGGGGCTGAGAAACAAAGCTTAACAGGTTTCCAAGAGCCCTCTGTCTCGGAAACTCTCCACAGGGCGAAGCCCCAACGGGCTGCGATTCGACACCGGAGAAGCAAAAGACTCCGTCGGCGACATTTTCGCTCAATCTCCATCTCGGCAGCACAACGGAAAACGACCCGTCGGCGAAATATCCGCAGAAGGAGGAAGAGGCTTCCGATTACAATTTTCCTAAGTTAGGAAAATTTAATTAGCGCAGTACGCTGAGTCGTGCACCAGACCGGGCTTACTGAACCGAGTCAACCCAGGCCAACTCGGATCGGGCCAACTAAAAAAAATAAAAATAAAATAAAATAAGCTCCAGTTTTGGGCGTCCAGAGGGTGGACTTAGCTATCGCGGATGCCACTTGGGCACAGGTGGAGACGTCGGTATACATACCCTACTTTCGAGCTTGAGGACAAGCCGTATTGATCTACTCTGTTAATTCGATTGGAGCTTGATTAGCTGTCTGGATTGATTTTCTCTATTCGTCGTGATCTCTGGTTTTTCGGCGCCGTGGGAAGAAGACACTGTTGGAAAATTTGATTTTCCTAAGTTAGGAAAAAATTAATGTGGCGCTGGTTCAGCGCCTGACGCAACCCAACACTATATCAATTTTATTACTATATTAAACTTCATATTTAAGTCTCTGGTAAATAAAATATAATTAAAGTATGCATTTGATTAATTAATTACTTTTAATTTTTTTTAAATATATTATTAATTAATACCATGTAAAAAATCTATCTTATGTTATTAATATAATAATTTTTTATTCATTAATCATATTTATTTTTTATTTACTCTATTGTATTAGTGATTTAATAGTGGTAATTAAAATATTGTAAACTCAAACACTTGGTTTAATTAATTTATTTTTATAATTAATAAAATTAATAATTTTAAATTTCGAAGATGAAGATGAAGATGATCTTGTCTACACTAACACCCTTTTTCAAAGATTTCGAACATGAACTTGTCTACACTAACACCCATTTCGAAGATGAAGATCATGTAGATGCACGAGTGATCATGTAGATGCACGAGTGATCATGTAGATGCACGAGTGAAGATCAAATTCCCCCCCCCCCCCCCTCAAAATCAAATTAATCTTATCCTCAAAAATCTTCTTTATCTTCGTGTGATGTGAGAGAGGTGGTTACTGGTGATGTGAGAGGTAAAGTGCTCCTGAGAATTGGTCACCAACTCTTACCTTGTTTTCCACCTTGACTGAAACTTTCACATGGCAGTTTGGAGCAAAACGTGAACTCATAACTGTTGACTTTTTCCTGCCATTTATTCTGGTGCAGATTCAATAAGAATCTTCACTGCGCTGATCCATTTAGAGTGAAGGGTTCAATAGAAAACATTACAAACTCCATGCCATCGTCTGCTAAACGCCGGAAGTGACTGGTCGGTCGGATTAGTGTGTGAAAGAAACTCAACGCGAAGGTGTCGTTCTACAAGCATGTGTCTTTCTCGTCGTCTTCCATCTCTATCCTCCGTTGTGGCCAGAAAACCAGACATTTCGAATCTTATGCGTCGGTACTCAGGTAACTATTTGGAGAAGAATTACCGTTCTCAGATAAGTAAAAACGGAAGCTTTCTGTTGTCACTTTCACAAACAAAGCAGAAGAAAAAACGGAATAGAAACACTATTATATGGATTCTCAATTCCTTCTCTCTACTCGTTCTCGAGTTCAATGAATCAGAGCATTGTCCCCTGGTTGTCCCAAATACCAAGTAGAAAAGCCACCGAATCCACTGAATCGATGTGACGGGGAGTCAGGAAAGTTCTCATAAACGTTTTCAATGCGCGATGACTCTGCTTATAAACCGATGGAGTTCGAACTCGAGTTATTGAACGAGTTCGAGGATTAATATATATTTATAATTTTGTCAAAAATATATGTCAAATAAATTATATATAAAATTATAATTATATTTTACATAAAATAGGGCATGACCTCTACTTAAAATTGGACATAACCTATGTACATAATACCTGCATTAAATTATCTATATACCCTACATAAAATTATTCAAAAACATTAGATAATATTATGCATAAGCTTTCTACAATAATCAAACACAAAAAATTAAATAAAATATCAATATTAATTTACAATCACCAAAATAAAAACTACAAATCCAATATAAATTTAAAAACTATACTACTATTAACATTATCATTTTCATTTACCAGCATCCTAAAGTATTTTTGTGCAATTACTTTGACAAATTTAGTTTGTTTTCTTAGTGTCTTCCATAGCATGAATTCTTGCAAAGGTTTAATCTATTTACTATTTTCCTATTGTGACATCTGTTAAGGTAAGTCATAAATGAATTTAAAAGGAAAAATTTGAGAATCAATGAGCCCCGAGTGAAAGGACTAGTTAACATCCTCCTCGAGCTAACGGGCAAGGACTTGCAGAAGATGTAAACGGCAATTGGGGCCTCTTACTGAAAACATCTGCATTATTCATTTGAAATTACTACAATCTTGCTTTTCTATTTTTGGGTTTAACCTCAGTCAACCTAATTTTTCCTGTAGCGATGCTGTCTTCCTCCATCTCCTCTCCCTTCCCTCCCTCTCCTTTGTCTCCTCTCCAACAGTTTCCCCTCTCTTATGTGATCTTCATCAACCCTTCTGAAGAAATAGAGAGAACTGAAAGAGAGTCTTTCGGTTTTGTCTGTCTCCAACAAAATAGAGCCTTCGGGGTTAGTCTCCCTTTCTCCCTCTCAGGAGAGAAATTCATACAAAAAAATAAATAAATAATCCCTAAGAATTTGTGAAGAGGAAATTATTGGAAGAGGTGCACTTCTTATTCTTTCATTATATTTATGTTCCACTGCTTCTCTCTGCTCCTAGTGTGACCTCTGGGAAGATGAAGAGCAATCTTCAAGTGATCAGTAGTCTAATAAGAAGTTTCTAAAATCATTTGAAACTAAAGAAAAACATTTTAGCTATATGAGATCTTCGTGGTTGTTATTCTTTTTGAGAATAATGAGTAGGAAGTTACATTAAAGGGGCCCAAATGTGGAATCTTCCTAGGTATTGTTGCTATTATCGCCTAACACCTGCCCGACATCCTCATAAAAGAAACATAAAAACTGAATGGTTGACCTCTCTAAAGGTTAGAGAAAGGATTTCTGATAGATATAATTCTCTGATCCTTGAGGTTCTTCTGTTTAAATCTGAAACAAGGTGTAACCATGTAACATTTTGATTTTTTTTTATGAACTTGGTCATGAAAGTTAAGCTTGTTTCTGGGTTAGTAACTGGTTCTGCGAATTTTTGTTGAACTTCTTTGTTTGTTTAGAACTTTAATCTATTGTTCCTTGTTCACTAGCTTTATTTTTAATTTGTATTGTCACAAATTCATTAATGAACACTCTTTTCAACAGGTGCAAAAGAAGTTATTTCTTGGTTAGCTTGGTGGATGATGTACATCCATGGAGATATCTTTGTAGTATTTAACAATATTTGAAGAAGTTTTGCTTTTTGGGTACACAATGTACCATTGGCTCTCTTTCTATAGTTTTTATTAACAGTGTCACAAAGATGGGTCTTGACATAAACAGTACAAGTAAGCCACTGTTACGTCCTCACTAATAAGACTGCTTGTAGCCTATCATCACATTGAAAAATAAAAAATTTAGAATATTACCTAATTTTTTTACCATAATAAAACAAATAACAAAATTTTTAACTTATTTGCATAAATACTCAACTTTGACCGGTAAACTGCACATGTGTACAGTCAAAAGTGACACGTAAACTTTGACCCATTACGTGTTGTCATGTTATCATGCTATATCAGTACCCAAGGAATCATATGCCAAGTCAACCTATACACCAACTGTAAGCCACGTCATCCTTCATGTAGGATGACACATCATCAACCACATCATTGAATTCCACGTAAGCCCTTCACTTCAGTTTACCCTTTTTTTTCTCATTTTATTTTCATGTTTGATTTAGGTTATTTTGTAATTAATTTTTTTTAAAAAATATTAATTTCAGGTTTTAAAAATTCTTACACATTTCATTTCATTACCTTTACTATAATATAATAAAAATTTATTTTTTATTAATTATTTAAAAATAATAATTTATTTTACTTAATACCATGATGTAATTATTTTATTTTAAGATATTATTTAATTTAATATTTAGTAAAATATATTTATTTTTAAAATTCTTATTTGTTGGTTCAAAAATTGTAACTTTTTTATAATAAAAAAATAAAATTCGTGTTAATTAATTAAAATAATTTATTCTTACCTATTTAACACCTTTTATTATCAATATAAAATATTTTTTAATAAAAAAATATTAAAAATTTATTTTTGAGTTTAAAATTCTAATTTATAGGTACACATTTAATTACCTTATAAATAAAAATATTTTAAAATAAAATAAAATTTTTAAAATTATTTAATTTATTAAATTATTTTTCAAAAATATTTATTTTTTAGAAAATAAAATAAATTTAATTTTTTTTCATAACTTAAAATGTATTTAAAATATTTTTAAAAACAAATTAAACAAATTAAATATTTTTTAAAAATATTATAAAAAAATTATATTTTTATTCGATGACGTGTCTGGATGACATGGTTTCCTACGTAAGACTTCTCGGGTGCTGATGTGGCACTACGTAATCGGTCAAAGCTTATGGGTCACCTTTGACTGTACACATGTGTAGTTTTTGTAATTTGTGTTATTATGTTAAAAAAATTAGGTAATATCCTAAAATTCCCTAAAAAAAATTACAGAGGAGATCCCAAGAGTGTTTGATTCTGGAAAACGAAGATCGTCTAATGGAGTAGAAACAAATACAACAACAAAACGACGAAAAGAAATTACGTTTCTTCTCTATTCCCTGGCACATTTCACAGCACTACTTAATGATCATCTACTCCATCTTCTTCTCCTTGCGCACCTTTCCTCCTTTCATACATGTCATCTTCTTCCCTTCATCCTCTCCCGCTCTTCCCATGATCTTAGTCTGCCCTGATTCTTGGTGTATATGATTGGAACGATAAAACCCATCAGTTCACCTGAGAGATCAGCTCTTTTCAGAATTCTGAACAGAGTTGAGAGAGAGAGAGAGAGAGAGAGAGAGAGAGAGTTGATCACGTATGTAGACGATTGTGAGGAAATCGAGCGTGTGGAGGTGAAGAGAAGATGAAGTATGTCATCGAACTGCAACAATGGACAAAACCGAGTGAATGACTGTTTTAGTAGTTTAGTAGTTGCGGTATATAAACTGCTATCACTTAACCAGCACTTGTTTTGACAGGTCCATGACCATCAGTGGCTCTGAATTCATTGAAATATTGAGGAACAGATATACCCAGAAAGAGAGTGAGGCCCAAGATGTAGAGATTTCGCATGGAGTTGTGGTTCGTGAACTGAATGAATGAGATCCCAATAGCAGCTGAAAATAGTTAAGTATCAGATGTTCAATCAAAGAGGTTTCAGTCATGAGAAGAGATAGTAGTATCTTGGTTTTGAGATTTGAACTCACCGACAAGTCCAAACAGAACACAGTATGTTTTGCATGAGACTCACCTTAGATTCCATGGAACTTGTGAGTGAGACTCATCTTAGACTATTTGATACGACTTCTTCACTACAATTCAAGTGAAAAACACGAGAGGAAGTATGATCCACTGTAAAATCACTTCATAGTTTCTTTGTAGACATCCTTTTGATGAGGGAAAACATATAATTTTAACATATAAATAGGAGAGCGAGCGGCCTAGGCCGAGCGGCAACAGCGGCTAGAGGAGGGGGCAAGAGAAGACGTGAGGAGAAAGATCGAGGAAGAGAGATTTTTGAGAAAAAAAACATACAAGTGAGGGCTTACGTGGCACGATATGTATTTGACTTTTTTTAAAAAATATTTTTTAATTTTTTATTTAATGACGTGTCAGCTTATGTGGCAGATGATGTGGTGAAATAATAATGTGGCAGACGACGTGTTGATCTATGTTTACTGCACTGATAACATGGTGACACATAAGTAGTCAAAGCTTACGTGTCGCATTTGACTGCACACATAAGCATTTGACCGGTCAAAATTGGATAGTTTTAAAAATATTTTGATGATGTCAGTGTTTTTAAGATAATTTATTTTAAATAGGTATTTTAGGGAAATTCCCAAAAATTAAATATGATTTACCCTGTACTAGCGAGTTTCATAATTCATTGGCAGAGATAACTGTATCAAGGCCATCTACACCGATTGCAAATTTTTACCAGTTGAGAGAACTATAACAACTTTTATTAATCATAAGATACTGGAAAGGACCCAGTAACGCAGACACTGCAGAAACAAGTCTCTTGGCCACTAACTGGATTCATAAGTTGGTCTCATTGTCTATGCTGTCTTAATAAAGGCTGGCAGGGAGACGAGGGGTGATGAGAACTTCAAGAGGAGTTTCTTTGGGAATGGTCACGCCCATGCCCTCCGTCAAATCTACTGGTTCATCTCCTACAGTCTGAAGATCAAATCCATGAAGTAATCGAGCGATAGTCAAGTGCATGACTTGGAGTGCAAATGATATCGCCGGGCACATCCGGCGACCTGACCCGAAGGGGATGAGCTCGAAATGCTGGCCCCTCACATCTAGATGAGCGTTGTTAGTGAGGAACCTCTCGGGCTGGAATGCCAAGGGGTTGGACCAGACTTCTGGGTCTCTCTGTAATTTCCAGAGGTTGAGTATCACGCGAGTGCCTTCTGGGACATGATATCCGGCTATTTTGCAGTCGCCCATTGCCAGATGTGGCCCGGAGAGCGGGGCTGCAGGGTACAGCCTCATGGCTTCCTTGGCAATAGCTTGCAGGTAAGGCAGGTTCTTAATGTCTGATTCCTCTACGTTTCTCTCTTTGCCCACAACTACATCCAATTCCTCTTGTGCCTTCTTCAGAGCACTTCTGTTGTTCAGTAGGAGTGCTATAGCCCAGGTCAGGGTGAGAGATGTGGTGTCAGTCCCAGCAAGAACAAACGTCTGCAAAGCAAGAAAATCTACTTACAAACAAGAATTTTGCAAAAAACTTTGAACAAATGAGAATTAATTCTGATAGACTGGGTAAACTTAAGTGAGACATGCGAATTTACCAAGGAAGTTGCTTTTATTGCTGTGTCTGGATCACAACCAGGGATAGGTGATTTCTCCTGGATCGACAACATCACATCGATGAAGTCCTGATCACCGTTATACACGCCGGAGATTCTCCTCTGTCGATGCTCCTCCACCCAGACGGAGACAAGCGCGTCCAACTCCTTGGCTGTCTTCTTCATGGCGCGTATGTGACCCCCCACGTCAAGCATCTCAAGAAAAGGAACTGCTTCAGACAACACAAAGATCCCAGTCAAGTAAAAGAACTGGTCCATCACCTCCCGGCATTTCTCCTCCACCTTGTCGTCTCCGACGCCGTTCGTGCCAAAATATCTCTTCCCCGCGATTGTCATCACAATGTTGTTGAACGTCAAGTCCCAGAACCACTGCTTCATCTCCACTTTCAGAGGAGCGTTGGTTCCCTTCTTCGCCCATTTTCTGTACAGATCCTTAATGCTCAAGTCGATCTCATTAACACGGACGTGCTTGAGTAACTCAAGCCGGTGGGTCGAGAGGAGTTCCAAGGTGGCGATCTTGCGTACCTCACGCCAGTAAGGGCCGTATTTGGCAAACCCAAGAACGGAAAAATTGTAGCCTAAATACTTGCCGGCCGTCAGGGGTGGGCGATTGGCGAGCACCTTGTCGTTGGTAGTGAGACATTCTTTCGCATGCTTCCAACTGCTCACCACGACAGCCCGCTGGAGGCCGATCCAGAGGGTGAACAAGGGACCATAAGTGTCTGCAAGTGCTCCCAGCGTTCGGTGGGGAAGCCGGTTGCCGCCGATGAGATGAAGGTGGCCGATTATCGGCCTCCAACCAGACACTTCCGGAGGCCCTTGATGGCGCTTGTAGAATGACCTGAACAGGCCGGAGAAGAGATACAGAGCCAAGAAGCCAAGGATTACTTGAAGAACGAGAAGAATCTCCATTGCAAAGCAAGGTTCGGAAGAGGATTCAGTGTGTACTTATAAAGCTGCAAGGTATGTTTTGGAACAAAAACATCTTGTATTTGGCGACTGTTGGAGGAATGCGGGTCTTCATTGTTGTCTGCATTAGCTGTTACGACGGAGCATCATGGTATTTACAGTGGGAGTTTTTGATTTTTTCTATTATTAGTCACTTCAGCTTTAATGCGCCAAATCACCTCATTTATGAGGCCGGTTTCTCTTAGCGTTTTTTCCTCTTTTGAAGATCTCACATGCATGGCCATGGCCCTTTGGATTAGCTGGGGGGCCTTGTAAGGAAAGCTGCATGGACACAACTAGTCATGACCATAATTGACACCCTTAAAAGTATGCCCAGTATTATTAGTGCCCAAAGTGTAAAAGGTGAAGGAGAAGGAGAAGTAAATTTGAAAGGGCACAAGTGGAAGTAAAAAATTACAGCAAGAAAGAAGCTGAAGTGGAAGTAACATTTGTCCAGTTTTTAGTAGGACCTGATGTAGGAGAAGGTTGTATGGTTTGTGTGCTAGAATTGACTATAACAAGGGGGTAGTTTTTGTTGCTCCCGTGTTCCCACATCATAGATTAAGTTCTAGGCTCACATAGTGGTGCAGCCAGGGCAACATACTTTGGAGAGCTAGTAGAGATAAAGTTGTGTGAGGGTAGGGGAAGCATTTAACTGATCCAGTTTGTGAATAGTTCGAGTTCGGCTTCATCAATGCTGAACTCGAATCGAATTTAAGTTTTGGGTTGCGTTCGTTTAGTTACAAAGCCAAGCTCGACCAAGCCACGGTTTGGTTCGCGAGCTGGCTCGGTAACTTAAAAAATTTCGGGCTTCGGGATCTTCACTCATTTTCTTCAAGAAAATCAGAGTTGCAGAGACAGGACAAAAAAATCACCGCTCTCCCCTCTCAGTCTCTCCTCCTCTCCCGTCCACTCTCCACAACTCCACTTATCTTGTCTTCTCTAACAAATCGAGAGAGTCAGAAAACTTTCAAACTTTGCTTGGAGGGATGCCCTATTTCAACAATGCCCTATTTTTTCAACAACCTCTTCAATCAACCGGTAGCACTTCCCGGTGACGACATCCTCCGGTCTCCATTAGGGATGCTCAATCTTCAGGCAAGAAATGATGACTCTGTTGTATGATTTCTGTCATCGATTCCTGCATACCCTTTATATGGAGTTTCCGACAAAATTATTTCCCTTTCAAGTGTTATTGCACCTGAATTAGCAAGGTTCATTAGGCTCCAGACCCTTAAGCAAAGGGTATGATTCTCTATTTCTTTTGTTTTTAAGTAGTTTTGTTGGCATTGTGGGCATTTGTTCATTCGGTGAGACTGTTATTATAAAAATATTATTTGATATGTTTAAGCATGTGCATGTTTCTTAGGTCATTTTGGACATGGAAAGCTTCAAACTACTTCTTGTTTAAGGTTTTCGTGACGGTTCTTTTTCCACCTCGATGGTCCTTTCTATAGATTTCCAGACACTATCTTGTAACTATCTGTTATTTGGGTTGGGAGAGTTAAAAATAGTACCAATAATGAAAGAAAGTGAGTCTTTAGTTGGAAAGACAAATCAAAATGGGGGGAGCATATTTTTGGCATGTAATTTCGGTAAACTATGTACAAAGGTCATGCCGAATTTTATATAGAGGTCATGCCGAATTGTATGCAGAGGTCATGTCTAATTTTATGCAGAGGTCATGCCCAATTTTAAATAAAATTTATGCATAATTTTATATACTGTTTATTTGACATGTATTTTATGCAAAATTTTAAAAGCAGGTTAGAGCTCAAACTCGGCTCAATCTCGAACTCAGTTGAAATTATTGGGCTCAAACTTGATTAAAATTTTAGGCTCGAGGGTGAGCTCGGCTTGAGTTCAAAATATTTAAATCAAGCACAACTCAAACATAGGCAAGTTTGAGCTTAACTCGACTCGACTCAATGCCATCCCTATGTGTGGGTTAGCAAAACCACATCACCCAACTCCTTCTTTTGAGTTGACTCATATGAGGGAATACATTATTACTAGTGGCATACTCCCTCGTATATTTGATGGTGCATCCTCTTCACACTAGACAACTCCTCACATCATGATCCTTCCATATAACAAGCATTTTGTTGGTCTTTATAGTGTTAGACTTGATTTTGTTTGCATGTATATTTGTAGTGCCTTTTATTTGGAAAAAAATTGTTTATATTTAATTTAATTAGTATGTGATGAAAAATTTCTTCTGATAAATTTTCACTCTAATAATTTTTAATGTTTTCTTTTAGGAATTTAAGGGTAAAACAATCTTTACTATTAATATAACTATATAATTCATGGTGTCTTTATATCAAAACCATGAAGGAGACGGGCAATTGTCAAGTGCAAAAGAGATTCCTACACACATTCATTGGCCAGATCCGAACGGAATTAAGTTGAAAATGCTGCCCTCTTATATCAACATCTGCATTAGCAGTAAGGAACCTCTCTGGCAGGAAGTTGAGGGCGTACAGAGATCTCTTTGTATCTTCCACAAATTCAGAAATAGACGGGTGCTGGCAGGATGAAGCCGTATTCTTTCTTTCACAATAGCGAGGAGGAATCGCAGGTTCTTGGTATCCGATTCATTCACTTTTCTGTTTTTTTCCTGAAGGGAGGCATTGAACCGAGCCGGTTAGTGAATAGTTCAAGCTCGGCTCTGACCCGGCTTTGTTTGGCTAGATTCAAAAGCATTTCAAATTGAGTTCGAGCAATGGTTTGGTTCGCGAACTCGCAAGCCGGCTCGGTTGATAAATAAAACCCCTTTCGGTTTACGCCTGTCTTCGTTTTGACTTTTCGTTTCGATTTCAAAGTCTTTCGAAATTGAAAGCAAAAGTCTAAGAAACTCTCTTCCAAAACTTTTGAGAGTAAAATCAGTGACGAAGGCTGCCCTATTTTACGATAATGATGACGATTTTCCTCCTCACCAGACCTCATTCTACCCTATCCCTCGGCCTCTTCATCTCTCAACCAGCTGTAACCGATTTCTGGTGTTGACGACCGAAGAAACTTGACCTAAAAGGTAAGTTTGTCCAATTTTTTCTTATGATTTTGAGCTCCTCAAGGAAATAAAGACTTGAAAAAGGTTTAAGTAGCAGCGGAATTTTCAAAAAAATAGATTGAACCAAAGGGAAAGGGTTCAAGGAGGTGATCTAAATAATTAGTACAAGCTTTTGGTGATGATCTTGGTCATCTGAATTCTAAAGAAGGAGCTTGAACATTAAACTCTACATATATGGGCAAGTGTTTTTGACCTAATTCTCAGACGACCTAGTCACTTTTTCTTGTTTTTTTGGGTATTTTCAAACTGAAACAGTGAATATCTCATGGTCAGTTAAACTGTGATTGTCTTAGCAGTTTGATTTGAGTTTAAAAAAACAATGTTCTACATAAATTCTCACTTCTTACCTTGTTTTTTCTCAATTGTTTTATTTATCAATCATATTTTTTTGGTATGTAACCCTCTAAAATGTTATTATCTTCCTGCAGGCCTCACTCTCCTCTTCAGCTACGTTGGTGCCGTAGTATCTCTTACCTGACACGATCATCACGATGTTGTTAAAACTCAAGTCTCTGAACCACTTTTCATCTCAACTTTGATTCCCACTTTGTTGTTTCCTGTCCACTGTTTGTACATATCCTTTATGGACAAATCGATCTCTGTGGCAAGAACGTGCTTGAGTAGCTCGAGCTGATGGGCTAATGAGAACCCAAAAACGGCACAGTTGTAAGACAGATACTTGCCGGCAGCCATACTTGAAAGAGCTTTCTCATTGGTAGTGAACGCCATCCATAGAGCGATCAGGGGCCCGTACTTTTCAGCTAAGGCTCCCAGCGTTCGAGCGAGAGGTTGCTGGTCATCCATGAGCTTATGTAAGTGACCTATTATTGGCCACCGTCCGGGGACTTCTGGTAGTGCAGAAACGGCTCCACGCTTCCTTCCTTATGATTTGCAGAGAGTAAAAGCCAATAAAACAGCTCAGAGGCCAAAATGAGGAAGCCCTATGTCCTTCTATTGGTTTATTTCCTTGCCTCTCAGGCCTTGCAAGGCTCGATCTCAATATCTCATACAAGAAAACTCAAATCACTCTAGGTAAGCATTGTCTAACTCTGCTTGTATGAACGATATATATACAGTATATATTTATTTATTTATATTTGCACAATATATAACATCTAACAGGTTAAAGGAACAAAAAAAAAAGGGGTTCATAAGTTGATGGGATCTGTTAAAGGAATAGTTCCACATAGATTTGTGAGTACAAAGATCTTGAGTTTATTAGTTAGAAAGAGGCTTCAATAGTTAGCTCTTCATTTTGGGATGGGTCTTAGAACCAAGTTCGGCTCGTTAATTTAAACGAGTCAATCCCGGATCGAACTGAGCCGAGCTCTAGCCACTAGCGAGCCGACTCGGTTATAAGCCAGCCCTATTCACAACCTAAACTATTTCAGATGTTTCATTCGCCTCAGAGTGCTACATACAGTATCATTGACCTCTGCTATCACTGTTAGTTATCATGATCTTTGTTAGTGGCATAAGCATCTCAATTATTGATGTCTATGCAGTCTGTCAAAGAAATATGATCACGGTTTTGAAGTCGTCCACTAAAATTGGCAATCATCTGCTTCTAGAATGAGTTTGTCGTAATGAAAGATGGAAGGGTTATTCTACATGCTCTGTAGCTTCTACTTTAAATACAGGACACTCGGCCGCACCTTCCATTCATCAACGTAGCCATGGAAGTAGGAATGCCTTTGCCAGTCCAAGCAGCGGTAGGGCTCTTGGTCGTTTTATTGGCTTTTAGTCTCTGGAAATCGTTGTCCAGAGATAGGACGACGGGAAGAAATTCCACACCACCGGAAGTCCCCGGACGGTGGCCAATAATAGGTCACCTCCTTAAGCTAATGGACGACCGGCAGCCTCTGGGTCGAACGCTGGGAGACCTAGCTGACAAGTACGGCACCCTGATCACAATCTGGATTGGCTTCCATCGATCTGTGGTGGTGAGCAGTTCCGAAATGGCGAAGGAGTGCTTGACTACCAATGATAGAGTTCTTGCAAGTCGCCCACTGCGTGCTGCTGGCAAGTATTTGGGTTACAACTATGCCATCTTTGGGTTCTCGCCGTATGGCAACTTCTGGCGTGAGATCCGTAAAATAGCCACTCTTGAGCTTCTCTCACCCCGTCAGCTGGAGCTACTGAAGCACGTTCGTGCCGCGGAGGTCGATTTGTCCATGAAAGATCTGTATAAACAGTGGATTGGAAACCAAAAAGCTGCAATCAGAATTGATATGAAAGAGTGGTTTGGAGACTTGGCCTTCAACAACGTGGTGATGTCAGTGGTCGGCAAGAGATACTTCGGCACGAACGTAACCGAAGACGAGAGCAAAGCGAGGAAGTTCCAGCAAGCACTCCTCGATTTATTTATACAAAGTGGGAATCCTATTCCATCTGATGCGGTTCCTATACTTGAGTGGTTTGATATAGGGGGTCACATACGTGCCATGAAGAAAACTTTGAAAGAGTTGGACTCCTTAGCTTCCATCTGGTTGAAGGAACATCGACTCCGGAGGCTCTCCAACAACTATGGACCTGATCAAGATTTTCTTGATGTGATGTTGACTATAATGTATAAATCCCACTTCGCCGAGTACGATCCCGATACAGTCATAAAGGCAACTTGTTTGGTAATTTCCGCATCCTCCATCCAAGAAATTCCCTTTTCAGAAGCTTCTTGTGAATTCCTCGAGCATAAATTCCTTTCCATAAACTTTTATCTTTCTTCCATTTGCAGACAATGATCTTAGCTGGGACAGACACAACTTCCGTTACCCTGACTTGGGCTCTCTCCCTGCTATTGACTAATCGTCATGTTTTAAAGAAAGCGCAAGAGGAGTTGGATGCCCAAATTGGAAAAGAAAGAAACGTTAATGAATCAGATATCACTAACCTGCCTTACCTCCAAGCCATAGTGAAGGAGACGTTGCGGTTGTACCCTGCATCTCAACTAACAGCACCACATCTGGCCATGGAAGACTGTTCTGTTGGTGGGTACACAATTCCTGCAGGCACCAGTGTGTTTGTGAATTTGTGGAAGATACAGAGAGACCCGCGTATCTGGACGGACCCCCTCAAGTTCCTGCCGGAGAGATTTCTCACTGTAAACGCAGACGTAGATGTGAGCGAACGCCATTTTGAATTCATCCCATTTTCCGCAGGTCGACGAATGTGTGCAGGAGCCTCTTTTGCGCTCAAGGTTCTGCAGTTAACACTTGCTCGTTTCCTTCATGAGTTTGATGTGGAGACGCCATTTGATGAACCAATCGATATGACTGAGGCCCCCGGACTAACAAGTCCAAAAGTCACTCCTCTTGGAGTCCTTTTGAGTCCTCGTCTTCCCGCTAATCTTTATATATAGTGACGATCATAAAATTACGAATTCGTGAAGTTTTTAGTTATCTTGGTTGCAAGACAATGGCGTTTCTGTAGCTATTATGTAAAGCCAATCTTTTATATTCTAAATTGTATAAATACCACCCTTACTCAATTGGAAAGGTGTATTTCATTCAACCTCTAATGTGGTTCATTTAATCCCCTAAAGTAGTCTAGTTCAACATCTAACATGACATCAAAGCAGATCGATCTTCTACATTTGCCATCCTACGATTTATTTATTTTTTGCTTCCTTTTCCTCTCCACCCGTAACTCACGCTCTACCACACCCTCACAAGCTGAACTACCCGGAAGATGCATTCTCTTCGATTTCGTCCACCCTAACCACAGCTCTTCCACATCTCTTTACCGGACGATGCGATTTCGTCTGCCCCAGCCGCTACCAGTATTGTTGCTCTTCCCAACCGCTCCCAATGTCGTTGCTCATCTTAGCCGCTACTAGTACTATTGCTCTTCCTAGCTGCTCCCAATGCTGCCGCTCTTCCCAGCCACTACTAGTGTCACTGCTCTTCCTAGCCAGTCCCAATACCACTGCTCTTCTCAGCCACTACCAATGTCATTTTTCTTCCTAGCCGATACCAATGCCGTTGCTCTTCCACTTCTCTTCCCCGAACGATGTGTTCTCTCCAATTCCATCTGTTATAAGTGTCGTTGCACTTCCACATCTCTTCACTAGATGATGTGTTCACTTCGATTTCGTCCGCCCCATCCACTACTAGTGCCACTTCTCTTTCACATCTCTTCACCAGACGATGTGTTCTTTTCGATTCTGTCTGCCCCAGCAGCTACTAGTGTCGCTGCTCTTCCTGTCATTTTGCTTCCAAGACCCTCGAAACAAATCTCCTTACATACCAAGTTCATAGTTTCAGTTGCTACGAGACAAGATTGGCCTCTCTAACAAGTGGGCTATCTTGAGGGGGCATGATAAGGGATAAGCATAATCTCTTTAGTTATCGGATAAGATCTTATTAGATTTATCTTATGTTGTATTTATCTTATCATGTAAAGCTTATCTTCTCTATTATAAATTGTATAAATACCACCCTTACTCAATTGTAAAGGTGTGGTTCAATTCATACTCTAATATGGTTCAGTTTATCCTCTAAAGCGGTTCAGTTCAACATCTAACAATCATAAATAACTTTTCTATATTCTAAAGAAACTTTGAAAAAAATAAGCCAAAAATCACTAAAATGGTTTCAGTTTACTTATATCTTACTAGAAAATTAATTTATTATCAACAAAAATGTTTTATTTCTAGTGTGAACGCAAACACTATTACTGACTTTCTTGATGTTTCCACTGATAGCATAAACACAAGAATTTCGATTAAAAGTATTTTTTTCCAAAAAAAATTATCCAATGAGATAATTGATTGAAGGGTCCCTTAGTCATATCCATAATTGTGAAACTTATCATATTAATTTTATTACTCTTTTATAAACTAAAGAATTTTTTGTATATCTAAAAATGGGTTGTGTTACCTTTTATAATTTGCACCATTTATATTTTTATTTGACTGCATAAGTTGTGTCTTTATATCCTTTAACTACTTAGAAAAAATTAATTAATTATGTTTGTATTAAATGTAGCATCAAATTTTTTGGAAAACACTACAAGGAAGTAGAGTTTAAAAAGGAAAATATTAAAAAATAAAAAAGAGCCTTATACTTAACAAAATTGTTGAAGTGCATAAATGAAATAGTCTTACATGACTCTCACGGTAAGAAGTCTCACAAAGCCAAAATTAATATGGTGGACTCTAACAAGAATCTCATGGAAGGAGCTCTCACAGAAGAGTGTCAGTTAAAGGAATTTTAGTTATGTCAGTCTTCTATTTATGTTTAGTTGTTCAATTGTTCTAGGACTTAAATTTTAGTGTTTAACTTTGTGTATATCTGGGATAAGGGTAATTTAATTGTAATTGGATTGTATTTGTTCCTTCTATTTTAAATAGAGGCTTATGTACTCAAACTAAATCAAATTAGTGAATTTTTTTCTCTTTTCCAGAAATTCAATACAAATTAAAATATTCAAGACATCAACATAGTTGTTTAGAGTTGAAGAGCAGATATGGAAGAGTCTCACATGGCTCTCACAGTAAGTAGTTTCACATAGCCATAATTAATATAGTGTAGTCTTACAAGAGCCTCATAGGAAGAGGTATAATAGAAAAGTCTTAGTTAAGGTATTTTAGTTATGTTAGTCTTCTATTTATGTTTTGTTATTCAATTGTTTTAGGACTTATCTTTTAGGGTGTGTTTGAAACACAAAAAGTGCAAAGAAAAAAATAGGAAGAGAAGAGAAAGACAAAGAGAAAAGAAAAGAGGTTTTTTCTTTTCTTGTTTGGATGCCCATGAAAAATGAGAGAGAAAATGGAAGAGAAATATAGTTTCTGTTGTTTGGATACACGTGGAAAAAAAAAATTAGCAATATTTTAAAATTTTGATGATTAATATTTTCTCTCAACTTTCTATTTCTTTTCTTTTCTTCCCAAATTCTATCATTTTGAGAGATAAAATTTATTAACTAAGAGAGAATGTGATTTTCTTTTCTCTCAATGATTATCTGCTGCCAAACAACAAAAAATAATTTTCTCTACCCTTTTCTTTTATTTTATTTCTTTGGATCCCAAACAGGCCCTTAGTGTTTAATTTTGGGTGTAAATGGGATAAGGGTAGTTTAAATGTAATTGGATTTTACTTGTTTCTTCTATTATCAGTAGTGGCTCATTGTACTCAAATTACAAACAATCAATGAAATTTTTTTTATTTTCTAGAAATCCAACATGGTATCAAAGTGGGTTCTGTGAGTCGACTCGCTCAATCCAGAGAGATAATGTGGTCCTTTTCTAATCTATCATCTCTAGTAGTTTAGGTTTGTATTCTATCTTTTTTCTTTCTTTCTTGTCCCAGTATCCATAGTTTTTTTAACATTCGCACCTCCATACATAACATTTCATTTTACAAATTACATATTGATGCAAAGATTTTCAAATCTACTTTCCAACAAAGAGAAACCAATATTTGAAGGTCAGACCGCAAGAGAGGTTCAAGCAACAACAAAAAGCCTAAACTTTTGAGCCATTTTATATCGTAAAGAACTAAACTTTATATGGAGAATTATACATCAAAAGATATATTTGTAACCCTATTGTATTACATATTATACTAATTCTCAATTTAAGTTTTCTAGAAGGAGATATCAATATTGGAAGAGTCAATGGTCTTGCTGGACAAAGAAGAAAGAGTACTCATAGCGGCCAGATTATAAAATCCAAAATCTATTAGAATCATTCTCTCAAAAGAAGTATATTTTATGAAGCAATATTATATTTCAATGAAAGGTGTCAAAGTCTAACTTCATGAGGATAAAATTTTATGTCAATCTGATATATATGTAAGGAGATATACACATTAGAGTCAACAACTATCTAGCTATAGAATGAAGAAAATAAAGAGGTCAAAACAGATTCCAGAATGAAGTTTTTTATGTCAAATTAGGTATCAAATTAAATATCATTGAGTCTAATTTCTTAAGTAACAAACATTTTGTGATACTAATCTATATTTTTAGAGATATTAATATCATAAGTACTAATGGTCAATTCTGCCAAAAATCTCTCATTTTTCATATTTTATCTTCATTATCTGTCCTTGCATTGGCATGAACTGAGTATCCTTTTCTCCTAAAATCCTTGTTTTTTAGCCAAATTTCACTTTCTAATAGAGAGTTTTGGTTAAAATTAATCACTCCACAATGTGCTTGTTTAGGGTATGCAAAAATTTCATGTTTCAAGTTTTGCATTTTGTTATTTGGTTGTGTATCTTACGCATCATCAACTCCAAAAATTGTGGTCACCCCCAAAAAATTATACTTGGTCAAATTTATTACATTTTACCATTTTACTCTCCCCTATTTTTTTAAAGGCCATGTTCTAGATTTGGTTGGAAGTATGAGTGTTATATAGTCGCCTAGTATTTATTTCGTTTATCATTTTTTTTTATTACTTCAACACAACGCTTAGACCCACTACTTAAAAATTATAAGAGTGTGTCCAACATCTAGCTTGATTCAAGTCTTTTATTCTTCACCCAAGAGGTGATTTGTGCTTGAGCTATCCTTAAAAAGTGAGCAGTCTCTTTGTTGTACCCTAAAGTTGGGCAGTTTCTCCGCCTTTAAAATTGGTCGAGTGTGTTTTAGACTATGACCACTTTGACTAGTGTATGGAGCTTTTTCATACAGCTACGAGTGATTTTCTTTTCCCACATTGTGTTTTATAAAAGTTGGGTCTCTATGTCTTTTTTATCCCTAGCTTGAGGAGGAGAACTTGAAGAACAAGTACAAGAAAAGAGTATTTTGCTCCACATGTTGTGGTATTTTTTATGTGACCAAAATATTCAAGAAAGGGGAAGAAAAAATAATGAAGATTTAACATCTATATAAAATTTTTAGCCAATGAACATTGAAGACCAAAAATATTTTTCATTGCTAACTAATGTTATAAACTCCATCTTGAAGGGGAGTGTTGAAGAACAAATATGGAAGTCTCATATGACTCTCACAATAGGAAGTATCACAGAGCCATGATTAATATGGTAGAGTCTTACAAGAGTTTCACTGGAGGAGGTCTCACAAAAGAGTCTTAGTTAAAGGTGTTTATTTCAAATATTTTGGTTTAATTTTTAATTTGGTTTATTTTTGGGAGGGAGAGGGGAAAGGGGGATTGGTGATGAATTTGTATATTTTTTAATATATTATTATTAATTTTAATGGCGAGGGAGAGGGAGAGGGAGAGAGGAAAAGGGCATAAAGGAAAGGAAGAGGAGAGAGGGAAAGGGCCAGAAGATATGGGGAAAGTGAGAATTTTAAATTTATTTAATTTTTAATCTTTTTAACTAGGTGATGGAGGGAGGGAGGGAGGGAGGGAGATGAGAGAGAGAGAGAGAGAGAGAGAGAGAGAGATTTGCAAAGGAAATAAAGACAAAGAGAGGGTCTCTAGTTGCAAGAGATCCAAGGTTAGGTCTCAATGCAACAAAGTAAGATTTCGGGTCTCTTGGAGTCAACTACATTTGGAATGTCTCAACATAAAAGGATGGCTGACATTGACCTCATGAAGAAAACATCAAAATACTGTCAAGAATGAAATAGCTGGAGAAAATCTAAGTAAAAGGATAATATTTATTACATTAATAAATAAAATATTTAAAAATAAAATGATCATATTTAAATATTACATATTCCTAGCTAATTGAAAAAGATTAATAAACAAGTACAAGTTCTTAACCTTAAGGAGATGAATGGAGAGTTTTGTAATGGAGGAAAATTTGTTTCAAAATGCTTTTTCAATGTTAGTGATATCCATCAATACTTTTACTTAATAACAAATAGAAGTGAAAGTGAATTAATAATATGTGTGCATGTACTGTTCAAGTATATGTTCAAGAGGAGAGGAGAGGAGAGAAAAGGGTGCCGGAGGGAATGCTAGTGCTTTAGTCTTTTGGCCATGGTCTTAGTTTTCAACCCATGTCTCAGTCTTTGTGTTTTATACCTTAAGTCTTTTTAGCCCATGTCTTAATTAATTCATTCAAGTTTATTCATTTTACAATTTTTTTAGGTTGCCAACATATATCTCCTCTTCTCAAAGCTTTACACTTTGCTTTATTTCATTTTTGTTCCTATGTAAGGATAGTTACATTTTAGTTAATTTTTTAATTGAGTGCTTGTGTAGCACCTTGAATTTTGTTACTTCTTTAATATGCTTGAGTTGATTAGTTATTTAAATAGTTATTCTTTTAATTATTTATATTTGATTAATTGTTCTTTAACAACTGTTATTGGGAGTGTCATGCACTTATGTCAATGCATAAAGGAGTAATCATCATGAAATTAGGGGAATACAATGAGACCATCACAGAGATTCAATATTTAACTTTTAATGGTTTAATTATTTAATTTAATTTTAATTTATTAATTGTGGGGAGAGACGAAAATAGAGGAGAGAGTGAGAAGTCAAGAGGGTATTGGGGATGGTTTAATTTTTTAATTTGGTTTATTTGTGGGAAGGAGAGGGGAATGGGGGGAGATAGGTTATGAATTTGTATAATTCTTAACATATTATTATTAATTTAAATTTTGGATGGAGAGGGAGAGGGAAAGGAAGAGGAGAGAGATAAAAGGGCAGGAGAAATGGGGAAGAGAGAAGTTTTAAATTTTTTATTTTTATTTTTAATCCTTTTAACTAGGAGATGGAGGGAAGGAGGGATGGAGAAAGAGAAAGTGAGTGGAAAAAGAAATAAAGACAAAGAGAGGTTTCTAGTTGTAAGAGATTCAAGGTCAGGTCTCAACTGCATTTGGAATGTCTCAACATAAGGATGGCTTACATTGACCTCATGTAGATAGCATCAAATTACTGTCATGAATGAAGTATTGGGAGGAAATCAAAGTAAAAGGATCATATTTAAATATTACATATCAATGAGTGGAACATCATGGAGAAGAATAATGTCATATTTAAATATTACATGTTCCTAGCCAATTGAGAAAGATTAATATCATATTTAAATATCACATATTCCTAGCCAAGTTCTTGATCTTATGGAGATGAATAGACAGTTTTGTAATGGAGGAAAATTTGTTTCAAAGTGCTTTTTCAAGGTTAGTGATATCTATCAATACTTCTACTTAATAACAAATAGAAGTGAAACTGAATTAATAATATGTGTGTGCATGTACTGTTCAAGTATCAGTATAAATATTTTGCATACCATTAAACTTTATTTTTAGTCATATTTCGCACAAAATTTTGATAAAATATATTTCCATTAAGGGGGGGTTAGTCTACAATGAACTTGAAATGAAGTTAAGATTTCAATTCATCTTAAATGAATTGATTCAACTTCAACTCATCCTTGGGTGTTAGAGTAGACAAGTTCAAGTGCAATTGAAAATAAATTCCAGTGTTAGTACCCCCAAAATGAAAAATATGATATAAACAAAAAAAATGAGTAACTTTTTATAATATACTTAAGTAGAACATATACCTATAAATAGATAATTAACCAAAATAAACATGGTTACTACACTTATAAGTGATTTAATGTGTAGTATTAAAATATATTAATAAACTAATTAATGAAAGACTATATTATATTACTTAATGATTATAGTTTATTATAAATTAATACAATAATTATGTGTGACTAGAATAAATTATAAATAAATAAAGTAAAAAATAACATAAGCGAATATAATTAATAAATAAATTATTTTTTAATAACATAAGATATATTTTAACATTAAAAATCACTAATTTAATACAATAATAAAAAATATAAATATATATATATATATAATTATATCGATAACATGATATATATTTTTACGTATTATTAATTAATAATATATTGCCATAAAATTTAAAACCATTGGTTTAATTAATTATAACAATGAGATAATTAAACCAAAACAATTTATCAAATGTTTACTTTAACAATATTTTAATTATGACTATTAAATCACTAAATTAATACAATAATTACAAAATGAATATACTGAATAAATAAAAATAATTATTTTATAAATAAAAAATATGGATTATTTTAAAAAATAAATATAATGAAGTTATGACGTTGGTTTAATTTATCCTAACTTAGGAAAAATTAACCTAGCGTCATCTTCCTCATGGTGCCGATAATGGCAGGAGACAACGGCGTGCCAACCGGCAAAGACGACGGAGGCGGCGCTCTGATGGTACGCCGAGAGGGAGAAGAGAGGGAGGCCAAGAGGCTCTGCGACAGAGGCTCGGCCTCCTATGCTCTGCGATGGAGGCTGAGAGGAAGAAGAGTGGGAGGCCGAGAGGGAGAAGATAGAGGGGAAAAAAAATTCAGGAGAGGAAGGCCGAGAAGGGAGAAAAGCCAAGAGGGAGAAGAGAGTGGAAGAAGTAGACGCGAGAGGGAGAAAGGAGAAGAAGTCGAGGAGAAGAGTGGGAGGAAAAAATTTAGGGAAAGGAAGGCCGAGAGAGAGGGAGAACAAAGTGAAATGAGGAAAACATTTGTCAGGGGAGGGGAGACACATCCCGCGCGATTGCTTCATGTGAATGATTTGTAAAATAGGTATGAAGCACGATTCCCCAATTTTTGCCAAAGAAGATTACCTGGCGTAATTCAAATGAAGAGGCTCTCATTTACCACAAACAGTCTAATCGAATGAACGGAGTAATGCGTAGGTACATCTCTGTTTCATTGTAAACTATGTAATTTGTAACACTAGATACATAAAAATAGTTAAACATAGAGGGGATCTTAGACATTACGTAACACATAATGTCTCTCCTTCTGGAATGAATTTTTCATAATTAGAAATAGAAGAAATTTTAGTTACATGGTGCCATCTATTGGAGACCAAAAGACCAAAGAAAAAATGAGGGACTCATCTCCAAAGTCGAAGGGTTTGCCATCATTTCATGCATCACATATAATCGAGCAAGCCCTAATTGAAGAAAAGGCCACAGGTACGTGGAGAGAGATGGTACGTGGCTTTTAACCACCACCCATGTGTGTTGTCTCTGATTTGCGAAGGGTTAGTCTACATGCACTGTAGCTTTTACTATAAATACAAGATAGTCGACTGCACCTTTTGTTGATTTTCAGGACTCCATGAATTTAGCTCATGGAGACAATGGGAAAGAAACCCATTGGGAGAAAACTGGAGGAAGAAGGGTTATGGAATTGATTCTTCCTTACCCTCCCCCTGAAGCTCTATTTATAGATTTATGAAACTATAATATTACAATAATACCGTTGAACTTAGGGTTTAGGGTTTTAACCCTTGAACTTTAACATAATTACATCAATGCCATCTCTATGAGATGACCATTTATTTACCATCCTACCATCAATGTATGTGGGCCTATGGGCCTTCTCCTTAATGGACCTTGAGCCCATCTTCTATATCTCTTGGTTGCATGGGTCTTCCTTGGTCTTATGGGCTTGGGCACATCTTCTTATACACTTTGATATGTGGGTCTTCCTTGGTCGTGTGGGTTTGGGCCCTGTCTTCCAACACCTTCCATTCATCGAGGTAGCCATGGAAGTAGGAATGCCTTGACCACAGCAAGCAGCGGTAGGGCTCTTGGTCCTTTTATTGGCTTTTGGTCTCTGGAAATCTTTGTCCAGAGATGGGAGAACGGGAAGCAATTCCACACCATCGGAAGTCCCTGGATGGTGGCCAATAATAGGTCACCTCCGTAAGCTCATGGATGACCGGCAGCCTCTAGGTTGAACGCTGGGAGACCTAGCTGACAAGTACGGTACCCTGATCACAATCTGGATTGGCATCGATCTGTGGTGATGAGCAGTTCCGAAATGGCGAAGGAGTGCTTGACTACCAATGACAGAGTTCTTGCAAGTCGCCCACTGACTACTGCTGGCAAGTATTTGGCTTACTATATACCACCTTTGGGGTTTCACCATATGGCATCTTTTGGCGTGACATCCTTAAAATAGCCACTCTTGAGCTTCTCTCATCCCGCCAGCTGGAGCTACTGAAGCACGTTCGCGCCGCGGAGGTCAAGTTGTCCATGGAAGATCTGTATAAACAGTGGATAGGAAACACAAAAACTGCTATCAGAGTTGATATGAAAGAGTGGTTTGGAGACTTGGCCTTCAACAATGTGGTGATGTCAATGATCGGAAAGAGATACTTTGGCACGAACGTAACCGAATATGAGAGCGAGGCGAGGAAGTTCCAGAAAGCGCTCCTCGATTTATTTCTCCAAAGTGGGAATCCTATTCCATCTGATGTGGTTCCTATTAGGAGTCTTCGGTTGTTGTATTCATGCTGACTTGTAAAGTGTAATGTTGAGTTGCTGAGTTAAATTGTTGAGTTGTAATACTGAATTGTTGAGTTGTATAGTTAAGTTAGCCGCCGACTTATTCATTTTTTGGTTATGTATATAAACACTTACAGTAACTTCTGTAACAGTACTTTGTTTTTTTGACATAACAGAAAGAGTTCTCTATTTGCTTTGTTTTCATACAAATTCCAGAGTAGATTTTATCATGGTATCAGAGCTAGACGAGACCTTGAGTTCCTTTCGTCCAATGGATTCTTCGAATCCATATTACCTTCATCATGGAGATAGTCCGAGAAATGTTCTCGCCACTCAGCTTCTCACCAGTGAAAATTTCAACACAAGGCGTCGCTCAATGTTAATGGCATTAACTGCCTCTGTTTCGTTGATGGATCACTTCCATCTCCTTCTGAAGCATCTCTATGTTTCATTTTTGGACTCGTTGCAACAACATGGTTCTTTCCTAGATTTTGAATTCTCTTTCACGAGAGATAGCTGCCAACGTCATTTATGTCAATTCTGCTCATGCGATGTGGTCCAATCTCAATGAGAGGTTTTCTCAAGGGAATGGACCTCGCATTTATCAACTGCAGAAGTCCATCGCATCTCTCACTCAAGATTATCTTGTTGTAAGTGCCTATTTTACAAAAATGAAAAGTCTATAGGATGAGTTACACAATTACCGTCCACTACTTGTTTGTTCTTGTGGTGCGTTGAGATCTTTGATGGATATGTAGCAACAAGAGTATGTCATGTTGTTCTTAATGGGACTAAATGACTCATTCTCACACAATTGAGGTCAGATCCTTCTTAATGATCCTCTGCCTTCAATTAATAAAGTGTATTCTCTAATTATTCAAGAAGAACGCCAACGAGAGATTGGATCTGTGATGTTACCTGCCATTCCTTCTGCTACTACTATCTCTTCTGCTGCTAAACCAATTCATCAGAATAAGTCTAACACTCGTAGACCTATTTGCTCTCATTGTTTTATACCAGGCCATACATTGGAGAAAATTTTTAAGTTGCATGGATATCCTCCAGGATATCGATCTAAAAGCAAATCCTCCAATTCTTCTAATTCTTCCAATATTTCTGCTAATCATTCTGCGTCTATTAACAATGTTGCAGTAGAATCATCAACTAGTCCTTCATTACATTTAACTTCATAGCAATGTCAACAGCTTTTGGCATTACTCCATGCTCAATCTTCCAATCCCTCGCCACACAATGCTAATATGGTAACATCTCTACTTGAACATTTATCTGGTAAGTTTGATTCTGCATCTTCACATTCTGTTTTTTTCTTTTAACACTGTTAAATCTGGTTTGATTCCTAGTGGTGAATGGATCATTGACACTTGTGCCACGGACCATATGGTTCATTCTATATCCTTTTTTGATTCCTATCAACCTATTCATAATTCATTTGTCAAATTGCCAAATGGTTCATCTACACCAGTTACACATATTGGATCCATTCACTTGTTTCCTCAACTCACATTATACAATATTTTGTGTGTTCCTTCCTTCCACTTTAATCTAATTTCTGTCAGCAAGCTTACTCAATCTTCCTCATGTTGTACAACAATCTTTCATGACTTTTGTTTTCTTTAGGACCACATCCATTGGAGCATAATCGGGAAGGGTAAAGCTTGTGAAGGGCTTTATCTACTGCAGAAACCAGATTAACCTGTGAACTCTCCTAAAAATGTGTTTTCTAATTATTTTTTTGGTTTTAATTCCAGACTTTCAGTTTTTGACATTTGGCATAAGAGATTGGGTCATCCATCTCAATCTCGAATGAAATTGTTTTCCTTTGTTGTTCCACAAATTGTTGTTCCTAATTCAATGGTTTGTATTATTTGTCCTCTTGCTAAACACAAGAGATAGCCTTTTCCTTTACAAAGTCAGACAAAATCTTGTTGTCCTTTTGAACTAATACACTGTGATATATGGGGCCCATTTCAATCTTCTTCCTTGGATGGTTTTAAATACTTCTTAACAATAGTTGATGATTATACTCGTAGTACTTGGGTTTATTTGTTAAAATCCAAATATGATGCTCGGGTTCTCTTACAAAATTTCATAGCTCTAGTTGACACTCAATTTCACACTAAAATCAAGTATGTGAGAACTGATAATGGCAGTGAATTTGCCATGCCTTCATTCTTTGCTAGCAAATGTGTAATCCATCAACTATCTTGTGTAGCAACTCCACAACAGAATTCAATTGTGGAAAGGAAACATCAACACATTTTAAATGTGGCTCAAACACTCATGTTTCAATCTCATTTACCATTGCATTTCTGGTCTGATTCGATTCTTATTGTTGTTTATTTAATAAACAGAATTCCTTCTCCATCCTTACAAGGCAAAAGTCCTCATGAGTTGTTTTTCAATAAGCCTCCTGTTTATGATCATTTGAAGGTCTTCGGATCATTTTGTTATGCTTCAACCTTATCGCATAACAAATCCAAGTTTGCTCCTAGAGCTCGTAGATGTATATTTATTGGATATCCTCTTGCCATCAAAGGTTACAAATTATATGATCTTGATGATCATATTTTTTTTGTTTTCCGAGATGTAACATTTCATGAACATATATTTCCTTTTAAATCACTATCTCAGAATTTGCACTCATCTGTTGCAGTTGTTCTTCCTAAACCATTGGTTGATATTTTTTCTCATAATTCTGATATTGCATCTTCTTCAAATGATCATTCCTCTCCTATAACTCTTGAATTTGAACCTTATTCTCCAAATCAGCATCCACACATCATTGCTGAAACAAATCACAGTACCTGTTTCTAATGATCCACCTCTTAGAAGATCTTATCGGGCTTATAGGTTACTTAGATATCTGCATGATTTTTATTTCCGTATGGCCTCTTCAACAGCTTTACCTCCAACATCTTCTAATGTGATGGCTAGTTCTACAACAGGTACTTTGTATCCTCTTTCCAATTTTGTTTTTTATTTTTGTCTTACATCTAAACACACAGTTTTTGTTCTTGCTCTTTCAACAATTTTTGAACCTCAAACATTCATTCAAGCAGTCAAAATTCCTCATTGGAGGACTGCCATGGCTGAAGAAATCACAGCCTTGGAAACAAACAAAACATGGATTTTAATAACTCTTCCACCTGGTAAGGCTACAATTGGTTGCAAATTGGTCTATAAGGTGAAGCTTAGATCCGATGGGACATTTGAGATGTATAAGGCTCGATTAGTTGCTAAGGGTTTACACAATTGGTTACAAATTGGTCTAGTGGTAGGATTTCTCCAAAAAACCCTGTAAAAAGATAGCTGGGAAAGTTGTGGGGACATCCATGGAAGCTAAATAGCAGCCCCCTATGGCAAATGTTACCCATTTAGGACATTCTAACCCGGAAGATTCTTGGTTATGGTATTAGACGGGGCAAACTCTACTATTAGGAGTTGAAAAAAAATATTATTTGCATCAAGCTGAGCGTTCATACTATTCACTCACCCCCAGCTTGAGGGGGAGTGTTCGAAAACAGGACCCCTGAACCGAAGATGCTTTGTCGTCACCACATCACCGAAGATGCTTTGTCATCACCGAAGACGCTATGTCGTCACCGAAGACATTATGTTCACCGAAGACGCTTTGTCGTCACCATATCACCGAAGATGCTCTGTCATCACCGAAGACGCTATGTCGTCACCGAAGACGTTATGTCATCTCTGAAGATGCTCTGTCATCACTAAAGACGCGCTGTCGTCACCGAAGACGTTTTGTCGTCACCTGTCACCGAAGACTGTCTTGAATTCATCTCTGGTTCGCTGTGAGAGCACGGTTCAGAAGTGCTCTCGACAAAGAAGATGACGATACCAGATTTGACTCAGACTAGACTTGATCGAACCGAATTACCGAACCGGACCGAATTGAACATCCGAATCGGATCGCACAAATAGACTTCTGCTGATCACACCCGATGGAGCGTTCAAGAAGAGCGGATATATAGTATATTTTGTCTCTGACGAAGCATAGTATACAGCAAGAACTTATACAACTCACTTAGCAAGTTGGGCATCTGATATCTGTATGCACAACTTGAGGGGGAGTGATAAGATTTACTCTGAGATTTCTTCCCTTAAGGAGAAATCATGAAAAATATTTTGTAAATCCGATGATTGTGTAATCCCGTTAATCACTCATAATTCTTCCATTTATATTCTGTAAAACGGCTATTTAAGTCGATGATGTGAATGAGAAAATAAGAGACTGAAATTGAAGTATTATTTTCTAGAGACATAACATCAGAAATAGCGACAGAAACGCCATTGTCTTGCAACCAAGATAACTAACAACACGAATTCGTAATTTTATGGTCTTCACTGCATATGAAGATTTGCCGGAAGACGCGGACTCAAAAGAACTTGAAGAGGAGCTGCTTTTGGATTTGTCAGTCCGGGGGTCTCGGTCATATCGACTGGTTCATCGAATGGCATCTCCACGTCAAACTCATGAAGGAGACGAGCAAGTGTCAAGTGCAGAACCTTGAGCGCAAAAGAGGCTCCTGCGCACATTCGTCGACCTGCCGAAAATGGGATGAGTTCAAAATGGCGTCCTCGCACATCTACGTCTGCGTTTACAGAGAGAAATCTCTCCGGCAGGAACTTGAGGGGGTCATTCCAGATTCGTGGGTCTCTCTGTATCTTCCATAAATTCACAAATACACGGGTGCCTGCAGGAATTGTGTACCCACCAACAGAACAGTCTTCCATGGCCAGATGTGGTGCTGTTAGTTGAGATGCAGGGTAAAGCCGCAACGTCTCCTTCACTATAGCTTGGAGGTAAGGCAGGTTAGTGATATCTGATTCATTCACGTTCCTCTCTTTTCCAATTTGGGCATCCAACTCCTCTTGCGCTTTTTTTAAAACATGACGATTAGTCAATAGCAGTGAGAGAGCCCAAGTGAGGGTAATGGAAGTTGTATCTGTCCCAGCTAAGATCATTGTCTGCAAACAGAAGAAAGATAAAACTTTATGGAAAAGAATTTATGCTCGAGGAATTCACGAGAAGTTTCTAAAATTGGAATTTCTTGGATGGAAGAAGCGGAAAATTACCAAACAAGTTGCCTTTATGACTGTATCGGGATCGTACTCGGCGAAGTGGGATTTATCCATTATAGTCAACATCACGTCAAGAAAATCTTGATCAGGTCCATTGTTGTTGGAGAGCCTCCGGAGTCGATGTTCCTTCAACCAGATGGAAGCTAAGGAGTCCAACTCTTTCAAAGTCTTCTTCATGGCACGTATGTGACCCCCTATATCAAACCACTCAAGTATAGGAACCGCATCAGATGGAATAGGATTCCCACTTTGGATAAATAAATCGAGGAGCGCTTGCTGGAACTTCCTCGCCTCGCTCTCATCTTCAGTTACGTTCGTGCCGAAGTATCTCTTTCCGACCACTGACATCACCACGTTGTTGAAGGCCAAGTCTCCAAACCACTCTTTCATATCAACTGTGATTGCAGCTTTTTTGTTTCCTATCCACTGTTTATACAGCTCTTTCATGGACAAATCGACCTCCGCAGCGCGAACGTGCTTAAGTAGCTCCAGCTGACGGGGTGAGAGAAGCTCAAGAGTGGCTATTTTACGGATCTCACGCCAGAAGGTGCCATACGGTGAAAACCCAAAGATGGCATAATTGTAAGCCAAATACTTGCCAGCAGCGGTCAGTGGGCGACTTGCAAGAACTCTATCATTGGTAGTTAAGCACTCTTTCGCCATTTCGGAACTGCTCACCACCACAGATCGATGGACACCAATCCAGATTGTGATCAGGGGACCGTACTTGTTAGCGAGGTCTCCCAGCGTTCGACCCAGAGGCTGCCGGTCGTCCATGAGCTTACGGAGATGACCTATTATTGGCCACCGTCCGGGGACTTCCGGTGGTGTGGAATTGCTTCCGGTCCTCCTATCTCTGGACAAAGATTTCCAGAGACTAAAAGCCAATAAAACGACCAAGAGCCCTACAGCTGCTTGCTGTAGCAAAGGCATTACTACGTCCATGGCTATCTCGATGAATGGAAGGTGCAATCAAGTGTCCTGTTTTTAAAGCTAGAGACACACACATGGGCGGCCGCAACTCCTTTCAATATTGGTTTTTACAGTGTGGCTAAAATGGTTTGGTGCGAACAGAAGTGTGGTTTCGGTAGACTAGAACAACTTGCAGCAGCCATTACTCTGTGCAACCGGAGCTTGGGTTTGCTGCCAACTTCCGCCGAAAACGAACAAGCCTTATCAAGCGGACCATTACCGGGCAAGCAGCCATGAACACGTGCTTACAGGCTTCTCGCGTATGTAAAGTTTGACAAATTTTGTGTATAACGGATAGAGGGACCATTTGGCTCGATCAACTTGCCATAGCATATTATTTAAAACCCTAAAATTCCTTCTTCCCCGTTTCTTCTTCCTTTCTTTTCTCTTATTGCTCAAATTTCCACAGTTCCTGTTTCCTGGCTTCTAGATCGACCAGGCCTCTTCGAGCACACATCTGATAAGACGAATCTATGCACTTTTTTTTTCTGCAACTCCTTCATAAGGAACAAATAATCACAATGAACTATACAAAGAGAAGATAACTATTGCCCAGGTTGACCTACCAACATGTTCAGTAGAAAAATAGAATTTATTCTTTTTTAATAATTTTTATAGCTTATTTTCATCTTTTTTTTGAAAAATGTCAAAAAATAATTTTATCCATCATAATAGCTAGTTTTTAGAATGTTGGAAATGTGCTATATATATCAAACTCAATCCAAACTTTAAGATATGCTTGCTCTCATGAATTTCAAAGCTCTCAAGTGTTCCCAAGCGTTTTCTCTTGTGCTAGTGCCATTAAGAGCCCAAGAACAAGTATTTTTGGTAGAGTTTCTCACTAAAAGCTAAGTATTTATGATCTTTGATTTTAATATCAGCTTAGAATACTTGGTTTCATATTTGAGGAAGTTTAGTCTTACATTATGACATCATTATAGGTTTTGATTTTCATATCAATTGTCTTTTTTTGAAAAAACTTCCTATAGTCGTCAATTAGACTTGTTTTTGAAATCTAAATTAGTATAAGTGCTAAAATTGCTGGTAGATTCATCTTATTATTAGGTGTAATCAAGTCTTATATGCTTGATTGTTATATTTGCCTAACGAGAGGCTTATGTGTGCTTCAAATACAAAAGCAAGTCACCCTTGCATGTAAAATAATCAACACTTATATAAGCTAATTGGAGTTGACAAAAATTCCTTAATTGGGTCTAAGTACTTGTACCTAGGTGTTGCTAACCATGAGTCTGAAAGTGTTTGGGTAGGTGTTGTAACTTGAGACTCATTATTGCATATGTCGTTCGACTGATGATAGTGGAACTTTTTATTTCCAGGCAAGGGCTCCTTGGGACTAGAGTAGTAATCTGAAAATTTGATTGTAAACCACTATTAAAATTTTTGGTGCAATGCTTAAATATATTTCTTTGTTTTTAGATGCTTTGAATGCTATCAATTTCAATTTAGTCACAGAAAATTAATAAACCTCTTGACCTCCACCCCCGTTTATCCTTGTAGAACCTTTAACTGTGAATATCTGAACCTAAGGAAGATTCACAATGGTTTCCTTACACTGGCACGACTACTCACATGACTAGTGACCTAGCTATGATCTTTCAATTGTCTCCTTATAAATGAACCAAAAAGGTATCTGTAGGAGACGGTAATTTCCGATGTTCTCACACATAGGAACAAATGGGCATAGCTGAAAGAAAACATAAGTATATTATTGAATCTAGTTCAGACATGCCATATGACAATAGTGTCCCACCCAATTTCGGGTTGAGGCTTTTATTAGTGCACTCTATCTTCTAAATCATCCTTCTTCCACATTGTTAGAAGGACAATCTCCTTTTTAAAAAAAATTATATAATTCATCTCCCATTTATTCTCAGATTGGTACATCCTTACAACAATAACAATTTTCACTATAATCACTATCTTGTATTTTTATCGGATTTCATGATGAGTATAAAGTTTATCAAATGTTGGTGTCCCTCTCTAGATAGATTTTTATTATACGACATGTCCATTTTGACGAGATATATTTTCCATATTCTACCCTTCCTTTAAAGTTAGTGGATTTCTCTCCAAATCTTTTGAACAAGACAAATCACCATAAAATCCTTGGAAAACCCTTCTACCCCTATGACCCATGATATTTTTGTTTTCAACTCTGCCTAACTCTTCTAACATTTTCTTAACTCTAAAGGAAAGACAACCTACAACATTATCACCCTACTTAAAAGAACTTCCATATTAATTTTCTATTTGATGGAGAAAATTTTATATCTTTGTATCACTCACTCAATCAAAGAAATTTTGAATTGTATTTCAAGAAGGATTCTTCTTTTGAGTGGATTTTCACAAAAACAAAAAATCAAACACTTTTAAAGGTAGTTGACCAAATAAAGAAAAAAAATAAAAAAAGCGTAAATCACTTTCAAAAGTTGTTGACCACAAAAAGCAACCGAAGTAAAAGGAATTAACCATGTTGAAGAGCAAATGTGGAAGAGTCTTACATGACTCTCACAATAAGAAGTCTTACAGAGCCAAAATTATCATGGAAGGAGGTCTCAGAGAAGAGTTTCAATTTAAATGTGTTTTAGTTATATTAGTATTCTATTTATGTTGAGTTATTTAATTATGTTAGGACTTATCTTTAAGTGTTAAAGTTTGGGTGTAATTGGGACAATGGTAGTTTAATTATAATAAGACTCTACTACTTCCTCTATGTACTCTGATTATATCAAGTCAATAAAGTATTTATCTTTTTCATAAATTCAACAAACCACTTGGAAAGACTAGACCACAACCATTTGCAAAAATTATAAGAAGGTAGAAAAGAAGTCAACCATTGTCAAAGTAGTTGACCACTTGCACATAAATTCAAAATGGTAAATCTTTCGAGCCCAAATCTAAGTTTAGGTCTCCAAAAAATTTTAAGTGGTCTACCAAAGTTTGAAGCAGCAAAAATAGGATTTAGTACCTTTTTAAAGATTTTTGGACCTATTTTTGCCCTAGTTTTGTTTTCTCAGCCACATTGTTCTTCAAGCCCTATAACTTGTTACACACAATTTTAAGAATTTGTATCTCCTCCAAGTCAAAAGGAAGATAAATTTGGGAGCTTTCCTCATTGAGTCAATTATATTTGAGTTTTTACTTTAAAATCCTTATTTGCGTACCATATTCTATATTGGAAAAATTGATCAAGTATTTTGAAATCACAACATTCACTCTAGCATTTAACTTTGAAGGGCTTTTGTATAGTTATTAAGATTTGGAGGTAGAATTTAAAAAATCCAAGCATTTATATTATACGTGATCGACTCCACTAAAATAGAACCCATGCACTTTGAAATAACTTATTAAAGTTTTAGAGAGTAATTCATGGTCTACACTTTGAGATTAATTATTCAATTGAGTTGTTTTGTATGCTTCCCTCGATTTGAAAAACCGATCCTAGATTTGCTTCAAGCTTGTATTTTAAGATCAAGTTCTTAAGGACTATTTGACTTGTTGTCATAAAAGTGCACATAATATTGGTGTGCTTATTATTTGTACTTGAATTGTGGTATCTACCTATACTAAAGACTTTTATATTCTACTATTGGGCCGAGCCTTGGCAAGGCAAAATTGTCCTCATCTTGATATGATTGAGAGCAGCCTATGTGACTGAGTAAAGGATGGTACACCTTGTTTGTTGTTGTGAGCTATAAGTCCTTGTGCAGGTAAATGGTTTTGGCAATCCTAGCATGGGTGTAGGCTGGAGAGCATATTGAGCTACTACCATTTCTTGAGTGGACCTAGGCTTGTTAACGGGTGGAAAATCCCTCTTTTTAGTCTAGGTTAGGAAAACTAGTTTGTTGTTGTATTCATATGTGAATGTGAGCTTTATAAGTTGGTAGTTATGGCCAATTCACTGGTGTAAATCCTTGGAAGGGCAACATTGTAATAAGTAATATTTGGCTACCCTAATAGAATTGAACTCTAAAGTTAAACACCTTAGAAGTGGATTAGCACTCCAATAAAGTGTCAATTTTTTTAACCACTATAAATTGTTGTGTCTATTGTAGGCTTGTTGTTTAAATTGTCACTCGTGGTTGAATCTTAATTTTAAAAATTAACTTGCACAACCCAATTATACAAGATTATAAACACTTTTTAAAATGTATAAACAATGAATTAAAAAAAGTTAAAAATTATTAATGTATTTAACAAACCTATCCCTAGGTTTGTTCCTCATAGAATCTAACAACATCTCTACGTATTTTCACCTTATCTTCATCATTATACACAAATGTGTTGTACCACTCTTCACCTTCGTGAATGTATACAACTATATATGCTAATAGAAATCAAACGAGGATCATCATGAATTCAGCTTTTCAACAATATCTTCGACTTAGTGACAAATAGTTATTATGTGTATATATATAAAAAAAAATTATAGTTGACCTTTTTTCCTTTTTTAAACTGTTGTGTGCATTTTTTGCATTATCTAAAAAATACAAGAAACTTATTGGTAACTTAAATAATATTGGACATATCAAACTCCAACATAGTCAACTTGGAGATTTCAAGTGACAACCTTTTAGAAGTGATATATCTTTTTCCTTTTCAAGAGTTAAACAATCTAATTTGTTTCTTTCGCATTAGTGATTGAAGCCCTATTTGGCAACCAAAGGTAAGATGTATCGGCGATACTTCTCACGTATCACTCATACATCTTGCATGTTAAGAATACATTTCATGTCTTAACGATACATCATATTGATAATACATGCCACATATCAGTGACACGTCTCTCATATCAGCGAATAGGTTGTAGATTTTCAAAGTATCACATCTTTCATTGCAAATCATTATTTCATAAATGGGTTTAGGATCTTTGAACTTAACATGAGAATCTCTAACAAATTAGCCCCATTCACCTGGCCAAGATTATGCTTCTATAGTGTTTGGTCATTCTACAAATATACTATCCCTATGCTTTCTTCCTTCTTTTAATTATCTGAGCTCAAGACAGAAGAAAGCTCCACTTTTGTTTGTAGGGGTGAACTTGATATCCCCCTTCCACCTACCTCTCCTTTTTTTGACTTACAAAACTTAGTTGCTTTCAAAGCAATACATCCAACAGCTCTTCCATGCCAACATTAAACCCATCTTTGCATTACAAATGAGGATTCTCCAAAGTCAATATTCTAAACTAAGATGACATAGTGACCAGGATCCATAAGCCTAAATATTGTAAAATGAATAGTTCATTCTTTTGTTTTTTGCCATATGAAATGTTAATAAAGTATTGCAATAGAATTAAAAAGACCACCACTTGAACTGACTATTGCATTTTATAGTTTAAAATATTTAATGAATAGATTAATGTAGTCTTTTCTTGTTATTTTTTTTAACCTGTCTATTTGTTGAATTTTATAGTTTGCCGGTTTTTCTCTACAGTATTTAGGTTTTAGAGGTGGATGAAGGAGTCTACAGCAGAAGTATCAAAAAAGGGGGCCAAAGTCTTGGTTCCTTTACAGATGATCAATTTGCAGACTTTCAAATCTTTTTTTATGTTCTAGAAAGTTTTTTCTACAGCAGAGGTTGCAAAAAAGGGCCCAAGCATCTGTCTTGTTGTGCAAAGAGAACCTCAATTCAATAGAAGTTGAGGCCAATACCTTTCATCCAACTCATTGATCAATACTAACTGTACTTTCTCAGATTCCAAGCTCCAAAAAGACGAGGACAGCTCCAAAATGGATTCACACTCTTTTTCAGATTACTCTGCACCTTACAAGCTTGACCTAATTATTTTATACAATATCAAATCATTTGAGCCTGTGGAGACTACACATCACTTACATCATCCTCTAACTTCCTAATGAGGTCAAACACCCCTGATCCATCTTCAGTGGCGCAACTGTGTAGACATGTCTGCCTCTCCTCTATCTTCTTTCATTTGGTTCCATTATAGATGTTTTTCGTTTTTAATACAGAAGCGGTCCACAAAATTATGCTCGTCCAAGTTTATTACTTTGTTCTTTTCTGTAGGGAGTTAGGAAGGAAGATACCATTCCAGACACTTTATATAGTGGTGGGAGTATTGCAAGTGAACAGAGACAATCCTTTCGGTGTTTTCTGGGTCATCAAAGGGGAGAGAAAAGAATGGTAGTCACTATTTCTTGAAAATATTCAAGCTTTTGAGTTTGCGTTTTTGGTGCTTAATCCAGTGAAACAACACTTATTCTCTGTTTCCAATCTTTACAGGCTATTTGGAGTGGAGATGACAAAAGAAAAATCCTTCAACAACCCAAGCTTGGGGGAGCCAGAGCGGCCCTCTTTGTATATGGTCATCTTCTCCACCTCACTTAACTTCCTCACTTGTCAATCTTTGAATTCCCCATCATTTTCTGACTGGTTTGTGTTAGTTAATTTCTGCAGCTATGGAGGGGCTTGAAAACATGGCATTCATTGCAAATGCCGTTAGTTTGGTTACTTACTTCAATGGCTACATGAATTTTGGCCTAGCCAAGTCTGCCACCACTCTTACAAACTTCATGGGGACTTCTTTCATGCTGGCCCTCCTTGGTGGATTCATCTCGGATACCTATTTGTCAAGATTCAACACATGTCTGCTCTTCGGATTCATCGAACTCGCGGTGAGTTTCTGTTCACTAGCATTTTGCTCAATAGTTCGGTGATCTCCACTCAGGAGAATTAAGAGCTTATCCATGGCTTCTGGTTCTTCCCGAATGATGCAACTGCATTTACAGCATCAATTCATAGAAACTAATCATTGTAAGCATCATTGACTTGGAAATAAATAAACAGATTCCAATGGAATAGTGAGATAGCACTCTGTTCCAGTCCATTTTTGATCGGTTGGTGAAGCACAACCAAGAACAATACACCCCACGTCTTGGATACATGTATTTTCTTAGTTTTAGTTATCTGGGTTACCAAACCTTGATCACTTTGTTTCAAACGTCAGAGATGCACGTCACCTGACTTCGACAATCTTATTATTCTACTGCTTTGATACTGATTTGTTTACTTGGTTAAATTGAATCAAGTAACTAGACTTGTTTTAGCATCTGTAGGGATACGTTTTACTGACCTTTCAAGCGCACTTCGACTTCTTGAGACCCACACCATGCAAAGGCCTTGCTGCAATCAACGGTGACCAGTGTGAGGCTGCAGACAGAGGTCAATTAGCCATCTTCTTCTCTGGTCTGTACCTAGTTGCACTGGGTACAAGTGGTGTCAAGGCCGGCCTTCCTTCTCTTGGAGCTGATCAGTTTGACAAGGATGACCCAAAGGAAGCTGCCCATCTCTCCAGTTTCTTCAACTGGTTCCTCTTCAGCCTCTCGATGGGAGCCATTATTGGCGTCACCTTCGTCGTCTGGATTAGCGACAACCGCGGTTGGGACTGGGGGTTTGGAGTTTCTGCTGTTGCACTCTTCTTTGCAGTTGTTTCCATTTACATGGGCAAGTCGTTTTATCGAAATAATGTCCCTGGAGGAAGTCCAGTACTTCGCATATTACAGGTACTGTGTCATGGTTAGAGCTTGGAGAGTTAACTTTAGTGCTTTGAAAGCTGGCCTTGATGCATTTGTCTTGGCTGTGTTGCTTTTGTTAATCAGGTGTTTGTAGCTGCTGCTCGGAACTGGAGGCTTCCGGTGCCGGAGGCAGACCATGAACTACACTTGAATGACAAGGAAGCTGGAATTGATAGTGAAATTATCAGGAGAACTGATCAGTTCAGGTAAGACATCAAAATCCGCTACTTGAATAAGTTGGGAATTTGAAAATAATCTCTATTGGGTTGTTTAATCTCTGATTTGAGCCCCTTTTAATTATTTCTCTTTCTCATTGTTCTAAAATGAATAATACTAAAGACCCAACAAACCAACTTTTTTTATGCAATTTGAGGCTGATGACTCTTAATAAACTCTCCTACTTGCAGGTTTTTGGACAAAGCAGCCATCATTCAGAACAGCTTCATGACAGAAGAGCCATGGCGGATGTGCAGTGTGACCCAAGTTGAGGAGACAAAGATAATAATCCGGATGCTCCCGATCATCTTAAGCACCATCTTCATGAACACGTGCTTGGCTCAACTCCAGACCTTCTCAATTCAGCAAGGTGTCACCATGAACCGCGATCTCCTAGGCTTCAGCGTGCCAGCCCCATCACTCCCCGTTGTGCCACTGCTCTGCCTGATAATCCTCATCCCCATATATGACCGCATTGTAGTTCCCCTCGCCAGAAAGATCACCGGCAACCCCACAGGGATCAAACGACTTCAGCGCATCGGAATCGGACTAGTCCTCTCAGCCATCTCTATGGGTATCGCAGGCATAGTCGAGACACGTCGAAAACGCATCGCAATCGAAAATAACATGGTGGATTCTCTCTCTCCCCTGCCCATGAGTGTCTTCTGGTTGGGTTTGCAGTACGCAGTGTTTGGTGCAGCAGACATGTTTACACTAGTTGGCCTCCTGGAATTCTTCTATTCAGAGAGCTCAGAAGGCATGAAGTCTCTAGGCACTTCAATCTCATGGTGTTCTCTGGCGTTTGGGTACTTTGTGAGCTCAGTTGTGGTGGAGGTGGTGAACAAGGTCAGTAGTGGATGGCTGGCCAGTAACAATTTAAATAGGGATAAATTGAACTACTTCTATTGGCTCTTGGCAGGGATCAGTGTTGTCAATTTTGGGTTTTACTTGGTTTGTGCTTCTTGGTACAAATATAAAAAGGTGGAAGTCAAGCAATTGGTTAGTAGCAGAGAAGACAATTTCGGGTTCGAGTTGCATAAAATGAAGATTGACAGTAAACCAGGCAGCAGCAGCAGCAGCGGAGGAAATGAAGTAAAAGCTGTGATCAGGTAGAGATTTACATTCCTGCGGAAAAAAAAATGTAGAGAGAAGAAATTTAGCCGTCTCATCTACTTGGTTCGGTAACTGACAGAAACATAGTTTCAGTGAAAGGATTTGTCTGGGATGTTATTATTGTCAATCTATCAAAATCTTAATCGTATTAATTCAGCTTCCAGCGTTAAAATAACATTCCAGATTTGCAGAAAAGAACCAGTAAATTTGGTGGCAATTATTAACAAAATTTCAATTTCTCTCAGTCATTCAGATACCATTTGAAGCTCGTCAGCTTACAATGGTGAAACTAACTCCATTTTCCCTCAGCAGTCAGCAAGAGAGACTTTGATGTATTTAATAAGAATAGGTTTAAGATGGGATGAAGTTGACGAGTAATTTATTAAAGGATTCGTCAATTGACTTATTAATGGAAATAGTTAATTGAATTAATGGAAGCAATTTGTCGGTTCTTCATGGGGAATCATTGGAAGGAAATTGGAATTTACAACCTTCGACCCAATGCCTTGAACTGCCAACCACCCTCACATGGCACCCATAAAAAATTAAGAACTGGTTCTCACCATATTCTTTCCTGTGATGGCATTTATGTCTAGTTCCTTCTTCTCTGGCATAGGAAAGCAACATGAGAGTGATAGAATTGGAATTAGGGGTGAAGGATGTGTTATTAATTCAATTATATTAAAATAAATGAAAGTTAAAAGATGGACACTAGATGGATATGAATACAAATAATTTTAAAAAAAATCTTTTCGATTAGAAATATTTCCTTTTTAATTTGCTCAGTTTTGGTTTTTTATTAATTATTTTATATAACAACGTCTATATAGAACTAATACATGAAAACCTAACAATCGATTATATCAAATTATCGTAGTCCCCATATGATCACTACCGATATGGGTACCCCTGCATTGTTATATGATATAGTCATCCAAATGAAATTATATATATATATACACACGCACATATATACATATATTTATATGCTTCTTTGCAAATGTGATATGGAAGAAAGACATATATATGTGTTTCATTAGTTAAGGAAGTTTCTCAATGCCTAAGTTTTTTAATTACTTTGAATTAATTAAAAATACATAAAAACTGAGTACAAGGAGTTGAAATTAAAAAAAAAAAAAAAAGGTGAACAAACTTGAAGCAAAAAAAAAAAAGGAGTTGAACCCTAATTGTAGTGAGTTTTCAAAGGAAAAAATAAGTTGAGCCTTAGTAGGAGTCGATCCCATCAAGAAAAAGAAATCGGATCCCAATAACAGAAGAATCTTGATAAGAAGAAAGAAGATAACCACTTAATAGGAGTTGACCCCATAAGGCAAGTAGAAAAGAAAAGAAGTCGAGCCCTAGTTACAATAACTTTTGAGGTAAAAAGAGGAGTCAATTGTGGAACTGAGGATAAAGATTTATCTATTAATGATCCATATTTTGATGATAACAAACTAAAATATTTAATTAGTGTTATACTTGAAATTTATGCAGAAAATGTTGGCATCAAAGTTATTTTCAAAATTGGAGTCGATACTTACTGGTGGAGTTGAGCCTATGTGCTACACACAACTGAAATTGAAGTTGAATCCAAGTTTTAGCAAGTTTCATGCCAAAAATTGGAGTTGACACCTTTACAAATGTTTCTAAAGGAGTCGAATCGACCCAGATGGAGTCGACCCCTTCCAGCGAGAAAAGGGGAAATGACTAATCGTAAGAATTGAATTGAAAAAATGGAGTCAATCCCAATACTTATATTACCTAGAGTTGAGCCTCTATAGGAGGATTCAACCTTGTCTTAAAGAAAAAACGAAAGAGAGGAAGTTGACCCTTGCCAATTGGGAGTTAAGCCCATATAGGAAGTGTCAACCCTGACTTAAAGAAAAGGGAAGAGAGGGAGTCAACCCCTGCAAAATGGAGTCAACCCCTTTACTAAATCCTCAACCCCATAGTACAAATTTTCAAAAAAATAAAGGTAGTTTTAGAAGGCTATAGGTTTCCAAATGTTGTAAGTGACCCGCAACAAAACTAGAATTTATTGATTTTTTGTAATTTTTGGAGTAAATTTTCACTTATTTTTGTAAAATGCCAAAAAACAAGCTTATCCATTCATAAAAACTAGTTTTTTAAATGGTGGAAAATGTGTCATATATCAAAATCGACCTAAACTTCAAGGCTGCTTGCTGACACGAATTTCAAAACTTCCAAATACTTCCAAGTGATTTCTCAAAGTGCTAATGTCATTAAGAACCATGAATGAGTACTTTCGGCTAGTTTACAAATAAAAGCTAAGTATTTATGAGCATTGAATTTAAGATTTGATGTATATACTTACTTTCTAAATTATGGAAGGTGTACTTCAAATCAAGACACTTAAAGACTATAGAGATGTTGGCAGTATGGAAGGTTTTTCAAGAACAGTTAATGAGTATTGGAAATTAAAACAAAAAAGGTGTTGATTTTTGTATGGTTCAAAAAGCAAGATGAGTCCTACCATGGGGAGGATTCAACTATAGAATCAAGTCATAAGAAAAAGGAAACCACTTGAATTCAAAAATTTTGAATCTCAAACCTAGATTCGGAAGTTTTAGGTCTCCAAATTTTATAAGTGACCTATCAATATGTTCAGTAGAAAAAATATGATTATTTAATTTTTTTTTCATAATTTTTGGACGTAACTTTTACCTATTTTAACTAAAAATTAAGAATAATCTTATTCATTCATAACATCTAGTTTTTTTAATGTTGAGAATCATGCTATGTATACCAAACTCATCCCTAACTTACAGATTTTGAAACCTACACAAATTCCAAGCTCCCAAACGCCTATACTGATATTTTCATATTCTAAACTTCTCTAAAGCTCAAAAGGAAAGAATTTTGAAAAGGTTTTCAATAAGTGTTTTTATGCTTAGATTTTGAAATTTTATTTGAATACGTAGTTTCTTGATTGTTGAGTGTTTATCGTCTAATTTTTATATCATATTAGGGTCTAAATATTCATTTTCATTGATTCTTAATAGGCTTTCTTGCATAACTTGCCTAAAAATATCTTAATGTCACTCATTTTAACATTAATCAATTAGGGTTGTTGAATAGGTGATAAATTCATCTTAAGATTGGGTGTAATTTTATTTTTGAGTTTGATTGTAATATTTATCTGTCAAGAGGCTCAATTTGTATTTTAACTAGATAAGTAAACAACTCTTGGATTTTTAAACCAATCAAGACTTGTTTAAACTGATTGGTAGGTGCTAAAAATCTCTTAATTGGGTCTAGGTACTTATATCTTAGTAGATGTTGATCGTAAGTTTCAAGTGTTAGGTAGGTGTTGCAAGTAAGGTCGTTCTGGGTTTTTGTTATAAATGTTGTTTGACTAAAATTAGTGGATGTTTTAATTCTAGGGCAAAAGCTCCCTAGGATTGGGGTATTAATCTGAAATATTGATTGTGAATCATTATAAAAATCTATGGTAAGTGGTCGATCGAGTGCTTATATGGTTTAAAGTGCTAATTTTTCGTGTAGTTTCGTGTAGTGCTTATATGTGGGATATTTCACCATAGAGTAATATCATATTAGAAGAAGAACCAACACCACCAAGAACATTGTCTGCAATTTAAACATATTTGAACACATAGTTGCTTCTATACCCTAAGAAGTATTTATATATATTAATATAAAATATGTTACAAGGTCTTTTCATTTTCTAGAATTCTAATTCCATTATCGAAAGAAAAAAATAAAATGATTGAACTTCAATATAAACTAGGGCTAATGAATGATACATCGATCAAATAGGTTACAAGGTATATTCATTATTTTATTTTAAATAGAATAATAGGCTTTCTCCTTCCTCTAGAATTCTATTTCCATTATCGGATAAAAATTAGAATTACAAAACTACACAAAAAATTAATGCTGATCAGAAATAATTCTTACTACATAAGTGTCAAAATTATAATTTATTTGGAACTGAATTCTAATTCTACTAAACCCTAAACCCCAACCCCACGTAACATTATTATCCCTCTTCTATCATTTTGATCAGAAGGGCGTCACAATGTGACAACCCTCAAGGGCTTCACACCCTACTACCAATGCATAAATATCGGAGCAAAAGAATTTTTTATGAACTACTTTGTACTTTGATACCATATATCTCCTATCTAGTTTTTCCTTTCTCTACAATATTTAACAGGTATTGAATTTCATGGAATTCTAATACCAAACACACACTAACACCGTAATGGGCAGTCAGACAAACTTTCATGCCTTTTTCCCGCGTCTGCACTTCCCCATATTACGTCTATCTCGGCTCCTGATTGAAGATGCTTCCGTCTTCTCAAACCAATCGTGAGAGATGGAAGTCTAGATCGAAACATCTTCTCGCTCTCACAGATTCTCCACGCACGGCTCGTACAATCGTGTGAAATTTTCAATTACTGAACCTGAAAGTAAGAGTTGTATTAGATCATTTATTGGATCCGTCCTCGGCTGCGCTCAACGCGCGTTAGAACTTCACTCCTACATATATTTCTACAGATTAATCATAAACGCTGAAGAAGGAACATGTTTTTAATCTGTTGAATGGCGTCTCCACTGCGAGATCTGAACAGACTGTTAGTCAAGTTCGGGTTGTAAAATCTGAATTTGTCACACGGAAGCCCGTCAGATTGGGTGCTCCTGGAATTCCTTTTTCCCGCTCCTTTTTAAACGGAGCTTCATTCATTTGCGACGCTCAACTCGTCTGAGGCAGGAGCTCTCTTCATTGCCTCTGGTCTGTCTCCTCGTTCCTCTTCTTGCTTTTCACGGATACCAGGTATTATATATATTTCCTTCTTTCTGTTTGGTAATGTGAGTAGAGTTCAACTTCATGAAAACTCTCTTAAAGAGCAATGATAGAGAGACGAATAGATGAATGGAATATGAGATTAATGATTTAGAACGAAATCCAACTGGTTTTTCTTCCTAGTTTTATGGGAATTTCTAGCTCAAACGTCAAAGTTTAAAGCATTCCAGTAACTTTATAAGTGTATTGTTTCACTTACTCTTCTGTACGATTTCATTCTGGGTCATCCACTTTATGAAGTTAGTCTTCTTCGTTTCTGCTATGGTTTCCAATACATGTTTGTTAATTCTATTTTTTGCAGTTTTGCTATAGCAGGTTTTGAGGATTGTAAATTGTTGTAAGAGATTTAAAGTGAAAAGCAGCGGATGCTTGTTCCTTATTTTTGGTGCTTTGGCCTGTCTGCATATTTTCTTGGTGAAAGCAGAGGACCCTTACAGATTCTTCACCTGGACTGTCACCTATGGAACTGCTTCATCTCTTGGTGTCCCTCAAAGGGTTGGCTTCCAAACTTCTTTTCTCTTCGTATTTCGCCTTATAATGTAATTTTCTGCAAGTTAGTGAGTTGATATTGATGAATGTTATTGAAGGTAGCAGCATAACTAATTTCTGTACGATGGATACTTTTGAAGGTTATTCTCATCAATGGCCAGTTCCCCGGTCCTCGAATCGATTCTGTATAACCAATGACAACATCGTTGTGAATGTCTTCAACAAGCTAGACCAGCCTTTCTTATTGACTTGGTGAGTTCGTTTCCTTTCTCTCTGTTAAGTTCTAAGCATAGAAGGGTCACTGGATAAACCTTTGCAAGTTATTCATCTATGAAACAAAAAGACTGTTGAGAATAACAGGAAGTGTGGCAACTCACTATGCTTCGCGATTGGAAAATCAGGAATGATATTAAGCAGAGAAAGAACTCCTGGCAAGATGGAGTAGTTGGAACCAATTGCCCAATCCCTCCAAACACAAACTACACTTACAAGTTCCAGACAAAAGATCAAATTGGGTCATTTACGTACTTCCCTTCAACACTGGTGCAAAGAGCTGCTGGTGCCTTTGGAGGCTTTAATGTGAACCAGTGATCAGTGATAGCGATCCCTTACGATATCTCAGATGGAGATTTTACTCTATTAGTCGGTGATTGGTACAAAACCGACCACAAGGTTTATAAATCTTGAATACTATTGAGTCCTCTATTCAAATTTCTTGTGGTCTGCTTTTTCAGAGATTACAAAAAAATCTAGACTCAGGGAAACTTCCATTCCCGGATGGTCTTCTGATAAATGGCCGTGCCCAGAATTCAGTACTCACTGGACACCAAGGTACAGTTTCAAATTTGAACAGCCAATCACCTCTTCAACTTCTATTTTGTTCAGTCTGTGAACTAGTTTTTTCGATGTTTCTGCAGGGAAAACCTACAAGTTCAGGGTCTCTAATGTGGGTCTGTCAACTTCATTCAATTTCAGAATTCAAGGCCACAACATGGTACTAATTGAAGTAGAAGGATCCCATACACTTCAAACTCCCTTCAGCACTCTTGATGTACATCCTGGCCAAAGTGTGACCATTTTGGTGAAATTAAACCAAGCTCCACAAGACTACTTCATAGTAGCAACTAGCCGATTGACCAATAAGGTTCTCAAAGTAACAGCAGTATTACATTACAGTAATTCTCGCATTGCAGCTTCAGGGCCTCTACCTCCACCTCCCATAGGGCAAATGGACTGGTCCATGCTCCAGGCCAGAACTATCAGGTACAAAGTTCATGAGAAGATCTTGAAAATTACCTATTATTGGATCAACTGTCATTCATACCATTTTCTGATAAGTTCTTTTTCCCATTTCTTGAAGATGGAACTTGACAGCAAATGCAGCCAGGCCTAACCCTCAAGGCTCCTTCCACTATGGACAGATAAAAATCATTCGAACATTGATACTAGCCAACTCCGCAGGAATGATTAATGGGAAGCAGAGGTATGCGGTTAATAGAGTGTCCCATGTCAACCCCGACACACCTCTGAAGCTTGCAGATTATTTTAACATCCCTGGGGTTTTCAACCTCAACACCATCAAGGGTTCTCCTTCCACTGGTCCTCCATTCCTTGGAACCTCTGTTATTCCAGTTACCCTCCTTGATTTCATTGAGATCGTCTTCCAGAACAACGACAGTATCCTGCAAAGTTGGCATCTCGACGGCAATGACTTCTGGGTTGTTGGGTAAACACACTCTGCTCTTTAGTCTACACCACTGTTAGAGTTTACATAAATAGAAGGAGAGAAACCGTGGCTTTAACAATAACTTCCATGGTTGAATAAAGGTTCGGGAAAGGGCGGTGGACACCAGAAATGAGGAAACGCTACAATCTAGTTGATGCCGTCACTAGACACACTACCCAGGTAGCAAAGACACCTTACTCTCCCTCACAAGCATTTCATCAGTTAAAATTGCTGCATACCAACTTAGCTCAAACTCCAACTCCGGATCAGGTGTACCCAAAGTCGTGGACTGCAATCCTGGTGTCTTTCGACAACAAAGGGATGTGGAACCTGAGGTCTGCACTATGGGGTAGACATTATCTAGGGCAGCAACTCTATCTCAGAGTTTGGAATGAAGAAAAGAGCCTCTTCACGGAGTACGACCCACCTCCAAATGGTCTCCTTTGAAGGAAAGCCAAGGGTCGTCACTTGTAGCGATAACGAATCCGCCATTTATGTAGCGATACGTTTTCATGTCACGAGAGTGTGACAGAACAAGAACTGAAAGCTATGTTGACAGACATTAAGGTTACAACCCATTTTTTCAAAAAAGAATAAAAAAACTTATGCTTCTTCTTGTGTCTTACAAATTCTTCCTTCCGTGAGAATGCTCATCATCTTCTTCCTCAGAAAGCCAAATCAGATGTGAAAGAAAAGAATCTCATTTGCTGCATAGGTTGATGAATAGATAACAGGATCCACGAAATGAAAGGAAGCAAAAAAATAAAAAGTCAAAGGTTACTGGTAAGTAGTAATCTCCTGAAACGGAAACAGTGAAAGCAGTGGATTTGTAGGCCGCGTACAAGGAAACCGATGGGTCATATCCCAGTAAAGAAAAAGGCAAAAAAGTGAAGACAATGATTGACATAATTGCTGAATCTTAGGTATGAATAACTCCCGTTCATGGAGTAGTTAGCTTTATTTTTCTCGGAGAGAGAGAGAGAGAACCCATAACCATTTGCAGAACGGCATGGAGGCTGTCGAGCTGGATTATTTAGTTATCGTTTCCCTCGCAAGCCTCCTCCTCCCCATGTCGTTCTCATTTGACCAAACCCAATCGGCTGTCAACCAAGGAGAAATACCACCCCCCTACCCCCGGCATCGAACCGGATCGGTTCAAATTGATTTATCTCAATCTTAAATCGAATTAGTGACTAGGGTTGCGACCGATGGTTCGGTTCGGATCATGAGCTCGTGAGTTGACTCGTTTACTTAACCTTCAACACTTTGTGAGAATTGAGAATCAGGATTTTAAGCAAATATCATCTCATCTTTAATCTCCTCCGAGTTTTGATTATCCTCCTACCTTGACTTGTAACCACAACTTGAGAGTCGAAGAGTCTTTGAACCCTTTTTTTAAGTGAGTCATCTAATTTTATTCAATTTCATACTTTGTGTGCCATATTTTTGCCAATAGAATAAAGTAACAATAAAAGGTAAGGTAATCTTTTCAAATTTCGATTTCATTCAACCCTATTCTTTGTCCTACTATGTATTTCCTTATTTTCTCTTCTCGATCGAAACATTTGGTTTTCTCAACTCTATTCAGAAGAAAAACCATAGTAATACTTCGACTATTCATCCTTCTGTCATGCCACTGGCAAGCATCTTGGTATTTTTTTTTTTTGTTATAGGAGTTAAGAGTATAATAACAAATGTGTTATTCATTTTAGTATTTTAATTGCAAGTGAATGAGCTTCTTTAAGGGCCTCTATGGCTACAATGCATAAGAACCTTGTTTATATTAGGATCTCCTATTTACCCACCTATTTAGAAGTTTATGAGAAATTTCTGATATGAACACATTGGTTTTGTTCTCATCTCTAAAAAATTATGCAAGGGATAAATTCTCATAATTATTCAATAAAAAAAAAGCTTAAGAGGAGAATAATTTTATTCAATTTTTACATCATAAATGTGGAAGAATTAGTGCGTAAATTACATTTTTATGCATATTGAATGAGATTTGGTATGAAAGACAAACATAATCCAATATGACCTTTCTCCTACTTGAATGGACAAGAAAATGTCATGAGTTTTCTTTGTATTTGTTTTGTAGGGTTTCAAGGTTGCTTATATATTGTTATTTACATGCCTAAAGTAGTCAAGTTGACAGACCAGTCAGGATTTTCTACTCTTGTGCTCTAATGTTAGAGTTGCAAGGGACCTCTCAGTTTAAGAAGGGACCACTCTTACCATCATCTCTGCATCAGGCTAGGGTTGAGGCAGGGACCGTGTGACTAGCCAGGTGGGGTTCAAACCCATGATGTTATCTATTCTTATTAGTGTCTACATTGTTCCACATCAAGTCATGAAAACACTTTGAAAATCAATTAACATTATGATGCTCAATTTTAGGAAATTATCCATTCAATTTCTAACAAAAATAACCACCAAGTGCGAGCGAGTACAAATACCAGATCAACAACACTCTAATACAAAATTTGTCACAAGAGCTTTAACATCTTCTAGATATTCTCACTTGGTGTAAAGAACATCTTCCCAAGGATGACGATAGAGTGTTGCTTCAATCTCTTCTGGTCGAAGGCATGGCAACGAAATTCCAAGAAATATGTTAAAATGAAATAAGAACACCTTTGATAGACCAGAATGAAGGAGGGCACTAAGCTCAGTCAATTTTCATATATCTTTTTTGTCTTTTAAATGTTTTTTGTGGCTATCCATTTTAGGATTGGAGTTCAATCAAAGCAGTTAGTATTAGTTTCCAAATGAATCACTACTCAAAAGTAATAACTAGACAAACTAGATCTTGAATACTCACCCTATAAGACCTATGGAGCGAGCCAGCACAAAGAACCCATTCAGGTACCCAATCTCCACAATTTCATCAATCTTTGACTTGTTGAACATACCACTACCAATAAGGAGATCCTAGAAAAGAGACATTATTGTACCATCAACATTGATGACCAAGTTATTTGCCTTCATTAGTGTATATGTCTCAACTTGAACAAGATGTATATTTCTCAATTTCAATAGCAAGGGTAATATGGTGTTGTCAAGGTGCTTACCATTGTACAAGGTGCTCTAATTTAAATTTGCTTGAATCAAGGTGCTTACCATTGATTTAATTTGTTAACCCACAATCTCTATTACCTCTTCATGTTTTTTTTACTACAAATTCTGATTAGTGTCCCTTTATTAATTCATCTTTTTTTTTTTTTTTTTGGTTTTGTCTTTGTTGTTTTGATTGCTATTTTTTGTTATGTTTTTATTTATAATTTTTTTAAAGAAATAGGAATATCAACATCTTTTGCTCATTTGACATTTGTAGCTAACACCAGTTGTAGTTCTAGAGGAGTCATGGATAATGAGTCAACTCAACCAGTCTTATCCCCCTCAAATTACTAATGCAAGGGAAGGGGGTTTAGATAAAGGTACCCCGAGAGGAACAAAGTGATTCTGTCTAGAGTAAAAAAAGACAAAAAAATCCATATTTGGTTTGAATTCAAAGAAATCTCACTTCTAGTTGGTATGAAAAAGACTCGATATATTCATTGTAAAACCAATTTGAGTATTAATAGTAGCAGAGTAACCTCAAATATGAGTCATCATTTGAAACGTTGTCCTATTAGAAAGTGACAATAAGAAAATAAAAAACTATAGACTTTCAGCTAGTGGGGTCTAATGTTGATAAGAGTTTAATGACTTTTATTTTATGGATTTTGGAAATAAATATGATCGAATTAGAATAATAGTAGTTATTACTTATTGGATTCTTATGTAAGAACATCCGTTCATGATAGTAGAAGAAAAGATATTTAATTTTTTAATGAAGATGATAAATATGAATTATAGAAAAATATCTTGTAAGACCATTAAGGAGTACGTGGAAGTGTATAAGGTAAAGAAAAATAATTTGAAAACTTTATTAAAAGATATTAACAAGATTAGTTTTATCGTGGATCTTTGGAAGTCCCAAAATAAAAAAAATAAATACTTGGTTATTATTGTAGATTTCATTAATAGTAATTGAAAGCTATAAAAATGAGTCTTAAGTTTTGTGCATATACCTCCTCATCATGGTGTTAATATAGCAGATGTAATTTACAAGTATTTGAAAGATTAAAAAATTAAAAATAAAATATTCAGTATCTCAGTTGATAATGTTGTGTATAATGATGTATGTTTTTTAGTTTTGAAAGATGATTTTCTAAGAAATAGAAAATTACTTTATGGTGGAAAGTTGTTTCATGTATGTTGTTGTGCTCATTTTCTAAACTTTTTAGCTCAAAGCGGTCTTAGTGAAATTAAGAATATCATTGAGAATATGTGTGAGAGTGTCAAATTCATTAATCAATCTAGGAAAAACTCAACACTTTTTATGAAATTATGCAATTATAACAACTAGGTACAAACAATTTAGTCATTGATTATCCAACTTGTTGGAATTCAACTTATGACATTTTGTATTGTGCATTGTTGGAAGACATGTCAAAGTGGCACAAATGTAAACACCTCTCCCACCTCAGGAGATGGCAAATGAGGTAATTAAGTGATATTTTTATAAGGATGATATAAGGATGTAATTAAGGAAGATGGTGTATATCTATTTATATCTTTTCTTTTATAAAACTTGTAGCCCTAAGGGTATTGTAGTCATTGCGAACTTCTTTCCACAACTATAAATAAAGGCTCAAGGCATAGGGTAGAAAATTAAGTTTCCCCTCTTCTCTCTCAAGCTCTCTCTCTCTATCTCTCTCTAGCCATCCCTCTCTTTCTTCTCTTTTCTCCTTTCTTCCTCTTCTTTCTTCTCCTCTTCTTCCTCCTCTCCTCTCACTACCTTGATTGAGGACCTATCATGGGATCCTAAATTCAACATTTAAATTTCAAAGATATTTTCTTAGATTCTGAAATAGAGAGTCAACTTATGATTATTAATTGTCTTGAATGAATGGGAAAAAGGTGGAATAGTGTGAAGGATTCTAGAAGTTTTTAATGCAGTCACTAATATCATTTCTAGGAGTGACTACCCTATTAATTTATACATTAGTTAGATATATAAGGTAAAAGAAGTTTGAATCTTTGTCTTTTGAATGAAAATGTTTTCATTAGGAGGTTAGTAAAATGAAAGGAAAAATTGAGCAACTTGTTGATAGTTGTTGATTCAATTTTGGATCCAAATGTCAAATTAAGATTGATTAAAATGTGTTTCCAAAGATATGGTCTGAGATGGAAGTTAGAATGAATGTAAACTTAGCTCATAAAACCTTATTTGAGATCTACGGTGAATATCTAACTATGTATAATGTGTAAATTAGTTAAGAAGAAACATTTGAAGTGGTAACACTTTAGGTATTTCCATAAGTTATAAGTTACATTTTTTTATCAAGTGAACGAAGTGAATTCACCAAAGTCGGAATTGGATAATTATCTACAAGGAAACTTCAAAATACGATTTTGATGTTTTAGAACAATGGAAAGTGAAAAACTTAAAATTTTTGATATTATCTACAATAGCTTCAAAGTGTACTTTTAATACTAATCGTAAAGTAAAAGATCCATATCATTATTTTTTTGCCACCAAACATTCAAACTTTAATTTATGGCGGTAATTGGATTCAAGTTCTTCATGGTATTAATAAAATCAAAAGGTGAACAAGTATTGCATAAGTATTCATTATGATATTTTCTTTTGAATATTTTAATTTTATTTAATGATTGTAGCTTGAGAAGAAGCAAGTGGAGATAGTGTTACCGATTACATGATTTTTTAAATTTTTTTAATTTTAGTAATTTTAATATTTTCCACTACACAAAGTAATTAGTAATGGAAGTATATTTTTTTTATCGTACAATAATAAATTTTATTATTTATTTTTCTCATAGGTGAAAACTTTGCTCATGCGTTCGAGTGAGTAGAGACTTAAGGTAAATGGTATTCTAGCAAGAAGGGAAAGAACTTAAGAGTTTTTCTTTCATTTTTGGTTTTTGACCGAAAGATTTTTTTTATCTTTAATAATATTTATACATAATTTTATATATAATTTATTTGACATAACGGATGCACTTGAAAAACCAAACTTGGGTATTATGGAATAGGTGTCTTTTTAAAATTTGATAGGGGCAAAACCGACCAAGGCGCCGAACTGGAGATGCGTTCGAGCGCGGGAAATAATAAAATAACGGAAAAAAACGACCAACTTTTTTCGCTCCATTTCCGCCTTAAACCACACAAACAGCGCGCGAGTCACGGCGCCAGTCTGGAGTCTCTGAATCAGAATTTCAGCTTTTTCTTCTTCAAATGACGGAAAGGAGGAATCATTTACTCTGCTGATTTACGGCATTTGCTGGGGGAGAATAATTACGCCTTTTTCATAAAAAAAAAGGTTTATGCAATAATGGCAATTATAGTTCTGGTCAATTTTGCATTCCCTCTCTCTGTATCTCACTCATACTCTTTACGCGGCGGTGGAAACGCGTTGAATGCGGTGCGAAGGGTGGTTCCGCGTGAATCCGCTTTTTTAAATGGTGATCCCGGCGACTGGTTTCGACACTGAGCTCTGCTCGAGCTCAAACCCGGATCTCGCTCCTCCTTACCAGGTGCATTTTCTTTCTGCTTTGATACCCTTCTTCTTCTTCTTTCTTGTTCTTTTCTAGAACTTGATGTTATTTGTGGCAAGTGGGTTTTTCAGGAGTGCCTGCTTGCTCCAGTTTCTGCAAGTTCTGTTTTAGATTTCTGCCATTCTTAGGAAGTCACTGTTATATTATTGAGCTTTTTTTTTGTTGGAGTTTTTGATACAATCTACTGGATTCGTACTCTGTGGCATTGTGGTTTTTCCCTCTCAAATGCCGCTTCTTTGTCTTTCACAATCTGCCTTCATATTTTACTACTTTGAGTTATTTGAACTATGGGAGATTATTTCGGGCAACTTGTTAGTTTGTTTTTAGTCAGAGATCTACTATTTTCAAGTGCTGTTACCTGTTAGTTCTTTTTCCTCGAGTTTGAACACTTGATGCAAGCGAAACTTGATTAACTTTCAAGTTTCAAGTATTCCTTCCACATCGGGATTGTTATCTGATTTTTTTTTCTTTACGGTTGTTTTCTTCTACAGATCTTCTTTGTTGTGCGAAATCTAGAGTCTACAACTGAAGCTATTCCTCTATTTGCAAAATGGGACGCATCGGCTTTCATCATTTGGTTCTTGGAGCTTTGGTTTGTTTGAGTGGCTTATTGGTGGAAGCGGAGGATCCTTATAGGTACTACACCTGGACCGTCACCTATGGAACAGCTTACCCGCTTGGTGTCCCTCAAAAGGTCTGCTTTCCTTATTAGTATACGCCTTTTATTTCGATGAACAGATCTCTGCTGTTTCATTTTCTCCATTTAAATGCCATGTTTGACCCACCATGGCCTATCTATGATCTCATTCTCCGTTGAATGTGAAGGTGGTTCTCATCAATGGACAGTTCCCTGGGCCTCAACTTGACGTTGTGACCAATGACAACATTATTCTCAATCTAATCAACAAGCTGGACGAACCTTTCCTATTGACATGGTGGGTTCCTTTTCATGACTTTAGAAGCATTTGTAGGCCTACTACTTGTTCTTACAATTCTTCATCTCTTGTCAAATAGTGGCCCTCTGGTCCTCTTTTTCTCTTATTTTCTGCACGTGAATGATATATTAAGTTTCTAAGCGTCGCATTTCTCTTCTTGTTGGAACTGAAATGCAATGCAAGTTCCCTGTAATCAAATACCGGTTCTAACATTTGACAAGTGTACTGATCATGCTTTACAATGAAAAATCAGGAATGGAATTAAACAGAGGAAGAACTCGTGGCAAGATGGAGTTCTGGGGACTAATTGTCCGATCCCCCCAAACACAAACTACACATACAAGTTTCAGACAAAAGATCAAATCGGATCATTCACATACTTCCCATCAACTCTCATGCACAGAGCATCTGGGGGCTTTGGAGCCTTAAATGTATATAAAAGATCAGTGATACCTATTCCTTACACAATTCCTGCAGGAGATTTTACTCTGCTAGTTGGTGACTGGTTCAAGGCTGACCACAAGGTCCGTTGTTTGTTGGATTTTGGTTCTCTCTCATATTATTTTTCTTTTGATTTACAATTTCATTTTGAGCACAATTACACTCCGTATTCTGCAGACTTTACAGAAGTCTTTGGATTCAGGAAGAAATCTTCCCCTCCCTGATGCCATTCTTATAAATGGACAAAAATCTTCATATTTTACTGGGGACCAAGGTATTTCGCACATTTGAATTCTCTTAGCTGTGGTTTCTTTTCTTTCCTTTTGGCTTTTGTTTGTGTGGCTGTGCGCATTTCTACTCTTGCAACTGCATCGTTCTGCATCTCACAGACTTAAATGGGAAGAGTTTTATTTTGCCATTTTCAGGGAAGACCTATATGTTTAGGATCTCAAATGTGGGGTTGTCAACCTCCATCAACTTCAGGATTCAGGGCCATAAGATGAAACTAGTAGAAGTAGAAGGTTCTCACACGATTCAGAACTTCTATGATTCTCTCGATGTGCATGTGGGCCAATCTGTGGCTGTTCTGGTCACATTAGATCAGCCACCAAAAGATTACCACGTAGTTGCATCCACACGCTTCACCAAAAATGTCCTCACAGCAACTGGAACACTACATTACAGTAACTCTCATGCGCAAGTTTCTGGGCCACTGCCTGCAGGCCCCACCTACCAAGTGCATTGGTCCATGCAGCAGGCCAGGACAATTAGGTATCTTCTATGTAATCATATTGGTCCATTCTGAAACTCATCATATTTTTACTCTGACTTCTACATGTAACTTTTTCAATTAATTTGTTCTTCATCTACAGATGGAACTTGACTGCAAATGCAGCCAGACCCAACCCTCAAGGTTCATATCATTACGGGAGGATTACAACAACAAAGACAATAGTCTTGGCCAACTCCGCCCCATTGATTAATGGCAAGCAACGCTTTGCTGTTAATGGGGTTTCCTACATTACCTCTGATACACCTTTGAAGTTAGCAGATTATTTCAATATCCCTGGGGTGTTTAGTTTTGACACAATCCAGGCTGTGCCCTCTAGTGGTCCTGCATCCGTTGCCACCTCAGTTGTACCTGCTTCTCTCCATGACTTCTATGAAATTGTCTTCCAGAACAACGAGAACACCATCCAGAGTTGGCACCTTGATGGCTATGACTTCTGGGTTGTTGGGTAAGTTAATTAATGTCTTTCTTACTATTGTGAAATGTTTATGAAACTCTCTTCACTCTAAGAGCCATTTAGAAACTTGAGAACCCCTGACATTTCCTTAAATCTGTTTCAACCCTTGGCGTGAAAAGAAATCAGGCCCTGTTTATGTCATATGCGAAGAAACTGCTCATGAAAACAGGAATCCATGAAGAGTATCTAAGTCCACCAGTATTAACTACTCTCTAAATTCGAATGTGGCGTGGAATCAGAGGAATGGAGTATAAACAAATCTGATTTTTTCTTTTCCTTGTGTTTTTATTTTTTTTCAAATAGGATGGGTAAGGGACAGTGGACCCCCAACAGCAAGAAGAAGTACAATCTTGTTGATGCTGTTACCAGGCACACTACTCAGGTATCTGAACAAAACTCTTCTGGTACCGTTGATTGGATGTGGGAATTTGTAACTTTCAGTTAGTAGTTTGCCTGCTTGGTTTTATGTTATCGACTTAGGTTTATCAAGAAAATTTAGTTAACAGTGCAAATTTTATAGGTATATCCAAATTCCTGGACTGCTATATTAGTATCACTGGACAACCAAGGCATGTGGAACATAAGGTCAGCAATGTGGGCTAGACAGTACCTGGGCCAGCAACTTTATCTCAGGGTCTGGACAAAGGAAACCAGCTTCTCTAACGAGTATAATCCACCTTCAAATGCACTCCTCTGTGGCAAAGCGAAGGGGCATCAGTTGTAAGCAGGAACTATTTATGCAATTTAATTGGTTGCCAGAGTGGAAATTGGAAAGGGACATACACACAGAGAAACGAAGCCCCAGAATTTAATCTTTTCATGTTCTTTGATTTCTTAATTTGCCTTGCATACCTGAATCTCCTGTACAAGTTTCAAATGAGTAAAATATCATTTTTAATTTGCCATATGGGTCAACTGATTAAGAAGTCTGGAGTTGTTGAGAGTTAAAAATTAGCAGAAGAAACTTTCCTGGCTTCCTAATCTGCAGATAGAAAAAATGAGATAAACCCATCTTCCTGTGCCTGAAGTGGGACTCTCTGTCTTCTTACTAAGACCTTTCTTGTATGCTTTTCTTCTTTTTGGTTGAAACTCAATTTTATTCTACACTAGTGCTCCTAAATGATGTCATCTTGTTGGAAGGCACATCTGAAACACATTTTTTATTATTCCCACACAGTAGACTATAATGCTACTCATTTTATATTGAGCCGAGTTATCTGTTAATTGCTTATGCATGAACCTAGTGTTGCTCTTCTGGTTGAAATAAGCCAGAAAATCTATCAATCTCATGTTGAATATGACATAATCTGCAACTCTGTTCACTAACAATCCAAGCAGTGATGACCTAAATTGGTCCCATTAGTCCAGCAAAGGAACCAAATGAATGAACAGAAACTGACTCTCTAAAGATGTGATTGGCTTCAAACCCATCATCAGTATCCATCAAGGACATCTTTAGTAGCCAACAAAGGATTCTAAATCTATGCAGATGTCTTCTTTGTCTTTTTTTTTACCTCACTTTTGAAGATTAAAGGCACAAGACCCTTCATCATGACAAATGCAACAAAATCAGTACCCTTGTGGGAAAAGATTTCTTACCTCTTCCAGAGAGGGACTACCAATGTGGCTTTTCCTTTTTTCTATAAAGTTGCTACCATAGATGCTAAGGAATCTGCAACAGATAAAGATGTGATATGAGTTGGATTTGTACTGTCCTTGAGCTTGTAGACTGGCATAGATTCACTTTAACTAGTGTTGTCTAGTCTATAGTTTTGGCAATTTGGTCTCATATGTTCTCTGACTGTTACACTTCTCTTATCATTTTCTTTGGCAAGAAGTCCAATTAGTGTGAGGAACAATGTAAATGAAAAATTGGGCAACTCTCACTATGGTATGTATCCTATTGAAGAAAATATGCAACTTTGTATCAATTATACCAATCAATAAACATAGTTTTTGGGCATATAAAACTATCCCAATTATGTTTTTTGGATGTATATCGACCAATACGCAATACGATGAATCACAACGTAGAACGAATAAATTATTTTAATAGAAAAGCAAAAATATAAATCTAGAAATATAAATGAAAATCTTCATTGGACCACTATTCTATGGACCACTAAGGGTGCACTTGACAAGCGTGGAGTGAATCATACAACAAAAGGTCCCATTCCAAAAGTCCAAATTAGCCCAAGTTGTGTGTCGTGTGAGACCCATCAATTCTGCACCCATCTCTTCCTTTTTTTTTCTTTAATCTACATAAACTTCATCAATATTAAGAAAATACATTTTTAATACTTTCATGAGATGATATGCTTATCGCGATATTTTGATGTGTTGATTGACGGAATTAGAATGGCTTGGTTATCTTCGTAAATTTGATAGATAGTTGATAGAATTGGGCTATTATTTGAATTTATCGTGATATGGTAAAATGATGAGAAATTGGGAGAACACAACAAAACCTGTTCTTTTTATCTTCTTCCTCCATAACGATTCTCCTTCTTCTTCTTCTTCTTCTTCTTCTTTCTTCCTTCTCTATCTGCCAAAAAGTCTACAAACACTACTCTCGTTTACGGGGCAGAAAACAGAAAGTGGGTTTGGTGTTTCAGACTTGGAAAATGCTTTGATTGGCAGCAGCATTTCGTTGGCCAGTTGTGTGATTCGGAGGCAGAGCTCTGGTGTGGTCTGCCGTCCGATCGACGATGCTGGGCTTTTAGAACAGCTGAAACTTCCTTCGAAAGATGATCCCTTTGGCCAACGGCGATGCGGGGCCACCACCTCCGCTTGAGTGGAAATTCTCTCAGGTTTTTGGTGAACGTGCTACAGGGGAGGAGGTTCAGGAAGGTAAGTTTGGAATCTAGTGTTTTTACGTGCTCTTTTAATGGTTTCCCATTACTAAGTTTGTTTCTATGGGAGTTTGAGGAGTAACGGGAAGTGGGTATCTTGTATTTTGTGGATTTGGGAACTTACTCCTGTTGCTCTTGCTGTTTATGTGCATTTGGTTAATAGGTTCGTCTGTTTGTTAAAGGCAGACGTAATTGAAGGAGTTTCTGATGTAGGCATCTTTCTTTACGTCGTAGATGGTGTTTTACGATAAATATTAGTAATTTTTCTATGTAGATTTGTTACTTGTTTTGATTTTTGGTTCTTAAGACCTGGTTACTGTAATCATAGAACGCGTTTTTGCTTTAAGTTGCTCATCTTTGCTTAATTTCTGACGTTTACTTTCTCCTTCCATTTTCGTTAGAAACAGGACCTGGCACAAAGTGATTCTTTTTGTTGGTATAACTTCGTTTTCATGAATGCATGTCTCATGTCAAGTTCTGATCCTTCATTGTAACCACGTTTCAAATATTTTGTTTAATTGGTCCCACAAATTTCCTAGTATTGTCATTTGGAGTAGGAAAAGATTGGTTCTAGACCACAGTAAGTCTAAAGAACACAACTTTATTGGGCCAAGGTTTTTTCTTTATGTCATATTGACTTGAACATTCTGTTATTGACTGTGCTGCTATTATGTTGTTTCTATGTTTGCATTCCATTTAGTTCAATCTTTGTCTCTTATTAGTTTTCTTTCTGTTCGTCAGTTGATATTATCTCAGCCATAGAGTTTGACAAAAGTGGGGAACATCTTGCCACTGGAGATCGTGGAGGTCGGGTTGTTTTATTTGAAAGGACAGATGGCAAAGATGTGAGCTTTCTATTATCTGTCTATACCTACGCTGAGCATCGTTACATGCACTTACATTTCCTTTTCATTTAAGCACGTTCTTTGTCAGGGTTCCTTATGTTCCTCCTAAATGCTGTACATGCAGCATACTATTCGCAAGGATTTGGAGAAAATGGATTACCCTGCCCCAAGGCATCCAGAATTCCGGTACAAGACAGAGTTTCAAAGTCACGAACCTGAGGTATTTAAAATGGCAACTTCTATTACTTTTTCAGCTTTTAATAATTGACCAGGCTACTGAAGTTCTTCTTCCTTGTTCCAGTTTGACTATCTCAAGAGCTTGGAGATAGAAGAGAAGATAAATAAAGTTTGTTGGTGTCAAACTGCTAATGGTGCACTTTTTCTACTGTCTACCAATGACAAAACTGTCAAATACTGGAAGGTACAGTATCGTGAATATAATATGTGACCTAGCTTTGTCTTTTATGATGTGTATATACTGTTGAATGGGTAGTGAAAAAGGAACAAAGTTGTATGAAGGTTTGTCGTCATGTTCTTCTCTGTCTTTTAAATAGGTTCAAGAGAAGAAAGTAAAGAAGATCAGTGACATGAATTTAGGACCATCAGCTTCCAGTAGAAATGGAGGCCTTCCGGGTCATATTGGAGCAGCAGACTTCACATTTCCTCCAGAAGGAATCCTTTCTCTGCATTTGCCGGTGGTAGTTGTACTCAACTTATTGACTTTGTTTGATAGATAAGTTACCTTTGATAGCACCTGTTACAGATGCAGCTACTCTGGATAGATCCGAAATTTCCGTGATCTTTGTCCTTTTAAATGTGTTTGCAAATCGTTGATTTAAATTTCAGCTGATCAGTTGGCATCTAATTACGTGTGTATATTGGATTATGTCATGGTTTGCATGAGCAGGTGGTTAGCCAGGAGACAAATCTTGTCCCAAGATGTCGGAGAATTTATGCTCATGCGCATGACTATCATATCAATTCTATTTCAAACAATAGGTATGACAAGATGTTTTGCTTCTTTTTTAGGAATCCCTAGTACTTGTTTGGTCATCAATTCTTAGTTGTGGATCTAAACGTTTCCTCTTTGACTCATTCTCTGTTTAGTTTATTCAGATGACTTCCTTATCTATACTTTCTGATGGAGCTTAAAAGGCCGATGTTTTTGCAAGGATAAAATTGTCCTGGAACTTAAGGAATAGGTTGAACTAAAAATTTTCCCTCCATCATGAGGCACAAATTACGTGTTTATTTATGAGTATTTTGGATATTTCTCCAGATGTGAAGGAAGTTTTTTTTTCTTTTTGTCAGTATTTTTTTGCTAGTGTCAATTGTTAAATCCCTTCTTACTAGTCCCCCTAAGACCATAATGATTCGTGTTTTTGGTTTTCACCTGTTAATTGGGGAAAGTATTTGGTTGCAACATTAGTTCCTGGGACACTCTTGAAAACAGTAGTCTCTTTTCTTCCTTTGGAACTTTTCAGCCAAGTTGTGTTCTCGGGTTTTAAAAGCACCATGCCTTCAGGATTACTGGGTAGACATTCAATTTCTTGTGTGGAAAACCACAGGGGCAAACTGTGTCAATAGTACTTTTTCCAGCAAATTTCGGTTGTACTGAGAGAAACTAGGAGTGCGAGTCCAAACCACAGGGAGCTGCAGGACAATATCCATGATCTAGCAACTTAGTGAAAAAAATGGCCAGAGAGGGGACCTTTCGAGAGGCCCAGCTGATGACAGTAAAAGGGTTATTGATAAAAGAGAATCTGTGAAATGGTGAGAGTTGGAAGAGATGAGGTTGCCAAGAAGAGGATCTCACACCTAGATTCCCATATGACCCTTTCCCAAACAGGATCTGGGATCCCTCACAAGCTACCATCAAAACTAAGTTTTACCCAACCCCTTGAAGGTGTGAACCAGTCACTGGCTCAGTGGGGGAGATAATGCATTGGTTAGAGATCAAGGCAAATGATCTCCAGTTTTCCCCGATAATGGAGCCTATGGATGTGCTTAACCTTAGGAATATTCGTGGGCTATATCATGCAATGGTTTTTCAATGACCCTATCAGTAGTGCCAGACACCCCATGAAAAGTCCTATTGTTGAAAAATAACAAAAAAAAGTCCTCCCGCCAGAGAATTGACGAGATGGAGATTCACTAGAACTTTCTGCACAAAGTTACTGGAACTGTTAAACTACAAGCTTTAAAAGATTTGTGAATCCCATTCTTATTAGGGAAGGATTGCTCTTGAAAAATGGCATTCATGAGAACCTGTGTTTCTTGCAGATAAATTCATTTTGTATTGGTTAATTGGCCGTTTTTCCTTTATTTTATGTTTCTGCAAATACATTTCAATTGCATGGTTTCAAATCCACCCACCTTTTGATGTGAACAGCCCATGCTATTCAGCTTTATCCTGTCTATCAAACTGTTATCGTCATCTTGAAGTCTTTGCATGTTCATATTGTTGAGTGGGAAAAAGTCCCACATTGAAAAATGGGAAGAAAAGTTAATGGGTTATAAGGTTGAGCAATAGGCCTCCTAAGTTAATAGTCATTTTGGTATAGAACCGGGCTCAACTTAACACATATCAATATTATTTTTTAATGTGAAATGTCATCAGTAGAGTGAGAGGAGATGGGAGGGACACCATGAGTTTTCTGGGTAAAGGATTTGAAAAAAATCAGTTACATCCAATTGTAATGGGATCTTTATCTTGTTCAATAATTTTTTATTACAATCCCCTTACATGCTAAGGTGGAAGGGCTTAGTTGATGACCTACGTGACATAGTGGACATGTTGCATGGAGGAGATGTGGTGGTTTTTATGTGGAATTGGAACGGGAAGACCAGGACTGACAGAGAGAGAATTAGGGTTTCTTGTTCAGAGGGATTGAGGGATGTGGGGTGGTATACTGGGCTTTATGGGCTAAGTTGGGTCCTCATGAGTCTTGGATAGGTGGGCTAGGGTTTACTAGGAGGAATGGACTTTTGGGGAGACTAAAGAGGGAGAGTCGATTAGGGTTTTGAGATGGAAGAGAGTGACTCAGGGGCTTGGGAGGTCGGATGAGGGAGTTTAGGCTTTGGTTGGATTGGGAGGGGCTAAGATGCAGTTTATGATAGATAGGAGAAGTTGGAAAGGGTTTAGGATGCTTGGGAGAAAAGATGGGGAAGGGGAGAGAGAAAATAGGGAAGGAAAGGTTGGCTTCTCCTAAAATGTTGGGAGGAAGAGTATTTTGGGTAGAAAGGGCCCTAGTGGATTGTAGGGAAGGGTGACTCGCATGGGGAAGGGGTTGAAGAAGATTAGGACTCTTCTTGAGAAAAGGACATGTGGGGAACTCTAGAAGGGACTAGGACTTGACTAAGGATAGATGGTGGGACTCAAGGGTGGATAAGTATAGTCGAACGGTTAATTATACTATGGTTTGGGTAGGATGGTTTGGCTAGTGATGAGGGAAAGGCTGGAATGACTTGTGGATAGGGAGGAGGGTGTTAGGGTATAGGCCAAGTGTTACTCGGACTATAGAAGGGGAAGTGCGTCTAGGTTAATGAATGGAAACGGCTAATGATAAATAATGAAAAAATTAGAAGATTGTACCAAGGACTCTTACCATTGCTAGGTGTCATTCTCCTTTGGGGAGTGTTTGAGCTCATGAGATTTGATACGGTGACTTCAATCAGGGGTGAATTGCATCATGACTTTTTTATCGTCGGTCAAATGCCTAGCGGTCGGCTGAAAGCCATAATGGATATTATTTTAATTGAATGGTTAAAAGACTTACAGAGCTTACAATTTATATGCTGAAGGTTGGAGCTACTTCTACAAACTTTTTTTTAGGACATTTTTACCCCTGCTTATTTGGTGCCCCTTTCTAGTGCTTTCTCTGGACATTTCTGCCCCCAAAGAGTTGGTGCTACTTTCTAGATCCTTCTCTTGGACATTTCTGCCCCAGCTTAGTTGGTGCCACTTCTCCAAAGAGTCTTTTGATACTTGTGCCCATCTTGCTTAGTTGGCACCACCTGTCTTCTTCTTTTGGGTCTTCTATTCCATCTTGGACTCTTCAACTTGACTTTAATATCATCCTGTGGACTTCTAATTTAAGATTTGATCCTATTGGGCCTATGCAGGGGCATAATTTCCTTATTCTCCTATCCATCTCATGCAGCCAACATGGCCTCTCTCTAGACATATCATTGTAGGGTTGTAACATTTTCATCATGCTAAACCCACATGTATCTAATTGAAGGGACAAAAATGATCTTCTATTTCACTGAATGAAGCTTCCTGGGGGTCTAATAAAAAGCTTCACTTTGTGACCACCTTAGGGCTAGAAAACCAGTTGACTGTTTGGTTAATTATTTGGTGTTTTCTGTTACCTATTGCACTTCTTGGTTCTAATATTAAGCATTTATGTAACTTAAGGTCGCAATATTTTTCTTATATCTACTGCAATATATCTCTTATTTTCCCTTAAAAACGTTTCTCATTTTTTTCTCCCTCAGTGATGGTGAGACATTCATATCAGCAGATGATTTGCGCATAAATCTCTGGAATATGGAAATAAGCAATCAAAGTTTTAACATTGTTGATGTGAAGCCAGTTAAAATGGAAGACCTTACTGGTACATTTCCTCTTTTTGTACTTATGTTTTTATCATATGGGTAGACATTTATATCTTTTTAGAAAATGAGTTGGTAGACGTTTTATATCAGGAGATGATTTGCACTTGAATCTGTGGAATCTGAAAATAAGCAATCACAGTCCTAACATTGTTGATGTGAAGCCAGTAACATGGAAGACCTTGCTGGTATCATAGTTTTGAACTCATGTTTTTGTCATGACTTGTGACTCTCCTAATATACGTGTCATTCATGTCTTCTGTTGGTGGAGCTTTCTTTCTTGTATGTATTGTTTCTCCGGATAAGATCAACAATGTGGTATCCCGAAACGCCTTCCAGGACGCATTTCAGGGCTAATATCGGCTGACTCTCCTTGTATACTTATTTTTTGTCATGACTTGTGACTCTCCTAATATACTAGTCATTCATGTCTTCTGTTGGTGGAGCTTTCTTTTGTTTCTTGCATTTATTGTTTCTCTGGATAAGATCAAATGTGTGGTATTCCCAAACACCTTTCAGAGCTAATATCTGCATTTTACGTGCCTTCTATGGGTTATATACCCAAAAGAAAGCTCCCTTGTTGTAGGGGAATGGGACTCGACCTACGTAATAAACTCAGTGGAAGGGGACTCGGCCAATGTAATAAACTCAGTGAAAGGGGATTCGGAATGTAATAAACTGCATTCGATGAAATAATTGACCTTTTTGTAAGCATGTAGAGATCTCTTGGCAGAGGATCCGTAGATTGCAAATAATTTATCAGATTCTAGAGTCAAGATGGCTGTCTCTCAACCTTCTCTAGCTGTTGGTGATACTTTCCCTCTTTTGTTTTGAGGCTTGTTTCTCTCCTGCCTGTGGTATTTTTTAGCAATAAAGGTCATATTTTCACCAAAAAAACAAAAACCTGTTTTGCCCAGTCCCTCTTTCAGATTCTGAATTCTGTCCTTGTCTGTTATGTATGTACTCTGCATTATGGCTCTATTTTCAGAGGTTATTACTTCTGCGGAGTTCCATCCATCACATTGCAATATGTTAGCATATAGTAGCTCGAAGGGTACAATTCGGCTTATTGACATGCGGCAATCAGCATTATGTGATAAACATGCCAAATTGTAAGTGTCACTGCTCTGTGTTTTTTATAGAGGGTTATGTCTTTGAAATTATATTACTGGAAATATTTTGAAATCCTATTACCAAGTGACAGATTTCTGCACATCTGTTTAAGAATACAGAACTGCTGTCTGAGCGTGTCACAATAGAGACAGAAGAAAAAAGTGAAATAACAAAGAGAGAAATGAAGAGGAAAGGGGATGGTAGAAAACGAGAGAAGATAGAAGTTTTCTCTTTCCTTCTATTTCCTTTCTGTCAAAAAGCATATGGAATTCTACTGACATTGTTTAAGAAAAACAGCACTTCAGCTGTGAAGTGCTGTTACAAAGGTTGCACCCTCTGTAAAACTGGAGTTAATTGGTCCTGAATTTCAATTTTTTGAGGGGGCTTTTGTGATGGAAAATTTCAGATTTGAGGAGCAGGATGCTCCTGGTTCGAGGTCATTTTTCACAGAGATTATTGCTTCAGTATCTGACATAAAGTTTGGCAAGGATGGAAGATATATACTTAGTCGTGATTACATGACATTGAAGGTAAACATCTTGCTTTACTTTGCCTTTTCAATGCTCTTTTATCTTCTGTTTTTTTTTTTAATATTCCTTTGGCTGTTAACAGTGTCACCGGGTCTTCATTTATCCTTTATTAAATTTAATTTCCATGCAGCTATGGGATCTAAACATGGAAAATGCCCCAGTTGCAACCTTTCAAGTTCATGAATATTTGCGACCAAAGGTTGTGTCTTTACCTGTATCTAGTGATCTACTTGAATATTTTTAATGGGAAAGCATTATTTACTAAGATATTTTGTAGCAGCTATGTGATTTATATGAAAATGATTCAATCTTTGACAAATTTGAATGCTGTATAAGCGGGGACAGTCTTCGTGTAGCAACAGGTTCTTACAGGTATTATTTTTTAAAATTTTAATGAGCCTATGCCACCTCTTGCTTCTTACTTTACTCATGAAAGTGAATATTTTTCATTTCAGCAATCTATTTCGTGTTTTCGGTTGTTTACCTGGGAGCAATGAGACAACAACATTAGAAGCTAGTAAGAATCCTACAAGGTACATGAATCCTTGTGTTCAGTTCTGTCTAGTTAAAAGCGATCTTTTTTATTATACTCCTTACAACTTTTTACACTTTGTTTGTATGTATTTGGCAAGACGGCAAACCCAAATGCCTTCAAGGCCATTAAGATCACTCACTACTCTAGCACATTCTCGAAGAAGAGGTTAATTTCTAAATCATGTGCTCTACTTTTTTACAATACTTATCCAATCTTAATTTATTTGGTGTTATGGCTTTTGATCTGATTTCTCAGAAGCTGAAAATCAAAATGTCGATGCAAATGGTGGAGCTTTTGATATATCAACGAAATTGCTCCACTTGGCCTGGCACCCAACCTCCAATGCTCTAGCATGTGCAGCAGCAAATAGTCTTTACATGTATTATGCAGAGGATGGAACTCAAAGTGAGACTACCCAAAATCTGCAGTGAGTAGAATAAAAAAGAAAAGAGAGTTTAAACTGGCTGATGGGTCCAGAGAGTCAGAAGAGGTGGCTGTGGGGTAACCGAGTCTGGAGTGAGGCAGCCCGCTCTGTTTCTGTTGTGTTCCAAAAGCAAGCATCTCACTTATTTTATTCTTTTGTAGCAAATTGCAATTCTTTTCATTTTCCCCTCCTTTTTCTCTTTCTTTACCCCCTTTACCTCATAGGCAAGTGGGGTTAGAATCTAGGTGAATGCAGAAAGCAGAAAAATGTAACTTTAAGACAGAAGAGTGCACATCCCCTGTGCTTCTCCTTAGGGAAACGGATGGAGTAGGATAATGGAGCAGCTTTTTGGTTGGTAACATCTAGCTCACCTTCAAGACTTATAATTTGATACTGTATGTCAGTTTCCATCCTTGCAGTGGAAAATGGGATGTGAATTTAGTTACTTTTGGGCCACTCTCTCTCCCTCCCTCTCTTTAGCTTCAAACAGAAAAACAATGAAAGGAGATGTTTTCTATCACCAGGGAATGTTGGCCTAGGCATCCTTTAGTGTCTTTTAGTGTCTATTTGGAACCCCAAGGAAAGGAAAAGAAAAGAAAAGAAAATGAGAATTTGATCAGTATCTCATTTTCACTAATGGTCAAATTTTTATCTTTTTATATTTTTCTTTTCTAAAGGTTCCAAACAGACCCTATCCCCGCCTTCCATTTCAACCAATCGTCCCTGTTGCAGAGTTTAAGGTGGAGCCTTAGCTATTTTAGCCATTAAGGATTTCCACATTTACCGAAACTTTGCACTTGTGAAAGGGTGACTGCTTATTGATGATTCTGGCCTGTGGATGACCCGCGAACAATCTTTGCCAAACTCGTGTTTAAGACACAAGAGCTTACGTTAAGCAACAATCTTTGCCAAATGAAGTAAATGCGGACGAACGGTGCTCACCCCTGTTTGAGTTCTTCATCTTTTAACCAGATATAATGCCCAACATTCCTCGTCAAACCTTCATCTTGTTACCCTTTTCGATCAAGTGGTTATCACACCAGGCTCTAGTCCCCAATTCGCCCATCTAACGTTTGTGCAATCTGTTTAACTGAAGATTTAAAACATTCTAATTGTTTTAAGCATGTAATGACCAATTCAAAACCAACCTAGACATGTCCATTGACTGCAAACACTAACAAATAAAGTTATTCCTTCTTGAAATCTAGATCATTGCCATTGATGTAATTAGGAGTAAGATTATAGTAATTTGTTACAGGCATTTGAGGTTTGACGAGAGGTGGTAGATACCCCTGAACTCTACTTCCTCTCTTCAGGGTTTTCAAACTTTAAATCGAGTAATAATCACTTAGTTGATGCGGAAGAAAATGAGATCCCATTGAATAGATTTCCGTGAGTTACTGCTGCTTCTAATGAGGAAGTAAAGGAGAAAACAGTTTACCAGTTCTCTATAAGAAAAATATAGTAGGAAATAGCTTGGTTTCATGGAATTTAAATAAAAAAATTCGGGAGGAAACTAGGAAACCAAACCGAGATCCCCACGACTTTGTGCTCCATTCACCTTGACATTTCATACAGCTTCACTTAAATTTTCAAAAGCCTATCCTTATCTGAATTCCTACTGATCTTCCCGTTCTCATTAGCTCATTTCCTACTCCAGGTTTGGTTTCAAGGCAAGGATCCTGGGTTTCTCCGTTGTGGTTCAGTTTGAGAGAAAATTAGCTAAAGAATTCTATCTCATATCGGAACGCAGCTAAAGAAACTAATGTCTATGAAGGAAAATGCTACAGCTAGTTGAGATAACTGAAAATTCTTCAGTGACTTGCACTGGGCTGTTGGTTCGAGCTGAGGCGGTGAGAACAGCAAAGACAATGATAAAAGAAGCAATGAAGTTAAGAAAAAAAATCAAAAGTTTGCAAATGAGCTACTCTTCCTCTTCAAAGTGGATAAATTTGGGAGAAGACTCTGAGGCTAGTGAGATCATCATTCACAAGAATGAAGCATCAGTAGGTGGGAATTAACAGGGAGCAGACCCAGAAGACAAATGTGCTAAATCAATCAAAGTAGAAAAACGGGAAAAGAGAATAACCTACAGTATAAAAATCAAGAACTATGGGCAATTGCTCTCCTTAATAGCAAGTCCACTGCAACGTTTTTTCTTCTTTCTTGATTCTACTAAGTTCTCCATAATCTTCCGAGTAGTTTCACTATATCCCTTGAATGAACCTCCATGAGACGCCTTCTGGCAAATAAATCTCGACTCATCAGGCTTCACTGTAGCCATTGCACGAATTGTTACAAACAGTTCCCCTTATCTGCAAGAACATGCAATGTGGAAACGTACAGACCCATACAGGATGCCGTGTTTGTTGGCTTTCTCTGGAAGTGCAGCTGCAGATTTGGTCATTGGGAACCGAGTTGTTTTGACATGCTTATTTCTCGATGGCAAACAGGCGGGTAATATAAAATGGTTCAGAACTGATCAGAGGGAATATGTCTGCAAGTTTGCAGGCAACGAATCGCCATTCTCTCGCTATAAGGCTGCACTCTCGGTCACTTCTTCCATACTGCAAGAATCGAATCAAATTTCTGTTTTTGGCAAACCTGCCCAAACGCTGCTTTCACCCTTCCCTCCCCTCTTCTTACTAACGTTTTCATGAAAGAATCTACACTTTCCATCCCTCTACCACCGCCATTATCACCCACCTTTACTGTATTAGAAAGAAAGTATAGAACCTCCTCGGAGAACTCAGCCGGATCTCTTTCTGTGTTTATTTTCGTAATGCTTTTGAAAGCTACCTAAAAACAACAACAACTGAAAGAAGAAGAAGAAGAAGAAGAGAAGAAGAAGAAGAAGAAGAAGAAGAAGAAGAAGAAGAAGAAGAAGAAGAAGAAGAAGAAGAGAAGCAGAAGAAGAAGAAGAAGAAGAAGAAGAAGAAGAAGAAGAAGAAGAAGAAAGAAGAAGAAGAAGAAAGAAGAAGAAGAAGAAGAAGATGAAGAAGAAGAAGAAGAAGAAGAAGAAGAAGAAGACAAGCAAAGAAGCTAAAAATAACCAAAGGAATGGAGTTTCTTCAGTTTCCGAAATCGTGAAATGATAAATGAATCAAAAAGGAAGAAGAGCCACTAGCTCGTTTCCCATCATTTGAATTTCTCGAGAATTTGTTCCTTGATACGTTCTCATCATAAATTAAACATACATCCAAGCACACTTAGAAGACCAAAAAAAGAGAAACCGCACAATAACGCTACTATCCTATTCATATATCATGACACAAGACAGCAAAAGCAAAGCGGGAGATAACAGTTTAACCAAAAGGATCTCAAGGAAATGCACCGTTAGTGGTAGATAGATCAGACCATGAAAATGGAGAGCTCCAGTAGCCCAATTCCCCCGTGGTGATTGGAGCAGTTTCCATGATGGAAGAAGTAGAAGAAGAAGCTGCATTGCTGAAAGCTGCTGGGGAATTATCGGTGTAGTAATTAGCAGACGATCTGAGCCTTTGGTAAAGGTCTTGAATTCCACTGTTTGGAGCTTCACCCAGAACCAGGCTGTGTTGCAAGGGGTGCTGCTGTAACTGCTGCTGTTGTTGATGCTGCTGCTGGTGTTGATTGCTCCTCCAGAATGAGCTGCACAGACCGATGGGAACTTGAGGTGCCAGAGACATGGGATCCAGGCTCAAGGCTCGCGCGTTTAATGCGCTCATTTCAATTGTCGAATCAGAAGCCAAGTGTGATCCTACCAACCCCACCTCTTCCTTGATCGCGACGGAATTCAGGATAGGGTTAGGGTTAGGGTTTTGAGCAGCTCTGAGCAAGGCCAGCAGCTGTGAATTATGCGGAGCGGGCCATAAGATGGGGCTGGAAGGGAGCTCGTGATCGAAACCACCGCCCAAACCCGTCTTACCGATGTCGGCAGGTGCAGACTTGGACTTCGCAGTGGCAGTTGAGACTGTCGGGCTCTTGTTCTTCCGGCACCCACCTCCGATAGGAACGTTGCGCAGTGCCCCACCTTTAGTCCAGTACCGCCGGCAAGTCTTGCAGAAATGGCGAGGCTGGGTGAGGTTGTAGTTGTTGTAGTAGCAGAACTTTGTGTTAGACGAATCACACCTCGGGCACCTCAGGTTATGTTGCTCCGAAGAAGACGTCGACGAGGCAGACGACGAGGAAGACCCTTCAACGACTCCACCCGTAATGGAGATTTTCCTCTCCTCCGCTCCCCCTCTGCCGCTTCCCACTCCCACCCCTCCACCTCCCAACAGCTCCTGAATCATCTTCCCTCCTTCCTATCTACACCACAATCCAAAACAAGAAAAAAGAAAAAGAGTGAGATCGATGGAGAATGGAGGAGAGACGAGCTTAGAAGAAAGTAGATTTTGGATGCGTAAATGAGAGACGAGAGGTGAATAGAGCTTTGCCTTTCCGAAATTTCAGTTTGGATGGTTGTGTTGGAAGCTATCTATCTCTTTTCTGTGTCTTTCTTCTCCCACTTTTGTAATATTTTTTGTTTTTTTTTTGTTTTTTTGGTGGTGGTGAAGACTAAGGTAGAATTTTGTTGCTGAAAAAGAATAAGAGAAGAAGCAAGGGGCTGAAGCTTTAATATAGATGGAAGAAGAAAGAAAGAAACCACTCATCTGATCACCAAAGCGGTTTTTGAATGATGAAAGTGGAATGTAGGGAAAAGTATTAATAAATAGAAGGGTGACCCTTTTTCCATGAATTACCCTTTGTATCAATACCATCGAACCAGTGGTACCCTTTGTAATACATGTCACTTGATACACAACACGTATAAACGATATAAGCAATACTCTCTACAAAGTAATGTCCTACACTCGCAATTTAGATCGAACTTTGAACTAAGCAAGTCGCATCATATAGAAGGACTCAACCCTTTTAACTCACTCTTGACCCGACTTAGTGTCAATTTTTTGAATATATCATGTCGGTAGCCAAAGAAATCCGATACATATCGGCCAATACATAACATGTATCAATGACATAAGTAATAGTTTATACCTTAGGATACACAACACGTATAAACAATATAAGCAATACTCTCTACAAATTAATACGTCATATACTCGCAATTTAGATCGAACATTGAACTAAGGAAATCGAATCATAGAGAAGGACTCGTCCCTTTTAATTCGTCAAGAGTCTTGACCCGACTTAAATGTTAATTTTTTGAATATATCATGTCGGTCGCGGAAGAAAGCCGATACCTATCGACCAATACATAACATGTATCAATGACAAAAGTAATAGTTTATACCTTACTAGACTATGATATAGATGGGGCCTTTAGGGCATTATGGAGTGTGAAGTAATAATTTTGGCCTCATGATCACATAGATAATGTTGAGAATCTAAGTATGAGGTGCAAAATGGTGTTCTATTAAGAAATATTTTGTTGGGGTTTGTGGAGTGGAGAAGAGTAGTTTTGTTGTTGAAGATGCTTGTTCAAAGACAATGATAGCCGCTTCAAGGGGAAGGCTCTTTCATGGTGTAAAGCCTAATACTCCCCGAAACTTATGGCTTGAATTCAGTCCATCTCCATTCATCTCATCCCCCCACATAAGGGGAGGAGACTGGAGAGAGATATGATTGGTTTTTTTCTTTTTTTCTTGCTCACCCATGATGCCTATGCACACGTGTATGCACGTTCATAAATCCAGGATTGGAAAAAAAAATTGACCAATCTGATGTTATTAGAGTTCACCAATCTGAAAAAAGAAAAGAAGAAAACCCAGGATGATGCTTGATCACTGTGACTTTCACTTTGGGACGTGGGATTAACAATTGCTCGCTCTGGTTGGATCTTTGAAACCAGAGATTCAAAGGGTCAGTTTGTTTTTATTTTTATATCTTATAGTTTTGATTTCTTTTCTGCACAAAGGAAGAGTAGGTTGGCCTCTCATGGAAGCTTAATATTGCTTCATGGCAAACCCATTATAGATTGCTGAAAAGTTTCAATCATTTCTCGACTGGAATGATTCATCCATTTCTCGACTGTAAAAGAAGAAGAAATATTAAACCAGAATGCAAAATGCGAAGAAAAAGAAGAAAGAAAAAAAATTATTCTTTTAATCTGTTTCTTCTTTTACGTTTTCCGAGCTTTTTCGTCTGTAACGATGCAAGAGCAGGGAGAGGAGAAGGAGAAAGCAAAAGGTCAGGGGAGAAAGGGGAGGAAAGGCGAGGCGGTGCCACGTATAGAGGAGACCGCAGGTACCCTTTTAGTGAACCGCGCGTGCCGTCCGGAACGCAAGACGGGTCCGGCCGAGAGGGGGCACGAGAAGTAGCTTTTGTGCAGCGTGCGGTCACCGGAAAACGACGTGAGAGAGGCGGAGGTGGACCAGACCGGCCGCGGTCGCAGACTCAGCTCTCCCCCATCCTCGAATGCCGGGCCACCCGGTCAGTTGCTGTCACCACGTCTTCTCTTTTTCTCTTTTTCTCTCCCCTGCCCGAGATTCCCTTACGGCCGATTCTCTCTCTCTAACCATCCCACCACCGCGCCGCCACATCGACGGCCCTGGTTACAAATCTACGTAGGAATTCCGAATTTGCAATTCACTTTGACTGTCTCCATGACATGCATGCATGCATGGATGTAATGGCGATGCCTCCATCTTTCTGGGTGGGGCAGCCTCCTGTCCCCGCCTTATCCGGCAACACAGCCTTTCTAGGGTTTCCCTCCATTCCCACGTACGTTTCAAGAACTTATCATCATCATCATCCCTTCTTTTTCCGGTTCAGGCTGGTGAAGACTGAAGACTGAAGAGAGATCGTAGAACCAGCTGATCAGTCTTTTTTAGGTTTTTATTTTTTCTTTCTTTCTTCACTCTCAATCTTCATCAACACCCATTTCTCTCATTCTTGACCTTATTATGTTCCAGTCACTGTGTAGATGGGGGCAAAGTGCCAAACCCTAAAGCGAAGTGGTTGTCACTGTCATGCACAACCAGAACCAGAAACATCTCTCAACCTTTCAAACACAAATTTGGTCAGTGGGTGAGGAAGGAAACTGACCCTTTTTAGGGTTTTGGCCCTTATGGGTCTTTTTATTTGTTCGTTTCTGTGGCCTTGATTCACCCAGCTACATCCACCCCCCTGTTCACATAGCTCCAGAAAAGGAAGAAAATGGAGGGATCCTGGAACTCCTTGTCGTCTCAACTGGGTCCACTTTGTGTACAAACTTAGATATGGGTGGGAGGGGGAAGGAGGGTGGCTGGGTTGGTACCTCTGATGGGAACTCCAATGGAGGTAGGGATGGACTGACAAAAGCTGGAACGGACAAGATCCCCTGTTCGGACTACCACAGATCATGTCTCCAGCCATGTGAAAGAATTCCCATTGGACTTGTAAACAAGCGGCGGGTGATCGAAGGACGATGTGCTGACAGATGCCTATTCTTTGTCTCCTTTTTCCCCTTTTTTAATTGCCCTGAGACCAACAACAAAGATCTGGGCACTCTCCAGACTCTACTGGATTCTCTTGCCTTCTGCTAACAAGCCGCAGTAAGTATTAAAAAATTTGTGTAAATCCGTGTTGGGAGATCTCTTTAACAATCTCCAAGATCAGGAGTTCGGCCAGTTTCCATGTGAAGATCCCATTCCTATGCGATCAACAGAGGTTCCAGAACTGCAATTCATGGGAAATCTGCTAAGTCATCATGCCCGTCATACGGCTTTCTCGTTATCCTCGAGCTTGTCTCATCAACCAATGATATTTAGCACCACAACGCAACAAATAAGCTTTTCATAGATTTTAAAAAAGAACGAACGACTCTCTGGTGCAGTCAATTATATTCTTCTTCTTCTTCTTCCCCTCGTCCCCAAACAGAAATAGAAAAGAAAAGATTGCTACCAGTTTACTCTCATGAACAAGTCTCAAATGGTGAAAATCTAGATAATTTTTTGAAACGACAGAGTGCGGCTGGTTTTAACAGATGTAGGTTGTTATTGCTGAGGAATATTTTACGGAAAGAATGAAGGATGGAAAGGAATAATAAACTAAAAAAGAGCTTGTGCTGTCAGCCTGCAGCATCTGCCGATACCTATCTATCAGCACAAAGATCGAAGAACAGTCTCCCTCTCTACAGATTTTCCAGCCTTCATGGATGATCACTTTCACGTCCAGAAGGTATGGGACACCTACACCCTTTAGCCTTTAATTTGCAAGGTACCATTGCCATCTGACATTTACAACACTTTGATTGGTTCATTGATGCCCACCATCCACGACATTCTCATACTGAACCTTTTCTTGCTCTTGAGCTAGCTCCATTGGTAAACCTTTACCAGGTAAGCATAAAAAAATTCATCCATTTCTTATTTTTTTATAATAAAAAAATGAGTTTTACATTGTTCCAATAAAAAAACAATGAAATAATAAATAATTGTAATTATCTAAATATTTTAATTTTTATAGCCGCACAAATAGTCCTCGAAGTTGAAGTTTAACGACTGATAATTGACGAGTGATGACTTAACTCGAAGGGATTCGACCAAAATAGAAGAGACTCTAATACTATTCGATTAGTCCTGTCTAAAGTTCGATCCACTTGAATCATAAATTGACTCGACGAGTTAGAAAATTATGGTGTAGAAAACTATTTAGAAGATAATGACAAGGAGAACAGGCATCCCCCACACCAATTCAACATGAAAAAATCAAACCAAATCCTCTAGTGGTTCGTTGGTCAGTCCAAGGAATAATAAAGGGGTCCTACTATTTCATAAGATGACGAAAAATAATAATATGTCACACTCATGGCATCCGTGTAACCTTACCCTACCTCTCCTCCCTCATTCACCCCACGCTTTCTTCTTTCTATGATTAGGGCTAAATTCCAAGCGTGTGAGGTGCACCCTCTCATCATCCCCACAAAGGCAGATTAGTGCTAATCATATTATGTTTTACATTTATTTAAAGATAACCCATCATTCCTCTTGATCCTTTCCCAGTTCCCATCACCTTTTGATGACACCATACCTCAAATTATTATCTCTCAAAGACCCAAAACCCATTAAAAATGCCCAATTGTATCTTAGGCTCCCCCCAAAATCATGCTTCAAAGACCACTTTTAGAGCTCTAATTGCCTTTGTTTTATAAGGACTAGGAAAGAGATTATAAAATCAGGTTAGTGGGTCATTGGAAGGATGGGAAGAGCACTAACCATCTAAGAGATGTTTTGGGTTTATGTGATTTGAACTTGGTTTTTGTCATATTTGCTCCTTTTGGATCAAACAAAGACAATATCATGGGATTTGGAAAGTTGTGACTATGATGGTTGTTTCTCTCTTTTCCTCTTCCCTTCTCTGGTTTTTTGGCATTGCAATTCTAAAGTGGTCTAAGAAGGCAATGTCGTGTCTAACAATAAAGACAGCCGTGTGTCACGCTAAGAGCCATGGGTGGGGGCAATATAAATTTGATCTGATATGTCTACACCTTTCTCCATGAGAAGGTGACATTTGCTTGGTTGATTAGGGTTCATGAATTCATGGAGTCACTGTGATCATTATTGGAGTGAATTGAGTTTAGCAAGTAATAGCTCATCTATGTCGGCAACATATGACTGTCTCTTTCTTGCCTTTTGGGATAGGAAACCGATAATGAAGCTTAATGGTCCTAGTTTTGACTAGGAAAAGAAAAAATAACATTTCACTCACTGCAAGAGGCGGGCGTATCAACCTTACATAATATATAAGTTTGATAAGTCTCAAATTTGAAAGATAACAAGGATTTATGTCACATTTCGAAACCAAAATAAACGTTTCCACTTGCATAGTGCCTGTTATATTTTAAATAGTCAAATAGTTACAGTACCTGTGATCAAATAGATAAAAAATAAAGAGAAAATGAGAGAGAGAGAGAGAGGCAACCAAAATTTGGTTCTGATTTTATGTTAAAAGAGGGAAAGATAAGAGAAGGCACTCTTGACATTGGAAGAGAAGAGAAGAGGTGTGAGGTGTGAGGTGTGGGAGACAATGGTCTCCACCTCCCCAAAGAAAATAAGGCAGTTTTTTTTCCAAGGTGGTAGGTGTGAGAGTTGATGATTACAGCACCTGTACTAACCTATAGTTTGATGATAATAAACTAAGTTACTTACTTTAGTGTATAAGTAAAATTTGTGAAAAAAAAACTAAAGTCATTTTCAAAAGAGGTGTTGACCCCTTTCTAGTTGGAGTCGAGCCAAGAAAAGTTACTGAAGGAGTAAAAGTTAATGAAGGAGTCGAGCACACCTGAATGGAGAAACCTTATATAGCAAGTAAAAAGAAGAAAATGGAGTTGCACCAAGTTATAGTAAGTTTTGGATTAAAAAATAAAATGGACTATGTTACAGAAAGTAATAGAGTCGAGCACACCATAATGCAGATATAGTTAGTATAAAGAGAAGATGGAGCCAACACCAACTTACATTAAGTTTTGAATTTAAAATGGAGTCAACCCTAGTGCTACGGAAATTGAAGGAGTCGAGCACACCTTAATGGAGTCAAGCCCGTATAAAATGGGAAGATGGAGTCAAAATTTAAGGATTCAAGTCCTTAAAGTAGGAGTCGACCCTAGTCTGAAAGAAAAAAGGGAGAGGTGGAGTCGACCCTGACAAAAGTTGTAGATGGATTTGAGTGCTCAAAGAAGCATTCAACCACACAATTGACCATTATAGCCAAAGGATTTGACAACTCCCCCAATTTTCTAGAGTTCATAGGTCTCCAGATTTTGTACATGACCTACCAACATATTCAGCGACAAAAATAGGATTTATTGATTTTTTGGATCATATTCTCACCAATTTTTTTAAAATGCCAAAAATCAACCTTGTCAACTCCAATGACTAGTTTTTTGAACGTTGAGAAATGTGCTATATATATATATGTGTGTGTGTGTGTGTGTGTGTGTGTGTGTGTGTGTGTGTGTGTGTGTGTGTGTGTGCGTGAAACTTGTTCACAAAAATTTTCAAGCTCACAAGTGTTCCCAAGTGATTTCTCAAAGTGCAACAGCCATTAAAAGCTAAGAAAAGGTGTTTTAAGTGCAGTTTGTCATTGAAAGCTAAGTATTTAAGTACAATGAGTTTTAGATCTGTGTTGAATACTTGTTTTCTGATTTGTAAAAGGTGATTTCATTATCAAGCCTGATTTTCATATCACTTGACTTGATTTTAAAAATCCTTCCATATGGCTAGCCTTTCAAAAGTATTTAATAGCTTTGATATTTTTTTATATTTATAGTACTACTAAAAATTGCTAGGAGAATTACCATAGGAGTAATATAATCAATTGATACTTCACCTTTATATATGCTTTATAAGAGGTGTATTGATACATTGAATGTAAGTAACCCTTGCAAAACTGCCAATTTCAATTGTGTTGTAGTCCTTAATTGAGACCTAGATGTTTATGTTTAGGAGTTGTTAACCATACGTCCCAAAGTGTTTTGGGCAGGTGCTGTAAATTGAGTCTTTTGAGGCTCTATGTTGTAGATGTTGTTTTGTTGACTATAGTGGAATTCTTAATTCTAGGGTAAGGGCTCCCTGGGAGTGGATTAGTAATTTGAAATATTGATTATGAACCACTATATAAATCTTTGTTGTTGTGGTGATCTATCTTGTTTTTTTTGTTTTAACTCCTACTTGTGCAATCAAGATATAAATTGGCTTTAAATTTTGATAAAACTATTCACCCCTCTTTAGGTTTATCCTTGTATGACCTTACAAGTGACATTAGAGCAAATACACTCATTAAGTCTGGTCAAATGTCAGGTTAAGTGTTAAATATCTAGAAATGTTGAGTAATTCTTCTCAGCGTTTGCTAACGGTATTTCAATAACAAAATCTCATTTGATGGAATGAACTACTCTCATTGGATAATAGAATAAAACATGTTCTTCTATGTTATGAATTTGATTTATGAGAAATCAATACTCAAGGACTCTCCATTCCCATAAAATGGGAAGTGACAAAGGAATAGCTAGAAAAATTGCCAAGGGAATATACTATAAAGGAGAAAAGGAGAGTGTCCTTGGACCACAAACCCTTAAAGTTGCTTTTGTGCTCTCTACGTGCCATGGAGATCCTAGGGTCATTGGTGCAACTAGCACCAAGGAAATTTGGGACAAATACAAGTAACCCATGAGGGTACTTCTCAGGTCAAAGAGGTAAAACTAATTATTCTCACAAATGAGCATGGGAACTTTAGAATGAAACTATGTGAATCCATTGAAAATAGGAGTGAAAAACTCCATGGAATCCTCAGTAACTTAGCTCTCCTAGAAACAACCTTCACTGACAAACAAAAGGTAGATAAAATTCTAAAAAGCCTACCTAAGGAATGGATGCCCAAAGTTATAGCCATAAATGAAAAATTATAGCCAAAGTTATAGCCATAGTTATAGCCATAACTATGGATGAGTTAATGAGAAATCATCTCACATATGAGATGAGTCTTAAAGAATTTAAGAAAGAAGATAATATGCAAAAGAGAATCAGTAATGTATTATTGGTAAATAATGATGACTTTGATTATGATATTGATTTGGATGATGAGGCTATTGCTCTTTTTTGTTTGAAAGTTCAAAAGAGCTTCTAGGTTCATGAAAGAAAATAAAACAACAAATGGAGGGATGACAAACAAGTCAAAAGGACAACAGCAAATGCTTTAGATATGGAAGTAAAAATCAATTTATTGTTTGATTAACAATCAAAAAGAAAGAAACCAAAAGACTTCAAAAAAAGGTCTTGAGAGCTGAAACATGGGATGAAGCTCTTCCCTGGTCAGAAAATGAAAGAGAAGATCTAGAAGATGTTACAAACATAACCTTCATGGCCTTTGAAGTTAAAGTATGCTCTGAACTCGATAATGATGAGTTTGAGGAAGAAAAATTAATTGAAAAAATGTGAATATCTTCTTGCAAAAAAAATAAGAGGTTTTTAGAATTAATTTGGAAACAACCTCAGGGGGGGTTAGTCAACATGAATCATGAGATGAAGTTCATCCCGATTACTTCGGTCAATCAAAGAAATCATTGGTGGTGCACCAGTGACAGTGCTAGCTTCATTTGAAAGATATAGGTTATCGGGATGAAGCCGCCTCTAGCTTAAATCATGGAATCATGAATTCGCCCAAATTTTTGATTCATCCACTTGAAGCCATCGGTCAAAAAGCATCTCTTCCTCCCGAAATTTTTTTTCTTCTCTCCTGCTCTCTTCTCCCTCTCGGCTTCTTCGTCTCTTCTCCCTCTCGCTTCTCTCCTCCTCTCGGCCTCCCTCTCTCTCTTGCACTCGTTCTCCCTCTCGCTTTTCCCTCTCGGCCTCCCCCTCTTCTCCCTCTTGGCCTGCAACGAGCGACTGAGGCTGGTAACGGGCAATGACGACATTCTTGGGGCTTTACGGTGAAAGGGCAGCTTCGGCTGGTGCGGGATGAGCCAGCGATGCCGACGCCTGACGTTAGACGCAGGTCGAGGATGGCCGTCATCGAACCCCCTCTACGCGTGGTTGGAAGTCGAAGACGACCTCTAGTGCACAGAAAACAAAATTAAAATTATTTATTGAATAAATTAATATTTTTTGAATATATTGATAAAATAAAATATTTATTTATTTATTATATTCATTTTTTATTACTGTATTAAATTAGTGATTTAAGAGTGGTCAATTATTTTTTTAATTATTCTTTTTTATGTTAAAATATATCTTATGTTATTAATAAATTAATTAATTAATTTAATACATTCGCTTCCGTAATTTTTTAATTTTTATTTATTCCTTTTTTATAATTAATTAGTGTACAATTAATTGTCACACGTAATTATTGTATTAATGTACAATAAACTACAAACATTAATTAATATAATATTTTATTTAATTAATTTGTATTTTAATATATTTTAATTCTACATTAAATTACTTATTAGTGTAATAATCATGTTTGTTTTGGTTAATCTGGTGTTTAGGTATATATGTTCTATTTTAAGTATATTATTACAAGTTACTCATTATCTTGTTTACATCATATTTTTTATTTTGGGGCACTAACACTAATAATTATTTTCTAGTGCACTTAAACTTGTGTAAACTAACACCCAACTTGAACTTGAACTTGAATTAAATCATTGACTTGAATTTAAAGTTGAACTTCAAGTAATTATTTAGGTTGACTAACTGCCCTTTAATGTGAAAAAGAAATGTTGAATTTAAGATCTCATAACAAGGTCCTCGACCAAGGTAGTGAAAAAGGAGAGGAAGAAAAATGAGGAGAAGAAAGGAGAAGTGAGAAAGAAGAGAGAATTCGGCTAGAGAGATGGACAGAGAGAGAGAACTTGGGAGAGGAGAAAATTCTAGGGAGGAATTTGAGAAAGAAGAGGGGTCTTGAGCATCTATTTATAGTTTTGGGATAATATACAATGACTACAATGCCCTTAGGGCTGCAAGCTTTTTTAAAGGAAAATATATAAGTAGACATATATCATCTTCTTTAATTACACCGTTGTGTCATCCTTATAAGAAAACCTTTTAATTACCTCATATGCCACCTCCTTGACGTGGGGGACGTATCTACTTTGATGCGACTTCGAAATGTCTTCCAACAAAAAAAAGTTAAATATAATTCACATTGAGGTTGTTTCCAAACTAAATGCCTTGAGCGAAGAGCATGAGACCTTGGTCAAGTTGCACAATTAATGTACTAAGAAAAAAGATGACCTTAATAAACATAATGGTCGTGTAAGTTTAAATGAACATAAGACCTTGAAGGCCATGTATGTATCTCTAAAAAATGAAAGAGATTGTCTTAAAGGAGATTTTGAGAAATTCTCCTTGAGTCATAAGAGATTGAATACGTTTTATCCAATCATAAAATGTTGCCCAAAACAAAACATGCTCCTACTATGATGAAAATGCTAGTCTTGGAAACTTGAATTATTATTTTGTAAGACCTATCACTATTGAAGTTTTTAACATTGTATGGGACTCAAATGAGGAAGCTTGCACCTCAAACAATCAACTAAAGAAGTCAAAGGCAAGGTGGTGTCTAATAGTCGAAAAGTTTCTAAAGGAGTCGAAACTCCTCTAAGAATTCTACAATGAAAATTCCAAGGGTGAAAAATGCCACAAAGAGTAAATCAGTTACATGTTTTTATTATAGAAAAAGAGAACATACCAGCATAGATTGTAAGTATAAAAAGGAAAAAGGGTAAAATCAGCACTCATGGCAGTGCTGACTCTTATGGATCCACTCAAAGGGTACCACACTACCCGAAATATGTCTCAATGTCCATAGGAAAGGAGGAACATGGTTCCTAGACAGTGGATGTTCAAGACACATGATCGGAGACAAGAGTCTATACATCCAGCTAAACCTCAAGAAAGGAGGAGCAATCTAGTTTGGAAGTGGGGAGGGCCATATCAAAGGTACGAAAACTATAGGCATACTCTCCCTCCCTACTATGCTTAATGTTCTTTATGTTGAATGACTTTATTAAAATATTTAATTTGAGAAGTCAATTATGTGACAAAGGATTCAAAGTTAAGTTTGGGTTGAATGGATGTAAGGTACTTTTAGGTTCTTTGATATTTAAAGATAAAATAAAATGAAACATGTATGTTCATAAGATGGATGATTTACTTAAAGAAAATTTTGCATGTCTTATAGCTAGTAATGAGAACACTTCCTTGTGGCATAGAAGATTAGGTCATGTTGGCATGAAATTCTTAAAGAAACTCTCAATAAAAAAACATTGTTCAAGGTCTCCCAATATTAAGTATTTAAGTCCCAAAATTTGATTTCCATCATAATGTCTCTACAAATTCTTCATATAGTTTTGCATGGCTAGTCTAGGTGGAAATTTTTTTTTTAAATTTGTGATAGTTAATGATTTTTCTTGTTATACATTGGCATTATTTCTTGCTCATAAAAGTGGTGCGTTTAGAGAATTTGTGAGAGTGAGAAAAAAAAACAAATTTATTAGGATTAGAAGTGATAGAAGAGGTGAATTTATGAGCGACTTTCATAGTGTTTGTGAAGAGAAGGGTTATAAACATGAATATTTAGCTCATAGAACCACCTCAACAGAATGTTGTCGTTTAAAGGGAAAATAGGATACTTCAAGAAATGTGTAAAACTATGCTAAATGAGTTTAGTTTACCTAAATTCCTATTGGTTGAAGCTGATAGCACAACTTACTACATCGTAAATAGTATACTTGAGACCTAGTTTAGGAAAAACTCCTTATGAGCTTTAGAATGATAGACCACCCAATATTGGGTATTTTGAAGTATTTGGATGTCGATGCTACATTCGAAACTCTAAGGACCATCTAGACAAACTAGATTCAAAATATGATGAAGGAATCTTTCTTGGCTACTTAAGCAAAAACATAGCCTATAGAGTATTGAACAGAAGAACTATGGTAATAGAAGAGTCAATTCATGTAAACTTTGAAAAAAGTGACCCTAGAATATCTACCCCTATTCAAAATAACAATGAAGAGGATGAAGAAGAAACATGTGAGATTCAAGAAAAACTTCAAGAAGTTGATCTTGACAAAAACCTAGAGCAACCTCAAAATTTGTCAAATCTGAATGAAGGATCTAGTTTGGAACCACCAGGACCAAGAATTTGATAGATTTCTCCAACAATTCCATTCAGCCAAACACTAGAGGAGAAGAAGTGCATGAGTTGCCAAAGGCTTGAAAATATAAACTTGATCATCTTAAAAAAGCACATAATAGGTGAACCTAGTGACCCTAAACTCACTAGAAGCCAAGCTAGAAAAGAAGTAAATCAAGCCTTCTTTATCAAATAGAACCTAAGGATTTTAGAGAAGCACTCAAAGATCTCCATTGAATTGAAGCTATGCAAGAAGAACTAATCAATTTACAAGAAATCAAGTATGGGACGGTCCCATTACCAACTAATCAAAATATCATATGGACTAAATGGGTATTTAAGAACAAGTTAGATGAGCTAGGAAAGATAGTAAATAACAATTCTAGCTTAGTTGCACAAGGATATTCTCAAGAAGAAGAAATTGATTATCATGAGATTTATGTACATGTGGCTAGGCTTGAAGCCGTTAGGACCATGTTAGCCTTCCCTTGCTATTAAAAATCTTAGACTCTACCAAATGGATGTGAAATCAGTCTTCTTAAATGGTCTCATAGAAGAAGTGTATGTAGCCCAGCCACCAGACTTTGAAGATTCATGTAAACCAAATCATGTATACAAACTCAAGGAGGTATTTTATGGCCTTAATCAAGCAATGAGGGTCAAGAATGAGAGGTTGAGTCTATTCCTAATTGAAAAATACTTCATTAAGGGAAAGGCTAATACCACATTATTCATAAAAAATAGTGGACATCATATATTAGTGGTTCAAATTTATGTAGATGACATAGTATTTGGATCCACAAATGAGAACTTGTGCAAAGAATTTTCAAAAATAATACAAGGCAAATTTGAAATGAGTATGATGAGTGAGTTGAACTTATTTCTAGAACCACAAATGAAACAAAATGAAGCTGGAATTTACATCTCTCAAACAAAATACATTAGGGAACTTTTGAAGAAATACAACATAGATGACAATTGAAGTGTAGCAACCCCACTCAACTCCGTAGCTAAATTGTGCAAAGATAAGGCTAGAAAGGGTGTAGATCAAACCAAGTGTAGATATATAATTGGAATTCTTCTCTACTTAACCGCAAGTAGACCTAATGTTCAATATATAGTTTGTCTATGTGCTAGATTTCAATCAAACCCCAAAGAATCGCATGTGATGTTTGTGTTGAATTTTTGCAAAAGAGAAATATTTCATTGACTTGTTGCAATTTGAGTACAATGAGTCTCTATTTATAATAGAGAAAACAAGTAGAATTTAATTACAATTAAACTCCCTTTATCCCATTTACACCCAAAATTAAACACTAAAAGATAAATGATAAAAGATTTTTTTGAATATTTTGGAGCATATTTCTACCAACCCATTTTTTTAGCATTGGGAAATGTGTTATATATGTGAAACTCAACACTAGCTACAAGACCAACTTGTTCACATGAATTTTGAAGCTCTCAAGTGCACCTAAGTAATTTCTCAAATTGCAAGTGTCATTAAAAGCCTAGAAAGGCTGTTTTAGGTGAAGTTTGTAACTGAAAGCTACGCATTTATGTGCATTGAGTTCTAGATCTGTGCTTGATACCTGTTTTTTAATTTGTAAAAGGTTATTTCAGTATTGAGCCTAACTTTCATATCACTTGACCTAATTTTAAAAATCCTTCCTTATACTAGCCTTTTTAAAGTATTCAATAACTTTATTTTTCATATTTATAGCCCTGTAAAAATTGTTGGTAGATTCACCATAAGAGTGGTGTAATCAATTGATACTTCATTTTTATATCTGTCTTACAAGAGGTGTATTCATACATTGAAAGCAAGTAACCCTTGTACAACTGCCAATTTCAATTGTGTTGTAATATCCCTTAATTGGGACCTAGGTGTCTATGTTGTAGATGTCATTCTGCTAACTGTAGTAGAAGTCTTAATTCCAAGGCAAAAGAGCTCTTAGAGTGGATTGAAATATTAAACCCTTGTTGTTGTAGTTAATTTCTTTTATTCTTCCCCCTAATCCCTTGCATGGTAGAAGGTAAAAATGGGTTCCTTAAAAATTGATTAAAATTTTTCAAAAAGTAATTTTTGCTTTCTTGTCATAAAATTAAATGAGATAGGTGAGAGAAATGATTTTCTAAAATGAACTAGATAAATGGTACTCATTTTGTATTTGTTAAATGATTAGAGTAATTTCAATATGTTTCAGTATGAAAATAATCAACCTCATTTGCAAAACACACTTCAGATTTTTAAAGCAAGCCATGACTACTAAATGTGGATTGGGTCATTGGCTCAAGGAACATGGTATAAGGGCATGTATAACCAACAACAAAAAACATATATATCACGGCTAATCCAATACAAAAAAAATTTGATACAAAATGATTGAGATAATCATTAATCGGACGGCTGAGATAGTCATTGATCGAATGACTAAGATAATCATTGATCGAACGACTGAAATAGTCGTTGATCGAATGGCTAAATTATTGATCGAACAATTGAAATAGTCGTTGGTCGAATGGCTAAAGTGTGTGTGTGTGTGTGTGTATAGTCATTAATCGGATGGCCAAGATAGTCGTTGATCGAATGACTAAGATAATCATTGATCGAACGACTGAAATAGTCGTTGATCGAATGGCTAAGATAATCATTGATCGAACGACTGAAATAGTCGTTGATCGAATGACTAAGATAATCATCGATCGAATGACTGAAATAATGTGTGTGTGTGTGTGTGTGTGTGTGTGTGTGAGAGAGAGAGAGAGAGAGAGAGAGAGAGAGAGAGAGAGAGATTACATCTAGATTCGAATACATAACAATCCAAGTTGAATTGGCCAATCAAATCAGACTCGCTAGTGTAACCAAACTCAAGCAAGTCAAACAAGTCAAACAAGTCAAAAGGGATTCGACCAAAAAAAACAATCAAATCTCTCCATATGACCTAACTCGCCCGATCCAAAATTTGATCCAACTCACCAGAAATACAAGCCAACTTAACAAGTTTAAAAACCATGATTGTTACAAACATCTTACCATACTTTTAATTTACCCCAACTAAAAGTCACATTACCATAGTGGACTTTGAAAAAGAAAAGATTGAATTAACTTTTTAAAACTAAAACAAGTTGGAAACAGCTACTTAACATATCATTCAACCACCTAATTTAACCATATCAGGAGCCATATAACCTTGACTGACATGAACTCAACTTGTACCAAAGAACAAGCCTCTTCACCCCTTAGTCGACTCTAATTTTTTGTTTCTCTTTTTCTCAATTCCCTTCTCATATTCTTCCTTTGGCCTTAATGCGTGGTTAAGAGGTGAAATGGTGAGAATTAAAACAAAGGTGGGTGCAACTGCATTTGAAGTTCAAGCATGACCAGAATCAAATTTGAGAAGTTCAATATGGATTAGTAAAGAATACAATAAGAATTCTCACAAAGATGTCAATGATGAGAAACAGAAAGATAGTTGCATATAGTTGATAAGAGGGCTGATCCAATACGAAAAGTTATTTGGTGTGAAACATGCGAAACGATTATCTCAGCCATCTAATCTTGATCAATAGCTATTTCAACCGTCCAATCAATGGCTATCTCACCAAACGACTTTTCGTATTAGATCAACTGTGTAATTCATAAATGCATACCGTTGTCACTAATATATATTGTCATGTGAATCCAGACAAATGGTAAAATGGAACTCTCATTTGAGTAGTTTCTCCTTTTTAGTAGGAAAGCTATCAGCTCAGACGATAACAGTTGAGCCTAAGAGAAGAAACATCACAAACCCTGATTCCTTTTTTGTCATTCTGGTAATCCTCAAATTTTCAATCACTTTCTTCTGTTTATTCACAAAGTTTCTACATTGTATCAATAAATTTAGACAGAAGCCATTGTCTCCCATAAATCTGCATGCCTGTCAGTAAAGATATTCCAATAGAAAACATGTTCTGAAACCATGTGCATAAAAATAATGAAAGCATGCCTCTTCTTACAGGTATTTATTCTAATAGAAACAGCAGAAAAGTAAAAGTTAATGCTTTCACAATGGTGCATGAAAGAACACTAATTTGAACACAACAGCAACGGTTACTCAGTGAGTTGTCAGATCTAGAAGAAAGGTGGGAATTATGGCTGGAACAGTTAATTGCTTTAACAATGCAAGAGGAATTTTAAAAAAACTCAACCATCTGCTTCAACTTAATGCACAATAAGCTTACTCTTATACGATTCTCAGAAAATTTTGAATAAGGGTTATAAAAGGTACAAGAAATAAACAGGGGTTTGACAAAGCAGATCATTCAGAGCATTGCGGTTGGAATATGACAAAATAGTAGGACTTGAGGTAGAGTTTTTTAGAAGACACTCATTTCAACTCCATGAAATAAAATTAACTTCTATCATCTAGCAAGCAAACATTTAGCAGAAAAGAGTTAGAAATCTTCATACACCCTTTCAACCATATCTATGCAGCAGATCTCTTCCTTGGCTCCAGATAGTTAACCTGAAAAAAAATTCAAGACATCTAAAGAAAGGAATGACCTCTTTCTGTGCCTATTTCTGCTCTAGTTACATGAGAGAATGGTCTGAATTTTTACAGATGTAAAACAAAAAGTATTACCTTCTCTAAACATCTTTCAAGATAATATCGACACTACTCCTTGGACTCGTTATCATTTATAGATGTTCCCAAGTCCAACTTTGAACTCTCTTGAGATTGTCTATACCACAAAAAGGTAAACCATACTGTCCTCCACAGTCCACCGTTAGCAAAATGAGGAACAAAAATGCGAGCCCAGTACGGATAGTATGGACCTGGCAGCTTGAGTAGTGTGAAGAAAAATGCCATCAAGAGCAAATGCCAAGGGAATCCTCCAACCTGGCACACAGACCACTTCCAATAAATACAGGAGTTAACTAGGTTAACATGTAGTTCCATTCCCAGTATCCATGTCATTATCCATGATACATGTAGCAAACACATGGGGTACACAATTGATCTCAACTCAAAAGTCCCTGATGACAGAATATTATATCCATAAATGCCATGTGAATTGCAAAAAACAAAGGGATGACAATTGTAAAAGAACCATGCAAATTAATAGGAGAAAATTTCTATGAGCTCAAACCATGGACTAGGATGGATGTATAACTTATGCCATCACGTTGACTTTGAGGTCAAAGCTTCAACAAACAAATGTTTAAGTAGGAGCTAAAAGAGTTTCTTCTTCACCTTGAGATCTGGAGCCACATCTAAAGCTGCATTGTTTAAGATCCCAGCAATAGCAAGCCCACCGAGTAGGGGGATAGGTGTAAGAATCAGTTTTTGTTCATGAGCACAGTAAGAGAGCTCACTCAGTGAGGAAACTGCTAGCAATGGTATACATAAGTACTTGATAACTGAAGAAATAAGTTCAAAGATAATCTCTACAAAATGACCAAATGCCGTATCCCAGGGAAATCTCTTAACAGGCAGGGGCAAACTGTGCCAGAAGCTTCTTATGGTATCCATTGCTCCCTCCAAGTTTAGCTTTTGAGGTTCATCAGATTTTCCAGCCGCCATATCGGCAGCACGTGGAATCATATAACCATGGGATCTTAAATTCAGTTGACCAGAATAAATTTTTGGGGATGGGAAGAGCCCCTGTAAGCAAAAGAAAAATCACGGTAAATTTAGTATCTCAAAATAAAACTGCACCACCAAACAATCTTTTCAACCAAAAAGAAACAGTATGCTGAATTCCAAAATACAGGGAAGAAGCAGCAACTTGACGGAACAAGCAAATACCCTCCACAATTTTCATGCTCTTCAATTTAAATGCAGTTTCAAACTTCACTGCTGCAAGCTACTAGTTACAATATCTTTCCCAACATACAAAAAGCCCCATTTGGTTTTGAAAGACCTCAATAGTATATGAAACAGGAGTTTTATTTAAAGGTCTTTTTAAGGTAATATGAAACAGAAGTCTTCATCAGATTTAAGTAACAAAATGAGTAAAAAGAGAACAAAAACAAAAGAAATGGCATTCATCTCTTAAGGAGTTAAATGTAGGAGCCATTTCAGTCAACAAGGCCATCAATCAAGAAAACAATAACAGAATCCATAGGACACTCAACACTAACCCGTATACCCATATGAACAAAATAAAAAAATTACTAAATAATTCAGAAAATGAACTCTAAGAGCAGTAGAAAAGGAAAGGAATGCAAAAGCAAGGAACAGAGCAACTATACAAAAAGCCCTTACTTTAAAACTCAGAAGAAAATGGGAAGTTTCTCTTTGAGCTAACACTTTGAAGCAGCAGTGCAGGAGAAAAAGAAGACTTTTCTTTTTGCAGCACTGGTAATCCCTCCAAAGAAAATGCAATTTCTACCGCACAAGACCTTCGAACTAGTCCTCCATGACCAGTAGCTGGCAGAAGGATAAGAATTAAGGAAAATTTCGAAAGTATAGATTGTGGCGCCACGAGACGCGTCTTAATTATTCGTTTAGTTGGGCCAAAGGGGCCTACTTAACCCTCCCAAGCAGCCCATTTAGAGTTTTTTTTTTCTTTTTTAAATTTAAGAACTCTTTGAGTTATTGTTAAGCATTATTCCCACTCAAACAACATACAGGTCGCCAATTCAACATTACAATGGTGTATAATTTGGACTTTCTGAGAGTACAAGTACTCACTTTTGCTCCACATAAAACTTTCTTTATTTTTATTGAATATTAAAATTTTGAGGACCTTATTAGTTAAAAGTTTAGATTTTCATTTAAGATGTCATATATATTTAAATATCAGATAATCACTAGTAAAATTCTTAATTTTTTTTAATCATAACCAATATCTATTTAATCTATTTGATTTTAACTTGTCTTAAGATGAGATCTCTTATGTAAAATTATATCTCTTCCCACATGCTCATGCCAAATTTCATATTTTTTAAATTCCAAACCCTTTTTTGGGCCTGTATATGATACAAAAACAAGAAGTGCATTCACACGGTGCCAAAGCAATCCAAATAAGGAAAAGTGGGCTCGTTCATGGGTTGAAGATAGTCCCCACTTGTTCTGAGATGCTTTCGCAATGCTCAGACAGCCCCCACTTGTCTGGTATCATATATTTTTTATTAAGATTTTTTCATTTTTTTAATCAATACATTATTAATGTATTATTAAAAAAAGCACTAATTGATCACTTCCTCAGCTCCAGATAGTGAATCTGAACAAATTCTTTGAATCACAAACAATAAAGGAAGGAACTCATTTCTAAGCCTATTTCTGCTCTAGTTACAAGAGAGAATGGTCTCAGTTCATTAAGATGTTAACAACTATCCCTAATCATCTTCCAAGCCAATATCAACACTAATTCTCAGACTCATTATCAACAGATGTTCCCAAGTTTAACTTGTTACTCTCTCTCAAGGTCTTCAATTCCATGAAAAGGTAATTCACATTTTCCTTCACAGTCCATCATTTGCAAAGTGAGGTACAAAAATGCAAACCAAATACAGATAATATTGGCCTGGCAGCTTGAGCAGTGTGAAGCAGATAATAAGGAATTCACAAAGTTAAAATGTGGTCGCATTGGATTTTCCATATCCAGTGTCCACGTCATTTTCAGCATACATCTAACAGGTACATAGAATATACACTTGATCTCAACACAAAAGTCCCTAGATGCAAAGAATAATGTATTCATGATTCTCCATATGAGTTGCAAAAAATGAAGTGAAGACCATTGGAAAAGCACTATACAAATCGATAGAAGAAAAGCTCAACAAGCTCAATGAGCTCAAACCATGGACCAGAATGGATGGATACCCTGTGCATCACATTATCTTTGAGGTAAAGCATAAAAACACTAAAGTGAAGTATGAGCTAAAGGATTTTCTTCTTCTCCTTGAGATCTGTCTCCACATGCAACAACAAGCTCACCAAGTGGGGGGATAGGTTAAAAAACAATATCCATTCATGAGCACAAAAGCACCAAATGGATTTATATCCTATGCCGTCCAATTACTTTCTTTAAGACTAATCAAGCCATTTGTAGATTGAAGGACTTCTATCCCAAGGAATTACTTGAGCAAACGCAAGTCTTTGGACTGGAATGCCCTACTTAAATTTTATTTTATTGTGGAATGCTACTAATATCATCTCTGTTATAATAATGTTGTTCAAACTTAGGATTTCATGATGTATAATCACAGTAAAAGAGGATTAAGGGGTGAGAAGACAAAGAAGAGTTGTAGAAAGAAGGTTTTAGGAGTAGAAGAGGAAGAGTGACGAATTTGGAGAAAAGAGGAGAAAGATTAGGGTAATGGAGTTCACATATAACTCATAGATCCTCGACAAATTACTATCTTGGACAAAATAGAAGCCAAGGTAGTCCACATTGCCTTAGCAATACTGCACTCAAAATCTGATCACTAAATCTGGATTTCATATTGTTGACCAATCAGATCATTATTAAATTATCTTCTACCACTCAATCTTCAGTAACAAGCATCGGAGGATCATCAGTTAAATATGTTTCCATTCTTCTGGCCCTCAAATACATCAAAACTGATCTGGACCAGTTTACAATAATTCGATCCATTTCAACTGGATCGTAGTTATCTGAGCTCTCAGCAATCCTCTGGACAACAATCCGTGTGCAGGAATCAGCCATTAAATATCACCAAACACCACAATTCAATCCATTAGCGTCAATTAACCAAAGGGAAACACTTTCCCCACATTTCTATGCTTATGTAGTCAAGTGGGCCCCACACCGAATTCAATTAGGGCAATTCAGCACCCAATTCACTCGATTTATAACCAATAGTGATCAATTCCAACAATTGAGGCCATAAATCGATGAAAGAATGACCTAATTGCAAAAACCCAAGATGATGCAGGCTATATGGATGATGATGCAAGCATTGGGTTGATGACGCAAACAGATTTGAGAAATTTCCTTAAATTGGGATCATCAAACACTTCTAAATCCCAACAATCAATCAAATTGAAGCAGTAATCATCAGCCAATAGGCTAAGATAGGCAGAAAAAGGGGGGAAATGGAATTTTTACCCTACCAATCCAGAAATCCGGGAAAAACCTTCAAGGAGATTGCTGAAAATGGAGAAAAGATCCACAAAATCGAAAGAAACTTGCCCCAGACTTGTGTTGCTGCTATGATACCATGAAAAATATCATCTACATAAACAACCATAAAAATCATGCTTTGGTTAGTTTCCTTAGTGAACGCAGAATGATCAAGCCCACACCTTTTAAACCGAATCTATGTATAACTTGACTAAACTTTTCAAATCAAACACGTGGCGACTGTTTCAGCCCATAAATAATTTTTTTAAGCTTACATACCTCAACCACACACCCATGTGGTTGCAGCATATAAACTTCTTCATGTAAATCACCGTTACGAAATACATTCTTGACATCTAACTGATAAAATGACAATCAGAAGTTGGCAGCAAGAAAGATAAGGACACATAACGAGTTGAGTTTAACAACAGGTGAAAAGGTTTCGTAGGATTTAGTGTAACCTTTAGCAACCACTCGGGCTTTATATCAAGCGATGTTGCCATCAAAATTATACTTTAAGTTAAATACTCATTTGCAGCCTAACGATTTTTTTGTATGAGGAAGGAAAGTTAACTCCCAAGTCTTGTTCCCCTACATGGCTGTCATCTCTTCCATCTTGGCATCTCTCCATGTAGGATCTTCATAAGCCTCTTCAAAACTATCAAGAAGCGAAACATAAGAAAGGGTTGTCAAACCAATAAGTGGAAATAAATTGGAAATAGGATGAGACATAGATGGCTGTTTGTGAACACAAGCACGAGATTGTTTGCGAAGAGTAATAGGTCAGGTATCATATAGAAGTCCAAACACAATAGGGTAATGGTTCAGCCAAAGGAGAAGGAGACTCCAAAAGTGCATCTAAAGGTAGCTCATCCAATGAAATAGGCTGGTCTGGCGGAATAATAAATTGTGCCATCCCTATAGAAGAAGGAAAACCTAGAGGAGATGTAAAGAAATAATAGAGTTTGTCCTCAAAGAATGTGACATCAATTGAGGTGAATGTTTTATGAAGAGTAGGGGCACATAGACATAACCTTTTTGGTTTTTTTAATAGCCCAAAAAGATACACTTAACTGCTCGAGGATCAATTTATTACGATCGATGGATAGATAACTTATGCACAAAACATATACTACCAAATACTTGAGTAGGTAAAGGGAAAGGAGTCACACTAGAAAATAATTTTGAAAAATGAGTTGTTCCACTAAGAACACTAGATGACATACGATTTATAAGAAAACAAGATGCGACGACAGCATATGGCCAACAAAATTGGGAAACATTCATGGACAACATAAGTGCTCAAACAACTTCTGACACATGTCTATTTTTTCCTAACAGCCACACCATTTTGTTGAGGGGTATACACACAAGATGTTTGATGAATAATTCCCTTTTCTTACAAAGAGTTTGGAATTGAGATGAGAGATGCTCTTTGCCATTATCAGATCTAAAAACTAGCGCTTTTGTACCAAATCGGGAATGAACCACAGTACAAAAGGATTCTAAAATGAGTAAAATTTTTGATCATTTTTTCATCAAATAAAGCCATCATCCACAAATATAACAAAATATGAGTAATATTTGGAACATGAATTGGTCCCCAAACATCTGACGTACTAATGAAATAGGTCTTGTGTTAAATTTATCAAGTCTAGAAGAAAATACAGTTCTATGGTGATTACCCAGGTCACAAAATTCACAAGGTAAACTTGTGAAAGATTTTAAAGAAGGAATAAGAGATTGTAGTTTTGGCAAAGATGGATGACCAAGCCCATTATGCCATTGTACTGCATGTTGATTTGATGAGACAGATGCCTCCTCTCTCATAGTTTCCACCAATCACCTACTTTATTTGGATATCCTGAAAACGAAAAAAGTCACAAAACAATTGATTTTCTTTGTTAATTGACTAACAAACATAAGACTTAATAGAAACTAAGAAACATATAGGACATTGGAAAAAGATAACAAAGGAGTCAAGGTGGAAGTACCCACACCTTGTACTTTGGTTTGAGATCCATCAACAATGGCTACAAACCAATTCATTGTACAAGGAGAGAGAGAAGATAAATTTCCAATTTTACTAGTAAAATGCTCAGAAGCTCCAGAATCAATGATCCAAGATAAAGGGCTAGCACATGAGAAAAAGAAGACATAATTGTAATGGCAACTATAGTAATAGGAGAACTAGTGGAAGAAGTCATCATACTTTTTAATTTCTACAAGACATCACAATCTTCCGCTGTTAAAGTTACCTTACTCTTGGAGAATTCTATAGGGCCTTCTTTACTTGCTTCAGATGTAGTGTTAGAGGCTAGATGAGACTTGAAAATTTCTGGTTTGTCATGTAGCTTCCAAGACTTTTCTAGTACATATTCTAGAAGAAAATTCATTACTATTCTATGTTCTATAAGTAAAATCACCACCACTTCCTCTTCCTCAACTACCACTTCTGCCGCCTCTTCCTCTTCCTCTGCCTCTACCATAACTACCACTCTCCCTCCCTTGGAAAAACATGGCAGAACTTTCTAATTGTTCAAGCAGTAAATCAAGTCCTTTGACTGGAATTCGGAGTATGGTTGCACAAACATCATCAAACGAAGGTTTGGATGTGGAACCAAGAACTTTAGACTTTACAACATCAAGATAGGGCTTTAAATTGTTAAGGCAGATGGTTGTAACAAGAGCTTCTCTTTGTCGTTCTTGAGTAGCAATATCTGTAGAATAAGACTGAAGTAAAGTTTCTATTCTTAGAGAAGTCTTCTGAACCAGGCAAAATAATCATTAGGATTGTCACCCTACTTGGTCATTTACATTGCCTGAATAATATCTTAAAGTTTTTTAAGACTATATAATTTAGCACAAGTTTCCCAAATGTCCTTGGCAGTATCCAAGTGAACAACATTGTTGGCAACTGGTTCTTCCACGTTATTAATGAGGCAACATATAACAAGAGTGTCTTCCTTCAACCATCTTTGGTAGGAAGAAACTTCTTTACCGGTAAGTGGAGGTAACTGGGGCAGATGTCAAGCAAGATCTCTCGGGATCAAAAAACTTTTCACAAACTGTGACCATGAAGGGTAAATGGATAAACCCTTAAGAGGTACAATGGTGATTGACTAGACTCTCAACCCTTTTGGAAAATTTAAATGGAATACTTAACAAAGTAGGCAGCAATTAGCAAAGGGCAAAAGAAAATTCAGCAAGTGTTGTGAATCAACACTCCAGAATTCATCAACCTCTCCTAAGATTCATGCATGTACTCTCACGTGCATGTATAACACCAGCCAAGTATAACCAGAATCTTAATGTCTATGGAAAGACATATAACAAGCATGGCTGGGCTTGAATTAAGCAGCAAAAAAACTCTTAGGGAGGCAGGAAATATTGACTGGAAAGAGCAAGTATAAAACCTCGAGACAGAGAAGAACTAATAAGAGAAATATCACCAAACCCTATTTTAGAGTTTCATGCCACAAAACAAGGAACATGTATCAAACTAAGATAAATTTCAGAAGACCCTTCAAGGGCACTTTTCGAATTTCTGAGATTGATTTTTTTATATAAAAAAAAACACAAATCGATGAAATGAAGATTGCACCAAAAACTTGGAATTTGAAGACAAGGAGTAGGAGTTAGAAAGCTAAACTCAGAAACACTCTGAAGTTTCAGAACTCAATTTGACATTCAAGGATTCAATAAAAAACTAAATTTTTAGACCATAAAAACAAGAATTTTGTTGTACTCATATGGCCAAAGTCACGTGTGGAAAGATGAATTTTTCTGCCTTCAAATTCTGCTCCTACATGCCTTGAGTAAAGCATGTTTGGCTTCTTCTTTGATTTCCCCTTTTTTTTCAGAGCATCTCCATGAAACCCTAGAACCTCTACTCTGGTACCATGTAAGACTCTAGGTTTCATATCTTGTACGGGGTTGGTTGAAGTAAAGAAGATGACAATAGAAGAAGGAGAAGAGTTGAGAAGAACAAGAAGAAATATGAAGGAGAAGAACAAGAAGAAATATGAAGGAGAAGAACTAGGGTTTAGAGAGGAAATGTGTAGAGAGAGAAGAATAAGCACCAAAAGAAGAGAATGCTCACTTGCATACACTAGCACTCTCTATTACTCTTTATTTATAATGAGAGAAAAAAATACAAAGGATCAAATATATCCTTATACACCTAAGTGCTGAAATATGTAGAAATTAGACTAATGACATGCATAGCTACATAGAGTACAATCCTTCTTCTTTAATACAATTAATGAAACCTCCCAATCTAAAGAAAACTAGTAGTTGAGTGATTTTACCAGATGAATTTTAGCACCAGGTCCATCCGAGCATAATATCAGCGACTGACATGTATGTGGTATATATTTGACACAGTCAAAAATTGTATCTCGAGTTTTGAGCAGCTACCAAAACCCAAATTGTGAGAGAAAATAATAGTTTGAGCAAAAAGGAAAGAAATGTCCATGCGTAAGAGAGGGATGAACTCAAAAATAAAAAGGCTACAGTTCTAGTACATTCACTTGAGTATTTCTGTCTACACTATTACAAAGAGAAACATAAATAAAGTTTTCTAAAGCTGGTTACAACTGTTCTAATAATTTTACAAATACAAGCCTAGAGTTGGATCTGACCATCGGAAAAGCAGACATTCTGTAATGAAATTGATGCAGAAGCACCAAAACCGTATTAAGCCTTTGACCATTACACGAATATATGTACATGGTAATAAAAGACCGAAGCACTAACCAATCTGAAAGCAAGATTAAAATTAGTCAAGTAAAAAAAAAAGACAGGCCGACAGACCATGCAGGTAAAGAAAATGTCTAAAAGAGGGAAACCAGAGCAGCTACACAAATAAAACACATTTTTTATCAAGTACGCAAGAGTGCAAACTCAAACGCAAAAAAGGAAAAAATGGCGAAGAAGATATAACCCAATCAGAAAAGTGCAGTAGCTTTTACATCCACTACAAAGGACAAATGATTGAGTAACAATTCATAAACAACGCCGGGACGAAACGGTCTCAAAAATACAAGCACTATAATTCATAACCCATTTACTGCTTGACCAACAAAAACAACCTAAATCAACTAAATAGAGAAAAAGCATCCAGAAGTACGTACAAGTGACGTGGCTTCCCATCTTCCGACAGAGAAGCCGAGAGAGGAAGGCTTGATCTTCAGATAGCTCCCAGGACGTAAGTTTCCCCTGAAACACAAGGGTCTCTGCACAAGCAAAGACAGCTCCATAGAGATAACGAAAAAGATGCTCTATCTCCCACCTCAAACCAGTTTCAGTCTTTCAGAGTAAGAATCATGGGAGGCGTCGAGATGAGATGAGTAAAGGGCGGGAGTCGAAGAGTTTGGGAGAGTTGGGTTCACGGGGGAAGCGGCTCGAGTTAGATAAAGTCGGAAAAAGAAAGGTTATTTTTCAGATAAATAATCGATAAATCTTCCTAAAATTTAGGAAATTATGATATGAATTTAGAGCCCAATTTATATAAATTTTACTGACTAAAATATATTTTTTCTTTTAAGTCTAATGTTTAGGGTTTAAATTCATTTTGACGTTTTTTTACATTTTATTTTTTTAATATTAATATAAAAATAACATTATTACTCTAAATATAAGAAATAAATTACATTCTTATAATATTAACGGATAGTAGGTTTCACATGAAAAATATCCACTAAATTAGAGTCACAAAATAAGGCCTAAATGTGAAGGGAAATGGTTAAAAAAAAAATTATTTTCATTCATGGATACGGCGGAAGATTACAATTACAAATACAAAGAATCATGGACTGGCGTCCGCATTTATCTGAATTATACACGCACATAATTCTGGGGGAGACGATAGCAAACCGCTAACGATTCCCAACCTCAACGACTTAAAGGAGACAGAGGAGCCTGAGACAATCTTCTGGGCGTCGGACAATTGTCATTTGTTCTTGTAGTTGATGGCGAGGACTGTTGCCTAAGCTCGCACAATCGCCTCTTCTCGCTCGATATTTTACTCTGCAGAAAGAATTAGCTTTCATCAGTAAAAACTAAAAACGACAGTCTTTCCTCTCTTTTTTCTGCTTTAAAATTCTGCAGCGCTGTTCACCTTGAACTTCAAATCTTGCAATTCCCTTTCAGATGAATTAACCCGATCGCTCAGCTGCAGGAGCGCTTCCTCTGCTACCAAGGGGGTTATTTCTGACGCTGGCCGAGTTATTCCCGCAGCCTGTGGCACCATTTGTTTGTGCAGTCAGCCACAGTCAAATAAGGAGAGTAGTAGATACAGATAGTTTGGCTGGCTCTACCTTCAAAACGCTGGTACACAAGCCCACTAATTTCTGCGCCAGTTGAACTCTATCTTCTTCCATATTCTGATTAAAAAAAAAATATATGACTCAGACACTCATTTAAGCATTAACTGATTAGTTTAACCTATATATAACTCTTCACATTTACAGACTTTTAATTGGTTTTCCAGTCGTTCCTCCTCATCGATATCAATGTAAGCATCCTTCCCCAAGGAAGCTCGGTAGCCAGCCAGTTCTTCCTTCACACGAGAAAGAGTTATCTCACTTCTTCGTAGCTTGCTGCTCAGGTCATCATTCTGGGTTCTCAACAAGTTATTCTCTTCCTGTTATGAACAATCAATCTCAAAAAGTTATTTTTAAATAGCTCTTTCTTAACTGGAAAGGGAACTAAACGAGGTAGGAGAGAGATGCTTATAGATGATTCCATGCCTTAATTTTGGCGTGATGATGAATTCTCTGCATCAGATTTTGTTGGCCTGACAGCTTCTTAACTTCATCTTCGAGTTCCTTGAGACTCTTCTTATGGCTTCTGTTTTCCACCTACAAAATTTTATTATCTCTTTAGAGTTCCTTCGAGTTTCTAATTTTTTAAGCTAGCAACGATTCATGTCTTTCACAAAAGTTTGTAACTGCAACCATGAACAAATAAGAAACAAATTAATTCTCTTACTTTTAATGTCTCATTTTCTGTTGTAAGGAATTGATCTTGCTGTCGAAGTTTTTCCAATGCAACTTGCATAGTAACCATTTCTGCTTGCTTGCGGTTGATCTCATCGAGCCAGCTATAACAATAGAAGCATCCATAGTCAAGGCAATATACTAGATCAGATACAGTGTTAGCCTATATAGACCTGACTGAGAAGAGTGTACCCTTGACGTTCTTCAATAAACTCAATGAGTTGCTGTCTCAGCTTCACAACCTCATCCTGCATGTTGTAAATTATTTAAAAGCCAAAAAACAATATAATGAAATTATAAACAAATATGAAAAGATGAGAGGTTACATACAGATTCTTCACTTTGGAGACGAGCTTTTTCTGCTATCTTCTTTACATGCTGATGGTCTAACAGAGACTGACATGATTAAAGATGGAAGTGTTAAGGATAACTCACCCAAAGTGAAGACAGGATGAAAAAAGAATAAGGAAACAGTGCACCATGGAGAAGTTTGATTGACACCAAAAATGTACTAGATGTTACTGCTTAACTACTAATACTTGAAGTAGACTGTATAACAACTGTTAACGGCAACAGCAAATTGAAGAAATGATTTGTCAGCTTACAGCACAATTAGACATTTCCAGCTTAACCCCCAGTAAATCCCGAATGACGTCGTGTGTCATGCTCTCTGCAGCTGCTAATCTTGTGTTTAGCATAAATATCTGTCAACACACAATCAGACTAGTTTGAACATCATCATTTAAATAGTTTTACAGTTTACTAAATTTCATTAAGATATTGGCTTTACCTCCTTTTGCTGACTTGCAACTAATGCCTCAAGCTCTGCCATCCTTTGTCTTGCAGCTGTCAAATCCTCATCCTTCTCAGAATTTATTTGATGTGCCAAACCCAATCCAATGCATTTGAACGGAGAACCAGAACCTCTGGATTTTCCAGCATTTTTCTCTGGCTTGTTTGCCGTTGAATTTGCAACAAGGGAGGAACCAGCAGGTTCTGATTTGACTTGTTGTACCATTGCTTCCAATGTTTTAAACTGTTATGAAGCCCATAAGTAAGAAATGTGGAAAATTAAATTATTTAAAATAAATAAACACCTTCTGGAATGTTTCTACACCTTCTGCTTATATTCATGTGCTTGTGCCTCCGCATACATGTTCAACTCAGAGATGTGTGCCTTGCATTGAGCAATCTGTAGCCAGTATCAAATTTTAAGTCCCATAAACAAGTTTTAATAAGTACAATGTCAATCTTAATGTACTATGATGGTTGCAGATAATTGTACCTCTGCATCCTTCTCCTTGACATCCTTCTCAAGATATTTTATCTTCTTTTCAGCTTCTTCAAGATCGCTCATCACCTCTTCAGTTTGTCTGAGCAAGAGCAGAAAATGGTTAGTTCATATTTTTTAGTGTGAAAAAAACACATTTAAACAGTGGTCTGCATGGCATATATGTAACCTTGAAAAGTCATCTGAATCAACATTGAGCCTCTGATGCTTGACCGCCTGAAGTTCTAGTTCTAGCTCCTCTCTTAGCAACCTCTGTCTCTCAGCTTCCCCTTTAACAATTTCCACCTAATTCAAAGAAATTCAAGACCATTTAAAGTGCCGATGCACTAATAGTCAAGAGAGTTCAGGCATTTAATGCATAAAAGTTACCTTATTTTCCAATATGTTTATGGTACATTCCAGCTCTTCCACAGATTTCTCGAGTAGTTTTACCTCTTCTTCCTTGTCAACAGCATAAGTCTTATTCGCTTCCACCATCTGCAGTTGCAACAAGAAAAAACAGGAATAAACGTCAGAAAAAAATATGAAATTGGAATTCAAAAATAAACTGAAATTAATTGTAAACCTGCTGAGCTTCAGCAGCAATAGCTTCATTTTCTTCTGCAAGACTCTGTGCCATTTCCAGTTGGTCTTTCAATGTAAGGATATCAGCCTCGAGGCAGTCCCTTTCATGAGTAACATTGGTTAAATCACTCTTTAGGCCTTCACTAAAGTCACTCAGTTGACCAAGTGAAGCACCCATCTGTAGAATCTGCACTTCTAACCTCTCAGTTATATTATTTTTCTCCCCCAACTCTTCTTGTATGGAGTCCTTAACCACCAGGAGATCTTCCATTTGAGCTTTCATTTCAGTGTTTTCTAGTAAAATCAGTTGTAATGATTCCTGCACTCTAGCAAGTTCCAACTCAAGGTCAGCAACTGCATTCATTTTCTCCTGAAGCTGAGCTTCCAGTTTTTGGCCATTTGAGAGAGCCTCATCAAGCTCATTTGATTTTATGTCAAGTTCATCTTCTATGGACTCTAATGCAGCCACCATTTCTTTGAACTCATCCTTTTGGTCCTTTGCATTCGAAGTTGACTCCTGCAGAAGACTCATATCAAATGACAAGCCCTTTATGATGTCTTCTTTTCTTTCCAACTCAACCTGAAGGGATGAATTCTCAGATATAAGCACTTTGACAGAGTTCTCCAGACATTCATACTCAGTAATAAACCTTAATGCCCATTTGTTAAACTCACATATCTCTTCAAACATTTTATCCAAAAGTGTGCTACCTTTGTGATCCTCTAGCATATTATTGAATAATTTGCTCTGGGTCAAAAGGACAGCCTCAATTGAACTGGAACACCGCTTAACATTAATGTTAAGGGTACTGAACAATTCATCATTCTTTTGCTGGATGAACTGAAGCTCATTTAGCAAATGTTCATTCTCCTTAGAAACAGCAGCACCAGAATGTTCAGCTTCCTTCAATCTTGAGCTTTTTGTTTCTATATCAGACTGAAAAGCAACTAAACTAGCTTCTAAGCAACGAAGTTTCTCCTGTAAGCAGCTTGAAGATAATTCAAACTCTGACTTCTTCCCACATATATCTTTAATGACTCTGGAATTTTCTGTCTTAAGTTCCTCCATCTCCATCTTAAGCTTATCATTTTCCTTCTCGACAGAATGCAGTTTTTCTCCAAAGATTGCCATTTCTAGCTTTTTCGTTTCCAGATCAGTAAGATTGGTAGAATTAGAACGTTCCATATCACCTAGTTCTTCATTTTTAATCTTCAGTTCAGCTTCAAGTTTCAAGATACAAATAGAACAAGACGCTAAAGCTGTTTCCTTTCGTTGCAATTCATCAATATGGTTTTCATTTACATTCTGAAGGATTTCAACCTGGGCCAATAATCTCTTATTAGTTTCCATGACATCTTCAAGCTGAATCAACTCAAAACTTCGGCTATTTAAATTTGATTGTAGATCTGAAACAAATTCCTTCAAGGTGTGAATTTCTAGTTCATAAGTTCTCTTGTCTTCGTCCATCTTAGCAATTCTTTCCCGGCATTCCTCAACTTCTTTCTTTAAAATACCAGCTTCATCTTCTGCTTCAATTGACTTCTCGATTCTTAATTCTTCATCTACCTTATCAAGGACCATTTCTCTAACTAAATTGTCAAGAATGTCACTCAGTTTATCATGGCTGCTTTCCAGATTGACAATATGGACAGATGTTTTTCTTAGTTCTAATAGCTTCTGCTTGTATTCTGATTCAAATATAAGCAACTCAAAGTCTTTAGCAGCCGCATCCATCAGGACAAGCTCTATAAGGTGTTTTATCAGATCCTCAAAATTTTCAAACTCCTCTTTGGAAACACATAGATTTATACCAGATACATCAATCAGCAGAGCAAGCTCTTTGCCTATTTTCTTCTTGAACATTTTATCTCTTTCCCTCGTCAACTTCTCTTGCTCTAACAAAGCAGCTACAGCATTTTTATTGATCTGGTCCATCTCTTTGATTAGGGCAGCAAGTTCATACCCCATAGAATGTGACAAACCTAACATAGATTCTTCTTGCCTCTGTAAATCCAAAATCTTTTTCTCAAATAAGCTGATTTTAGCAAGAAGCTTTTCTGTTTCCTCTTCTTTTCTTGTGATCCGGTAAAAGTTGCTCTTGATGTCAGCCAGGAGCTTGACCTTGAGCGCACTACACATTTCAAGCTCCCTTTTTGCCCTGCAATTATGCTGCCTAAGTTCAGCTATAACAGAGCTGGATTCAGCAAGCCCATGATGAAGAAGACCATTCTCTGCATTCAACCCAGTCACTGACTCCAATAGAACTCCCATGTGACAAAGGTGAAGAACAGAGATGGCACAGTCTTTCCCAATAATCTCAGACCAGATATCCTCCAATGATGCCCTCATCAAATTAACAAAGCACAGCTGCTGAGACTTGACACTCTGGATTTCAAAAACAATTGATTTAGATTCTTCCGTGAACAAGGTCTCCATCTGCTCTAGATGATCCTCCAAAGCCCGAACAAGACACCCAGTTTCGATCAGATTTGTTTCGAACTGCTTTTCTAGACATTCATATTGTTGTTCTTTTAGATTGTTAGAAGACTGCAAACTTTGGACCTCATTGATTAAGTAATCTCTTTCACTTATTAAAGATGCTTCTTTTCCCTTGTGTCTCTTTATCTTATCTTTGGCAGCTGCATTTGCTGTCACCAGAGCCTTTACCATAGTATCTGCTTCTTCCATTGTAGCTTGAGCCAACTCAAGTTTTGCAAGGAGGCTCAGATTCTCAGCATTTTTCTGAGCCTCAGCAGTCTTTGACAAACATAGGTCAGACTGCAGCACCTAGGGAAAGATACCACAGGGATTATTATAAATTATCTGAAAACATAAACAGACATGTTAAATAAATCCAATGTTAAATAAAAGAGGCAGCAACCTAACTTTTACCTTCTTTGCTTCTGTTGCCACTTCCTCAATTCTTTGAAGCTTCTGGGCCAATTCGAGAGCCCGAAATTGGTATTCTTTGTCAAGTACATTCATATCCAATTGTAGTTTAATGACTTGCTCTGTGAGACACTCCATACTTTCTCGACTCTGCTCCTCAGATTTCCTAATCTCCTTTTTCTCATCAAGCAACTTACCCATTTGGTTTTGCACTCCACGTAGACTTCCAAGGGCCGACTCTATTTCCTTTCTCAGAAGAAGAATTGTAGCATCTCGAACAGATGCATCTTCTAACATCATTGGAGAGTCTTCCCTCCTCAAGCATTGAGTTGTTCCCGCACCAATCTGCAAGCAGTTCAATCAAGAAAACCAACATCATCCAGTTGTTTCATGCACAACAATAAATGATAATGCATAGATGTTCAAAAGAACCACTAAGGACTTACAGAGGAGAGAAACATCAGCTTACCGGACCTCCAACATCATCATCAACATATTCTCGAAGGTTCTCATTTTCTGGTTTAACCTGTTTGTCAAGCCCTTCAACATCTTCCATATACTCAGACATGCATGAACTCAGCGTGCAGACACTCATTTTAAACTCATCTATTCTCTGTTTAGTTCTCAAAAGATCGTCTGAGATTGTAGTTTCTATTGCATGGACACGTTTCTTCTCCTTGGCTAATTTGACATTTAGTAAAGCAGCCTCACCTTCAGACTCTCCTAGTTTCTGTTTTAGAGCTTGAACCTGCTCAACGTTTTCCTTCTTCAAACCCTCCAAGCAAGTTGAATTTAGTTCAGACAGTCTGTTCACAATCATGAATGCAACAGTTGCACGAACATCTGCTTTCCTTGTCTGATCTTCCACCACTTTAATCTGTTTTTCTAACTCAGTTATAATTGACTTCTTTTCACTTACTTCTGATTTCAACCACATAATTTCTTCTTCTCTCTCAGAATTCTCTTCTAGTTGTGCTTCAGTTATAGCCAGTGTGGCACCTCTTAAAGACCTCAACTTCCAATCCAGGTCATCCCTCATCTTGTATGCATCCTCCAAACTCAATTGGAGTTCCTCAATCAGCAACTCCTTTTCAGAGATTACTCTCACCAATCTTTCTACCTGTTCTCCAACCCATGTCCTTCTCTGAGGGAATGAATCAACAATAAAAGCAACCTGATCTGATGCCTCTTCAAGTGCTATGTGTCCTTCACCGAGTGCTTGAGAAAGCTCATATGCTATGCTTTCCCACTCTTCAGTTAACAATCTATGTTCCTCATTTCTCTCCTCCACCAGTTTTCTCAGCTTTGTGTTTTCCTGTTTTATCTCCAACTCTTTTATGTTGCTTTGATCTGCCTGCTGCTGAAGAGTGGCCAGCTCCTCTTGCAGGCTAACAATCACCTCTGCAGTTTCAGCTTCAACCTGACAACGAATTTCATCCATTTCTACCTCATGTGAATTATGAGATGCTTGGTCCACTTGGTATTTTGAGTTCAGTCTCCTGGCTTTTTCAAGCGAAGCTTGCATTCGCTTCAATTTTACCTGCAATGATGAATCCTTGCTTTCCGAAGAGTTTAACTCTGCATCTTGTCTCCTCAAAAGCTCCAGATATTGGCTGTTGGTATCTCTCAGTTCCTCCAACTCATTGATTGACTGAATATGTTGAGATTCAAGAGCTTCAATGACAGATTTTGCATCAATCAATTCATTTTTTGTCACCTCTAGGTCCTTGCGCAATTGAACAGCCCTTTCTACCACCTCATGACAAGAAGATCTTTCTTCATCAAGAATGACTTTATGTATATCCAACTCCAACTGCAAATTCATTATTTCTTCAGCATGTTTCATATTGACTTTGCTTTTCCATTCTTCTTCCTGATGGACGACTGCTTCAAGCAAATGAGCTTGGGCTTGTTTAGGTGGCAGTGCTAAATGTGGCTCCTAAAAAGTTTTCGTCCAAACATGTCATGAGAATTTGGGTATTTAAAAGAGTAACAAGAATAATATTAATTACTCAGGTATGCACCTTTTGGTCGTTAGAATCTTGACCAGCATTCATAGATTTAAGATTGTTCAGTTGATAATTCAAATTGTCCAATTCCCTGTGAAAAGAAACAAAATAAGGCAGCATATTCATGAGCAAGAAGTACAAAGGATAAGTTTTATGAACCTCATATTTGCCCAAAGCAAATGCATATTACCTAGTGAGTTTTGCATTAAGTTCTAGAGATGAGTTTAGGCTGCACCGACACTCATCCAGCTCTTCACGAGTTTTTTCCAACTAAAACATTCAAATTAACGATAGTCATACGAAGAAAAGTTGGTCAAAATAAGTACAGTAATTAATTGCTATGCATATCCAGGTTATTATGGATGAACCTCAAAGAACAAAGGATCCTTCTCTTTACTAGTTGTAGTTTGCTGAAACATCAAAGTTTCCTGCACTCCATAAGATGAATTTTATTATGGATAAAGGACAAAGAAAAAAACAATTGAGGTACAACAATGACAATCAAAAAAAAAATTAAATATTAGTGTTATTAAACCAGTAAACCTGAGGCTCCATACACATCATCAGAGGCTTATCCTCAACAGATTTCCCATCAAGGAGTGCAAAGAGCTGCAAAAAAGAATTTCCGATTAGCATTCTTTCATAATCTACATAACTCATAACAAGGGTTGGTAGAAACCTGATCCCTGATTTGAGATAATTCTGATAAAAGAATTTGTCTCTCCCCCTCTTCATAGTAGTCCTGAAACCTGCTACGCATCCAATGTTTAGAGCCACATCAAATTTAAGTACACTGTCTCTACACAATTTTGCATCTAGTAAAATCAGGAGATTCATATCGTATTGCTTACCTTCTAAGTTGGTCTAGAAGCCTGATATTTTCCAATGCAAACCGAGTTACTTCTGGGTTTTTCTCAATCCGAGATTGAAGTAACTTAATTTCTTCTGCTAGGGCATTATTCTGTTGTGTTAAGTATGAATCTGGTGGCAACAAACCATCCACAAGAGACTCCATCCTCCGAATCTTATCCTCGCGGAACCTCAGCATCATCTTGGTGCATCTAGTGTCCTCTTCTCTCTGCTGAACCTTCAAATAAATAGAAATTTCAAACATTAATCAAATTTACTACTATCAGAATTACCAAAAGGTTTTCAAGAGGTGATTCAAGACACTAAAAAATACCAAACGATTGAGTTGCTCAATTTCAGCTTGCAGTTGCTTAACATTAGCATCTGCTATTTGCTCTCTTCTTAATGCACCAGCTAGTATGCTTTCCAAAGATTTCAACTGATAAGACAGAGAAATACCAAATAATAAGTTGCAGAAGAAAGAAAACTATTCCTCATTTCCACTATATCTTTCTCGAGGAAACCCAACTGGTAGTCCTAAAACAGTGGAATAGTTTGAAAACCTGTTTTGTAGAAACTCTTATACTGCCAGAAGATTCAGATCCAAGTAGATCATGACTAAGATTGTGATCCATATCAAATGTCTTCTCCTCAGGAATTGCAGCACTTCCTTCAGCCCCAATGTCTTCCAGGTGTGCAGAACGGAAGGACAAAGACCTTGACACATTTTGGCGCTTGAGAAGGGAGAGTTCCTCCTGTTTCAAATCCCATTAGTTGAATTGAATAGTTTCAGCTTATTTAGTCATAATAGAATTTGGATATGGTTACCTTCAAAAGGCGTATCTGATGCTGCAATGCAGTTACATCTCCTGATGCATCTTCATTTACAACAGCCTTGAATATTGAAAACATAATTATTGAGATGCAAATAGATTGCAATACTAGTTAAGTGCAGTCCAAAATGATTCTATAAGGACAAAAGACAAATCTACTGGGAAAGAATCACTTAAAAGGTGTCTTGAAGCATACATTGTTTTGAATAAGTTTTGCACGCTGAGCGAATCTGAGGGTGCTTAGAGTTTCTGCTGCAGAACTGCAGATCCATTAGCCAGGTTAGATATGCTTTAAAGGAGAGAAAGAAAGAAAGCTCACATGTGAATATTACATAAGGAAGAACTTATAGAAACAAAATGACATAAGAAGGAAAGATTAAAGATAAATCAAGGAAAAGAAGATTTCCATTTTGGTGGACGATTCTCTATGTTGGTGGAAGGTATCATATAAAGTACCCCAAAAATTCAAGATATGTAACTTTGTCCATATCCGCCCATACAAATTCATAAGGGTTGTGGGTTGCTGCTCAGAGAAAGTATATCACTCAAGAAAAGAGCAAGTGGTCTTAAGGTGATCCACTTTCTCTAGATGATGTACTTTTTAGTTAAAGCATGTATTGTGCTTTTTTGTGAATTGTTTTGTCATAGTGTATATAAATGAAAAGTGTCACTTCATCTTACTTGCACATTTTACTAGGGGGTGAATTTCTACCTCTTTCTCATTTGATACATAAACAAAGTGATTCACTTTCATGGATTTACTAAACGATTTTGTGATAGAATGTATAAATGAAAAATACGACCCTATCTTACTTGAACGTTTGACCAGAGAGTGAAATTCCACCTCTCTCATTCTATACATAACATAGTGATTCACTTTCATGGATCTATCCAGAGATTTCTATTTTTGCTAATATATTTTTAGCACATTCTCTGGAAACCATTGTGTGGAGCATCTAATCAGATATATATTGGCCGATACACATTGCTATTTTGCAAACAGTGAATTAGAACAAAACCAAAACATACCAGATTGAAGGACTGACATTCGCTATGATCATTGTTTTTGAATTTCCACCAAGAGAGTCCTGGGGCACATTTCACAATATTTAGGATTTTTTTTTATTTTTTTTTGGGGGGGGGGGGGGGGGGGTATTCTAAGTTAGGAGAGGGATGCAAAAGAAGTCAAGAGTTGACAACAACCTGAAGAAGAAATGTTAGCCTTGAATCTCGGTAGGGAACATGTTTTTGCTTCCCTTGTGCCAAATCGACCAGAACCATTATTACATGGCTGTGAATCCAAATTTCCAAAAACAGAAAAAACAAAAGTTAAAGACAGCTTATACACAAATACCATTAAAAGTGCCAAGCCATTGCTCCCATTATGGATTTAAAGATTTACCCAAGTGTTGATAAGGACTTATTGATGTTAGCTGCTTCCTTCAAACGCTCTGCTTCAGCTCCTGATGTTTTCTGCCTGTCTTGGAAATATGATCTGTTAAAATCCTGGAGACGGAAGCTTGAAACAGAGTAAAATATTTTGAAAGAAGAAATTTTAAATGGGAAAGTGAGTAACCATAATGTGGAATGCAAAAGTTGCTTTCCAGTTGGAAAATGACTGACTGTACCCCCAATAAAGCTACCCAAAAATTAAAAAAACAGCCTATTCCTTCCTTGCATCAAGACCATACCTTTCAGAACCAGCCAGATCTACCAGGTTTAGTCTTGCATATCGTAGGTTTGTTGTAGAATCCTTTTCCCACCTGCTCTCAACCACACATGTGAACACACTATGTGAACGGCTGCTCTCTCGATTCATGTTTGTTGCAGCTACTTTTCTATTTGCAGCACCCTGCAGGAAATAGATGATGCATGAGGAAAGAATAATCTCATGGATGATTCTAGAGCCTGTCAGTGAATGTCTAAAAGGAAAGACCTGTTTCAGAAGCCTCAGAATATCTGTGACAGATTCTACTTCAAGTTCAGTGAGGTTTTCAACATAGACACCCTTCCTAATATCCTCTCTCAGCTGCAAATCAGACAAAATGAATAATTATATCACTCTTATAAGTAAACAGTAAGTAAACAGAAAATTAAATGAAAGAGATGAAGACAAGAAATTAGAAATTTTACAAGAAGGTTTGTGGATAAAGGATCGAGAAGATCCGTAATTTGTTCATTGTATATCTCCAAGAAAGAACACTTGCAACTGTATTTTAGTCTTTCATCCCTTCTGCTATCCTCTTCCTGCATTTTAGAGAAGAGAAACTTATAATGGTTACTTTTTGTGCACAAATGGATCATTAGGGTTGAAGCAAGTTAGCTATAAAGCATACCGCTTTGATTCTTGCAAATAGGAACTCAAAGGTGCGTGGGGTGATCCCACTATCAGGACTTTGCCTAACATCCAACTCATCAATTTCCCCAAGCATAGTGTATGTTTTCCCACTTCCTGTCTATAAAAATTACAAGGTTCGTTTGCAAGTTAGGAGGATTTGGTAAAGTATAAGCTCTTGGCTGAAATTGAAGAAAATTCTGAGCCAACTTTATGGGCAAGGAAAGTCAACAGTAAGAAGACGTGTTACCTGACCATAGGCAAACATGCAGCTGTTGTATCCAGACAAACAGTTCTCAACCATTGGGAGACCAGCCACTCTAAATAGGGTCTCCTGAGCAGAAGATCTCAAATATCAGATCAGATTCAAACAGCTGGCCATAATTTTCTTTTTCAGAATTTTTGCCCTCACCTGATTTATTGTTTCACATGCCACATGGTCAAATCTAAAACGGGTCTCCGGTTGCCCAATCCAGGTAACTGTCTGAGCACTGTCCTGCTTCAAGCATCTACTGTAACCATGTAAGCTCTGCTCGGTGCCATTGAGAGGGCGAACACGAATTAAAACCTAGAAAATCAACAGAAAGAAGCATTATACATAAGAAGAAATGCAAGCCCTTCCCCTTTTCTTCAGGAAACAGAGATTATCTAATGAAATATGCAAGCATAGATGGACTATTGAAACGATCTCAAGTTTGCTTTTTTGGTAAGTCTTCAAGTGACATACCTGTACATTGTGATCCATCCAGAAGGATGGATCTTCTCTGAGCTCGAAGTGAGGAACTTCCACGGTATTAACAACTGTAGATGGGACGCATGAACCAGAAATGCCTCTCGACATCAAGGCAAAATTCCCACCACGGTTCCCACTATTTAACGGAGGACGTGACCCGTTTGACTGTCCAAACGCTGCACTTTGAGGCTTGGTCACGCTTTTAGTAGGAGTGCTCTGAGTTGAGCTGCACTCCGAATAGATAGATGATGCCTTCCCTGGTGTCCGAACCACACGAGGGGTACCCATAAAACTCCAGTTTCCGGTGGTAGCACCTCGACCCGGAAGCGGAAACTGGCTTGTGCCCTGAGCGACTTCATCACGGATTTCAACGCCATTTGAGTTGGTTTCACTCTTCTGTCCCCAACCAAACCTATTCTTGACAGGCATTGACGCATGGGAGCTACCACCTGGTTTATCCGGTGTGCGGAATGGCGCATGAGCATCAGAAATCTTGCGCTTATTTCTGGCAGGGGTCCTATCGGCCTTGCCACGAAGGCCCGCTTCGTGCTCTGATTCAGATTTTGGAATTTGTGGGGACTCGAGAATCGTGTTCAGAGGAGCCCTCCCAGGGTCTAAAACTGCTGGAGCTAACAAAGAATCCGTTTGGCCTGACGGCAAATTTTCATTTCCTTCAGGAGGAATTTTTCCGGAATTATGCCGCTGAAGTTTCAAATCCCTCAACATTCTGAGCAAACCAATGAATCAAAGATATAAGAAACCGAGTAAATAAAAAACAAAATAGAAATCCAAATCACACAGGCAAAATACAACTGAAGAAGATACAGAAGAACTCGATCAATATCTTCAAACAAGAAAATGCCAAACACAAGCGCAAATATGAGGATAAGATCTAAAACAAGAAAGCAAAACGAAAATAAATCTAATTCACAGAGTCACAAACTTCGCACGACATTCACGCAATCCACCAAACACAACAAACTCCACCTCCACAAGACACGAAATTTCCCCTACATTCTGAAAATCTTAAAAGAGAGAGGCAGAAGGCACAAAAGGTCTCGAAAGAAAGCAAGCAAGAATGACTAGCCAAACTTGGATCTAAACGCATAAAGCAACAATACTCACCTGAAAGAGGAATTGAAAAACAAGATCCGGAGTCCAAACACACCCGAAATCTTTTCCGATCAAACGCTCTACCGCTTATCTCCTACGACCGGATACCAAATCATCGAAACACTCCAAAAAAATCGAGTTCAGCAAATCATCCGAAACGACAAAACCAGATCCTCGCCGCCTCGTGTCTCTCGCTCGGGGCGTTCTTCAGCTCAGCTCTTCAGCTGCTCGAGTGCAGAGAGAAGGAGGTAGGCTGTCTGGATTTGAACTGCAGTCTTAGATGAGAAATCAACGGCCTAGATTGGTCGCCACTTTCAAAATGGAATGAAAGAGGCGCATTCGGGATTTGAATTTCGGGAGGGCATTTTCGGAAACCGAAGTTTCAACAATTATGGCTTATTTAAAGTACGGAACTATGTCCACGTTTGGCAACGGCTCTCTGTTTGAATTGTGGAGCAAGTAGGGAGAGAATAAAACAGTTCAAAGCGAAAATCTGAGTCAAATGGGTCAAATCGAATCAATTGAGTTAAATTAGGACTCGTCGGCCCCATAACAGAGTTAGATGAGTTCGTTTGAAAGACCCATTAACCTAATGATAGATTAATGAGCCGTTTCAAAGTTCAACAAAGTTAATGGGCCGGGCTCTGGTCTACTTTTCGACGCGGGTTCGATGAATAGCACGTCCCTTGGCGCGCCGATCAGAGTTAAGCGTCTTCGCGGAAAAGTCACGTTACTTACAGTTTCCCATCTTATGCGCCAATCGTTTGTTTCTTTACCCAAGCGGCAGATTAGCAGAAATTGAATTCCTCTATTTTTCTGAAAACGCATTGGAAGTGGAGGGTTTTTCGATTCTTATCGGTGTATCCAAAGCTATGAAGCGATAATTTCTCTGTTGGAGGAGAATTTTTTAATCTGTCCAAACCCTCGTAAGCTCTGCAACATATTTGAATTGTCTAAGAGTTTAGTAATTCTTTGAATGATCTGAAAAATTCTTGCGTTCCTATTCTTGTGGAGCTTTTCCTGTTCTCTTTTGGTTCAATTGTGAGAATTCTATGGGGTTTTATAGGTCTGCGATAAACTTTAGTTCCTCTCAGTGGACATCCTGGTTGTGATCATGAACTGTGAAGTTTGCCAACTGAAAGAACTGGTGAGGCTCCGGTGAATGTGAAAAAGTAGCCTCTGCTTTATCCTGCTGCAGTTACCTTTCCATTGTCAGGACTTCCAGATATATTGTTATAAAATAAAAATCTAGGTATACACTTGCAATTGCTGTGCATGCTGATGTTTTGTACTGATTAAGATGCTTTACTGCGACTCTAGGAGGTGGAAAACTTTGAGATTCGAGAAGTACTACGGTGTAAGTTCCTTTGCTACTTTTGTTTGTTTGGATTTTACTTCCCCCATCGTCCTCTGTTTATGCTTTATTATGAGGGGATTTCAGTCTAGGAAACTTACTGCACTCAGCTCAATAGGAATATAGTTACATATCTTTGGTATGTTTTGTGGCGTGTCTTGGTTCTAAGGTTTGCTTATGGATAAGCATCACTTACTATTCTTTGACACTGCCCTACATGATGTCTTGGTGTTGCTTCTATACACAATTTGTTATCTTGAATTTATTCAATTTCGTATGATGTTTCTATCTGATTGATGGTTTTCTGTGGAATGAACCCTAAAAGATAAGGAAAAAATACATCTGGAATAGTGAATTTCAAATTCTTTGTAGCACATAACATTCAAAAAAGAAAAAGAAAGACAAAAAAATTTATGTAGGACATGGAGATGAGGATATCATGGTGCCTGTTGCTGTGGTTGTTAAAAGCATGCCATTTTGACTCTTTTATTCGTGCATTTTGGAGTGAGTGGATAGGTACGACTTAGTGAAAGCCTCCGCAGACTTGTTTCATGTTTTAACTTTTCACTTATGTGATCAATGGATGATGGTTAATGCATCTTCTACTAGTTAATCAGTTAAGCTGGCTGCTGGGGTTCCTTAGTCGTGGCTTTTGTTTTATTTAGTTATAACTCTATTTTTTAAGGAATTGGCTGCCATATATCATTACTGCTGTTTTGGTATTTGTTATCAAATTGCCTGGAGTTATCTTAGTAAAAAGTTCAGCAGTCAAGAAAATCTGTTAAGGTGCTGACTTTATGTAATCATCTAGTTTTCCATCTGTGAAGATTCTCTTGAATTTTGATGGTTGGGTCATTCAAGAATCAAGTGAAATATGTTGTGTTTGGGTTTTTATAGATTGTTGAAGAGCTTTGTTTCTCTCTTCTTTTTTTTCCTTGTAATTAGTAGTGGTCCAGACATGGGTGTATTGGTTTTCCAATTTGTATTAGGCACCTTGAAATCTGATATTGGCCTCCCTTGTATCTGCTGATGCACCTGTATCGACTGTAACCCCATGACGGAATCCGATTTGTATCGGTGATACGCCTAGCCCTGGTTAATACACATGTTATCAAGCTCAAAATAAAGTTCCAGTTGAGGTTTTAATTTATTTTTTTCTTCTTATTTCTCAGATCATAGGGTTTAGTCATTTTCGACATAGACCTAAAAATGCACAAATTGTTAGATCTATGTAGAACTGTTCATGTAGCCCAGCCCTTTGTAATTGGGAAAAGGCCCTGACAATGATGATGGAAACGATAATTTAGTTACTAAAAGGGTAATTAGAGAGTGAATTTACTGGTGTTGATGGTCTTTTTTTACCATATCTTTCCTTCTAAAGTTGAAGTATTATCTCAAGAGAAGAATGTCTTGAACCTGTTAATTGTGATATTTCAGTTGTTGACATTGTCTTTGTACGATGTGTATGTCTTCCTATTGTTGATCTTTCACATGTGAGTTTATCCATGTTTGCGTCCAAACTTTCACTTTTTCTCCCTTTTAACCAATCAGTATGTCATTCTGGTTGCAGGCATTCTACACACAATTATATTCCATAGAGCTCTCGGTTTGGTTCGGCCAAAGGATATTGATTCTGAACTTTTTGAGATTACTTATGTGAGTACTCTTTGAAATTGTTTTACTGGAGATCAGTCCTGCAACTCGGTGGTTGATGTCATTTAGCTTTGGTTGCTACGTATTTATTCAGAAGTCACTGCACAGAGATGTTGTTGAATATTTTTCTATTAAATGTTGTTTATTGATAGGTACAATGTGGAGATCCTGAACTAGAAAAGAAGATAGAGGAAAAGATTGACCAGTTCATTGGTTGGGTAGAAAAACATCCTAACAAGAAAAGCCAGGTTTTACTTTCTTTCTATTTTTCACACGTGCATGTTCTGAATTAGTTCTCCATAATTGTAATATTTCCTATAAAACCGCATCTTGGCTATGTGTCTGGCTTTTTCTTTTTTCTGTAATACATTTTTTTTACACTTTAGCAATGTTGTGCAGATATGCCTATCTTTCTTTGAGGTGAAGAATAAGCAGGCATCATGGTTCACTAACAAAACTGAACGCTTGTACTGGGAACAGTGGTATATTAATTTGAATGTGGTACACCCTAAACCACATTCAGGCAAGTCTCACCATTCTAAAGCGATTGTCGATCCTGGAGGTGTGTATTGTGTTTTGCCTGAAAATCTTATTGAGACAGTGATGCTGTAAGGGATAATGAGCTGTCCCAACAGGATAAACACTGAATTCTTTGTGACTTACTGGACCACTTTCACACCTGATGGTTTGGGATATGCCGCCTTTGAAAATTTTCAGCTGAGGCCTTTCCCACAATTAAGCCCATCAAATGATGGATGAGAGTTGTTCTGTGATATTGAATTAAGATAAATAAAACTATACCATAACAAAATTGGTTGACTGAGTGCAGAAAGTGCACTGGAGGAGAGGAGCATTCGCCGTGCTGCCTTGGAGGCATCACTTCGTGAAGTGCTTTTTCAAATCATAAAGTTTGTCAATGAAAAGAAGGATCATATTCCTCCTGTACCAAATCTGGAGGGCGTGACCTTTCCATATGAGATTACTATCCCAAGGTAATTTATTTGTTGGTTTTCTTTTCTTTTTAATTGGGGAATCTGTTACACCTATAATTCATTAATTTTTAGAACAATTGAATTGCGATGGTGCGGCTCTTCATTGATTCTTGTAGTAGCATACATGTTCCATTGCTTGATGCCATCCTATCACAAGTCATATTGATGGACCTTGTACCAAATTTATATAATATGTTAGAAGCTTTTGATCCAAATAAGGGATCAATATTGTTGATTTCACTTGTATGTCTACTCTCATTTCTTTCTCTTGATATTCATGAAGGTGAGATTTCTCTCTTGATTGAGCCTCGCTGTTTAGATTTGTAATGGAATCTGATGGTTGCTATTGATGCCTGATGCAGTTCTTCAGACTCATCTTTTGGCATGGATATGTTCAAGAGGATGCTTCAAACCGGGCATCCAACAATGCTCAACTGACATTCTGAGGTGCTGTAGTGAGCCGGTAGCAGAATCAGTAAATCTCTTACTTATGTGATTTTGCTTTGTGTCCAGAAAGCTCAAGCTGGCCTAGTTTCGTGTCATATGGTTGTCATGATCCTTACCCAGAACTGTAAAGGTAGATTAGATCCAGCACTACTGTTTGGCCTAGGATATCATTTGGTCTGTCAGTCCCTGTATATATTGCACCCAGGAAAACGATTTCACTAAGCATCCCATCAACGAGAATGGTCCTCTGAAACACTAGTTTTGCACCCATGCTTTGGTTTATAGGTTGAATTGCTATGTGGAAACGGCATTACTCAGTGGAAAAATTACAAGTAAATCCACCCTCCTACTACAAATTTTTATTCGAGTCTGATAAAAGCAAGCAACAAAGAAAACACTATGTAGAAAACTACTACATAGTTGTTGGTAAATGCCATTTTGTTTAGGCATTTACCAACAACTATGTAGAAAATTTTGGAAATATCCAACTTACCTTAAAAATGTAATCGATCATAAATTTTGTTGATAAGTAGTTGAAATATTTGAAGGCAGTATGTGGTCATCTTAGGGGAGGGGTAGTGCACAATGTAAGTACGGAAGGAAATGAAATACAATGAAAAGTACTTTCCTTGGGGAAAGTAAGAGGGAATGTAAAGCACTTGTTTGTGTTAGTGTGCGTAATAGAAAGTGCAGTATAAAGTATTTGTTTGTGTTAGTGTGCCTAATGGAAAGTGTGGTGTAAAGTGCATATAGATCATTTATTAAATAAAATATTTTGATATATTTGACTATCAGATAATTAAATTAATATTATTTAATAAATAAAATATATTAAATATAATAATTAAACAAATGCTAACTTTTATATTATTAAAATTGTAATCAAATTTTAATTTTATAATATCTAAATATGAAATAATTATACAAATATCGTACTAAGTGTATTACACAAATATCGTAATAATAAAAATAAAAATAATACAAATATAACTCAATCACCTTTTTAATATAAAAAATTATATCTATTCATATAAAACTACAACACAAAAAATATTTAGTGGCATTAAAACACAATAGTCAATAATTTTGCTACATCTGAATTGTTAAAACATCTCAATAATATGATGCTCTTGCAGATTGTATTGCGGACTCCCTCTGAGTACGTGCGACTAGAATAAATTATTAAAAAAATAAAAAAATAAAAAATAAAAAATAACATAAGTGAATATAATAAATAAATAAATTATTTTTTAATAACATAAGATATGTTTTAACATTAAAAACCACTAAATTAATATAATAATAATAATTTTAATATAATAAATAAATATATATTTATTAATAACATAATATGTTTCTATGTATTATTAATTAATAATATATTGTCACAAAATTTAAAGCCATTGGTTTAATTAATTATAGCAATGGGATAATTAAACCAAAATAATTTATCAAATATTTAATTTAATAATATTTTAATTATGACTATTAAATCACTAATTTAATATAGTAATTATAAAATAAATATATTAAATAAATAAAAATAATTATTTTATAAATAAAAAATATAAATTATTATTTAGACAACGGTTTAATTTTTCCTAACTTAGGAAAAATTAAACCTTCGTCATATTGTGCACGTCGTCTTCCTCAGCGACGGGAGACTACGACGACGGGCTAGCGGGCAACAGTGACGGAGGTAGCGGGCCAGCGGACAATGGAGGTGGCCCCCAACAGGCAACAGCGACAGAGGCAGTGATCCAACGGTACGCCGAGCGGGAGAAGAGAGGGAAGCTGAGAGGCTCTGCGGCAAAGGCTCGGCCTCCCACCTCCCGTGCTCTGCAACAGGGGTCGAGAGGGAGAGGAGAGGGAGGCTGAGAGAGAAGAGAAGCTGAAGGTCGCGAGAGAGAAAAAAAAATTCTCCGAAAAGTCGTTCGACAAAGCTTCTCCCTCGAGCGCAAGATGTATTTGAGAGATGGTAAGTGAAATCCGAGCTCGACCCCTCGGATTTCACTTACCATCGTTTTATGCCTGAAACGTGAGAAAGTGAAATACAACTATATTTCCTTTCCCCCGTCACTTACTGGGCGCACTAACGTGTTTCGGCCCACTTTCCCTAGCGTAAGTGAAATACACTTCACTTACGCTACGCACTAACAGGCCCTTAGTGAAATTTAGGTAGATGAGAAGTACAAAACCCGATTATGTTCATACTGGTGGGAGGGGCTTTCCTACCCTTATAAGAAATGCCAGAGAGAGTAGGAGCTTTGGCATAAAGGTTGTCACTAATGGCAGAATTTGGCCTTTGTACTTAGAAAATTGCAAATACCTCCATGGTGGTGGTAATGTTTTCCTTTGGCAATGTTGAAACATAATGCTAGTGGAAGAAATTTGTTGGTTTTTTGCATGAAATTTTTCTTGATTTTTATTATTTTTATAAGTAGAATTTTTTTTCTATTCTTGTTTCAAATTACTTCTAGTTTATATGTAGAATAATTTTTATTTTTTTATAGATAAAAAGTATTTTTTTTACTTGCATCAACATTGCTACTTAATTGCTAAGGGACTATGTCACTGTCACGTAGAAATCAATAATGGAGCCTACTTCAAAAAGTAAACACCCTAGATTGGTAATAATATTTGCGATAAGTTCCAACTGGACATGAGTGAACAAACATTTGTAAGGCTAGTGCCATTGATTCTTTAGTACGAATATAGTTTACCCCTGCCAAAAGTTCAAGGAAATTCTTTTGAACTGACCACAAATATGTTAATGGCATATGAACAAAATTCTTTGCCTCATTTACTTCTCTAAGTTGAGTTGGACATTTGTCTAATTTTCAATGGATATGTGTTTGAAGATAATGAAACAAGTAGACTATGACCTTTGCATTCAAATTGGTAAAAGGTAGCACCACCATAGGCATTGTTGTGTCGGTGGCAAGATCCATGACAATGGTGAGAAACAAAATTGGATATAGGATGAGAAGTGGGGGGCCTATTGCAAGTCTGACGCTCCTTCTGTAGAGCTATTGGCCAAATACAATAGGAGAAGACCGGCTTACCTTGAAGGGATACATAAACTCCACAAGTATGGTGTCGGCCGAGGCTTCAAGGGGTTGTAGTAGATCCACACCAAGTGGCACAACGGGCTTTAGAATAGTTTGAACTGATGAAAGACCTGGAGGAGCATCTTTTGAAGAATAAAAAGATGTGTCCTAAAAAACAGTATCATCTCTAGAAATAATTAATTTTTGAAGAGACGGTTTATAATAGACATAACCTTTTTAGGTATGAGAGTAACCCACAAAAATACACTTAAGAAACTTAGGCTCAACCTTACTCTTCTAAGGGGATGTGACATGAATAAAGCACGTGCAACCAAAGAACTTCAAAGGAAAGGAGAAGGGATCTTCAACTGGAAATAACAATGAGTATGAGAATTTATGGGTAAGTATTGAAGATGGTAACCTATTAATAAGGAAGCATGTTGTAAGAATGACATGAGGCCAATAAAAGTAGGGTGCCTTCATAGAGTACAGTAGTCCCCGAGCTACCTCGAGGAGATGTTGATTTTTTCTTTCGGCTACGTCATTTTGTTGACAGGTGTAGGCACAAGATATTTGATGGATAATGCCATTATCCTAACAAAATGATTAAAATTCAAGAGATAGGTACTATGGGGTATTATCTGACCAAAAAACTTGTATTTGTTTTCCAAACTGAGTAGACACCATGGCACAAAAAAACTTAAATATGGGAAACAATTCAAATCGTTCTTTAAATAGAAATAGTCATGTGATTGAGTGAAGTCATCAACAAAAGTGACAAAGTATTTAACTTGAGATATGTTTGAGACACTTAAGAGTCCATACATTTGAATGAATTAATGAAAAGGGAGCAACACCTTTAAGTTCAGTTCGAGGAGAATATGTTGTCCTCAGGTGTTTGCTCAATTGATAGACTTCACAATTTAAATTTGATAAAGTTTTCAAAGATGGAAATAAGTGTTGATGTGATGTTGTTGATGGATAGCCAAACCTGCTGAGAAGTGGAGGTAAGTTTAAGTAATAAAGGCCCCCCTATTTATGAGTTCCACCAATCACTTATTTCGTTGTTAGATCTTGAAAAACACAAGAAGAAGGTTAGAAGATGATTGAGCAATTAAACTATTTGCTAACTCGCTAACAGATAAAAATTTTAAGGGGAATTGAGGGACAAATAAGATATCAGTAAGTGGAAGTGATGGTGTAACAAAAGCGAATCCTCTCCCAAGAACATTGGTGTGGGATTTGTCGACTATAGTAACAAACTTGTCTAGTAGACATGGAGATATGGAATGTAGTAGACTCTTATTACCTATAAGATGCTCCAAGGCCTCTGAGTCAATGCTCTGGGATGAAGATAAGGAAATAGCAGAAATCACACCTGAGGTTGTGGTGGCAACAATAGTAGTTGAAGATGTAAGAGAAGATGGAGGGGATGTCATATGAGTTTTCATCCTCTATAAGAATTCATAATCATCATCAGTGATAGTCTTCTTGCCTCTTTGCGACTCATATTGATATGTTTTTTTCTCATTTTGAACCGAAGCTTGATTGGCATTGACCCAATCTAGTTTGCCATGAAGCTTCCAACAGGTATCTACCGGATGGTTCAATCCACCACAGTGAGTGCAGACACGTTTTTCTGATTATGAAGAACCAAAGCTAGTTCTACTACCTTTTGCTCGACATCCTCTATAATTTCTATCGTGCCCTTAGGTGGTAGAAGATGTTGCCTATTCCCTGAGTACATGGCAGATGATACTTCAATATGAGAAGTGGAGGAAGGATCTGGTATCTGAAGTAATGTTGCATTGATATCATCAAATGATGGAAGTGCGGAGGAGTTGAAAAGTTGAGTCTTAGCTACTTCAAGATATGACTTGATGTTTGACAGACAAATAACACCTGTTAAGGCTTCCGTTGCTTTTCTTGAAATGAGATGTCAGTAGAGTAGGGCTGAGAAATCTTCCACTCTTGAATCAGTCCTCTAAATCGAGCAAAATATTCATGTAGATTGTTCCCTTGCTTTGTATTGAACATGGTTTGGAACACATCATAAAACTTCTGTAAGTTTTCCATACTAGAGTACAACTAAACACAAGTGTCCCAAATTTTTTTTTGCAGTTTCAAGGTAAACAACATTGTTGGCCAAATGCTCTTCCATACAATTAATAAGCCAACTAATGACTAAAGTGTCATTTTTTAGCCATTTCACATAAGAACCATCTTCTTCATTAATGGGTGACGTTGACTTGATTAAGTGACCTCAGTGGTCTCGAGTAATGAGAAATCTCTTAACTGATTGTGACTAGCTCAAATAATTAGGTAACCCTCTCAAGGGTATGGTGGTAATTTTAAGAAGATCACTCTTGCTTCCCATATAGTCTTCAACCATTATAATCAACAAGTAAACAACTTCTTATGTGCAATATTGGAATCCAATAAGTAGCTTGAGAAGCAAATCGATGCAAATATGTAAATTAATTTGAGACGAACGGAGCAACTTGAACTCAAATAGTATGCATCATAAATCTTCTTTCCAAGAGAAGTCCAAGCATTGTCTCATAGAAGGTAGATTTCATATTTCTATCACACATGAACTCAAAATCGGATTGGAGAGGATCTTTAACCGAGAGAGAGTAGGTAAGTTACTATCCTGTTTTAAACAAGCACTAAAATAGGAATGTGAGACTAATCACTTGTTACTTATGCCAATTAGAGAGGATTACAATCTTTCTCAATTAGGATATTATCTCAAAGTAAATCAGAATCTAGATCCGAAATCAAATTAAATCTTTCAAAGAGGGAAACTTACCTTCATTATCAAATGCGCCACCTAGCAAGTGAAAAATAGCACAATCTTTTCTTCTTCTTTCCTTAAACTGATTAGGAAACAAATACTCCAGAATATTTTAATAAAAAAAAACTCCAAATCAACCAAAACATTGACACTTTCTTTTCTTAAAACAAACAGTTTTAGATGGCTTCAAGAAGGAAACTTTCCTTCTCTAATTATGCGCCAACTTTGGATGATAGAATTATGCCTTCTTTGGACCCATTTTTTTTCTCTTTTCCTTCAAATCTTTTAGGTAAGTTTCCAAAGATGATAAAATAGCTAGTGAAATACCAAAAAACCGTTGCAAAGACCAACAACCTAATAAAAAAAACCTTCTCGACACCCTCTCAAACAATTTTTTGTTGAGTTCTCTGGGAAGAGTCAAGATTAGTAGCAACTAACCGATATAATAACTCAAAAAATGGTAGAACACCAAGGTTAACTCATAATAAACTTGGATGCCAATAATGGATATAGTGAATCTTGATTCATACAAAAATTCTAATCACAAATATCATAATATGCAAGAGAGCAATAACACAATCGATCTTGCATGAGGAATAAAAATTGAGCATAATCACCATGGATGAGCCACTTTCAAAGCCAAGAATATAATCATTGGCTTCTCATTCAGATTAAATGAGAAAGCCTTCCATAAACCATCTTATAGAGATAAGGAACTATCAACAATAATCTCATAAGAAAAAAACTTATCTTTGCGTAACATCAAGAAAAACTATTTCTTCAACAAGAAGAACTCTACGTGAAGCTTGATCAATAGAGCCTTTAAAAATTTCATCTTGACATGTGGATCCTAAATCCATTGCTCTGATACCATGTTGAATTTAAGATCTCATGACAAGGTCCTCAACCAAAGTAGTGAAAGTGGAGAGGAAGAAAAGGAGGAGAAGAGAGAACTTGGCTAGAGAGATGGAGAGAGAGCTTGGGAGAACAGACAATTTTAAGGACGAATTTGAGAGAGGAGAGGGGAGACTTCCTGATCTACCCCGCACCTTGAGCCTCTATTTAGAGCTATGGAAGGAAGTTTACAATAACTACAATGCCCTTAGGGCTACTAGCTTTGAAAAAAAAAAAGACATATAAGTAGACATACTACACCCTTGTGCCATCCTATGAGAAGATCTTTAAATTACCTCTTTTGCCATCTTCTTACATTGATGCCACTACGAGATGTCTTCCAACACATTTCAAAAAGTAAGAACTATAACCATGCCCTTCACCCTAATACATGAGGGAAAAAGACAAGAACCTTAGATTTTTACATTCATGTCACTCATGACTATTTGTATCTTCTAATACAATAGGTGGAACAACTCGTGCACCCTTATCAGACCAATAGAGTCTATCTCTAGAAGGATAAAAACCAATTGCGTATGTTTGTCTATATGTCTCTCTCTTTTATACCAAGGACCATAAAATCGATTTAAATCATAATTGATTTTTCCACATACTGTAATGGCATGGACACAAGGAGCTTTTTCAAGTTGAAGGTGCATGTACATGTCAGATTTTGCAAATCAATAAGTTTGTTAAAAATATTTTTAAATTATAAAATATCTTAAATCGATAATGAAAGGTGTTAATTATATTAGAATATGAAACAATAATTTATTAATGTATATTTTATATTTTTTATAATAAATAGAAGGTAATAAAATATGTACCGATAAATAAGAGTTTTAATAACTAAATTAATTTTGTTCAAAATATTTTTAAAATTAAAATATTTTAAATCGATAATGAAAGGTGTTAAGTAGATTAGAAGATTATTTTAAAATAATAATAATTTATATTTTATTTTAATAAATAAAAGGTAATAAAACGTGTACCAAAAATTAAGATTATAAAAAACTTTATAAAATGTTTCTAGTTAGAAAATATCTTAAATCGAAAAATGAAAGGTATTCATTAGATTAGAATATGACTTTTTTATATTTGATATTTTATTATAATAAATTAAGGTAATACAACATGTACCAAAAATAAGACTTTTAAAAACTATAACAATTTTATAATATATATTTTTATTAGAAAATTATAATAAAATGTGTTAATTAGATTGGAAGAAGATTTTTCATAATTAATATATAAATTTTATTTTTATTACAAGGTAATAAAACATGTACCAAATTTTTTAAAAAAAAATTGAAATATTTTTAAAATTAGAAAATATCTTTGATTAAGGTGTTAATTAGATTAGAAATTTTTTTAAAAAATAATATATACATTTTATATATTTTTATAATAAATAGAATGTAATAAAACTAGTTCTAACAAATATGATTTTTAAAATCTAAAATAATTTTTTTATAAAAATTTAAATAAAAAAATTAAATCATTAATGAAATGAAAAAGGGAGAAAAATAAGTAGGGCTGGTGTGGCATGGCAGTGTTTAGTGATGTTGCAGAAGTCAAATTTGGATGGCTGCGTGGCAAATGAGGTAGCACGACATTGTGGTTTACGCTGATGTGTCTCTTTGGACTTTCCAAGTGTGGACTTTTGATTGGATGTTTTTTAAACTGAGTTTCTGAATTGGTTATTTTACTAAATATTTTATTCCTAAAATTAAATTCCCTTTTATAAAAAGTGGTACGCGCTGCAGGAGAGGTCAGAAGAGAAGCATGGTACACTTCATTTTGGTGCACGGGATCGGGCACGGTGGATGGTGCTGGGATAGGCTGGCGGCGCTGTTGACGGCCGCCGGTCACATTGTCACTGCGCCGGACCTCAGCGCCAGCGGCTTCAACTCTAAATTGCTCGACCAGGTGCACTCTGCTAGTGATTATTTTCAACCATTGATGGACGTCATGGAGTCTCTCCCCGCTGATGCAAAGGTGATCCTCGTTGGCCATAGCTTCGGCGGCCTCGGTATCTCCTTCGCCGTCGAGCGTTTCCCTGAAAAAGTCTCAGTCGCCGTCTTTGTCACCGCCGTGATGCCTTCTCCGGCCGTCCCCGCCTCCACCATTGTGCAAGAGGTATGGAACCATTGTGCAAGACACCGCCTGCACTGACTCTATCACGTGCAGGACAGATCAAGGCAGACGATCGCCCACCAAATCTGGATTTTTTTCCGTTTTTTTTTTTTTTGTAAACTTGCAGAGATATTGACGTTTCACGTTCCATATCCCTCATGCTCGAGATCACCTATAATCGTTTTCTTCTCCGAAATTGCAGGTTTTTAGCGGACTGGATTCTACAATGGACTGCACCTTCCTATTTGATCGTGGGTCGGAAAAGTTTCCGTCGACTGTCATCTTCGGCCCCCAGTTCTTGTCGTCGAAGCTTTATCAGCACTCCCCACCAGAGGTGAGAAAGCCATTAAAACGTCATGGATAGAACCAGAGAGGAAGAGATGGTAATGTCTCCCGCCCTTAATGATCTGCTGATGGTTTTATGCTTGTTAGGCTCTGAAACTGGCGACGACGTTGGTTCGTCCTGCATCGATGTTCATAGAGGACATATCGGATCAAAGCTTGCTTTCAGAGAAGAAGTATGGATCGTCGAATCGAGTTTACATTGTTTCCAAGAAGGACGAGTTGATGAAGGAGGAAGTTCAGCGTTGGATTATCAGTAAGAGCTCTGCTAAGGAAGTGAAGGAGATCCATGGGTCGGATCACATGGTTATGTTTTCCAAGCCCCAAGAGCTTTGCAATTCTCTCCTCCAAATTGCTCAAAAATACTCATAGATCCTGTATGGTTCTTTTTATTAAATATAATAAATAATAATGTTATCTTTTAAGGATTATTTGTGCCACCGTAAGAACACAAAACAACTGGAAAAATCATTTTTCCTTTCTCTTTAATTACCGTTCCCTTACGTTCGTTCATTTTCTCCTCAAAATTCCTGGGAAATCACTCATGGTTACGACGACAAAAAAGAGAAAAGATTCCATGTCGATTGCAGAGAAGACACAAACACTGCAGATCTCCTGACGGTCCTTTTCTTCTTCAAAATTTCAATCTTGACGTCGTGTACAAGGTGGCCGACAAACAATTCGCTTCCGGTCAAAATTGAGCAGTGCCTTGCTGTTGCAGACGCAGCTTTGGGAATCCTCTCAATCTTCAAACCATTGAAGAAGAAACAAGAGGAGAAGAAGACAAGAACGAAGAGGACGGAGGGGAAGAAGAGCTCCAGTCATTTCGCTGTTATCCACGGCGCTGGTACTGGCTGATCCCTCTGCTGAAATTCGTCGGCCACCGAGTTAATGCTCTTGATCTGGACGCCTCCGGAACCATTCCAAAGTATAGTGGAAAAGATAGTTTTTATTTAACTTTTTTATTAATAAGTTAATAAATATTTTAACTTGTCAGAATTAATAAATAATTAAAAAATTAATGTTATTTATTAAATTAATATATATAAATAAAATAATTAAACACATTTTACTTTAATAATATCCAAATGTTTAATCAAATTATTACTTTTTAATATCTAAATTCTTACTCTTAAAATATTGATTAAATATAATATTAAAAATCATAAAATTATGTAAATAAAAAAGAGGATATTTTATTATACAAAATTAATTTTATAGATTTAATTTTATAATATATTTTTATTTAACTAAACTAAAATATATTTTAACTACTTTTAAATTAATAAAAAAATATTTTATTAAATAATTAATTATATAAAATAAAATGATTAAACAAATACTTACTTTTATAATATCAAAATTTTAATAAAATTAATAATTTTAAAATATCTAAATTCTCACTGTTAAAATAGTCATAAAAATATAATATTAAAAATAAAGGAATTTATATAAATAAAAAAGGATATTTTATTATATAAAATTTCTTTAATAGATTTAAATCACTTTCACTCTTAATCAAATTGTTACTTTTGTAATATCTAAATTCTCACTCTTAAATTAGAAATCAAATATAATATTAAAATCATGAATTGATATAAATAAAAAAGAGGGTATTTTATTATATAAAATTACTCTCATTGATTTTATTTTATTAGATAATTTTATTTAAATATTTTTTTAATAAACTAAGATAAATTAAGAATATTCGGACAAAGGTGGCGGAAACAATCTATCAACAACCTAGGAAGTAGGAAAACAATCTATCAACAACCAAGGAAGTAGGGCGTTGAAAACCTGCAAAAGAGGTCACAATTTTTGTTTAGTGTAAATACCCAACAATAGATTCATCTTCTTGAAATTAGTTGAGGTAGGGTTTTGTAAAATACCATCATGTCTAAGTTTTAAGAATATGTTAAAAGATTTTCTTTTAGAAAATGATATGAGGCATCCAATGCGATCTTCTTTCAATGCAATCAACATCCTCAACATCACAACAAAAAAGAAAGTCACACGACAAATGAACCATTTGCAAATTATTCACATGTTGAAAAATTTAAGACGTAATAAACAATTAAAGTCCACCCGAAACAAACTAGAATACTCTCTCTAGTTCCAAGAAGAACTAGAACTTATCAGACTTCAACAAGAGAAAATAAACCAACTCTTGATCCAATACTTCTACCCCAACTCTACAAATTACAGTAACATCTAGTTTTCGAGAAGTAAAAGCAACATATTCAGAAGAGACCCCCCAAGATGGTGTATGCAAAATATGAAAAAACCTAGGAATGTTAATAGACCTAGAAACAAAATAGAATACTCTCTCTAGTTCCAAGAAGATTTAGAAATTAACAGGTTTTATCAAAGATAAAATGAACCTACTCTTGATCCAGCACCAAATTGACCTGAAAAGAAATGGCAAAACATATCAACAAAAATCTATCTATCACCAAAAAAGACAAGCAGCTAGTATTCCTTTCCATTCATGAGAATTTGGCATCGAGTGGCTAGTGGGTGACTAAGGTCATTCTAGGAAATTATAGGTGAACTCTGAATTTTAAGAGCGAGTTCTAACTAATTTAACTACTGCAAATTACAAGAGAAGAAACTTGAGGGAAGTAATAACACCTCCAAACAAGCCAACTATGAATAATTGTCAAAGAAACCATGAAATTTCAGAACTCGTCCACCCTAAATCCAAATTTAAAATATTGAATGCAGATGCTTACCCAATTTACAGTTCTATTCATGCTTAATCAACCCAAAATCTGATTTTTGATAACCCAATTAGTTATACTCCAAAGGTATGGTATGACATTCCCACCAACCAAAAAACAAAATCATTCCCAACTATAAAAAAATGAAAATGATCTTCATAAGAAAAATAACAAAAACACATAGACGACATATATACCTGGATTTCAGTTAGCTTAACTACCTAGGCACTTGCCATGACTTTCACTAAGAACGCCTACACAATGTAAATAAACAAATGATTGATTATTATATATATAAAATACTAAAAAATAAAAGACAATTAACAATAGTAATACTTAAATTTTACTGAAAAATTAATATTATTGCCTTTGATTGCTACTTTCTTGAATGTTTGTTGGGGCGGCAATTGGCTGATTTTGACATTTTCTAGCATTATGCCCCTGTTGTTTACATCTACCATAGAAGTAACTATCACGTTCTCATCTATCCATTGGTGTATGTATATGAACAAAACATGATCGACTAGGTTGCCTCCTTGCAATAGGTGGAACAACTCATGCACCCGTATCAGACCGATGGAGTCTATCTCTAGGAGGGTAGAAACTAATTGTTTATGTTTATCTAAATGCCTCTCTTGTATACCAAGTACCATACAATTGATTGAAATCATAGTTGATTTTTTCACATACTGCAATAACATGGACACCATTTTTTTTCCATTTGAAAGTATGTATACACATATAAAATTCTATAACTCAACCCGATAAAAGCTTTCCTTGAGCCACATAGACATCATATACACCATTATGATACTGAGACACTCGAAACTCTTTTGCTTGATTCATCTTATATCTCAAAGAAGCATCAACAAAAGGAGTATAGAACAATGTCATTTTCCCCACATTTTCATGTCTTTTCACAAAAAAATAAAAGGTCGATGCCACTAATGTTTGAATAAGAAGATTCTAGCACATTTCAGAAAACTATTAGTAGTCATCACTCTAAAGCGAACATTGCCATCATATGCTAGAGACTAGAACTCATGACTCAATTCCCCATTTGTCAGTAATTCCTTCATCTGGTCACTTTGTTACCCAATCAACTCCATGGTATGATCAAATTCCATGACATTTGTCTTCTTTGTAGTAGACCATATGAGAGAAATCAAAATATCGTTTTTGAACATATTCTTGAAATTGGCAACTATATGACATATACAAAAATTATGGAAACATTGTGGAGGTGGAAATTATTTGTGGACTGCCCTTATCAAACCCTTTTGGCAATTTGAAATTAGAGTAAGAGGTCTTCTTTTTCAAATAATAAAATGATCTAGACAAACTAGAAACCATTCTAAACTACTTTGATTTTCGATTCAATAATAGAAAAAACTAGAGGAAAAAGACTATTATCCCCATCAAGAGTAGTAGCAATCAATAGACATGTAAGATATCTCTCATATAAATGTGTTCCATTAACACTAACAAAAGGTTTACAGTGTTGGAACCCTGCAATAGATGGCCCAAATGCCCAAAATACAGATCTAAACATCCTTTCATGGACAAATTCATCACAACGCAACATGTGTTGAATACATGGATTCGACTCTTTTATTGTATTTAAAAATTTTGGCAACAAATTGTATAAGTTAGCCAAATCACAAAAAATTGCTTTCAAAACCCTGAATTTATTTCTCAACTTTCTCCCAAAGATGACATAGATGTGACATTTATCTTTCATGATCTACCGAATATCATGACGAGTTAAGATAAGTTTTGTCCTCACAGTTGGCATAACGACCTCACACATGAAAGATGATGTATATTGTTGATGATCATTACAAATAGTAGAATTAACACATATGTGGTCTCCACCATACTTTTTTATTTTAAATTGTTGAATTCTTCGACTGTATGAATCAAAAACACTTCAAGGGCAACAACCATTACGAACACATTTAACTTTATAATCATAACTGTTAGACCTCAATATCTTATAGTCGATATTTCTTTCAATCAAGTATTTTTTGAAGTAAAATTTCATCTTGGACTTATCCTCAAAGATTTGACCTAAGAACATCTATTATTCTAGGAATATCATTCACACACCTGGCATTGATCTCACAAACATCTTCGTATATTTCTAGGTACCCAATTGCATATGTTTTTTCAACTATGTTATTATAAACTCTGACTTCCAATATCTCATCTCCATCATGGTCAATGGCAATTGCGTACTTCTATTAACATCACTACCAATATCCTTTAAAATAATATCATTATATCACTTAATCTCTCATTACATCATCACTAGCAGCCCTGATACAAGTTAGATAAACATAAATATTTATAGGGATACAATTAAAAAATTTATTTAGTATAATTCAATATCTTTGTGTTCTTCATAACCAGTGTTTCCATCTCCTTTTCAAGCGTCGCAGATGCCAGAATACAGACATCTCTTACGCTGAATTACCCCATAAACTCATGTGTTTTGTGGCTTGAGAGAGCCCTTCAGGCATCCAGAATTATATAAATGGAGAACACATCAGGCCCGGACTCCATCGCTCAGTTTCTGAAAAACTACGAGTTCACCCAGACAGTCCGAAGAGAAAGAGAGGCGTCCTCTTCCTCTCTGCATCGGAGACCTCTTCGCCTAAGAATAAGCTTCAACCAGTGAAAGCTGTTGACAGGAGAAAGTACGTCAGGAACAGCATAATTTCATTCTGGATTTTTTTGTTTTTCAAGTGAGTTTCTGCTACTGTATGGATGGGAATGGGTTTGGTTACTGCCATCTAAGGCCTCCCTATCTTTTAATGAAAGCGGAGAAGAAAGAAAAAGCAACTTCTGCTATGAAATGCTAAACTTTTTCTATTTTTCCAGCATTTATGCCATTTTTGGGGACAAAATTTTTTTTCCCTCGATTCTTCTTGATTCCTCTTATCTTTAAGAAATGTAAAAAAGGATAGAAAATGAGTTTTTTTTTATTGTTCCAATAGAAAACTATAGGAGAAATAAAGCAAGAAGCACTGAAATGGTTCTCGATCAATTACCTTTTACTTTTAACCTTATTTTTTTATTATTTATAAAAAAATAATTTATTGCTAGTGTAAATATAAACACCATAATTAATTTTTCCCCTCGTTTTGTTTTCTTATTGTGGCAAAACTTGAGCCAGCCCGGATGAATCGTAGGACTCATTAAGAATCTCGAGCTGAGTTCAATATAAGGGATCGGCTCTTTTAAATTAACGAGCCGAACTCGACCGAATCAAGGTTCGGCTCGAAAACTCGCGAGCAGACTCGTTAATTTAACGAGCGGCGCGGGATTCGGGGGAGTCGGGACCGGAGCGCCGAGTGTAGCGAGGGGGGGAAATTCTTCCTCTCCTCGTCACCGCTGAGCCCCTCTGGCCGCTGATGTGGTCGCCTCTGTCGTCGTCGTCGACAGCTGCCTCGCCGGCCGCCTTCTGCCTTTCCATCGGCGCCAATTCTGTGGACACCGCTCGATTTGTTCCTCCTCGTCTACCTTCGCCTTTGTTTCCGTCGCAACCATTATCCCCGACGAAAGTTCTTCGCCGGCACCGCTAGAAGCTTTTCCTTCGGCGTCGTTCCTCGTCTCGACAGAAAACCAGAACCAACACCAAAGTAAAGCCACACTCCCCCCCCCCCCCCCCCCCCCCCCGCGCAAAGATGATTTCGCACGTGCAAAATCATAAAGTGAAAAGAAAAAAACTTTTTCTTAAACTCTCCTTCCTCATGGCTCTTAAAAAAAAAAAATTAAAAATACATTTTAGTAGAAATAAGTTTCTAGGGACTATTATTTTCGCAAGTTTTTTGTAAATATTTTTTTAATTGAAAAATCTTATTAAAAAATTATATAATTTTCTAAGTAAGATTTTTCTGCCAAGATGGGCTAGAAAACTGTATAGAAATTTTTTGAATAAGTATTTGATAGTTGATGCTGTAATACTTTATTGTGTTTGACATTTTATTTGATTAAAAAATTATCAATCAGTATAATAATATTTTAGATTAATCATTAATTTTTATTTATTTACCTATAAGAGGCAATAAGAGGTCCATTTAACTTTCCTAAAAAAATTTTAAAATATTTCTTGTAATTTTCTAATAAGTAACTAATAGTAATAGGATTTTATTTAAAGTTTTTTTTTAAATAAGTACCATAGGAAAAATATTTATAATTTTTCCTAGAATATAAATTTTCAATTAGGGGCACTAAGGAGGCCATAGTAAATTTATGGCCAGATTCATAAATTACAAAATAAGTTAAACAACATTTGGAGTAAAAAAAATTAATATTGGTGCGTTCTAATCTATTATTGAAATTCAATCCTGAACCTCCCCTATCATTCTTTTTTTTAAAATGTATGCATAATTTTTATATATAATTTACTTGAAATATATTTTATATAGAATATTAAATATAGTTTAAGCTCGAACTCAGCTAGAGTTCAAACTCGAAGTCGGTTTGAAATTATTAGGCTCGAGTTCGATTAAAATTTTAGGTCCGAGGCTAGGGTCGGCCGAACTCGAGTTCAAAATATTTAAATCAAACTCGACTTGAACAAGGTTCAGACTCAGCTGGATTCGATGCCACCCTTATGCCTAATTTTAAGTAGAGGTCATTCCCAAATTTATGTAAAATGTATGCATAATTTTATATATAATTTATTTAACATGTATTTTTTTGAAATTTTTTAAATGTATGTTGGAGCACAAACTCGAGACTTGTATTTTTTGAAAAATTTTAAATAAATGTTGAAGTTCGAGTTCGGCTCGAACTTAGTTAAAATTATTAGGCTCGAGCCTAGGCTTGGCTCGAGCTCGAGTTCAAAATATTTAAATAAAATTTGGGTTGAACATAGGCAGGTTCGGGCTCGGCTGGATGCCACCCCTAGTTAGCACTACAAACTAAGGTTCTCTTCCTTGAACTTGGTCTGAGCTGAGCTGACTCCCCACCCTCCAAAGGCGAGTCGACTCGCGAGAGTCATACAACCATGCTACAAACCTAGAAGGGCGGCGGGTTGTGAAAAACTAGTTCTGTGCTTCTTATGCTAGCTGCCTCTCACCGCATCAGGCCGAGGTCCTGGTTGAAGCGCCGGTGTCACTTGCTAGGGTTTAGAGAAGGTTTGTGCAAGTTGTTAAAAAAAATGGAGGGATTTGCTTAAATTTTGGAGGGGATTTCTCGATTTCAGGGGCGAATTCAAATGGCTGTCCGGAGTCCATGATTTCGGAGATCCTGAAGGAGTGAACATCCGGAGAGGGGGAAAATGGCGTTCCCTTTCTTCGCTCCTTCGCCTCAGCTGCAACAACAGCAGTCGCTTTTTCAGTCCCCGGCCCTGTCGTCTCCTTTTCTCCAACCGCAACAGCTTCAGCAACAGCAGCAGCAGCAACAACTGCAACAGCTTTTGCAACAGCAGCAGCAGCAACAACTGCAACAGCAACAACTGCAACAGCAACAACAACTGCAACAGCAACAACAACTGCAACAGCAACAGCAACAATTGTACTTGTTCACTAATGACAAGTCTCCCGCGCACTATAACACGAAATGGGCCGATCTTCACCCGGACTCGCAGAAGATTCTCCTCCAGATTGAGTATGCATTGTCCTTTCCTCGTCTTTTTGTTGCTTTGTGGTGCTGAAATTATGCAATGATGCTTGGATGGAAAGATGACATTAGTTTTCTTTTAGGGCAATTTTTCTTTTCTCCTTACGTTTACTTCTCTTGTTTTTGGGGAAGTGTGGGAGTTGAAGTGGAAAATTTGGTAGAAATTACTAGCTTAAGCTGTCCAGACGCATTCTTCGATTGCTGTGCGAACTACTACGAAGCATTCTGTTAGCTGTCGCGAGAAGCAACAAGCAATCGGAGAGCCTACGTGTATCTCGCGAAGTTCTATGCTTGTTGAATAAGCTTTATTTTTCTTTTTATCGATCACCAAGCTAAGTTCTTCTCGTTGGCTGAGAGAATTCTTGAGCATGTGAGGGACTGCAAAGCTAACGAACGGCCTATACGTATCTTGCCAAGTTCTGTGCGTGATGAATAAGTTGTTTTTTCCTCTTCTCATTGGCGGAGAGAATTCTTGAACCTGTGAGGGACTGCAATTTTTACCAATGGTTATCTCAGATGCACTGGTGGCCTGATTATTCTGCATATGTTTTAGGTTTAGCTGGGACAAGTTGTTCCAAAGTCTGCACGATATGATCAAACCACTTTTCCTTGCTTCCATTGTGTCACTTTTTCCGGCAGTGAATTTGTTACCATCTTGATGTATGAGATTTAACCTGTGAATTAAAAAACTTGTGGCACCTTTTTCTGGTTGTTTCAGTTAGCAGTATCTGGATGCTTTAATGTAAGCTTTCAATTTTTAAATGTTAAGCAAGTAAGAATGTACCAAAGTTCACTTATTGATTCTCTAATTTTGGAAGGTACCATATTTACATTAACTTACGTTAATCATGATGTGGAAAACATGGCCCTGTGTAGGGAGCGGATCTTGGAGTATAGGGATGAGAGCCAGAGGTTGGATCAATGCAGCCGACTTTATGATTCCTCTGTTACCAATGATGAGTTTGAGCTTGATGCCAGTCATATTGTGCAGGTTTAATCCTTACTCGCTTCAGTTGAGGAATTTTTTTGGCGCTTGTGCACTTGAAAAATCAGTAATTTTTTCTCTGTTCTCAAGAGAAATGTTTTCCATCTTTGAAAACTGTAGCTGCTCTCTCTCTCCTCTCTCTCTTTCTAATACACATAAAGATACATGTTGTGAAAAGTAAATGGATATATGGATATTCAGAAAGACGACCTGAAATTTTGATAAATGGATCTGAATTTCCAATCTAATTAGCCGAATGTCTGAAAAATTTGCATTGAATCTGGATATGAAGATTTCAAGGTTTTATTTTTTGTTATGTTTTGAAATGTGTGCTGTGTTGAGACTATACAAATCCTTTTTATATTAGGAATAAGACAGTCCTACCTTCCCATTTAATTTTGGTGGGGTTACCTTTTTTATCTTGTAGTTTTTTTTTTTAAATTGAATCATGTATGGATATTAAATTTTTATGAAAATTTCTGTACATCTTGATTAGTTTAGATCTCCTGAGTGGTGGTGGTGTTGACTATGTGAACCCTATTTATTTGTGAGTGTGGAAAGGCTTTTTGGCTGGCTGAAAACCTATTTCTTGCAATTATTCTCCTTTTGCCCTTGATGGATGGTAGAAAGCCATTGACGTAGCTGACAATGTTGTTTGTTCCTGGAATCATGTTCTGAGGTCTGCCAATTGTTTGGCAGATGCTCTAAGGGGTTACCTGCCAATCTCTCATTGTTTGGGACCCCTCCTTTTGTTTGTTTGCTGTTTGTCTTCTTGCTTTAATGAAATGCACCTTTTTTCCAAGGGGAAAAAGAAGTCAAGTGCCCTTTTATCTGTAGGGCCTGAATATGTTAAGCTCTTGTATGTGTGTGAGCATCTCAAGGAGATTGTTTTAGCGTGTTAAATGAGTTCATGGTGAGTGAATTGCCTTACATAGTTATTGTATTTGGACAATCCTGAGCTTACTAGTTACATATGGCCTCCTAATTTCAGCTAGTCTTTTTTAAATGGACTTTACCCAATTTCAACAGCCTCAGCCCTGAGATTGTTAGCTACTATCTATGACTAGGGGTGTCTATTTTTCCTGTTGTTAAATATATATTCTAAAAGAAAAAAATGGCTTTTTTTTCATTGAAGTAGGATTTCCTTTTCAGAGTTATCACTCTCAGTTGTGCACTTCTAGAGAGCTTTCTGTTCACGTTAACTTTGCAGTTGATATACATGTGTATTTGCAGGAACTTGGGGGAATTAGTACAGCAATGGAGAGAGAGAGAGTTTTGTTCCAAGAGCTTATGACAGTTGTGAAGGACATGATGAGGAGCACTGAGATTGCAGTTCGTTCATTTATAATGCTTCGGCCGAGGTTTATTCATCCAAGCAACCCGACTCCAAATGCTGCCTCCACAGCTCAGATATCAACTAGAGCTATAGTTCCTACTCCAACCAGTCAGCCTATGTCTACTTCTTTAGCACCGGTTTTTGATTTCTATTCTGGAATCCCTAAGAGGCCATCACCTTTCCTACAACAGACTGTTTCAAGGTTTGAGAAGTATCTTGGTGAATGCCGGCAGTGGATTGAAGAGTTGGAGCAACTTCTTCTCTCAAATGGTGATGGGGGTTCTTCGGGGGCTGATTCATCATTGTTGCAGTCTCTTCCCAAAGTTATGTCCAATGTGCATGATTTCTTCATTCATGTGGCTGCCAAAGTAAGGTCCTATCTACATGTTTTTGTGTGCTTCAGTGATTCCCTGGCTTTCTTTGAATTGTTGCTTGTAAAATGCAGTTTCGTGATATAGTGAAAGTTATTATACCGAAAGTTGACCTAGGTCTGTTGAAGCACTGAGCCTCATAAATTATACTTACCAAATTTATCAAAATCAGATAAAAAAATTCACCCATCCAATAAAAAAAATAAAATAAAATCTTTTAACAACCCTTACCTCCTAGTGTGTTAAAAACTGCTAACATTAATGACTAATTCGAGATGGTAGTCGGTCTGTCATTATTTACCGACATCATGCTAAAATGGGGTTTTGTGATAGTCTACCAGATAATTGCTTGTATGTGTTAGGTGCTTGGGTGTGATTCATTGGCAGAATCAGAAGTCAATCAGTCTCGGTTTTTGTGCAACTGTGTAGGTGGGTGACTAGGTCTGAGACTGAAGATATTACCTTCTTATTTTGGTGTTTGAGCATGTTAGCGTTTCCATTCGTGCAAGTCTTGGTGGGTGGGTTTATGACAATGATGACGTGTGCTACTTATATTGATGCTTGAGCTTATGGTTAACTTCTTAGCTTAATTTTCTTCAACAGGTGGAGAATCTTCATCAGTATATTGAGTCCATGAAAACAGCTTATCTTGCTGATCAAAAGCGCTGGGGTGATGCAAGTGATCCATTTCTTGAAGCTGACCGACGGGAAACAGCTAAACAGGAAGTAGCTGCTCGCAGAGTACATCCGACCTTGCACTTACCTGCTCAACCATCCACTCAAGTAGTTGGTTTGTTTGCCAGCTCGTCTCAAGTTACTTCAGCTGTCCCACAACCATCAATAGGAGCATCCGCTGCTTCAACTGGGAGTGGTTTTTCTATGTTTGGAACACCATCATCCTCAGCTCCTTCGCTAACTACCCCTTCATCATCTCTCTTTTCAATGCCATCTGCATCTGCTCCTACATCATCCTTGTTTGGGACACCTAGCTTTTCTCCACAGCCATCGGGTCTTGGATCTGCCTCAACATCTTTGTTCGGTTCTTTACAAACGCCATCATTATTTGGAGCAAACACACCATCTTTCTCTTCAACCCCTGCCACTGGAGGCTCCTCTCTTTTCTCAACACCGTTTGTATCAGGTATGCCCAAGGTTCTTGATTGCATTTTATATCTCAAGCTTTATCCTGTTGCATGTATATGCAGGCCTATAAGTTGACGTTCAAACTGCATGAGGGCGTGATGTGTAAGCAACATATGCAAAAAAGATGTGTAGTCAAATTTGGGAAGAGCATTTACATTTCCGTATTACTTGTTTGATTCCGTATCACTTTCTTCTTGTCTTAGGTGGTGCCACAGGGTCAGGAGCAAGCTTTGGGGCTGCATCTGTGAGTAAAACCACAACTCGAGATTGACTTATTTAATCAAGTTGAACTAATGAAACGAGGGATTCTGTTGTTTGTTTAATGATGCTTGTTTCATGTTTGCATATCAGAAGTCCTCAAAGCCCAAGGCTCGAACAGCACGACGTTAGTAGCAGTGTAGTTTATCAGAAAGAGATGGGAGTAGCAACAGAAACAGCCTCAGTGAAGTGACAAGTATTTTCTCAGCTTGGATTGCGCTGCAACATTAACTAATTTCCCCAATCTCTGAACCAATTAATCTCCTCCTTCCAACACTTGATGCACCTAACCTATATCATTTCTGTAATACCCATTTTCTGTTTTTACCGAGATGTATTGTAAACGTAAGCATGAGATCTGCAATATCTGTAAGTAGGGGAAGTTGTTCAAAGAACAGAAACGGTGTAGGTGTCAAACTTGTAAAATAATTGTTCTTGCCCGAGTTTCTCATTCATCAATTTGGAATTCTCTAATCTTTTTCTACAGCAGGAGGTGGAATCCGTCTCTTCACATGGGGCCCTTCATCCATGACAGAGGCAGCAAGTACATTGTATCGAGTCAACACTAGTTTCTTTGAAAATTTATCAGGTCAGCATGTTCAGAAGTCATAACCTTAGCTTCCTAGCCATGTCTTGCTTTGTGAAATCTTTATCTTGTTCTGGAACAGGAGGTGTCTCTGTAGTGCTTTTCTGTAGGGTTTAATGTATAGTAGGTACAGAATACCAAAATCTGAGTAGTCTGCAACCACTGAGGAGACGCACGCGCTGACGTCACCGATACTGATGTCACTTCATTGATTTAAAGCTACTAAATTGCCTTCACGGCAGTTAGATTAAGAAAAGGGTAGGGAATTAAATAAAAGAGGGGTTATTGTGCCAGTGGGAAAGGGGTTTCTCAGGAAACGAAGTGGAAGGTTCCTTCCTGGCCTCCTGCGAGCCGCCTCAGTCAAATTACCGATAAGGTCAAGGAAAAAGACGTGGCCATGGTCTTCCCCATATTTACGCGAACACCACCAAGCTTCTCCTTATCTAATGAAATTACCCTTTTAACCTTCTCTGTCGTTATATAGCTCAATTAAGTTGGATTTTCCATTGGATCAGGTTCGGGTCAGGTTTTCTTCTACTCCCTTTCTATCTTGGGTTAGTACGTAAGCCAACCCGACCCGATGGTTCAATAATTTTGATATTTCCTACGGGGTCACGTCGAACTCTAATAAAGTTTACGTTTCACGAGTCGAGGTCATTTCGGTCAATTCGAAGGAGACAAGTCTGACACAACCTAGGGTACTGAAGTAAATAATCATCAAACGAGGGTCATCCTCTTCCAAGCAGCCTAGTATTGCAGCTATAAATTGGAGATGTGGGATGGTTCCGTATTTCGCTTTTCTTTCCTTTCTCCTCCATTTTCGCCTCTTCTCTCAGTGGTGTCGCTCGCTGGGAGAAATCAGGCAGACCTCACGGTGCTCTATCAGAGCTCTCAGAGACCTGATTTCTTCTGGTTCAGTCTCGAACGATTTCTCTCCCTTCACTGTCCTCGTCTCTTAGTCTTTCTTGGTGTAGAAAACCAATCCGATTTATCGATCGGTCAGCCGTTTCAAAGCTGCAATCAGCGGACATGGCTTTCCTCTGAACTCTGATCCGTCTGGATCAAAAACTCTGTTTCCAATCTTTCGTCGTTTAATTAGAGTCGCAGATATGGCGATCAGAATCACCGCCACCTATTCCGGCTACCTCGCTCAGAACATCGCCGCCTCAGCCGGAATTAGGGCAGGCAATTGCAGATTCTTCCATGAATGCTGCAGCGGCGGCGGGCTCTCTCGTGTTACGTTCTCCGGCAAGAAGCACGAGCTGGATGCGTCGAAGAATCGGTACCGGGCCGATTTCTACGCGTCTAGGTCCAGGAATTGGGGTAGGTCGTCGGCGGCGTCGTATAGTTCGTTTTGCGGTGGCGATCTGGGTGAGAATTTCAGATTGCCTGCCATGGTTGGTGTACTGTCTATGCTGAAGTATTCGGGGATTTTGTCTGGGGCTGCTGGTTTGGGGATTTTTGGGGCTTCCTCTTCTTCGATGCTTAGTCTTAAGCCGTCTTGGCTGCTTCCCTTCTTCCAGGGGGCGAAGTGGCTCCCTTGTAATGAGTTCTTTCAGGATTCTGTTAGTCCTGTGGTTGATAAAGTTGGGACAAGCACCAGTTCTCCTACTAATGTAACTGATAGGAGTTATAGAACCTGTCCGGGAAAAGCAGAGGGGAAAAAAGGCGGAGGGGGTAAATGGCTTTCTCAATGGGTGAATATCAGCTCGGATGATGTGAAGACGGCTTTTACCGCTGTTACTGTTTCATTGCTGTTTAAATCTTTCATGGCGGAGCCAAGGTCCATTCCGTCGCGCTCCATGTTTCCGACGTTTGATGTTGGGGATCGAATTTTGGCGGAGAAGGTAAAAATACATTATTTCTACCCATGTCTTTGCTTTCAAAGTTTTTTTTTTTTTTTGTGGAATGGTATAAAAGTGTCCTCTACCTGGACGGAATTCTTATTCTGTTTATCTCTGGGATCATAAGCATGTCTCTTTCTCTTTTTCAAAAAGAAAGAAAAGAACATCTGTTTTTTCGGCATACTGGTATTTAGTTCTGTTCTACAGGCCGCTGGAATGGTGTTTGCATGCCTCCAAGCTAATCCTTTGTGTTATCTCTCCGGAAATTACAGGTTTCATATTTCTTTAAAAGCCCTGAAGTTACTGATATAGTTATTTTCAAGGTTCCCCCTATTCTTCAGGTATGATCTGTAAATGGTCATAATTCTTGCATCCCGTTGCCACATTGTTAACTCGATCCGTGTTAAACTTTTAAGAATTACTTGTTTTCAGGCAGTTGGTTATAGTTCCAATGACGTCTTTATCAAACGAGTTGTAGCGAAGGCAGGGGACTGCGTTGAGGTCAGATTTTATTCCAACCCATGCTTCATTCTGCAAGGTTTACTTCAAAAGTCACACTCGGTTCCTTATGGGGATTCTCTCTTTTCCTTGTATAGGTTCGCAATGGAAAGCTGATAGTTAATGGCGTAAGCATAGAAGAAGATTTTATATTAGAGCCGCTTACTTATGATATGGACCAAATGGTATAAATCTTTTCCCCATTTAATCCCGATCATAAGAAGCTTAATCTGAACTTATTACTTACTCTAATTTACATGCGCAGATTATACCTGAAGGTTATGTCTTCGTTATGGGGGATAACCGCAACAATAGCTTTGATTCTCATAACTGGTACGTCTGCAAAACACAGCAGAAAGAACCTTAAAAGATAAATCTTTTGTCGAATTATGATCCAAATAACCTTCTGCACAAGAAAATTTACTGTGGCTGACATAGTCGCGATGTCTCTTTGCAGGGGCCCTCTTCCAGTCAAAAACATTCTTGGCAGATCTGTGCTTCGTTATTGGCCCCCGTCTAAAATATCTAATACTATCTATGAACCTTCAGACAACCACAATATCTTGGCAACTTCCTGACACACACAAACAGCCTCTCTGGAAGCCTACAGGTGATGCTTGGAAAGTTTTTGTGCATCCCTAAGCGTTCTGCCTTCGGATTTTGTGACCGAGTTGTACATACTTCAAGTAGTTCAATTTTTTTTTCTTCTTCTGGGTTTGTGTTTCCACGGTGGAAAATGGCCATTGAGGCCCAGACATGCAGTCTTCTTTTTTCATTGAACCAGTGATTCAGTGATTCAGTTCATGAATTATTCTTCTGCATTAAGTTTGCTTGCTGTAGGGGATATGTGTTGAAGTTCTTCGCGAGATTCAAACGCTAAACTGGTGCAAGTACTCTTTGCTAGAAATGAAGCATCACAAAATTGTTGATATTTAGAGTTACTTTTCTAAATTTGAAAGCATGGAGAACTCTTAAAAAGAGCAATTTTAAGTAGTAGTAGTAGTGTTTCGTTGCAGTAGGGTTCACCAACAGGGATTACACAAGCCATAAAGGCAATCCAAGGGTTCACCAACAGGGATTACACAAGCCATAAAGGCAATCCAAGATGTAAATGACGGTAGCTGTTTCCCCTAAGCAGCTTCCTTATGATAATGCAAAAAATTCAGAACCTTCCCACTCTTCCATGTTTCCTCTCAGTCTCTGCAACTCTGCTTGGGCTTCATCGAGTAGGGGGTTTGGCTCATAACCAGCAGAAAAGACAAAAGTTTGATCAAATACCTGAATCCAGCTTAAACCCGGATCCTTTTCTGTCATCAATCCTCTGATTTTTCTTCTCATCTCAGACATTGCATCCCATCTACCTGTTGCAGCATAGAGGTTGGAGAGCAATATATGGGTAGCAGTGTCTTCTGGCATTAGAAAGAAAACTCTCTCTGCAGCTCGGACTCCCAGTTCTAGCTCCCTATGAACGACGCATGAACCTAGAAGATTTCTCCATAGTTCTGGAAACTTGTCCCCAACAGCTGAACTGCTGATTAGGTCTTCTGATTCTTGCAAAAACCCAGCACGACTTAACAGGGATACCATGCAAGAGTAGTGTTTGACCCCTGGTTCCAATCCTAGATATCTCATATAATTCCAATAGAAGTTCCCTCTCGCCACCAAACCACAGTGACTGCAAGCAGAAAGCAGGGACACAAAAGTAACATGATCAGGGTTTAAGCCTTGCTCGAACATGTCATTGAAAAGCTTGAATGCCTGCTCAGCCTTTCCATGGTGGCAAAACCCCCCAAGCATTGAATTCCAGCATTTTAGATCGGGGTTTCTGACTTCTGAAAATACTATCTCGGCAGCTTCAAGGCTACCATTCTTGGAGTACATATCTACAAGGCTACCGGAAACACACATATCTGCTCCATTTCCGCTCTTTATTGCCTGGCAATGGATCATTTCCCCTTGCTTCAGGGCTGAAAGATCAGCGGCACCACTCAAAGCACTGCTAAGTGCAAAACTATCAACCTTGTGTTCTTTTTGCATCTCACAGAAGTACTTTATTGCGCTTTCACCATCACCCATTTTTAAGTGACCAGAAATCATCTCAGTCCAGAGGATAATATCTTTATCTGCTGCTGAATCAAAAAGTTTTCGTGCACTTTCCATTTCTTCATTCCTAAAGTACATAGCAATAAGTGTGCTGCACACAAAAACACTGCCCTCAAAGCCTGATTTTGCAACCTGAGCATGAAGAGGTTTTCCATAATTTAGAGCTGGACGAGCTCCGGTAGCAAACACAATCGCTGCAAATGTATATTCATCCGGTCTTTCAGTAGATCTTTCTTGTAATTGAGTGAAGAGATTCAATGCTTCTCCCCCACAACCATTGTTTGAACATCCAGCAATAATCGAATTCCACGAAACCAAATCTGGTTTGTCAATCATGTTGAAAACAGAAAAAGCAGTTTCCATGTCCCCGAAACTAGAATACAGATTGAGAAGGGAGTTCTGCAAAGGGACATCAACAGAAATATTAGACTTGATTATCTGGGCATGGATAATCTTCCCTTTAAATTGATCCCTCAATCTGCTACAAGCATTCAAAACAATTGAAAAGGTGAACTGGGTGGGCACTTTACCGGTCCTCATCATCGTGCAGAAAAGCTGAAGACTATCCTCAATCCTATCGTGCTTCAAGTTTTCAAAGATGACGGAGTTCCATGCAACATCGTCCTTTTGCTCCATCTCGCCAAAAACCCTGTTTGCTGAGTCCAAATCCCCGCAACTTGAGTACATCCCAAGCAGAGAGGTCTGAACATAGACATCAAAAAAGAATCCCAATTTGATAACTTGGGCATGTAGCTTAGCTCCCTCTCTTTCATCCTCAAGACAAGAGCATGCTTGGAGAAGACTAGTGAAAGTGGAACCGTTGGGTCTGAGATTTTCAATAGCCATAGCCGGTAGCAATTGAAGAGACAGAAAGGCATGGTGGGGATTTCTGGAATAACCCGCAATGAGAGCATTGTAAGAAACTGGGTTTCTTTGAGGCATTTGGTCGAAGACCTGACGAGCCTCCTCGAGTGAGCCACATTTGGAGTATATGGACAGAAGATTATTACCCAAAAAAGGCAATGGATTGAGGTTTGAACCAGTGGTGACGAGGAGAGCATGAAGTTGGCGGGCTTTTCTCAGAGATTTTGCGTAGACGCACTTTTGAACGACGTTTACCAGCAGAGCGGCTTCCATGGGCGGAGAAGGAGAGAGAGACATATAAATAGCAAGGCTGTTCCTTTGGGCCCACAACCCTGTTGATCCAACGGTTGAGTTTAGAGCTAAAATATAAAATTCGAGGTACAAAGAGCTCACTGCGACGCACTATGGCATATCGTCCAAAAAAATTCCCGATTCCGCCTCAGGGCGGGGAACTGCATCAATGTCCGGCGAGGACCTGTCGAAGATTTGCAATCTCGCGACCCAACTGTTGAAGCCTTATACTGTATCATTCTCTCTGGTTATTGTAACTTCGTTCTTCTTTGTGACGATGTTTTATTTTTATCTTTTTTAAATTAACGCAGGAGACTGTGCGGTCTCCTCTTAGCAAGGAAAAGGAGAAGGAGATTCTTATTTCCATTACAGAGGTGATTTACTCCTCTTGGGTTTCCTCCTAATTGAAAATTTTCTCGTTGATATCTTTTGCATCTAGCTGAAGGGTTCTGAACGCTGCAGTCGTACTCCTTATGTTTCGTTTTCAGGCCTCTAAGCAAATTAGGGGATTGAAAAAGCTCGATAGCTCTGAGGATGTAAGTTTATTTTTTTATTGGCTTTTATTACTTAATTGGCTTGGAAGCACGTCTGACAAGTAGAGGGAGGGTGGTGAATGTTAAGCTTTTGTTTTGGTCTCTTTCAGATCGCTTCAGCTAGAGTTGTTTGCTCCTTCAAACAGTGCAAAGAAACACTCTCAAGGAAAAACCATAACTGTTTAGCAGAAATTGTATCTACTCTGGTGAGCGTTTCCTTCGTCTGTTTTTATGGCCTCAATCGTCTATGTCAATACAGTTTTCAGGCAGTTCTAACTATTAGTTTCTGCTTCGACAGACTAGATACCTCTCTTCTTCGAATTTGTATGTACAACAGTCAGCGGCAAATATTCTTGTTACCCTTTCAGAATTTCTTCTTGAATCGGTAAAATTGGAAGCGTTTGCAAACATTGGATGAGGAAATAGATTTGCGTTTTCTTACTTAATATAACTACTATTAATTGTTTTTCAGGGAAGTGATTGGGAAGGATTAATTCATTTGCTATTAGTTGCATTGGATGCAGAGCTTCTGAACATTAGCTCATCTTCGGTGTTATCTAGTTACCTAACGTTAACTGGTCTTTTTCGGGTTTTGCGTAATACCTTGAAATATTTAAAACAAGGGGATGGTGAGATTGAAGAAAAATACACCCTTGCGTTCAGCAATTCTCTTTCCAATGTGTCCTGGGAGATTTTGCACAGAGTTTTTGATTTCGAGACTGATGGAATATTGGATGGTTGTAGTCAGAGTGATTCATTTAGTCAAAAGATTGGTTTTCAGGAGGCAAAGGATGTTTTGTTGGTTACTCTACTTCAGTTTTTCTGTTCCTTGGTTTCTGATAATGGTATGAAGGAAATAACAGGTGATTCCTACGACGAGCATCCTATTGTGACTAAAATTAGGCAATTTGTTCCTCAGCTTTTCAGTTGGTGTTTCTGTAGTGGTGGCAAACATGTATCTGGTGGCATTTCTCCATACTTCCGGCACAAGATTTTGGTAAGATTTAAACTTCTGTAACTCTTTATATGTCAATGGAAAGATGAAAGGAAAAACCAACTGAAGCCTGATTACATAATATTTAGATACTCTCTAGTTCTTTGGTGTGCTGGTAGTTTTCCTTTGAACCTCCAGGGTGCTCACAGTTTAAGGTTGACTTTGACTTCACAATTAAGTTTCTTATTTTTGGCTGTGATTGTCTGCAATATAGCCTTTTTCTTTTCTTATTATTGTATTTTTTAGTTTTTACATTTGGTTCCTAAGCCCTTGTTCTCTAGATATGCCTTTTGTGATGTAGATGAAGGCACACTCAGTTGTGGCTGAACTCCATCATTATTTGCACTCAGATGCTCCTTATTCCTTTCCGTTTAGTACCAAATTTAACTTCTATAACTCTCTCTCCAGTGTAACAGGTTGCTTGCTTTTTGTTCTGCAGGTGCTAATGACCAGGCTCAGTTTTTCTTCTCAACTGCAATGTTCCACTCTTGTTCTGTGGCTGCAATTACTAAAAGCATACTGTGGGGATCTCTTACAAGAACCCTTGTCTCAGAATGGTGTGCATCTTGAGGATGCTCTTGAGAATTCTCCATTTTCTGCAAGTGTCACTGTTGGAGATGAAATGCGTAATTTGAGTTCTCACCATTTACAAAGACAGGCAATTTTTCTGTTCTTCAAGTGTTCATTCAGTTTAATCTGTCAAAGTATGCAAGCTGGTGGGGGTTGTGCATGCAGAACTGATAACACTGCTCCAGTCCAGGAGATGGAAACTGGCAGCACAAGCTGCTATTGTATGGGTTTATCAGAACTTTCTGGCTGGCTTCAGAGACACTTGCCATCATTAAAATATATGGGCTATGACATTTATCTAACAGAGTGTCGAAAATTTGCTACTTCTTTTGTGCATCTATTTATGGATGAGGTAGGCCCTTTAAGGAAGTCTTTTCTTGAAATATCAAAAGTCTTGTTTGCTTGAGGATTGTACAATTGATTTTTTTTCCTGATTTTATCTATTGGTTGGACTATGTCTATTCTCGAACTTACAAGTCATTTTTTGTGTCTTCATTCTAGGATGATCTCTTATTCGGAATGCTTTTGCAACTGTTGAGCTCCCCATTGCCTGTCAAACTACAGTGAGCAACTCTCCTCTCTTTCAGTCACATGACATTATTTTAGTTCTTCATGGGTATTTCAAGGCAGACGGTAATCCATTTCTCTGAAAAATTGCAGCCAACATGGAGAAGGTTTCATAAACTTTAATGAGATGAAAGGAGATACAGCATATCTTATCTCTAGTATTTTTAATCCCATACACCTTTTTCATTTATTGCTTGCAGAGGTGAGCATATTTCTCGACAAGCTGTTTCCTTATCTTTGTATAAACTGTTTCACTATTGTGAAAGCTTAGTGGCTTGTATCTGATAGGTTCCTGCAATTCATTTGGTTTTGCAGCTACACTATGATCACTCAGTACTTCTTGATTATCTCATCTCAAAAGATATAGGAATTCTCTGTGTGCGATATCTTCTAAGGTGCAGTGTGTTTTACTTCAGTTATAGTCCATTTCTGTGCTTCATTAGAAATGGAAAGCATTGGGTTTCATTTTGGACATGATTATATTGCAACATCCGCTCAACTTTCTTGCATGAGGTAGACAAGAAACTTTTTAATGTAAAAGAGAGTTACTTGCCACAGGGGATCACTCACTCTCCTTTTTTTTTCTTTTCCTTCTTGTTCTTCCTCAATTTTATCTTCTTTTATTTTCATTCTTAAGTTGGAGAATGTTCTTATTTTGTTGTTTTTAATTCCACAATCCATTTTTTGTCCTCTAATAGGTGCTTGCGTCTAGTCTCTGAATCGTGGGCTACTTTTGTGGAGTTTTCAAATTGTGGATATGGGGAAAATCAACTCTCTGGAAAAAAGAGGAAATTGGGTTCTCATGGAGAATTAGAGCTCTCTTCTACATCAGAGAAGGGGATACAGAGTTCTATGAGAATGCAGACAGAATTGACACACGAAGCCTTTCAAAATGCCAAACAATGCTTGCTGTCCTTAAATCAGTCTGTGAAAAATCTTCATATGAAGAACTTGTTCCCATACAATCCAGCAGCACTTTTGAGAAGGTAAAAAGACCTTAGTCTTATATTAGTTTATTAGTAGACTTGTATATGTTAGAGTTTGATTTTCCGCTCACTAAAAAGTTGGCCTTTTCGAGAGTATTGGCAAAACTCTTGACATGGTATCAGAGCTGTCCCGCGTTCGAATCCCGGAGTATAGTGGTTAGAGTTTGGCTTTCCGCTCCCTAAAATGTCGGTCTTTTCGGGAGTATGGGCAAAATTCTTGACAGTATAAATTCCTTATTTTAAATTTTTCTTTCATAATATTAATGGGAATTAGCTTATGAAGCTTCTCTATCAGTAATTCTTTCTCCTCTCATTTTCTGTAGTTTTCTTTGCAATGCTCATTTTAGTTCCATTATCCTCGTGCAGCTTTGCAAAATTTGAAGCTCTCTGCCAAAACTGGGAGAAAGGGTAAATTGGAGAAAAAAGGTACGATGATGACGTGTTACGATGACATGTCATACATTTGTGATTCTTGATGTGACGACGTATTAGGTGACGTAACATTAATGTTTTTGGTCGTTGATGTAAATGCTGACACATAAAGGTTGGATATTTTTGTTAATATTTTTCAAAAAATGGGTTATTTTATCAAATTTCCTAAGCGAGTTTGGGCCTATCAGTCAATTTTAAATCTCAACCGTTAAAATAATATCCTTTTTCAATCAGGCCATGTCATTAAAATGGTCCAGCCGTCCATTCCGAATGGCGGTCGTTTGTCCTGGTTCAATGAACCGTCCAACCTTCCTCCACCTATATATACAAACGAAGCCTTCGTTCTGCTACCACTAAGCCATCCTTTCCGAATCGTCTCAAATGGGCTCTGAAGTAGATCAGGCGTTCGTCCAAGCCTTGGAGCACCGGCCGGGACCCGTCAAGCTGGTCACCGGAGGCATTTCCTTGATCGACCTCTCCGCGCTGAGCAACGTCGAGAGTCCCGTCGACCTGGCGCCGGAGGTCCTCTCGGGACTCGTCGAGGAGATAGAGTCGGCGTCCAGAGATTGGGGGTTCTTCCAGGTGATCAACCACGGTGTGCCGGTGGAGCTCCGGCAGAAACTTGAAGAGGCCTGTAAGGAGTTCTTCGCCTTGCCACTGGAGGAGAAGCGGAAGGTCAGAAGGGACGAGAGTAACCCTTTGGGGTATTATGACACGGAGCATACCAAGAACGTTCGAGACTGGAAGGAGGTTTTCGACTTCACGGTGCAGGATCCGACTGTGCTCCCTTCTGAGACTGAGGACGGGAACGAGGAGTTGCAGAGTTTGAAGAACCAGTGGCCGGAATACCCTTCCGAATTGAGGTAATCGGGGCAGAGATTTACTCTCGAACTGATGCCTGATGATGATGATCAATACTGGAATGCTCATGTTGGTGTCTTTCTTCTACAGAAAAGTGAGCATCGAATACGCCCGAGGCGTGGAGAAGCTGGTCTACAAGCTGCTTGAGCTTCTTTCCCTGAGCTTGGGCTTGCCGGCTGACCGCTTGAACGGCTTCTTCAAAGACCAAACGAGCTTCATCCGCTTCAATCACTACCCTCCGTGCCCAATCCCCGATCTTGCTCTCGGCGTCGGCCGTCACAAGGACGCCGGTGCGCTCACCGTTCTCTATCAAGACGAGGTAGGTGGCCTCGAAGTGAAGCGCAAGGCCGACGGCGAGTGGATCCGAGTGAAACCTATCCCTGACACCTACGTCGTCAACGTCGGAGACATCATTCAGGTACTGGGTTCCCTTTTTTGTCTTCCTCACGGGAAATCTACAGGTATGATCGGAAGCCTGAACCCTTCAACCATGGTTTTGCTGTAGGTCTGGAGCAACGAAAAATACGAGAGTGTGGAGCACAGAGTGGTGGTGAACTCTGAAAAGGAGAGATTCTCCATCCCTTACTTTTTCAACCCTGCTCACTATGTGATGGTGAAGCCTCTGGATGAGCTTGTGGATGAGCAGAAACCGCCTAAATACAGGGAGTATAACTGGGGAAACTTCTTCAAGACGAGGAAGAACAGCAATTTCAAGAAACTGGATGTCGAAAACATCCAGATCTATCATTTCAAGACAGCTGAAGAATAATCCTCGTATCTGGAATCTGATGACAGGGTATGTACAGGATCTGAGAGAGGTGTTCCATGACTCCATCCATTCTCTCAATCATCTTTCAGACAAGTGTCTACTGTAGTAAAATTTACAGCTTACTGGCCATGATAATCAAATATCTTGTATGTTAAATTTTACCTGAATATTACTAAATTTTTATGTTAAATATTTTTTTATAATTAAATATAGTTTATTTATACTATTTATATTTATAATTTAATCTTAACCAAACTTAAATTTGTTCTATTTTAAATTTTAATTCATTTTATAACAATAATGGCTGACACAATGTTAATTACCTTAGGTTAATATTAGCTTAAAATTAATTAAAATTGAAAAATAAATATAGGTTAAAATTATCATTTATTAAAAGAAATAGGATAAAAATCAATCAAAACCATCAGAAATTTGTGAAAAAATTAATAAAAAATAGAGGAATGGTTTTTTTATCGATTAATTTGCAAGGCTGAAATGACACTTATCGGGAGATTGGACCTCTTTCTATAACTATTTTTGCGGGATGCATAACATCCAAATATTCAATTTTGGGAGTAGCACTAAGTAGGGGTGGTATCGAGTTGAGCCAAGTTTGAACCTGATATGTTCGAGTTTGGCTTGATCTAAATACTTTGAAGTCGAACTCAGACTTGAGCTTAAAATTAGAATTGAGTTCGAACCCAAAAATTTTAATCGAGCTTGAACTTGAACTCGAATTAGATTCCAACTCTAACCTACATTTAAAACTACAAAAACAAAACATTGTAATGAACTTAGTACCATTAAACTGTAAGCTATGGTGAAGATTTTGATAATAACAACTTAGTAGACTTAAAAAAAGTGGCAGCAATTCCAATTCCAACAAGCCATGTATAAGCATCCTTCAGGGTTTTTCAGTTTCAGAATAGAGTAGAAGTCAGACATGAATGTGAGCTACAGATGTCTGACTCACTGGACCAGTTTGGCGATGATTCAATCTCTGTGGCAGTGTGTTTGGGCAATCTCTAACAGGCAAGCGCATAATTCCTCAGGCTTGGACAGCATCACCAGATGATCACCATTTATCTCCTTCACCTCACTAGGTGGATTATTTTGAACGATCCAGCGCTGATGATCCTCGTTCATGAGCTCATCTGCCTTGCACAGAATGTAAACTCGCTTTACGGATCCATGGTTATCTTCTGTCAGCATCTGATCCTTGTTCGTGTCTTCCTCGAATAGACTCGCAGGCCTCAGTAACATACTCGCCAAGATCAGATCCTTCAAAACCCAAAATGAAATAATTTCTTAAACTGCTAAGAGGCTAATCAGAAGACCCAGGACTTAATTGATGAACAATAAAGCATTTCTTTGATCAATCTCATCTCATCTCCTCTTTTGGTTATTACTAATTTACAAGTATCAATAAAAGCTACCTCTGGTTTGCAGAGATTATACAACTTCGAGGCCAGAAAACGATGCCCAAAGATGATCAACCTTCGTGGGTTTTCTGTCCCGTCGTCGTTGACGACAAGCTTGCAATCAAGTAAAGAATTGGATTCACTCCTGTAAAACTATCATTAAGAAATATTAATCAACATATTATTTCGATTCGGAAAATGGGTTTTCCAGATAATTTCATACATACCTCCCTCACAATTTTTGAGTGGGGAAAGCCCAACCCCGGCATGGCTGCCGTCGCAAAGACTGCTACAGATATCTTCGTCGGGAATTTCTCCATGGCCAGGGAAACCCCGAGGCCGCCTAAGCTGTTTCCTACGAGGATCACCTTCTCCTGTGGAGGAAGTGAGGCTATGGCATCCAGCAGCGGCTGGAAATACTCGTGAACCGATCCGATCTCCTCCATTTGTTTGGGGTGGATACCTGAAGCGGCCATATCGAGTGCAGTAACTCTGTGGCCGGCCGATCGCAGCAGCGGCACGAGCTTATACCAGCACCAAGCTCCATGCCCAGCGCCGTGGACTAGAAGGAAGTGCTCTTTCTCTCTGGTCTCCTCCATTTGGCTTTGCTTCCCAATTGCTCATATGGGTTTTTCTTCCGGTGCTTTTCATTGAACCTAAAGCACGAACAATCCCATCGGAAACTCTGCCGACAGCCGTTTGACATCCGGCATATAAATTATAATTTTTGTTTAACAAATTAAAAGTGCTTTAAATACTTGTAGGCATTTTAATAAAAAAATTGAATTTATATAGAACTGTGAACTATGGGCAGGATAGAGGAGGGGACCCAATCAATGATCCTGATTGTAAATATGTCCAATCTCGACCAATAGTTAAAGTCAAAACTCTCGAAGATCAAATCATAAAGATTTTATCAAACGGTCAAAATCAAAGTTTTGATCAAAATTGGGATATTAAAATATTTTTTTTATGGAGTCGACTCCTTTTTAAAATTGGCTCAAATAGTTTTTTTTTGGTTTTTTGTAGAGATTTCACTCATACACCAAGGTTAAATGGGTTCTTTTGTCATCAAAATTTGGGTAGTTAAAGAAATCTTGAACTTCTATTGCCATATTAGTGTTGTCGAAAAGATCCACCTAAGGAAATATGTGGCATCATTTCAAAATGGATGAAATAAGGTGAGATGCCCTTATGAGAAGAAATAAAATTTTTACTAAGCATTTATCTGCCATTGCATGTATAGCTACTCAATAGGCTTAAGGATGACTTTTCAAATGGAGCTCTTTTGGAAAAGACAGAAACCCCCATGACCTTTTTTACCGCTACTCTATCAATACTCTATCAAATACCCCTAAAGTTGTCGCACTGACTACGAGAAACAACAATGTTGTTGCAACTTTGTTAAAATTCTCTTGAAACTGTCACAAAGTTTGTACCAAGGACTTGTTAGATTAAAGTTAGTCAACCAAGGAGTTTCAATACACTTGTTAGATTAAGCAAGGCTCTAGCCAAGTTCGTGCATGGAGATCAAATCAGAGATAAGACCTCAATCACTTAAAATCTTATAACTCTTTTTGTTGTTGCGGTAGTTGAGGTCATGCCGCGTGGACCAAATCCTTTTGTATGTCGACATTTTTAGCATACTTGGTGTGATATCTTTGCCTCTCATCTATTTCTTCACAAACTTTAGAAAAAAAAATTAACCCCAACATCTTGGCATCTCAAAGTGCAAAACAAAGAAAATGATCTCAAACCTAGAAATTGAGTCCAAAGAATGTATAGGATGTTGTCATACATCTAATCCCAAGGAGGCAACTAGACACACAATATGCCATGGAGCCATCAAAGTGAAATAAAGAGCTTCCTTTTGAGCACCAAAATCACTTATAAATTCACTTTCACTTTCAATCTCAAGGTGTTCTTACCCCATTATTAGGGCACTACTATAGTAAGCCAGGAATAAGTAGCTATCTCTATCTCCATTTATTCAGCAACAACGTTGACAAAAAAAGGAGTTTTTTGCTGTATCATTATCAATGGCTATCAGCAACCTTCAAGAGAGAAAGAGATAGCTCCTTGGGTGTGGACAGCATAGGCATGTGATCTGCTCCTTCTATCTCCATCACCTCTTCCGGCGGGTTGTTTTTTATCATCCACCGCTGAAATTCTTCCGGTATCCCTTTATCTTCTTTGCAGACGATGTAAACCTTGCAAACAGATCCATATTTCTCTTCCGATAGCTTTGGGGAGACGGAAAGATCCTCCAGAAACAGTGATCCAGGCCTCACCAACATCAGTCCCAGCGTCAGGTCCTATGAAATGATCATCCATGAACAAATTTAGAAAAGTGGGTAAACGTAATGCTGGAGTTGCGACGGGGACCTTACCTCTGCGGAAGTTTTCTGATAAAAATGGAGTGATAAGCATTTGGGACCAAATAACATCCCGGTTTTGTGTCTTTCTGGGGTGAATTGAGTATCGAGAAGTATACCAGGCGGCGTCATCGAGAAGTACTTCAATTGTGATACGGACCAAAGAGACGTGTAATCAGATTATGGAATACGTGAATGAAGGAGATTGAAGAACCTAGAATTTGATCTGATACCTGCTCCAGGACAGAGGAGGGTGGAGAAGAGCAGTCCGGCATGAATGCGCTAACGAAAACGGCAGTCGATATTTTTCCCGGGAAACTCTCCATTGCAAAAGCCAGGTTCAGACCACCTAAACTGTGACCCACTAGGATCGCCGCTTCATCTTCAGGGAGGGAGGCCAACAAGTCCAGCAACGGCTGCGAGTAGTCTCTGAAAGTTTGAACGTCGGAGAAACTCTCTGGTCTGACGCCGGAAGCGGCCAGATCAATAGCAGTGACAAGGTGACCCTCTGATCTCAAGAGGGTAACCAGCTTAAACCAACTCCAGGCTCCATGGCAAGCGCCGTGAACAAGAACGAAGTGCTTCCTGCTGTTTTCTGATCCCTTCATCGTTGCTATTCCCTCTCTCTTCTGTAACTGCTTCTCGGGGCTGAATGATCAATGGTCGAAAAGTCAATAACGTCAGGAGACTGAAAACTCTAGATTTCACACGTTTTAGGAATTCTGACAGAAGAAATGACATTGTGATCGACAGATGAAGTGGAAAATCTTCTAGGATGGACGTTGACAGCCCTACTCTCGACAAACCTCCGATTCGAATGCTTCCGAGAAAGTTCGAGGACCAGTTTCAGCTTTTGTCTATGAAATTAATTTTTTTGTCGAAAAGATTAATAATCTTTTGAAAACTACTTTTTTTACCATCCCAAGAACACGAAACTGCTGAACATTAGGCATCGAATTCCTGTCGAGGAAGAAATGGGAAAACATTACCAGAAAGACCCATTTACGTGGAGAGCACAATCACGTCAGAATCTTCGACTCTCCATATCGTTTGTCTATTTCTTGGATGATATAAGATCAGAACATAATAGTCTTCAAAAGATAAGATTTGATCTGACAATCCACATCTCAAATTTGGTGATTTCATGTGGGCGCACTCAGATGGAAAGAAACTCTTAGGTGGAGTTTAATTTAAGGTTGATTAGCAAGTTGGATAACGATTGAAAGAGAGAAAGTGGAGAGAAAAAGAAAGAAAATTGTTTGGATGCATTCGGAAAATGGGAGAAAAAATAGAAGAGAAATATAGTTTCTCTTGTCGAGATACAAGCTAAAAATAAAAAAAAAAAATTAACAATAATTTAAATTTTTACGATTAAGATTTTCTCTTAGGTTTCAATTTCTTTTTTTCCCCAAATTCTATTATTTCTCTCTTATTTTTTTTTCTCTGAATGATTCTCTATTACCAAACAATAGAAGATAATTTTTTTCCCCCTTAGCATAAACCCTAAACCCTAAACCGACCTAGGCCGATTTTTAGCTTGCTTTCAAACTTGAATGATTTCATCAAATATATAGGGATTAAGAGATTCACCACCTATTGGCCTTCAACATCCAAGTTAGAGATATGAAGGCCATTGCATTAATCTTGTTGGTCCCATGTTTATAACTCATGGATTTCAAAGTTCGATCTCTACTTGAGGGGACTCACTATGTAGCATCAAGAGAAATAGAGCAGGCCATATTCATACGATAAAAAGGTGGAGTAGTTAACTATTGCCTCACGAGTTTTTGGACCCGAAAAAACACCTCTATCAAATTGCCCCGAAGCTATCACAAAGTTTGCAACAACTAGAAATCTTACTACAACTCTATCAAAATTCCCTTAAAATTATCATAAATCTTATAATCATCAAACGAGTCAAACTTCAAGTTAGCTTAAAATCTGACAAGACTTTTTCAACGCATAGCCACACAATTTCAGTTTAGTTTTACAAAGCCTTGTTATTTTCTATATTCTATTATAGATTACAGTTTTCTTGAAGTTGCGCTTCTTTGTTACTAGGGATGGCTTCGAATCGAGTCGGTTTGCTAGTGCTCGTATTCGGCTTGGTTCGATTCAGTATCTCTCGAGGTCGAGATCCAGAATCGGCTCATTTAAATTAACGAGCCGAGCTCGACCGAATCTAGGTTCGGCTCGACGACTCACGAGCCGGCTTGTTAACAAGCTGAGTCGGGAGCAAGAGCAAGAGCGAGGGAGGGAAAATTCTTCCTCCCCTCGTCACCGTTGAGCCCCTCCCGTCTACTGTTGTCGCCACCTCTGTCTCCGTCAACAGCTGGTCGTCGGTCGTTCGATTTCTTCCTCCCCTTGCATTTGCCTCTGTTTTTGTCGTCGCCGCTTCCGTTGTTGCCGCCTCCGTCGCAACCGTCATCCCTGACGACACCGACGCCGTAACCCGCGTTGACTCAGCGAAATACCTAAGTTCAGGGGAGAAATAATTTCTAGGGACTATTAGTGTCTCATATTTTTTGTAAATATTTTTTAATTGAAAATTCTTTTTTTAAAAATTATATAATTTTCTAAGTAAGATTTTCTTGCCAAGATGGGCTAGAAAATCGTATAGAAATTTTTTGAATAAGTATTTGATAGTTGAAATTGTAATACTTTTAGCATGAGACAATTTTCATAACAATTTTGTGTTTGACATTTTATTTGATTAAAAATTTATCGATAAGTATAGTAATATATTAGATTGATTATTAATTTTTATTTATTTCCCTAGAAGAGGCAATAAGAGGTCCATTTAACTTTCCTAAGAAAATTTTAAAATATTTCTTGTAAAGTCACTAATAGTAATAGGATTTTATTTAAAGTTTTTTTTGGAAATATGTATCATAGGAAAAATATTTTTAGTTTTTCCTAGAATATAAGTTTCAACCAGGGGCACTAAGGAGGCCATAGTAAATTTATGGCCAGATTCAAAAATTACAAAATAAGCTAGACAATATTTGGAGTAAAAAATATTAATATTGGTGCATTTTAATCCATTATTGAAATTCAATCCTGAACCTCCCCTATCATTTTTTTTAAATGTATGCATAATTTTATATTAATTTATTTGACATATATTTTATATAGAGTGTTAAATGTAGGTTAAGCTCAAACTCGGGTAGAACTGAAACTCAAACTCAGTTAAAATTATCAGGCTCGAGTTCGATTACAATTTTAGGTTTGAGCCTAGGGTCAGCTCGAGCTCAAGTTCAAAATATTTAAATCAAGCTCAGCTTGAGCAAGGTTCGGATTCAACTGGATTCGATGCCACCCTTATGCCCAATTTTAAGTAGAGGTCATTCCCAATTTTATGTAAAATGTATGCATAATTTTATATACAATTTATTTAACATGTATTTTTTGAAAAGTTTTAAATACATATTGAAGCTCGAGCTCGGTTAAAATTATTAGGCTCGAGCTCGATAACAATTTTAAGCTCAAGCTCGAGTTCAAAATATTTAAATCAAACTCGACTCAATTGGATGCCACCCCTATTTGTTACTAACCTGTGGTCAATCTTACACTAGCTGTTCAAGTTTTCTCATGACTTGTGATTATGGCGGGAGGGGAAGGGGGATTATGTTAAGCTTTCTGTAAATGCTTGCATGCCACATTGCCTGTTGCACTTTGATCTATATGGCAACATAAACGTTTATAAACCATGAAGCATAAACCACATTTTCAGTCCTTATTGGGGTTGTCATAAAAAAAAATTCTTAGGTTTTTGAAATGGCTTTCCTTTATCTATGCAGCATCATTGCCCATGTTGAGGCTGGACTTTGTGCCATGATCATTCATCAAATCAAATAGTAAGTTATAAATTCCTCTTTGGCAATTTTTAATTCATCCTTAATGCTTGATCAATATTTTTCAGGCATTACCATTACCACAATATGACATATACTCTAACGTTAGGGTCTGCATTGATTGTTTTAACAATCCCTCTAACAAATAACATTTCAAGTCTGAAGGCTTTTGAAGGAATCCTCTACAGAAAGAGCTGCCAAACAAGCATAAAAATCAAACGGGAGGTTTTATACGAGGGCCAGATAAAACCCAAAGTAAGAGCTAAAAACATAAAAATCAACAGTAAGGTGAGAGCCATTACCTTTGAAAAATGAGCAGGAAGAATTCCTAAAACAGCATGAGGCGTTCGCCCGATAGAAGAAAGATAATGGAATGCAGAAGATACAAATGAAAAAAAATCAGTCTTACGCCAGCGATGAAAAAAAAACACTAGAAGATTAACTTACCTCTGTTCCATCACTTCCATTGGCAAGGAAGAAATCGGAGACCGAGAGTAAGAAAGCGAAGAGGGAGAATGAAAATTTTAAATACAACATTTCTCCCATTTTCACTCAATCGCCGCCTGCCTGCGTGTCACTCTTCCCCCTAATTCCCGAGAAACTAGAACGAAAGATAAAGAGTTTCAGTCTAATAAATTAATATTGAACTCGAAGGGTCGAAGTCGAAGACTATTTCAAATCTCCCCCTATTTAAGTTAATAAGTCGGCTTGCAAGCGTTTTAACTGTACCGTGGTTCAGTTAAGTTCGGCTTGTTAACTTAAATGATTCTCATCTGGATTTTGAAGATCCAAGTAAATAGAATCAAACCAAACCGAACTCAAGCTGCTCAAAAGACCGGGTTCGATGCCACCCTTAGTCGTGAGTATCAAAGGCGAGGTTTCCTCTTTAATGATATGATGACGGCGCTCGGGACGATGACGGAGCTTCCGGTCTTAGGAACAAGATCTGCGCGTTCCATTTCCGTCAGGTGTTTTCTCCGGCAGCCATGCGTCCCCACTGCTGTAGCTCCAAGCTAGACGTCTCCCCGAACAAATTTTTAGAAGAGTAACAGCAAGTTTTTTTTAAAAAAAATAATTAATAAATATAAATATTTCAAATAAAATAATAAAATAAAATTCTAATAAAACACTTACTAGGGAATTATAAATATTTTAAATTAAAAAATTATTTAAATTTGTCTTAAATAATTTTTTAAAAAATTACTGGCTTCCCACGTGTCTCTGCAGGTGGGTCCCTGCACCTCATCGAGAATCGGACGGCCCAGGGCTCGAATCGCGTAGCTAGAAGCAACTTTGCCCGATTCTTCTTTTAACCCGTAAAAATATCGCACTCGAGGCGCTTGCACGTGTCTCTGTCGATGAAAAGTAAAAAAGTCCTCTCTGTAACTCGACAGCGGTAACTTCCACGCCAAGTCCCCCCTTAATTAAAAAACAATAAACTCCGCCCTTATTATATGCCAAAATTACTTTTTCTGTAAAAAAAAATTAATTAATTAATTAAAAACGCGTAATGAAAAAAGGACGAGAAGACGCCATGATTGGCACGTGATATCTGCCATGAGCGTGTCGGAGAGGAGTTCTCGACTTGCCATTATCACCGTTATTCTCACGCTCCCATGCCTGCCTTCTAATCTCATTTTAATTTTTTTTTCTTCGAATTTCTGATAAGGGTCATATGTGAAATAGGGGAGTCTGTTTTGGGGATTTTACATTCTTATCTTCGTCTACTTCTGCGCTTTTTTTCCCTCCCTCTGCTTTTTGGTTCATCAGTCAGCGGACTCATCACTCAGCTGGTACACTGTGAGCACCAAACCCATCCTCCATATAATTCCTCGCATGTCTGCCGTACCCAGCGCCGATCCCTACAAGTAAGCCGGTCTCTGTGAGTTGGTGGAGAAACATGGACCGGATGGAGAGGGAGAGGGCGATGGAGGATAGAGGAGAAGCGGAGCTGGTGTCGATTCCGGCGACGCCGCATACGTCAACGACACCGGAGGTTCTGACGCCTTCGGGGCAGAGGTCGCCTAGGGCGGCCAAGTCGTGGACGCCCACCTCGCTCATTTCGCCAAGGTTCCTGAGCCCGATTGGGACACCCATGAAGCGGGCGCTGGTGAACATGAAGAGCTACCTGGAGGAGGTTGGCCACCTCACGAAGCTTAATCCCCAGGATGCTTGGCTTCCCATTACGGAGTCTCGAAACGGCAATGCCCATTATGCTGCTTTTCATAATCTCAACGCTGGCGTCGGTTTCCAGGCCCTTGTTTTACCTGTTGCTTTCTCGTATCTCGGATGGTACGTATATGAGTTTACAGTGGTGGAACCTTGAACACCTGTATAAGTGACTCTACACGTCGAGTTCCTTTAGCATTTATGTGCTTACCTGTGCCTGTTTTCAAGCTCTTGATGTGTGACAGACCCAACTCTTCGAGTAGTTTTGGATTTTTTTTTTTTTTTTCTATTTGATGTGTTCCGATTATCTTCTTCTTATTTGCTTCGCCAGGTTTCGGCGTCTGGTTTGCTTCCCTTTTTGTGCCTGGTGCTTTTATCTTCTCTTATTTTTAGATTTTTTTTTTCTGTTGCCTACATTTCTCTTTTTCTAGCATGAATGCCGCAGTTGATCTAGAAATGTCCTCCATTTTGATATCACCTCCTTTCTCTGTTCTGTCTCTGTTTATGGCTGCGTAGCCTGCTCACCTCTACAAATTCCTGGATAGTTTCAGTAAGCTTTTTTCCCCTGAAACTCTGTAACTTCCATTAAAAATTGAATTTGCAATTCTGTTTTAGAATGTAAATCGCCCATGTCCTGTACTTTTTTTCTCTGTTACTTGACATTCTTTTCCTTAGTATTTTACATCAGAAGCCATTATTTGATTTTCATCGTGATCTTGTTTGCAAAATGTCGCTCTCGTCTTTTCCCCACACCCGCTTTGAAGCATTGAAGTTCCTTTCTTTTGACAACCTGGTTTTGGGTTTATCTTATCGATGCTTTACTCTTTTATGATTCACATCCAGTTTCTTTTCACTTTTCCTTTCGTACGTTTTCGAACTTCCCGCAGACATCGGGGTGGGGTTGGATCTTTAATCTGAACAAAGCTTCCACCCATAAGCCGGTGCTTAATTGTATGAAAAAGAATAATGGTTTTCCATTTGTGAGAAGCTCGACTGAACTTATGAAAGTTATAAATGCTGGTCTTTACTTTCTCAAAAAACAGAAAATTGCTAGTCTTTATAATTCTGGGAGGCTCTTCTTGGTAGTGATCCTTTAAAAATTTTTGCAAGTTTCAGTATTCTCTTGTTCTTCAGTTGAATTTATTTGTCCAAATATTCTTTGTTTGTCTCATCTTGTTCCTGTGGTTATCTCAAGTTGCTGCATTCTCCCGTGCAGACTTCTTCTTGATATTTGTTTGATTTATCTTCTTTCTTTCTTTTTTTTTTTTTTTTTTTGTAGTGGATTCATCAGAAATACCAAGTAAAGCCTTTAAATGACAAGCAAGAAATACTTGGGTAGATTCTTTCATTTTTTAATAACGGTGACAAATGCAATTTTTTTGGAGAAGCAAAACTAATGAAGGATCCAATATTCTCCAAGCATTCGAAGATTTTTAATCAGTGAATCTAACCACAAAAATGGGAAGCTGTGTTTTATAAATCGGCCTGTGGTTATAAACAACTACTGCTTTACCTCCATGTACCTTACCTCTTTCTTCCATTTATAGCAACAGGTCAAATTTTGAAGTCCTTTTATGCATTAGTCAATAGCTTATATTGGTTACTTAGCCTTTGGATGCTTTGAAAAAAAAAAAAAAAAAAAGATTGTAATTCAAGGCACCATAATAGTTATCTACATGAAGACTCTAATCTTTAGCTTTGAATGGCGATAATCGTTGAAAAGAATCCTGAACTTGTTCCAGATGGATGTAGAAGAGTTTGTGTTTGATAGGTATTGAGACATTTTTGCACCAATGAAAGACAATCTTCATGTTTGCTTGACATGGAACCATTCTGCACTTGCAAGAATCAGAAGGCTTCAGTATTGATTTACTTATTGCCTTTCTTTTTGCCCTATCTTAAGCTTATTGGTTATTTTGCAGGTCATGGGGAATAATCAGCTTGACTATAGCCTACTTTTGGCAGCTCTATACTCTTTGGATTCTTGTTAAGCTGCATGAAGCTGTTCCTGGGAAGAGATACAACAGATATGTGGAACTTGCTCAGGCAGCTTTTGGGGAACGGTTGGGTAACTGGCTTGCTCTGTTCCCCACAGCTTATCTTTCAGCAGGGACTGCAACAGCTTTAATACTTATAGGAGGAGAAACCATGAAACTCTTCTTCCAAATTGTGTGTGGACCCCTTTGTACACCAAATCCTCTCACTACTGTTGAATGGTACTTGGTCTTCACCTCTCTATGCATTGTCCTATCTCAGCTACCAAACCTAAATTCCATAGCTGGTCTCTCTCTCATAGGGGCAGTTACAGCTATCACATATTCTACCATGGTGTGGGTACTCTCTGTCAGCCAATCCAGGCCGCCCTCCATTTCTTATGAACCCATTAAGTCCCCTTCCTTCTCTGCCTCAGCTTTTTCAGTTCTTAATGCACTTGGAATCATTGCTTTTGCTTTTAGAGGGCACAACGTAGCCGTGGAGATTCAGGTATGGACTATGGCATCATAGAGCAAATGCAATTTTGGTTGAGAATTTTGCCAATCCCATTCTTTGTTTTGCCCCTTTTGCTTAAGGGACTGCCGTTCGTCACTTGCAGGCAACAATGCCATCAACTTTTAAACATCCATCTCATGTGCCCATGTGGAGAGGTGCCAAAGTTGCGTATTTCTTCATTGCCATGTGCTTGTTCCCCATTGCTATTGGAGGCTTCTGGGCTTACGGAAACCTTGTAAGATTTTGCCACTTGTTGTCAGTAATAAATTCGATAAGGTTCCTACTTTAATGTTCTAAAGTCCTAATATCTGTTCCTCCTGTTATGAAAGGTTCATCTAGTTGGAGATAAAGTTTTATTATTGGGTTCAGCAGACTTTTGTTTATCTTTGCTTTATTTATTTATTGTTTTATCTTTTGCAAGACAATGTTTAGGATGCTACTTTGTGTTTATTTGCTTAAGCTTGATTGCCTCCATATATGTGTATATGTGGTAGATACTTTCAAGAGTTTCATTCATCAATTTGACTTCATTCTTGCAGATGCCTCCAGGAGGGATTCTGAATGCCTTATACGGGTTTCACATCCATGACATTCCGAGGGCCGTCCTTGCTACAACTTTCCTTCTAGTTGTTTTCAATTGCCTCAGTAGTTTCCAGATATACTCAATGCCAGTTTTTGACAGCTTTGAAGCAGGTTACACTAGCAGGACTAATCGACCCTGCTCGATATGGGTTCGATCTGGCTTTCGAGTCTTTTTTGGATTTGTATCCTTCTTCATCGGTGTAGCATTCCCTTTCCTCTCCAGCATCGCCGGCCTAATGGGTGGTCTCACACTTCCAGTTACCTTTGCCTACCCTTGCTTCATGTGGGTCCTCATAAAGAAGCCCCCAAGGTTCAGCTTTGCTTGGTATTTAAACTGGACTCTTGGAGTGTTAGGAACAGCTTTCAGCGTGGCCTTCTCTGTTGGTGGCATTTGGAGTATGGTGACGAATGGCCTCAAGCTGAAATTCTTCAAGCCAAGCTGAAGTTTCATGTGAAGTTTTTTTATGTTTTGTTGCTGTGTTAAGGTTATGCCTACAGCTTATTTCATATTGCAATTACCCCACATGGTTTGTAATTTGTATCGGTATAAGATATTGATGAAATGGTAATTTAATCGATTTGAGTAACTTATGCTGGTAATGGAGGGGAATGGATGATGGAGATACTGCTTTCCATTTCTTTAATAATGTTGGATTGCTACACAGTTGTCCATATGCTGTTTCCATCCAGTTGTGTTTATAGTCTGTGTGCTTTTCTAAAAGAGATTTTGACCCGTTTCTCTCTAGTGGTGGAGAACAATGATGAAGAGCGGAGAGCATGTGGGATGGTGGATGGTCCACTTCTGGGACAAGTCTTTTCGTTGTTCCTAGGTGATACTGGACCGTTTGAGTATTCTTTATCGGATTCCTGGAAGCTGCTTGCAGATTAACCAGACAGGAACTACCACCACTTTGGCTCTGGAGTTTGATAATCTCATAATGGTGTTAAAGTTTTCCTTTCAATTCTGCCCTTACAGTTGAAACACATGTAGAAAATTTCCCTTGAAACACGAATACCTGTTGACATTGCAAAATGCAACTGGATAGTTTCACCAAAGCCCTGAAATTACAGGCATGATGGGTGTACAGAAAAGAAGGCTGAAAGACAGGAGACACCTATTCCTGTCTACTAGCGCGTTATGACCTCCAAGAGCAATTAAAATTGCTTTAGTCGTGTCAATCTTTCACCTGATGCTCATCAAGCCCTTCCCTGTCTAAGGGACTCAACCAAGTGCAGGAATCTTCCGATAAAAAGGTGAAACTCATCCTACTCTACTTTCTCATCACTTGACAGGTAATTTGGCCCCAAATAGGAGATTGAGATTTCATGACACCAACAAAGAGAAAGGAAGTTTTGGAGCATTAGTGATAAGGGTTCACATCTGCAGTCACAAGATTCCCTCAAAGGCTAGACCCAGAAAAAAATGGACTGCACAATCACATCCCTTCACCTGAACATCTCAGGAAGAACCTACAAAAGAGGCAAGCAAGCTCGGGCAAAAGAATAATGGAGCACAACGGCGACACTCAACACCAGCTCTGACATCTAAATGTTGAGAAAGAAGAACCTTGGAGATGTGTAAAAGAGTTGGAAAGTCTTTCCCAGAACTTCACAAGACCAGCAGTTGCAAAGTTCCTTTTCCACCCAGAAAAGAGGTAATCCCTGCAAAAGAAAAGGTATGAATTGGGGGAAGAATAATTCCATGGAACTCTCTGCTGTTCCCAAAGGGGAGGTGACACTGACACCACACAGTTCTCACTTCTTTCCTTCTTATCAGCAAAACACCACCATATATGGTATCAGATATTTATATGAAATGTCTCTCACTTGTTGGTTGTCTGGTCTCTATCTCAAATAGTGGCATCCACATCATCAAGCATTTAACCTTTTTCTTTTCTGCCACTTCTCCACTTGTACAGCTGTGAAGTCAATCAGGGCAAGATAATAACATAATCAGACATTAAATCTCACCTGTGTATTATAATTTCAAATGAAGAAAGCTGGAGTCACTATCGAATTTGACAGCATTTCATGGCCTTAAATAAAGGCCGGCTTTGTCTGGTGAAGCTCATCCCTCAAGTTCTATATATATCTTCATCATTGAGCCATTTGCAGCTGACATTGTCAATCTTAGGAGCGTGTTAGTGCAGTTTCCAGTTTCCTCCATGGTTATGAAAGCCCTGAAGACCCCTCACAGAGCCATCTCTTGGAAGGAGCATGGGTTGTTATTTATTCCATCTCTTGCACACTGAATGTCTGGGTAAATCACTGGCTCTGGTGTGCAAGAAATGGAATATATCACCTACTCATGCTAACCAGATGGAGGGCTTTATTCTTTCCTTGGTAAGCTTTGAGTTACTAGATTCTGAACTAGAAAGCTACTTAGTTAACTAACTTCTGTTTTACTCGGACAGGTGGTTCAGAAAAATTCAGAACTTGAAGCCTATCTCTCATACAGATGCTACTTGGATGTTTGCAGAAGTGAAGATCTTCCCAGAAGTCTTTTTTGAACTATTAACTTTCTTCATTGACTTACAGAAACAATAAGAGCCATGAAAAACATCTAGGTTTGTCATCAAACATCAAACAACTGCCAGGAGTTGCAAAACGATTGCTTCTCTGTATTCACAGTAAGGAGGAGCCAAATAGCAGCGGATGGTTGCAGAGTGGTTTTTCTTTGTGTTTGTTAATCTGGAAAATCTCATGAACGACGCATGCAACTGTCATTTGCTACTGCCATTAAGAACTGATGAACAAGGAAGAAATTTTTCAAGAAATTAATAAGCAATATCATATATGTTTTATCACCAGAACCGGATTCCTGGTCTTTTAGATTGACAAAATGGGTGGTCGACAAGAGATAGATATGCCTTTCTTGTTACTGGTTGAGATTGTATGAGTAGCAAGCTAGAAAAGGTGTCATGATCCAAAAGGAAAGATTTTTAACCCGAGATAGATAATATATTCCTTGAAGAGTTAGATGGATGGCTTATAAATTGATGACAGTATTTCTATCTGAAAACATCTGTGGAGAATAAGCATCCAAAGGTAGTAGAATTAACATTTACAACTGGGAACTTGATGGTTCATATTGTAGGTTTTGGCTTTGGATTGTTTAGAAGCATAGCAGTTTTAGAGCCAATAAGGGAGAATACCACTCAATTATTATGGAAAACTGAGTAGAAGATGAAACTGAAGAGTTGCCTAGAGACTTTAGAGACCAATAAGGGAGCAGCCTCAGCCACCATTTTCTTTACCCAAGACTAGAAAGGCCCTTGGTGCCCAAGTTGCTTTTTGGGATTGGAGGTGGCTGGTGGACTCGAGCTACCCAACTCGGGTCACCTGAATCGACTCGGAATTAAGCCTATATTGGCACTTTAGCTCATTGAGGATTTTTCACAAACACATAGAAAAAAGCATGACTGGAGCCCTTACCTTCCCTTGATCACTGGCCCAGCCCAGATTTAATGCAATCGGCCCACGCTTCACGTGGGTGTCCCCTAATCCACACGAACGGTCTCAAGTCACACGTGGGGAGAACCCAGAGTAGCACTACAGGCATTATTGATTTTTTTTAAAATATAAAAAATTATAATTAATTTCACATAAGTAAAATAACAATATAATAGTTACATTATTACATTATTTAATATTTAATTATAAATCTAAATTTTAAATTATAAACCTTAAACCCTAAACCCTAATTGGTAAAACAGAGCGAGGTCCTACCTGCTCCTAATCAACCAACCCTTACAAATACGTCATTATATTCTATTATTCAGCTCAGGTCGACGCCCACCATTTTCGTTCAAGTTTCAACCTTTCTGTTAAACCTCCGCCAGCAGTCCAGCCTGCCTCAGAAGTTCAAATCGAAATGGCACCAAAAAGCCGACTGATATTCCACGTCGGGCCCAGTGAAGCTTCGAATGCTCCCCATAAATTTGTACCCACCTCTGCTACCGGCTTCTCCTGCTTTTTATATCTTTAAAGAAATCTCAGAAATGCTTCTGGTTCTAGAACCGACATTTGCTGCAACATTCTACTATTCTGGTTTTTCTGGGTTAGTGGATTATGCGGGGGCTTCAAAGGGCTGCTGTTTTTATATCACGATCGTCTCAGAAGTTGCGATTCATGGGCTGTCCGATTTCGATGGTGGTTTCTGGGAGGTGTGACTGGTATCAGTGCGACTTCAGAATGAACAAAAAACCTGATTTTCTGTTTTGCATTCAGTAATGGTTTCAGAGTTTCAATGCAATCACCCATTTACAGATCCATGAAGACACTGAAAACAAAAAAAAAAAAGCCTAAAAATATTTACCTAAAATTCTGAAAGAAAAGAAAATCCTTAGATAAATACACTCATTTCTCTTCATGAACGAAAAAAAGAGAGAAGAAATGGAGACGAAGACGATGATGATGAACGTCGACTGTATGACCCCCAAATCCTACATATCCAGGAGGATGCCACTGGGAGAGAAGCCAAAAAGAGCGGACCAGAGATAGGGAGAGAGAGAGAGAGAGAGAGAGAGAGCATGAAAAGGTGGAAACTGGAAGCCTCACTGCAGACCTTTTCCCGGCGCTGATATCGCAAGGTCCGGCCAAGCGAAGCAATCTCCACCTTCGCCGAAGGCCCCACCGCTGTCTCCGCCACTGGACATCTGCCACGTGTTCACTCCTCCCGTCTCCACCATCTCCGGGGTCGACCAGGTCCCCCGGCCAAGCCCGAACCCCAAGTCCTCCAGTCCCGGACCCAGTCCCAGACCATACCCCCCGCGGCCGAAAAGCGGCTCTCCCAACGCCAGAAATCCCGGGGCGCCCGCCGGCATGCCGGCCGATGAAGACAGCAGCGAGCTGAAGCTGCCGGAGAAGTTGATGTCGAGGGTGGGACCCTCGGCGGTGAGGTCGTGGTCGGAGAGGGGGTCGGAGACGGGGACAGAGGGGAGCTGCAGGGACGGGGAGCTGTCGGAGGAGGTGGTTGTGGTCCGCGATCGCTTGGCGCTCTTCCTCGTCCCTCCGCCGACAGGTATGTTCCGGAGGGCGCCGCCTTTGGTCCAGTACCGACGGCAGGCCTTGCAGAAGTGACGGGGCTGCGAGAGGTTGTAGTTGTTGTAGTAGCAGAACTTGGTGTTGGTGGAGTCGCAGCGTGGACAGCGGAGGTTCTCCTCCTGCGCGGCCGCTGGCGAGACTCTCACCTGGCGACGGTCGCCCGACTCCGTTGGCATGGTCGCTTCCTCTTCCCTTTCCTTTCTTTTCCCTTCTACCCACGTTCGGTGTTAACCGTAGCAGAAAACCGAAGTGAGCGCGACGCAGCGAGAGATAGAAGAAAGCCACAAGGGAGAATTCTGGGGAGCGAAGCAGGGGTTTTATGGAGGGAGAGACATCGACAGTGGCGGAAGTCAGTGGAGATATGTGCCTCGGGGTTGTCGAAAACCCGAACCCGGTCCATCTTCATTTCCACCGGCTCGGCTTCCATTCTGTTTTTGTCGCGTTGTCCCAACACGTGGGCCCCACTCCACGCCGCTGGATTCACGCTAATCACCGTCCGTAGGCCTGATTAATTAAGTAACTAAGCAAGATTAGTGTGCTAGTAAGAGGGATCGTGAATAGACGAAGTGGGCCCACAAGCGGCGGGGGGATGGCGACGTGTTCAAAATCTCATGGGGCCCACGGGGATATGGAGGGACTCAGGATTGGTCTCCACCTGTGGGAACAGGCACGCCTGTACGAAAGGATTTAGGTACAGGTACGGAGAGGTCAGATATTTACATATTTATTTTTTAAAGACGGATTTGCCCTTTTCCTGAGATTTTTTTTATTTTTAATGAGTGAAACGAAATTGGAACGGAGGAAGGGGAGAGAGAGAGAAAGAGAGTAGCAGTGTTACCCAGATCAGAGGGGAGGCGTGAAAAATGGCGGAGACGGAGGGAGGGAGGGAGGGAGGGGAGGGAGGGACAGCATAATTAATGTCGGGCAGCGTGGGGGGCAATAATTGGAGGACCCGGAGGTGGAGTTCCTGGAAGCCCCGTCGAGTCTGCATCAGATTCTTCAAGTACTCTCTATCTAAACCCTAACAGCACACACACTGTCCCTGTCTCAGTCACTCCGCCGGATTTCTCGGTCGCCGTGAACATACACGCAGCGAGCGGCAGAAGCTGCAGTGGCAGAGAATCTGAGTTGTTGGGGGTCGTCGGGGGGATGAGGGACCGGTCCGGTCGCGGCGACTGCAGGCGTAGCAGCGATGCGCCCCATCGCGTGGCTGTCCGACCAGTGGGTTCAGTTCAGTGTGTTGAGCACGCGCGGGGGAGAGCGCAGGCCGGCACCGCTGCCCTGAATCCTGATCCCCTCCCCACCCTCTCATGTCGCTGTCTGCGCGCGCTTCTCTGTTTCCTCCCTCCCCCCCCTCCATGTTCGTACATCATGTGTTGTGGGATTGGAACGAAGACTGGGATCTTGGGAGAATCGCTGCTGGGTACTGTGAAACTGTGAAGCCCCCGAATGGGTAAGTCAGATACTCATTTTAGTCCAGATTTGGATTTTCATGCACTGGAGTCACTTCCATGGCCGACATTTTAGACAGAAATTGACATTGCTGCGCCGAACCGTACGTACTACATGGAAGATAAAAAAGAGTATAAAATACGTACCAGGCTACAAGGAGTGAAGCTAATATGGGACTACTGTTTCTCTCTACTTTCAGGCTCCTATTTAAGTTAATTAAGCATGAATTATCAACGAAGAGCCTGTGATTTGTTGCTCCTGAATCTTCCTGGGTACTAATAATGGATTTTTTCAAGGATGTTAATGTGGGGTGATTAAATTGAAACAAGTAAGATTTTTAAGAATGATTATTTTCCTGAGTTTCATCTAGAAAATCTGGATCAGTTCCCTCCCAAGGGAGCAACTCTGTTCAAAATTCTCAAGGAAGAAAAAGTGACAGGGGAGGATGAAAGGAGCGAGGTCGCCATCCGGGAGGAAGCTGTAGTTGGTGGCGAGCAGTGATTGCTGGAAGTCGGTGTTCGCTGCTGCTCCCATTTAATCAAAACGGACCCACTTGTTACCCACCGCCTGTGAACGGATTAGACCCCACCTTGGACAAAATTCTCTCGCGCCAGCATCAACTTTCTTCCCTCCACACTGTTCAGACGCCGCAGATTTGAATTTCTGGATCGACGACAAGAGGAAGCGGCCAAAACGACCTCCACCGCGGGAAGGTGGGAGCCTGTGAGAGCTTCAATCAGCCTTTCGAGGTCAGTTTTCGACAAACAGGTACCCCAGTCCACATGGTGTTTGACAAAATTTCCCACCGGGGGCCGCTTTTCTTCTTTGTTTACACTTTACACCCAGGTTTGGATCATCATACTAAATCAAAGATGGGGCGCTCGAAAACATGAGCAGTGGTCACAGTGACCTCATCCGGGTTCTGGGTTGAGGTCGAACACTTGAATTGGATGATTTGAAGAAAAATAATGCAGGGAAGGTGTTTGGTCAAGGTCCCCAGAGAAACTAAAACTTTTTTTATCCAGTATAATAAGAGCAGGTTAGAACAACTTGGGACAAAATGATAAGGGAATCTTACTTTAACGAGAACATTGATATTAAATTACTCCAATTCTCAAATCTGGCAATGATTACCAAAGGACAAGATAGAGATTTAGGCGTGCATCTATTGCCTACTAGCTTTCATTATTTTAATCCAACTGAGGGATTAAAGAATAGCAGAATTAACTACTGGATAAACTACCCAGAAGAGGATGAACACTTACTGGTGAAGGGTAATAATCTCTGTCACTTCACTGTGTTCTATTCTCAGTCAATTCAAACGGGGTCTTCGTTTGTCAAAGCACTATGTTTTGATTTTGGATTCTTATGTTTATTAAATGTCGAGCTATTGTTTATATTGTTGTAATGGAGATGGTGATGGAAGGGAATGATATTTTTGGAGTATATCATCATTAACTGCAAAGGGTGAGTGGAAGACTCACTCATGACTCACGTAGGGACACTTTCCTCTGCAACTTAATTGCATGGGAGTCTTGCAAATATATTTCTAAACTGTGAGTCAATTGTTGAAGATAACTTGGACAGAAAATAAGACATGTTAAAGACCAGGCAAGAAGGAGAAGATTGTGAAAGCTTTTTGACTATGCAGGTTGAACAAAATTTAGGACAATGGAAAAGCAAAAGGGAGAACGGCTCATCCATATGTGGACACATTTGGAGCTGGGAGACAGCTTGTGCAGGGAAAGCAACAGTAAGAAGGGGTGATGTGAAAACCCATGGGATGTGGGAAGAAAGGTGAGTCTGTTATTAACAAAATTCTGAGTGGCAATGAGTTAAACCTCACAGGGATGTGGGAAGAAAGGTGAGTCTATTAACAAAATTCTGAGTGGCAATGAGTTAAACCTCACAGGGATGTGGGAAGAAAGGTGAGTCTATTAACAAAATTCTGAGTGGCAATAAGTGAAACTCAGTGAGGTTAAGGTTGACTCGAATATTACCTATTCATATTTATTTAGGTCAAATAAATGGGTTAAGTAACGACTTAATTAAAAACAATTTACTCTTTCATATTCTATAATCAGTACTGAATGAGCTTAAATTGGGTTAAATAAACAGAAGGATATTATTCAACAACATATCAGGTTATGGAAAGATAATACCTCCATTATCCCTTCAATTGGAAGTATTTCTTTCCTGGGCACTTGAATTGACAGATGAACTGCTCTTTTACACTTTTAGACCTCTAGCAAGCTTCTTTCTGTCTTGGGAGAGCAAGTTCCCATAGCTACTGCCACAGTGGGGAAGATCCTGTCCTCACCAGTCAGTTACCATTACCACTTGTCCAAGGTTTTACCAAGTTCAAGATAGGCTTAGTTGTACATTTATCAATCAGTTAAAGTGTGTTTTGTTTATCAGTCCATACTGTTAGCCAGAAAGGAGCTGGAAACAATTGAAAACAACTCTCTGGCATGATTATGTCATATTGTATCCTGGGATCATGACATGTCAAACAATCAATTGAATGCATCAATCCAGAAACAGCACCTTACAAGTCCTCAACAAATTTGAACACACTATAGCAAGCTTCTAATACTGCTCGTAGATGTACTAGCATTTCTCAAACTCTACCCACTAGCTTATACTTCCACTAGAGGCTGTACCATTTAACTAACTTTTAATCATGTTTCTCGCTAATGGCCTAGTTGTTAGTTCAAGTAAAAATGCAAACTGAAAAAAAAGATTGTCTTCTTGAGATCGAATAGCAAGGCTTGTTGGTTTTATCCTCTCCAAGAAATTCTTCACGCCACTAATTGCATCCAAACTACTGGTCCGTCCCTACATTGGTAACACAGTTGGGTGAGTATTCTCCCAATGGGTATACAGCAAACTATTTCCAACAAAAAGCATCCAATATGAATAAAACAAGAGATACATATACCTGATGTATATAAACAATTGGAAGTAGCTTCTCCAGAATCTTATTCTTGTTGATGCAGGGGCGAAGAGAATCGATTTATATGTCAGCTCTATGCTTGGAATTGGTTGAGCTCATTCAACCTTCACAGGCTTCCTACATAAATCATTTGTAAGCATTTAACACTACTACTGGGTAAAAGAAAATATCAACATATGTAACTGAAGTATCTAGTAAGCTTAAAGAAATTACTTTTACAGTGGTCCATCTGAAAAGCAGTTTGGGAGATTTAAATGAAAATTTGTTACTTTATCTTACAACAGCCTAAATTTTTGTAAAGTGACATAAAGTTCCAAATAAGAATCAGATAGTGGGATCTGCTAAGTTGGTGTGGTAATGCACTAAACAGTCAGTAATAAATTGAAGGAAAAACGAGAGGACATTGGTAGAAAATTACTGTTTCAAGCAGCAGTGGGCATGGAAGTGGAAATGACTACAAATGTTAAATATTGAAGTCCATCCTGGATCTTGTCCCTGGCGGTAGTTTGATTGGTGCGAAGAAGATTGGATATGGCATCAGCTTTTTGCTGGACCGAAGTCTCTTTAGGAAGGCCATTATGTGCATCATCAGCAGCACCTTTCATAGCCACTGCATAGGCTTCGACCACATCAGAGATGCCTGAAAACGAATGGAAATTTAGATTGTAAATATACGCATCAATTGACAATGCAATACTGATTCCAGTCCCAAGCTTGTGAATGTGCCAATATGTGTTTATGATGTGTGTGTGTATTTGAGTGTGTGGATGGCTGAGTGGGAGGGGAAGGGGTGAGGCAATCAAAACTACGAATTTCAAAGGACAGTGAAGGGAAGTATCTAGTGACATAATCAGGAATGATCAGACAAAACTAAAGATATGACCCAGGCTAACTAATCCAAGACTGAGGCAATGAATATACACAGGAATGATCAGACAAAACTAAAGATATGACCCAGGCTACCTAATCCAAGACTGAGGCAATGAATATACTAAAAACTTAAAGAAAAGAAACCTAGCATGATAAGTAGCAGCTAGAGATTCTGCTAAAACGACAACCCTGAGTTCATACAATAGCAATATCCACATATAGCTATTACTAGCATGTATGGAAAACAAGTGTTACAAGATTTTTATTTTTCCTTTTTTCTGTAGGCAATCAGAGATTCAACCTACTTACAGCTGGTTTAACAGCAGATAGGGTAACAGGTCCAATCCCCTTGACCAACACAAATTCATTAGCAAGCCAAAACTTTATAGAAATTATTAACTTAAAAATTCTTAAAGCAAACTGATAGAGCGAGCCCGGCCAGTTACCAGTTTGGAAACATTAGTGAGAATGCTTAGAACCTTACCAGTGATAAAACTATCAGAAACAGTTTCTATGTCTCCAGTCATAGACCGTGTCTTAGTTCTTATGATCTTAGCTCTTGAAACAGGATCTTCAGGCCAGGAAATTTTCACATCATCCTCAGAAATTTCCTCTCGTGTTTTGTTTGCACTAGAAATGACTGATTTTCCGTGCATCAGAAGCTGAGAAACGGCATTGCAACATAGTTCTGAAAGCCTCTGCACAGAAACATACAGGTAAGTACCCTGTGTACAAGCAAGAGAGTGACAGAGAGAGCCAAGGGGGAGAAGTGATCAAATCTGTCTTGTAACATACATGGACACCCTCTGAGTGAATAGTTTCAAGTCTATCAGCAGTACGCTGAATTATTTCTTTAGCAGCAAGTCCTCCTAAGGCAGCTGCAAACCTGCAAACAAGTTTATGCATCATGACCAGGACTAGAGAGCAATATGGACTAACATCTATCCTTGAAAAAGTGGCACACAAAATAAATTTTGACCAAAGGATTACAACCCTGCAGCCATATCAGCTGCCTTGTTGACACTTGCATCACGCAACACTTTTATCTCATCACAGCTCCCACCTTCCAGAATCTCAATGTTCTTTCCTTTGTCGGGATCCATACTTTGAGCATCCATTTCAGTATTCAAGCTAAAAATTTGCTGGACTTGCTTAACTGTGGCATCATAAAATGACTTCTGTTCTGATGATAGTTTTGTTTTCCTCCGGTTGAATAAAAGACTATAATGGTTTGACAGTGATTCCAATTCCTGCAAAATTTGCAATATCAACCATGCAAAACAACTATTGATTGCAAAAATTGTCATATGTTAGAAAATTTATACACAAGTAGAAATGTAGTCTTACCTCAAGTTGTTCAGGTCCTCCATATATGTAAAAGCATCGGTCAAAAGTGACTTCCTCAAACTGTTCAGCATAAGTTTCCTGCTCAGCATCTTTTGAATTCTTCTCAACCTCAATACCAGTCTCGCTAATCAGCAGCTCCATAGTTTCCTGACCAACATGTTCAAGAACTTGCATTCCTTTTGTAGTCCATGCTTTACCACTCTATTTACATAGATGAAAAATACATATCTCTGTCATTTGTAGATCTTATTTTATAATTAATTATGTATGCACTGATTTTTTATTTTTTTGAGTAAAAAGGTGTGAATATGTGTGTATGCACTGATTGTTACAAGCCTCTGAATCAGGAATTATACCTCTATTAGAGATGGTGCTAGAGAACCAGCCTTACCAGGCAGTTCCCCGCTCTGAATTGAAACAGCAAGGCTTGTGGCAGAATTCTCAATCCTGATAATTAGTAGAAATAAAGATGGTCAGTGCCGTGAAAACTATCCCCCCCCCCCCCCGCCCCCTCAAAAAAAAAAACGAGAGATAGAGCATGTAATATTCACATTAAATCATCTAGTTTTGCTTCCAAAGTTTTTTTTGGAAATGATGTATACATATCAACAGAGAAAATTTAAAAAAGAAGAGGGAGCAAATCCCTAACAACTAGAGATTGCAGGGTTGCTCCCTGCTTGGCAAGCACATCTGCTGCCGAATTTGCAGATCTCGGAATGTGAGACCAAATACAAGAGAAGAGTGAGGCAATTTCTAGAATCTCCTGAAAAATGTCCCAATGGTGCCACAAGGGAGAGGATGCACAATCGCACCAACCAATAACCACCTTTGACTCCCCTTCAATGTAGAGTGAGCCACTGCATTTGTCTCTGAAAACGTGAAGCCCATTGAGGAGGTCGTGGAGCTCAGCCAACTTTGAGTCAGAAATGCCTAATGGGCCAGCATACGAGAAACACTGATTGCCGAAGAGATCCGTGATAACTCCCCCAAAGCCAACAATCCCGGGATTACTGAGAGAAGAACCATCAAATTCAAACTTTAGAAAACCAGGCTCTAGAGGAGTCCATTTCTACATAACTTGGACCTTGGTTCCAATCCGCATCTTTGCCATGTTGCTCCAATTATCTCAGAAAGAGGAATCCACAAAGGAGGAAAAAAACTTCTTAGTAGCTTTGCTTCCAAAATAAGATATGCTAAAAGTCTTTTTTTCCTTTGCAGTGGCACAACCACTTCTTTTTTGTTTTTTTCCTTAGCAATCTCATTAAAAGAATTTCTCAAACTTTTCTCCTATGGACTAATACATACAAAGAGCTATTCCCTCTCCCTTGATCTCTTATCATAAGACATCGGAGTTAGAAGCCACCTTCTCAAGTCAGCCCTCACCCAAATTCGTTGCTTGGACACCTCCCAGATCTTTCAAAGTTAAAACGAAAAATCCTGGTCCGAAGGCATTGGGTGAGTAATTAAGAATCAATATGGCGAGCTTTTTTTATCATTGTAGAGCCCTACGGCAGGTGTAACTTTGCTGAAGCAGAAATTAGTACATTAATGCAAGGTGTTAAGATCTCAAGCAAAATTTCTTGGCTCCAATGCTGATTCAGATATAGTTATAGCTGAATGAATTGGTGCTCTCATCTACCTCAGAGATTCCATTATGTATTTCAAGAGATTAAGTTTCTATGTTCTACTCTTACAGTCACATGCCAGCATACACCTAGGGCTGCCAATAATCTTTCAGATTCTATGGCCAAGGATGGTGCTTCTCATCCCTTTTTAGTGAGTGAGAACTCTTTTCCCCTTGTACTTTGAGGGATGCATCTTCTTCCCCAAATTCTTTATACAGCAATAAAGCTAACCAACTTTTCCAAACAAAAATAGAAAAAAAATTTAAGTCCTTGTAGAAGTTAGGATTTAAGAAGAGAGAGAAAATAAGGCATCACAGAGACGAGTGCAACTGAATTCCAGCACTCCTTAGAGGTCGGTAATCAATCTCTCCTCCTACTTATTACTCACTTAACTGAAAACAGAGAAGGATAGAAACACTGTATAACTCCCTAATTGCAAGACAAAAAAGACTGAAAATTGGACCACACAACTCCTATATTAAGTAGAACATATTCCTACTCTAGAGGGATAATCTGGTAAAAGTAAAACAGAGCATACTATCCTTCATAAATCAACAGTCCAGTTACAGAAATTAAAGACAATGAAGAGGAGACTAGTCATGCAAAGAAGATGACTGCAATGTGCAAAGTAGTTGTATATGTATTTTTCAGACAACATAAATTCTCATAAAAGCACGTCATTTCTTCTTCCTTTTTCAGGCAAACTGAAAGAACAAATAAATTCTACAGCACTCGTGATCTACTTGTTCATATGCACATACTTTTGCACCAAGTTTGAACCTCCTCTCCAAGCACTACCTAATGCTTGCCATGCACCTGACGCCAGGCTCTCCACCGAGTTATCAAGCACCATAAGACCCTGCAATCAATAAGCACCATTCTGAAAAACCATTTAAGCATAACAAAGTTTTCCCAAACAAAACGTGTTGACTATGTAACATTGTTCCTCCTATTTCTGCTATACAATCCTAAAAATATTAGATGATTAAGTTACATTTACACACAGTTTAAATATTTTCTTCCAAGCATCTTGATTAAGATCCTCAAAGAATAAAACAAAGAAAAACAAATTATCCTGACATCCACCAAAAAGCCATGCAAAATGACAATTCCAGTTGTTCTAATTTTCATAAAAAAAACGCACAAAAAAAAAAAGGTTTGTACAGTTACGAAAAAGAAACAAAAAAATCAGATACTTGTCAGCTTACCTGACCCAGAAGAGAGTTCTCACTAGCTTTTTCTAACTTATCCAGGGCAGCTTTCCGTAATTTATCCTCCTCATTCTCAACTTCATCAAGTGCCTTCTTTTCAGGTTCCTCCTTCAGAGTTTCCGTATCAGGAGGAGATCCATGCTGAACGTCTTGAATTCCCTTAGCAACTTCAACTGCCTAGCAGGTAAAAGCAACCAAATGCTACTCAATTCGATGTTGAGCGGTAGGATAGACTCCAACAAAAAAATTTCACTGCAATGACGATTGACTGCAGTAAGAGACCCTAAATTGACCTACATTCAATTTCAAAATTATAGGAAATCCAAGAATAATGTCCTTTTAGGATCTCCAAACTTCTCTGTTCATTTTCCTCAGTACTACAAAAGAAAACACCATCTAAATTTGCAGACGCAATAATCAAAAAAGTTGGCGGTTAATAACAGCAAATTTTCTATCCAAAAGCTAGCAACTTAGTTCCTGTAAATATTAACCACTTAGCTAATTGATAGTTTCACTGAGTTAGACCGCTGATATTAAAATGCTGAATCTGAGAATCTAGAAATAGTTTCACAAAAATTAAAAACGAAAGAAAGCGAAACATTTAGTAAATTGAATATCAACAGTAGGGAAACACTTCAACTGCAAATGCAGCCTAACTTCTCGACAAACGCTCAAATTAAGCAAAATAAATCAACTAAAAAAGACTCACAAAAACATTAGTGCATCAGCATCAAGCTCATCGATTAAGAAAAGAAAATCAAAAACTAATTTAACAAGAAAAAATGACGAACATCACAAAAAATGTAGTAGCAATCAAAACTAATAATTGTCTCCATAAAAAATGAAACGCAAGACTCTTCAACATAGGCGGAATGACCATCAAATAGGCAAAAACCCTTACATTCCGAGAAATCTCTTCAGCAGCATCAGCAGCGGCCTTTTGAAGATCCGACAACAAAGAAAGGGGAGAAAACCCCCAGCCCCCCCATCCTTTCGATGGCGCAACTGGAGGATCCTTCTTCTCTTGAGGCGTCGTATTTTCCTCCATTAAATCAAGCAACCAGGCTTCCTTCTGATTAGTGCCTCGAGGGTTTTCCGACACGCAATCGTCCGGCTGGAAGGAAAATAGGAAGGAAAATAGGAGGCTTTTCGATTTGCTTCGAGTTCATTCCACCCGATCCGGTTGGGGATCGACACAGCGAGGGTCGTTTGTTTGGGGGAGACACTTCAAAGTTAGAAGAAATATAGACGCGTTTTTATTTGTTCCGTAGGGATTTTAAAAAGTACAGAGGAAGGAAAGCTAAATTTTGTTGGGCTACCTGATAAGGTGCGCCGGAGGTTAGGTCTGTGAGGGATGATGACGGTACGGAGAAGGAAATAAGTCTGGGGACGGGGTTATAAACCGACACGAAACCACATCGGCCCATTAGACATTACCCACGAGATTTCCTCTACAAAAAGACATGCCACTTGGCAGACGATTTTCTTTTAAATTTTTTTCTTTGTTTTTCCATGATATTATCTATTCACATCTCTTACATAGAATAATTATTTATTATTTTAATTAAAATTTCTTAATTTTATTTGGTTTTTTTAATTATAAAAAATTTAAATTAGGGGTGGGTATGGGGTCAGGTTTTTTGGGGAACCCAATTCAAAAAACCCTTGTTTGGGCTTTTAATTTCACCCCGTACGTCAAGGACGGGGTAGGAAAAAAAACTATTGGGTTTTAAACGGGGGATAGATTTTCCTAAACCGGACCCGACTCACGTATGAGACAGAGATATAAAACAGGGTTAAGATGGGTCAAGTTTACTAGGATGGAGTGGAGACAGGTCAGGTTTAAGTTGAGTTTATAGGGACGGGGTTACAAGGATGGTGATTGGGTAGAGGTCAAGTTTGACAATTCGGGTTTTTTTAAATTGTTTTTGGATTCAGGTTTGGATATTAGTAAACCCATCCCCAACCCAACCCGACCGATGCCCACCCCTACTTTAAAATTACTTTATGTAAATTAATTACAATATATTTAAAATTTTTAATTTTCTTTTTAGATATTAGATTTTTTTAGAGTAAAAAACTCTTTAGGTTTTTTCATCTTCAATAACTCAAAGAAATATGTATTGCGATTTGGGCGAGTCGAATCGGATTTTGGACTTACCAAGGGAGTTATTAGGAAGTTGCTTGACTCTTTTGTTTCAATTGAATCCCTTCTAACTCGCCCTGAGTCTAATTACTAGATCGGCGAGTCCCAATCGGAATCGGATTTTCATGTCTAATTCAAATCCTTCAGAAAACCCTGATTAAAATTAAACAGAACTAAATCAAGATTTTTATAAATACATAAAAAAATAGCATATATTGATATAGAAGCAGACCATAAGAATTATCACAAAAAATGAGATCTAATCCAGTATTTTCTTCTTCACGTCGAGCCCATGCATGCAAGAGTCACTTCAAACGGGTACGTCGAGCGGAGCTCAAACAAAACGAGACAATCACAGATCCCTCAGCTGGCGGAGATTCACGGGAGATATGTACTTGGTATCTCCATTAATGAGTTGCTTGGCGATTACAAGGTTGGCGGCCTCGCTCGGATGGTACGGATCCCAGAACACGTACTTAGACCTGTCCTCGCACATCGAAGACGTCGGTCCGCAGGGGATGATCCCTTGAAATTGCCCTCCGTTGCCGCAGCAAGCCGAGCTCGACGATTTGAAACCTGCGAATTAAAGGTCGAAGATGAGGAACTAAGACAGATCAGTCAGAGGAGGGAAGGAAGAGGGTGAGAGAATACCGTATTTGGCGTAATTTGAGATGAGTTCCATGACGAGATCGTGGACGTTTGCATAGACGAAGGTGGCTCCGGGGAGGTTGTCGGTGAGCTGGGCGAGCAGATCTCTTAGCTTTGCGTTGTACTTCTGGGCGAGTTGGTTGGGAAGCTTCACGCACTCGCCCTTGTTGACTCGGTTTATCGTCTTCTGGTAGGGGATGCACCCGATGGGTCCCACGTTTCCCACCACGAACTTTCTCGCGTCCATTTCATACAACCTCTAAAATGTATTTTTATTATTAAAAAATTAAAAATATATATAATAAAAAAAGATTTTGTGATTATTCTGAAGGATTTACAGTGAGCTGTCCTCGGAGATTGGTGATGAGGTGGTCGACGAATGCATCAGGAGTTTCAGATATCCTTTCTCCGACGGAAAGCACCGGGAGGAGGTAGTTGTTGAGGAAATCGTTGGCTCCAATTGTGATCGAGAAAATGGACTTCTTCATCAGGAACTCTCTTGCCTTGGAAGCTCCCAGTAGCTTATCCAGTTGCTTCCTCGTGATGTTGAAGTAATCAATCTGGATATCCATTCCCAGCCTGTTAACCTGCCACAATCCAGTGCCATCAGTCTCGTCGAATCTCTTCCCTTTTCCTTTTCTTTTCAATCTGGTGATCTGCTCGTCGTTGTTCGGGAGACCAAATTGTTATGGTAGATGACCCACCAGTAGTACTGAAAAAAAAAAAAAAAAAAAAAAAGGAAGAGATGAGAAGGATTACAAATATTCTCCCCGTTGAGTTCATGATTCCTCCTCCTCCGGAGGCGTAGTTTACTCCGTATAGAATATTTTTCCCCGTGGCGTTGGGAGACAGAAACGGAAGTGCGTGGTTTGGTTGCCCCAGTTCTTCTCCTGCAACATAGAAAAATCACCAGTCGGAAAGTTTTATAAATTTCATAGCTGATTAGTTCTATTTAGATTCCATCAGTCGCAGTTTCGAGGGTCATTTCCGTTTCGATTGATCAAAACCCAGATCCAGAAACTAGAAATTATCTCCATCTAAAATCAATCTTCACCATTTGGGACCAACGCCCAGAAAGAAGAACGAACTTGATGGTTCACTACTACTACTATTTTGCTTCTGAAACAGTAACTGTGCTGATCTCTTGCAATCCATTCAAGAAGACGAGAAGCTGCTCACCGACGATGTCTCCAATGGTGCGCCCGTTCGTATACCGTCCCGTTGGAGTCCCCCCAGACGCCGCGAAATCGATCCCGTTAGGCCGGATATTCGCCTTTGACAACGTCGGCAGGTAGTTATTATTCCCGGCATCCACGAGCGAGTCCCCAAAGATAAACGAAGCTCCCAGGGCCTCTTCCTTCTGCGCTCCAGCACCAGCAGCTACCACCATCACAAACACAAGGAGAACCCTCAACGCCATGGATCCCGCCGAAATAGTGCAGAATCAAAGCTACCTCAGAGTTTGATTAGCTCCTTTTTATCTACAACTCAAAAGACATCAAACGGGTACAAGAAAGGAAAACTTGTAGAGCTGAGCCTTGCGACAAAGCTGCAGTTGGTGTGAGTAGTTCAGCAACATGGATATTTGTCTTCAAGTAGCCTACAAGTAGTGTTCTTACGTGCGAAAATGGCTAGTCTTGGGGAGGGTCAATGGGATAGATTTACAGGGAAGATAAAGAAGATGAAGAATCCTTCCCACGGTTGCAAGATATTTCTTCTAATATTTGTATTTTCACTTAATAAGATTGTTTTAATTTAAATAATAAGAAAATCTATCGTTCTTATGAAAGTAAAAGGAAAAAATTATCTTTACCTAATTATGTTCCACCCACTTTTGTATATAATTGAGATCATGAGACAAATGTAACTTAAGAAATTTCTTCGACTGAATTTTTTGTTGAGAGAGCTTCTTCCAACGAATTTTAGACTTTTGTCGGTGAAGCATAAGTCTATTTTCTTGTAGTAAAATAATTATGGATCACTAATAAAAATTTCCATGATATTGGAGAAGAAGATGATCACGATGCGCCTGTTCTTATTTTTTAACTCCAAGTGTTGTCCTAAATAAAAACTCGGACGGTTTTTAGTTTGACCTAACAAAATTAAACTCTATTCTATTTTTCTTCTAAAGAAATCATCTGTCTCTATTTTCTATTCTTTGCAATAGTTTTTTCTTTTTTTTCTTACATCGCACAAGCTTTTTAAGTTGTCACACAAAAGGCTTCTTAAAAGATATGCATTTGAAGATGATTTGAATATAATTTCAATATTTTGTAAGTCGTAATCAACGGAACCAATAACCTTTCGTATTGTGAAATCAATACTAGTTTTTACTTGCTTAGACTAACAAATTATATGGTTATTGGTATTGTGATCATAGCTCAATATATAGAGTAAAAATTTTCCATGGTTTATCGACTTATGTATTGGGTATTTAATCTTTCTAGCTACCCGAAAGAAACTATGGGAACAACAAACGTGTGATCGTAGATGATTTTATTGCAAGAGAATTGTTTTTTTTAATGAATTTTTTGAGAAAATATGAAACGAAGAACTCGTATTGGTCTTGGGATCTCTCATTCATATAATTTAGTGAGTGTTATTTTAATTTTCAGAAAATCTTAACCTCAATTGCTAAATGAATCCTAATTATCCATTTGGATATATGAAAAAATCGATCTGTAATAACTAATTCATTTTGAGATGTCATAGTTTAACCCTTCTCTATAAATGGAAAAGAGTGACACATGGTTATCAATGTTGTGCTCATAGCTCAATATATATAAAGAGTGACACATCCACAATAACCATCCTTATAGGGTTTATTTACTTTGACATGGGTATGTAATCATTCTAATTAGTGATTTAGATTTTGGTTCAATATGTTTATCCAAGCCATTAATAGAGAATAAATGGTAACTAAGTGGTGTTAAAAGTTAATTATCCTAATTATCATTCAGCTTGTAAAACTGTTTCTAACTTTAATGCATGCATAGGTTTTTGTCAATTACATAATGCATCGTAGGCAATTAAATGCAAGCAAGAATTTAAGGATAAAGAATTGCAATGTTCGGATTTACATGTCGTTGCCTCAACTGTTGTTCAAGTTTACATAACAAGACTCTCAAGCTTTCTTTTCTTATTGCATGGAGGGAATGACAAGGAGAGCCCACTCAGTAGCCTTGGAAAAAGGGTGGCGGTGGTGATGCATAGGAGACACCCCTTGTGGGTGGGAGGATAAAGTCATCATCCATTGGGGGTGTTACAGAAGCAATGGCCGGTGATGGTGGTGGCGAAAAGTTGAGCACTGGTGGTGGAGGTGAATACAGTGGTGATGCTGGGGGAGGTGATTGAACTGGTGCTGGTGGAGGTGGTGACTTCATTGGAGGAGGCGGTGGTGAGAAAACAGGTGGAGGAGGCTGTTGAACTGGGGGTGATGGTGGTGGTGGGCGAAACCTATGTTTAGAAGCAGGTACACTAATGGGTGGAGGTGGTGACTGGACTGGAGATGGAGGTGATTGGATAGATGTCGATGGTGGTGGTGGTGAGAAAACAGGTGGAGGAGGCGGTTGAACTGGGGGTGATGGTGGTGGTGGGCGAAACCTATGTTTAGAAGCAGGTACACTAATGGGTGGAGGTGGTGACTGGACTGGAGGTGGAGGTGATTGGATAGATGTCAATGGTGGTGGTGGTGAGAAAACAGGTGGAGGAGGCGATTGAACTGGGGGTGATGGTGGTGGTGGGCGAAACCTATGTTTAGAAGCAGGTACACTAATGGGTGGAGGTGGTGACTGGACTGGAGATGGAGGTGATTGGATAGATGTCGATGGTGGTGGTGGTGAGAAAACAGGTGGAGGAGGCGGTTGAACTGGGGGTGATGGTGGTGGTGGGCGAAACCTATGTTTAGAAGCAGGTACACTAATGGGTGGAGGTGGTGACTGGACTGGAGGTGGAGGTGATTGGATAGATGTCGATGGTGGTGGTGGTGAGAAAACAGGTGGAGGAGGCGGTTGAACTGGGGGTGATGGTGGTGGTGGGCGAAACCTATGTTTAGAAGCAGGTACACTAATGGGTGGAGGTGGTGATTGGACTGAAGGTGGAGGTGATTGGATAGATGTCGAAGGTGGTGGTGGTGGTGAGAAAACAGGTGGAGGAGGCGATTGAACTGGGGGTGATGGTGGTGGTGGGCGAAGCTTCTGTTTAAAAGCAGGTACACTAATGGGTGGAGGTGGTGACTGGACTGAAGGTGGAGGTGATTGGATAGATGTCGATGGTGGTGGTGGTGGTGGTGAGAAAACAGGTGGAGGAGGCGATTGAACTGGGGGTGATGGTGGTGGTGGGCGAAGCTTCTGTTTAAAAGCAGGTACACTAATGGGTGGAGGTGGTGACTGGACTGAAGGTGGAGGTGATTGGTTAGATGTCGATGGTGGTGGTGGTGGTGAGAAAACAGGTGGAGGAGGCGATTGAACTGGGGGTGATGGTGGTGGTGGGCGAAGCTTCTGTTTAAAAGCAGGTACACTAATGGGTGGAGGTGGTGACTGGACTGAAGGTGGAGGTGATTGGATAGATGTCGATGGTGGTGGTGGTGAGAAAACAGGTTGAGGAGGCAGTTGAACTGGGGGTGATGGTGGTGGTGGTGGTGAATGCACCAATAGTGGTGGAGAGCTCTTTTTACTACTTGGAGGGGTAGGTGAGCTTATCGGTGTTTCTAGTTCACTAGACGGGGCTAGAGATGGTGTGGGAGATTGTTTGGGGGTCATCACCGGAGATGGCGTAGGAGATGGTTTGGGGGTCATCACCGGAGATGGCGTAGGAGATGGTTTGGGGGTCATCACCGAAGATGGCGTAGGAGATGGTTTGGGGGTCATCACCGAAGAAGATGGTTTTGGGGACATCACCGGAGATGGCGTAGGAGACGGCTTGGGGGTCATCACCCTAGATGGCGTAAGAGATGGTTGCGGGGTCATCGTCGGAGATGGTGCAGGAGATGGTCTTTGTCCACCTCCTGTTCCCGGAGCATTGCACTTGGACTTGCCGCAATCAACTGGTTTGCTCACAATTGGTTCACACTTCTTGGCCGTCTTCTGTTGCGGGCGACTTGGCAAACAGTTATCCCGATCGTCAAACACTGTACCAGACTTTGATTTTGCAACACATTCGTTTGCCTGCCCCTTGAAGTAATTACCGGAGTAGGTGAAGTTCTGGAGGTTGGAAAGCTGACATATCCCCTCCGGCACAAACCCTGTAAACATGTTACCCGAGATATCAAGTTCCTCCAACTTCTTCAAACCGGTGAAACTCTTGGGCAAGACCCCAGTGAAGGAATTGGATCCCGCATCCAGAACAGTCGTATTCCCAAGCAATCCCATCTCGGGTGGCAAGCACCCTGAAAACATGTTGTTGAGGAAGACGATCTCGTCCAAACTGCTCCCCATCTTGCCGATGCTGTTGGGAATGCAGCCAGTCAACTTGTTATTGGCGAAGACAGCAACGGAAATCGGTGAGTTGCCAAGATTCTCCGGCAAGTTGGAGTCGAAGCGGTTGTCGTTCAAGAACAAGGCATCGAGCTCCTTCTCAAAGAGCTCAGGTGGGAGGGCGCCTTCGAAATTGTTGAAACGGAGATCGAGGTACTTCAATGCTGGTAGCGAAAGGATGACCTTGGGGAAAGAACCCACAAATCGATTGTTGCTGACATCAAATTCGTGCATCAACACCAGCCTGGAGAAGCTCTTGGGAATGATCCCGCAGAAGCGGTTGGAATTGATGTGGAACAGAGCAAGATCGGTCATGAGACCAAGCTCCGCAGGAAGGTGCCCGGCGATGTCACCGTGGTTGAGGTCGACGCCGGCGACAACACTGAGTGACGGGTCGTCGAGTGCCTTGGTACAGAAGACCCCATTGTAGGAGCAGATATCAACGCCCACCCAATTGGCGGTGAAATTGTTGGGATCAGAGTAGATGGCATTTTTCCACGCTTGCAGGGCTATGTACGCACGTTTCAACCTGGAGTTGGTGAAGGTGAAAATGGGCTCAACGTCAAATTCAAAATCATCGGGCAGGTCCCCGCCATTGGGCATGCTGGTGAGTTGTCGGCGAGCGAGAAATTCAGCTTCGGCATCTGTAAGTCCAATAGAAGGAGACACGAGGAGGACGAGGGGGAGAAGGAAGAAAAAGCAGCCTAAGGCCTGCTTTATTCTGTACAACCTCATGTTGAGGCCTAAGGCTGCTGCAATGAAAGAGAAGCAAAGCTGGAGTTGTTTATAGCCACAGGTTGTTACATTCCAGAGGCTCCCATGGCCTCGCTCCCTTTCTTCCCTATTTTGGCACTGGTTGCTTTTGCTGGTTCACCGGGTCTCCTCCACACGCCATGGGCGGCAAATCTCAAGGCCCTTATTTCACTATTTTTAGGATTCACCCTTGTATTTTCGTGGAGAGATTTGAAGTGATGAGGCTGGCAGGAGAGTCCTCTCTAAACAAATCGAAGTCGGAGACGAAGATAAAAACCTTCTATCGTGCTTGTTTAATGAAATTCAGAACAAAAACAGACATACCAGAAAGTCTTCCATGAATCATTTTCATACTACAGCAGTAGAACTTACATTGAAGAAAACCATCTGATGAATGATAATCTCGTCATTCTATGTATATTTTGTAAAATGTTGTCTTAATTATACACTGTTTAATTTTAAAAACAAATTTTAGTACGTAAACCTACAAACTCATCCATGATTCTGGCTGTTAATTTCAGTAGAATCGCACATTCTGGTAAATTAAAGTCTGTCATCTTCTAGAGATCAAGTAAAGATCGAGTACAGCTTCTAAATTAAGGAAACTAATCCAACTGAAGCAAACCAAAACCCAGATTTCAGGTGGATCCAGTATTTTATTCCATTAATGCTGTTGGAGATGGGAGTATACCGACATGCTCCACTATTTCTTCAAGTTAAAGAAAGAGATTGATTTGTTTTTAACTGCATTGGGGACAGCCATTGAGGAAAGCAGAGTTGTCTACACCCAGTTTGTGTCATTGCTTGTGTTCAACCTTGCTCTGTTCCTGCTTCGGCATTACTTACTCTTAAAACTGTTGGACGACCTGAGTTTTTTCGATGAATTTGAGCTCTTTGAATAATTGGCTATTAACCAATTATTTACATAATCTTGGCACTGAATACCAGAGCCCCAATTTTCTGAACTCCTCGGCAGAGCTCAGAACCTGGACTTCTACTCCCTTCGTCCCTGCAGTGTCCCCATGACTTTCATTTCGGAGTGAAATCATCTCATGGAATAGCGGTGAACTGGGTGATTTTGCTTAGTTTTAGAGAGAACCAAACAGAAGGGAAAGAGAATTCTTGCATAAATGCCAAAAAAACATGCAGGGAGAGAGAGAGAGGATGGAGAAAATCAGAAGATAATCAAGAGATGTTTTTAATCCATCTTCTTCTCTACTAAACCAATTTTTCCCATCAAACTGAGTTTCTTAATCCAAGTGATCGAGAACAGCATAACTTTTAACAGGTAGTCATGAAAATTCTCCATTTTCCCATTTGAACATATCTTAAGCAACCATATTGAGACCGAAATCGACCAAAATTCATAAAAAAAGTCTCATTTCTTTTATTCCCAGCTTGAATTGAGACTACAAAATTTCCTGACTAAAACACAACACTGCCAACTATAATCAAACACAGGCTCCATGCATTAAACCATATGAACATAATGGTATTTACAATTGCTCAGACGAAGATGTCAGTCGGTTTCGTGATCTGGGGCAGGCGTGTACCAAGCAGGAAACTTGCCCATGCTTCGCAGTAGCCTAGTAAAAGGGGAGTCGGGCATTTTTGCTTTCTCTTCTTCCTCCAACTCCTCTTGGGTTTTGGGTAAACCATCTGGGACAGGGAAAGGTCTTATCCTGTTCGTCTCTTCACTCGAAAATTTAGGTTTGTTCTTTTCCTTCTTTGCCGTTTCCCGAACCGCAGTCACACCATGCAGAAGCCCAATGAGAGATCTTACTCCATTTGTTTGCCTGATCAGATGCTCCACATCATCTTTTGGAGATTCCTTCTGAGGTAACATCAAGGAAGAGAAACATTAGGAATCAGGTTATTATTTTTACCGAGTATTATTCCCCTCCTGATGCCACCAAAGTCATGAATGTGATAAACTTACTTCGAGTTCTCGCAGTTCAAAATACGCTTTCCAGCAGCTGTACGATTTGTCTCCTTCAAGTGTCGTACAATAATCTGAAATCAAACAGCTCTGAATTGTTATATACAGAAGGGCACAAGGAGTTAACTCGTGTTGCTTCATCAAAACCAGTTTCTTTTTCCTTTTGTAACGTATTGAAACATAAAGATGTCAGCGCAGGACAAAGGGGAAAAAGGAAAAGAGAGAATTCGAAGAAAGTATAAAAAATTCACCAAGATACAGGCCATTTTTAAATAATTTGAAGGAATAAAGAGACATCTTAAATTTTTCCCTCAATTGCCATCAAAACCGCAGTCACAGAGAAGGTTAAGCCAAGTATATAACTGATTTTTTCTCCCAAGATCCGAAATATTTCGAGAGAAAAAACGCCAGATCACACAAAGGGGAAACAGCAAAACGAAAAGAACTTCAAACGGTTAACCAGGACGCAAAAGGAAAGGCATATATATATTAACAAGAAGAACAACTTCACGAAGGCGCGACAAGAGGGGAAACTCCCTATCTCTTACCCGAAAGATCGTTCTCAGTTTTCTGAATCAAGGAAGGCTCCTTCAGCCCCCGCTCGATCTTGCTTCTGCTGAAAGGCTCGAGCTTGGGGATGTACACGTCCCTGCTCCTCGCACAGCACACAAAAGAATCGCTTCTCCGGCGGGTCTTCTCCGCTGCCTCGACCAACAGCGTCGACGAAGAAGCGGATGAAGGAGGCACAAGCACGGATCCGATCATTCTTGCTTCAGCTCACACACACAGATCAATTCCCAACTTCGAAAGGAAGAGCCAGATAAGAAACAGTCTTTGGTCCCCGCCTCTTATAGACAAAGAAGTCACTGGATGAACCACCCCTGCCCGTCGGATCTGGATCGGACGGTTCAAAATGAAGGAGCAACGAGTTTCCGGATAAGCTTCAAAGTTTTGTTTATCTTAAAGCATCATCTTGAAGCAATGATTAAGAGTATAATGATTAAATTAACCGAGGTGATTGTCGTCGTGGGCCCACTTGATGTTGATCTGAGGCGTCCACGGTTGATTTGGATAAAGCGCAGAAGTGGTCGCTGAAAAACGGCGGGCGTGAAAATATCTTGGTGGAAACCACGGTGGCACCAAGATATTTCAACGGACATGGATTTCCATCGATTCCAGTTTCCCTAGTCCCCATGTATTTGTTTCCATGGATTTCCATCGATTCTAATTCCCTCCTCTAATATTTGTATTTATTAAAATTAAAAATAAATTAGTAATTAAAAATTATGCATTTGTAAGAAAAAATAATAATTTAAACAACTGAATTACAACTTCAAGAGGATTTAGTTGGTTGCATGACTTTTAGTAAGAACCCGACATATCCAATAGCCCCTTTCGAGCCTTACAAGTGCTCGCGAGTAACTTATTAGGTTCCCCGCCATAATTAACAATATTTCTTCTTTTCATTGATAATTTTTGGTTACTTACGAGAATAGTTTCAAAATTTACCACACTGATCGGGGTGAGGTTCTTCCATTAATTTATAATTATTGTATCACAATTACAGGGATTTACAATTGATTACAATTGATTTGATTTTACAGAAAAAGAATAATGGAGTTTGATTAGCTCCTATAATGGAGGATTAAATTCCTTTGTAAGGAAGACCCTAAACAGAGCAATTATCCTCAATCAGTGTCTCGTAAGGCATGATCTTCAACAACCCCCGACAAGCTAAGCGTTGGATAAGGACAGATGTATAGCTTGAATCGAAAAAATTGAAAGAGAGGCCGAGAGACGCTTTTGGTGAATATATCAGCAACCTGTAAGTGAGAGGGCACATACTGAGTGCGAAGTTTTCCAGCAACCACAAGTTCACGAAGAAAGTGGATGTCTAACTCAACGTGTTTGGCCCGCTTGTGAACAACTGGATTGGAACTCAAGAAGATGTCACTTTTATTGTCACATAATAGAAGAGGCCGCTGGGGAATAGAAACTTTGAGATCACGAAGAAGATGCGTGAGCCAAATAAGTTCAACGGCAGTGAGGGCAAGAGCACGATATTCAGATTCACAACTGGAACCAGAAATAGTAGGTTGCTTTTTGGCACTCCAGGAAATTAAGTTGTCTCCAAGTAAATAGAGTAACCAGAGGTAGAATGACGATTGTCAGGATAGCCGGCCCAGTTAACATCAGAATAAGCAACTAAAGGTCCAGGCGTAGCAGATGGACGGAAGGATAGGCCAAAATGGAGAGTACTCTTGACATATCGAATAATACGTTTGACAGCAAGAAAGTGGTCAACAATGGGCAAATGTAGAAACTAACTGACGGAGTTGACAACATGCGCAATATCAGGGCGCGTGATGGTTAGATACTGAAGAGCACCAACAGGAGACCGATAAAGTGTAGGATCCGAGAAAGGCTAACCATCAGATGATAGATGTTGAGAAACAACCATAGGAGTGTGAACAGGCTTGCTGTCAAGTAATTGAGTTCGAACAAGAATATCACGTGCATATTTCAGCTGGCTGAGAAATAGACCATCAATGGTTAGTGTAGCTTCAAGACCAAGAAAGTAACTAAGAAACCCCAAATACTTGGTAGCAAACTCGGAATGAAGCTTACAAATAAAGCTATCAAGAAGAGAGGAGTTGTTGCCCGTAATAATAATATCGTCAACATAGAGAAGTAAATAAATGATGTCAAAGTGCCGATGAAAGACAAAAAGTGAAGTGTCGACACGACTGCAGTAGAAACCAAGTTGAATAAGGAAGGAGCTGAAACGTTGAAACCAGGCACGTGGTGCTTGCTTGAGGCCATAGAGAGTTTTCTGAAGTTTGTAAACATGAGTAGGGAAGAGGATCATATACCCCGGAGGTTGTTCCATATAAACTTGTTCAGTGAGATGACCATTGAGAAATGTATTCTTGACATCCAGTTGACGAATAGGCCATCGGTAAGTAACAACAAGTGATAACACAACACAAACAGTAGTAACTTTGATGACAGGGCTAAAAGTGTTGGTGTAGTCAAGTCCTGGAACTTGTGTGAAACCCTTGGCCACAAGATGAGCTTTGAGACGTTCAATAGACCTATCAGGCAACTATTTGGTTCAAAATACCCATTTAGAACCCACAATATTGGTGTCAGCAGGTCGAGGGACCAAAATCCAAGTACGATTATGCCGCAGAGCTCGAACTTCGTCATCCATAGTAGCAAGCAAAGCAGGATTCTTGGCGGTAGATCTGGCATCGCGGTGGTTGGCGACAGTGACTGATGGTGGAACGACCTTGGTCGTGGCTGAAATCGTCGCTTGGGCTCTGGTTGGAGACAGATCCTTACCCGTGATTGGAATGACCACCGTGGTGGTTTCTACGACTACAATTCTGGGGATAAAAGCCACCGGAACGCTGAGAGGGATGCCGATTTGCAGTAAAGGCAGCAGTGGAGGTTGCTGTCATGGAAGCCTCAAGGAATTTCTGGAAGATTTCGAAGCTTTCGACGTGGGACACAATATCAGAAAAACAGGGGAGGGGATTTTGGGCCAATTGGGCGAAAGAGAAGTCGGAGAACTCCGGGCTGAGACCTTGGAGGAACCAATGAGCTTTGTTGGTGTCATTAAAGGGATGACCGATGACATAGAGTTGGTTGCACAGTGCTTTGAACGCACAAGCATAGGTGCTGACCGGACGGGTGTTGCACTTCATTTGTTGGAGGTGGCTGAAGGTATTTTCAAGAGCAATCCACACCTCACGAGATGTGGTCAGGACAACGGCTTCTGCCATGGCCTATTCGGAAAGAGACGACAACAGAAGGTTGAGGAGGCACTAGTCTGTCGCCTTCCATGCCTATAATTTGGGACTTGGCATCTGAGAGGAGGGAAGCTCAAACGGAGGTGGTGGCACAAGAGTGCCGTCAACATGACCCAGCAATCCTTGGCTGTCAAGAAGGGGAAGAAATTGACTCTTCCATAGAAGATAATTTGAAGACGAAAGCTTGATGGTGACCATATGAATCAAGGTGTTGAAGGGGAGGAGATCGGGAGAAAATTTGGAGGCCATTGAGGATCACGGGATGTTAATCCCAGCAAAGCTCTGATACCATAAAAATAATTTCAAAATTCACCACACTGATTGGGGTGAGGTTCTTCCATTAATTTATAACTGTTATATCACAATTACAGGGATTTACAATTGATTACAATTGATTTGATTTTACAGGAAATGAATAATAGAGTTTGATTAGCTCCTGTAATGGAGGATTAAATTCTTTTGTAAGGAAGACCCTAAACAGAGCAATTATCCTCAATTAGTGTCTGGTAGGATGCCGAATGACCCCCCACCTTGGTGTCACGCATTTCGTGTAACAGTTTGGCCCTTAAAGTTGCATCGTCCGGAGTAATGACCCTTCCTTTGTATAATAATAGCCCTTGTGACCCAAGTAAATGATCCTTCATGTTGTACCGAGGCTACATGGCCTTTTGACTGATTGTATTGGTCTTCTTTGGCAGTTTTTTTTTTATTTATTCCCATAAGCTAACCTGCGAAAAGAAAATATGGTGAAGAATGAGACTGCCCTATTTTCTAGAGAGAGCATCAGCTGCGAAGTTCTCACAGCCCGGTTAGTATTGAATTTCATAATCGTAGCCCAAGAGCTTAGGAACCCATTTTTGTTGTTTCGGAGTAGCTATTCATTGCTCTAGAAAATATTTGAGGTTACGTTGATTGGATTGAATATAGAATTTTTTGCCTAGAAGGTAAGGCCGCCAAGTGTGTATGGCTTCGACGATAACCAACATCTCTTTAGCATACGTCAACCAAGATTTCTTGGTCACTCTGAGGGTTCAACTCATGTATGCCATTGGTTTGCTTTGTTGGGACAAAACCTCTCCAATTCCTTCTACGGATGCATCCATTTCAATAGTAAAAGCATCGTTGAAGTTTGGCATGGCCAATAGAGGAGTGGTCGTCATGGCCTATTTGAGAGCAAGAAAGGTGGAGTCAGCTTCCTCATGCCATTTGAATTGCCCTTTTTTGAGAAGTTTGGCGAGAGGCCGAGCTATAATGCCGTAATTTTTGATGTACTTCCAGTAATATCCTGTCAAGTTTAAAAACCCACATAGTTCCAAAATGTTAGTAGGTCGAGGTCAGGCTATCATTGTAGCAATTTTATTTTTGTCCACTTTCACCCCCTAACTAGTGATGATGTGCCCCAAGTACTTCAATTATTGTTGCCCAAATGTACATTTGCTAACTTTGACGAAGAATTGATGTTGCCTCAATATTTCGAATGTCGACCTTACATGCACTAAATGTTGATCTCAATCCGAACTATAGACCAAAATATCATCAAAGAAAACAAATATGAATTTTTGAAGATGATGACAAAAAATGGAGTTCATGATACCTTGGAATGTGGAAGGTGCATTACATAAGCCAAATGGCATAACCAACTATTCGTAATGTCCATTATGTGTTCGAAAAATAATTTTATGGATATCACGCGATGTAACTCATACCTGATGGTAATCTGCCTTCAGATAAAGCTTGGTAAAGTAAGAAACATTGTGAAGCTCATCCAACATATCATCCACTGTGGGGATTGAGAATCGATCTTTAATGGTTGCGGCATTGAGCACACGATAATCCGTGCAAAAAGGCCAATTCCCGTTTTTCTTTTTTACCAGCAATACGGGTGACGAAAAGGGGCTGGGTCGAACAACCCTGATTGCAACATATCTTTGACCTACTTCTCAATCTCATTCTTTTGATAATGTGCATACCTTTAAAGCCAAACATTAATTGGCTCGGTTCCTTCCTTAAGGGCAATGTCGTGGTTAACCTCTTGTGTTGGTGGTAAAGTCAAGGGCTCTCCGAACAAATCAGAAAATTCCTGCAATATCTCCGACAAGCTCGAAAGAATATTTTCTGTGGTTCCGTATGGGCAACCTGTAGGCAAAAAATGAACAGAGCATGGCTAGGCCGAATTTCTTTAGTTAACTCTTCGATTGATGCCGCTTGGATATTTTGTCCATCTATGCCTACCAATCTCTTGGTCTGGCTTTCCACACGAATTCCATGGTTAACTGTTTCCAGTCACACATGACAAAGCCAAGTAGCTCGAGCCATTGAATCCCTAGAACTACATCCAACCTTGTTAGATGTAAGGAATAAAGGGTTAAGGAAAAAAGAATGCCCTGCAAATCGATTTGTACCTCCTCAAACCTCCCATGACATTATAAAATTTCTCTATTAGCAACTCGGACCGTGAAGGTTTTCGTAGGCACCACAAGTAGACGCAGCAGATTGGCCATACCCTCACTAATAAAGTTGTGAGTCGATTTGCTATCGATTAATACCATAATATCGTGGCCACAAATTTTGGCAGCAATTCGCATGGTTTTGGGCTCAGTTCATCCCGTTAGTGCATGCGACGTAATTTCCAGTTTAGGAGGCCCTTCATGATTTTTTTCAGTTAGTTATTCTTTTGTGACATTGTCGCATATCAGGTCGCCGCTATCCTCATAAGCCTCCAACATAAGTATTCGTGGCCCATGACATTTGTGTCATGCAAACCAACGGTCGTTACAATTGAAACATAAGTTTTGGGCTCGTCTCTGCTATATTTTTTCCCAAGTAAAACGCGAAACAAGAATGGTAGGGATTGGTGGTGGTACTCGATTAGTAGGGGGAAGAGCTAGGGAAGTTCGCATTGGTGGTATCGGCCTTACAAACCTCCTCTGTCTAGAAAGTTGATCATCTTTCATTCTTGCTAGACTAATGGCTTCCTTCAATGTTTTGGGCTTGAATATTCGAATTCCCTCGACAATCTCGGGTTTCAAGCCTCTCATGAAAGTGTCAACGAGAGCCTTATGTGGCCAATCGTGAACTCGATTGCTTAATTTCTCGAACTCTTTTTGGTAATTACAAAGAGATCCAACCTGACTAACTCTGGAAAGAGTTTCATCAATATTTTCACACTCCGAGCCCAGAGTTCATCTGCAAAATTTGTCCACAAGAGAACGTGTCCTTCTTACTGGAATGTCCTGAGGATCCACTCCCACCACTGGTTGGCCTCTCCTTCCAAATGGTAGGATGCCACAGAAACTTTCTGGGCTTCAGAAGTATTCTGGAACTCAAAAAAGTTGGTTCACACGATTGAACCACTCTGTCGGATCATCTCCTGAAAATCAAGGAAATTCACGCTTTTCTGTTTTGGAAGATACCACCAGTAGTCCCCCATTGTTTCCTTCTCGGTGATGGCTACCGTGGCTGGGGTTCTCCTGGTTTGCAATCAAAATATCGAAGAGTCGATTGAGAGTTTCGTCGACATGACGAAGCCTGTCGGCCATGCCGAGCTCTATCCTGTGTAACCCATCCTACACTTCACTAAGCCCACCCTCAAACTGCTCAATACGCTCTTTGTTGGATGCCATTATAGCGAAAGTCACTCAATATTTTTTTATTTTTTTTGCAGGACACCGAGTTCGGGGTCCTTCAATAAATTAAAAAGCCAAAATTTTGCGGGACACTGATTTTGGTGGTCCCTCAAAAAAAAAATTGCGGGTAGAGGAATTGTCTCTCCCGTTGTCGACGGCGTTTGACTGGATATGTGGAGAGTGTCCGGTGGCTCACCTGCCACCACTTTTATGGCTGGAGATGGTAGGTGATGAACGACGTTAATGTTTATTTCAATGGTCCCTCAAAAAATAAAAATGCAGGTAGAGGGATCGTCTCTCCCATTGCCGACAGTGTTTAGCTGGATGCGCGGCGAGTGTTCAATGGCTCACCTGGCACCACTTTTCTCATCAGAGACTGTAGATGATGAACGACATGTCGGTGATGGAATTAGAATGCCGACGTATGTCACGCCTGGACTAAGTGTCAAGTGGAGAGCTGCAGCGATGAGGTGTTGGACGCTGAGCAGCCGTAGAAGATAGCCCAATGCAGAGAAATGACATTTTGTTCGATGTCAGCGCATGGGTACTTTTGAAGCTGTACTCATACCACCAACAAACGGTCTTCAAACGGGTCCATCAGAAACTAGCTAGTCGTTTCCATGGACCCTATTAGATTCTAGAGAAGATAGGACCTGTCGCATACAAGTTACAATTTCCGGATGGGGCACACATTCACCCGGTGTTTCACGTGTCACTACTCAAACGATACCAAGACAACGGGGGCGATGTTGAACCGCCACAGGTCGAGTTACCACCATTCATCGATGAAGGGGTAGTCTTATTGGTGCCACAAACTATTTTAGACTATCATTGGATCAAGCAAGGAACCAATTAGTCGAAGAACGCTTAGTGCAATGGAAGCACCTTCCAGCCGAGGAGGCAACGTGGGAGCCAACAAAGAAGTTATAGGAGATGTTTTCAAATTTGGACCTTGAGGACAAGGATCCACTTGATAGAGGAGGTATTGTTAGGCCACGACGTTCGGAGAGGGGCCATAAGCCAAATCCCAAATATTTGGGATAAGCTGGGAAGTGGAGAGTAAGAATGGAATGGGTCGTGGCAGTCAGAGTTTTAAGGTGAACTGGTCCTCAATGGTTGCGATTTTAGCGTCATTTTATTTTCGTAAGTTATGTTCCGTTTTATTTCGGTTTTCTTGCATGTGATTTTGGCATCATTTTTCGACGATGTTGGGAATCGTCAAAGCCATACGTACCTACCGGCCTTACCTTCTAGGCAAAAAATTCTATATTCAAACCAATCAACGTAGCCTCAAATATTTTTAAATTAACAAAAATGTGTTGCTAAGCTCTAGGGCTATGCTTACGAAATTCAATACAGACTGGACCATGATAACTCCACAACTGATGCTCTCTCTCGAAACAGGGCAATCCCATTCTTCACCATATTTTGTTTACGTGGGTTAGCTTATGCGAAGAAATTAAAAAAACTGCCAAAGAAGACCAATACATTCAGTCAAAAGGTCGTGTGGTCACAACACAACTTGGAAGATCATTTACATGGCGCCAAGGGATATTACTATACAAAGGAAGGGTCATTGTTCCAGACGATGCAACCATAAGGGCCAAACTGTTACACGAAATGAATGACACCTAGGTGGGTGGTCATTCGGGCGTCCTACATACGTTCAAGAAATTGGGACAACATTTTTATTAACCTGGGATGCATATATCAGTGCAAGACTACGTCAAGGGATTTGAGGTATGCCAAAAAATAAATGCCGAGACATTAACTCCTGCTGGGTTTTTTCACGCATTGCTAATCCTCGTGCCAAATATGGGACGACATCACCTTAGACTTTATTGAGGTCTTGCCGGTTTCGCAAGGAAAGGACACCATCATGGTGGTTGTCGACAGGCTTAGTAAGTCCGCTCATTTCCTTACTTTAAGCTATCCTTTTACTGCAAAAACTTTAGCAAAAAAATTTGTGGAAGGCATCATCAAACTTCATGGCATGCCCAAATCAATTGTTAGTGATTAGAACCCAATCTTCATCAGTAATTTCTGGAAAGAATTTTTCATGTTGTTCGGCACCAAACTATAGCTCAGTTCCGCATACTACCCGCAAAGGGATGATCAGACAGAAGTCATCAATCGCTACATCGAACAATATCTTCGGTGTTTCGTTCATCAGTGGCCACGTAAATGGATTTGCTATTTACCTTGGGCAGAATATTGGTATAATACAACCTAGTCAAAGCTCACAAATAATGGTATCTTAAGGTGAAAGATGTACCACAATTTTGTATAATAATATTTTTTTATTGATAATATATAACTGCTTAAATAAGCAAAGCCACATACAAAAAACCGAAATAAAACAAAGCATAACATACCACCAATAAAATGTCGGTAAACTCGCAATAACTGAGGATCCATTTTGCATAACAATATTTTTTTTATTGATAATATATAGCTGGTTAAATAAGCAAAGTCACATACGAAAAACCGAAATAAAACAAAGCATAACATACGAGCAATAAAATGACGGTAAACTCGCAATCACTGAGGATCCGTTCGCCTTTAAACTCTCGATTGCGAAACCCATTCCATTACTGTGCTTAACGTCCCAGTTTATCCCAAATATTTGGGATTTAGATTATGCCCCTCGCCGAACCTCGTGGTTTAGAACTCCACAATAGATAGAGAACGTTGTGGCGTAGAACTCTACAATAGATAGAGAACTCCATAAACAGATCCATGTCATTTCATTCGAGAAATGCTCCAACATAAAATAACAAAACACCAAAGGACGACCCCTGTGCAAACGCTGATTTGCTTCCAGACGAGCGCTTCCTTTTCTTCCTTTCCCCCTAAAGTTCCACGTACTCGCCTTCCGCTTCTTGACCGGGTGACGAGGCAAGGGACGAAGACAATCGAAAGTTTGTTCTATTTTAGAGATACCCAATTTCTCTGAGATCCGGTTTTCGGGTTTTGTAAGTTAATTGATATCGGCTGGCGGCTGGAAGGAGAAGGGGCTGTGAGAGGGAATCTGGCGTGGAAAGATGAAGGCTATGGAGAGCGTGCAAGATCTTGTAGAGGAAGCTAAGATTCGAACTGTGTGGTGGGCGATATGTATCTTTGGCTTAGCTTACTTCTTGTCACGTAAGCTTCGTTTTCCCTTTTAGTTTCTGCGATGATCTGATTTTTGTGTTTTGTTTGGTGTTTGTTTCTTATTTGCGTTGTTCTTTGGTCTTGAGTATGATTTGTGGGGAATTTTCTTGTTTGTGATATTAAATTTGCTGCGATTCGGAGTTTGTGCATCGTGTGATCAATTCGTGAAAAATGTTTGATGTAATTGGCTTCTTATCACGTAGTTTTGTGTTCCTTCTGAATCCCATTCGGGAATCTGTTTCTTCTTCATTATTTGCTGTTTACTGTGGTCTTGAAACCGAATTTATGAGATTATTTTGTCATTGTTATTGTCGTTTTCATTAGCTGTGATTAGGAGTTTCCTTCTGTAATATTGATATGCTCTGGTTACGGATTTTGTTGTTCGTGCTGTTCTTTAAGGTGGATATTTAGGTGCTGTGGTCGATATTTAAGGTTTTCACTTTCCTTTTATGTGAGTTGCTGGGACCCCTAATGTCTATTGCACTGTGCCAGTGAGCTGAAATGCTATAATACCCATTCTCCTAAACCAATGTTTTACTTTGAAAAGGCATATTGGTGCCCATTTACCCATTTCCCCTATCATAGCATAGTCACCTACTTAACACCAATATTTAAATCATGTTTAACTATTCCGACTGATGTCAGAAAAGCTTTAAATCCCTTCTACATGTCCTATAGTGTTGTGTATGGTTGCTGTTTATTTATATAGGTATCCTATTGTGTTTAATTTGCTTATGTTAGAGAATTCCACATTTTAAATTAGAAAGCTTTCATTTGGAACAAGAACGACTGTATTGATGTGCAAAAACATTCAAAAGTCGGGAAGCTTAAAAGGTGAATCCTAGCAACCAGGAAGCTAACATTTGTATAGCACCGTTTAATGACATAATTCATATAAATTTTCGTTTGTGCATTTATGGGTTTGGGTTGGCTTTTTTTTGCAGTGGTGGTGTACTCTTTAAGAAGAGGCGCTTGATTGATTATGTCATAGGATTACCATTTACATGAAGGATATTTTTCCTTATGCAAGCTTCAAGTTTTAGTGAATTCCAAATGATAACATGAGGAAGACCTATTTTAGAAAAGGGGATGATTACCTTAACCTTGCAACCAGGAGCAGGATAAATTAGTACATTTAAGTATCAGAAGCATGTTTTAAAATAAAATGTATCCTTACAAATAAAACTTTTTACTTAATTAGATGAAAATGCTTTAAATACTTAAGTGATGTTTTGATAACTTTCAAAACGAGATCCTAAAGTAAGGGTAATCATCAGTTCTTGGTCGTTCTAATGTTTTTTTTTTTTGTTTTTGTGATTTTGTTAAGGCAATCCTTGAAGGGAATCCCTTATCTGTTTAGTTGTCCATGGGATACACTTGCCCTCTTGTCTATTTTCTGGGAACTTGAAGCCTTTATTTGAGAAGTATAGATTGTCACTGAAAGAACGAAAGTAAGAAATATAAATGTCACAGTCAAATACATGAATATCAGAATCTGAGGTGCCATGATAGGTGCTTCCTTTGGAAGAATCTTGTTCTTTAGTTGATGGTATACATATATCTGTTCTTTGAGATGCCAAACACGCGGGGACACACTTTGGCATGATTGTCTATTACCGCATTACATTTGACGCTCTATGTCCTGTTCAGTGACCATTGTTCAATTGATTTCATCCTAAATGCCGTGATAGTTGAGTCCTATTTCAGATTCATCCTAAATGCCTTGATAGTTGAGTCTTATTTCTGATTCATCCTAAACTTGTGCTGCAAATGTTTCCATTTTCCTGTTGCTCTTTAGTTTCTGCCATCCACTTCTCAGTATTTATTTTCTTATTCTGGAAAACCTTTGCTGTGTTCTTGCAGATACTAGTAAATCTACATGGGCTAACATCCCCATAGCATTTCTTATTTTTTCGGCATTACGGCTTTTAATGTATGAAGTGGAGGTCCGGTGGAAGCTACGACCTGTTCATCGACAAACATATCTTGCTCATTTGCAGAAGAAGCAGTTACCTTTAGATGATCCTTATCTTTTTACATTTCCGGCTGCACCAAGTGGGAAAAGGAAAATTGATTCCCCTCTGGTGGAGGCAGCTATAGATGATTTTATCAGTAAAATATTACAAGATTTTGTTATAGACTTGTGGTACTCCTCCATCACTCCTGATAAGGAGTTTCCAGAACACATACGTGTCGTAATTTACAATGCTCTTGGTGAGATATCAGAAAGGATAAAGGAGATCAACCTTGTCAACTTGTTAACAAGGTGCTTTTATCTAACTTTTGTAAGTCATCAACAAGCTTTTCTTAGATTTATGCATAATTCATTTTTCTGCTCTGAGAAGTAATTGATCTTCCCATGTTGCAGGGATATTGTCGAGCTAGTAGGGAACCACCTAGATCTTTATAGAAGGAATCAAGCTTGTATCGGTATTGAACTTATGGGAACTTTGTCCTCTGATGAAAGGGATGAAAAATTAAAGCGTCATCTAATCGCTTCAAAGGAACTTCACCCTGCTTTGATGTCTCCAGAGAGTGAGTACAAGGTGTAGTGGAGCATCCTGTTTCCCAATTCTCACTTATAGAATCGACATGCTTTTTTAGTGATGGACCATGAAAATGGAAATGTATTCCATTATTCAATGCATCTGCATACTATGTCATCTTTTACCCATTCAAGGTTTATTTACATGGAGATTTGGATTTTTTACTCTCGATGTCTATGATGCATTATTTCATAATATCTCTATATTTTGATTATCAAAGTTAGTCATACTGACCATTTAAAAAAAAAAGTCAGAATGATATTAAAAAATTTAAAACAGAATAACTTGAATGAATTCTTGTTATTATTGCATTCTGGTCAGGATAACTCTTGAGGTTGCTTTATGAGTAAAATGGAATGAACTATAATTTTTTTAGTTTGTGGTATTGACTGTTGTAGAGCCTGACAAAAGAGAAAGTTTGCATCAGACTTGATGATTCATGTGGTCAAATCCAATATAATAAAGACAAGACTTTGACAATAACATTGATGAACTGTTATATTGTGCTTGTTCATTGTTATCGTTTCATTATCATTGAGCTTATGTGCATTCAGGTTCTTCAACGACTTATGGAAGGAGTGTTGGCGGTAGTTTTGAGACCACAAGAGGGCCCTATGGTTCAGTCTATTGCAAGGGAGCTTCTAACTTGTTTGGTAATGCAACCCATCATGAATTTGGCCTGCCCAGGGTAAGCTCTTTGATGATTTTGTTGACTGCTGATTTGTAGCTGATATTTTATTCAGATTGATTTCAGGATTTACTGTCAGCTAACGCTTCAGTGTTTGTCCCTGTTGGAGTGTAAAGTCCTGTTGCTGGACTGCACACCGTTATCTTTAATTTCTACTCTTGCTACTGGCCTTTGCATCTTGACAGAATGGGGCTTAAAACTTATCTGAGCCTAGGTCAACATATATTTGAAAGAAATTCCAACTTATCTAGTTCCGTGTGAAAAATGGATATGTGATGGCCTCAATACTTGCAATTTCTTTTTCGGGTTTATTGACACAAATGCTTGTTTTAACTCTTATTTTAATTGTCTTTGTTAGCAAAATTTATTCTTCCAGTAATAACAAAGTACCACTAATCTGTTTTTGTTCATAATGAAACTTGTCATACTACTTTGTACAGACCTGTAGGCTTGTAGTGGTGGCTTTTCTTTTCTTTTGGTTGTTATTATTGAGACAATGAATAGAGCATATTCCTTGTAGAGTCAATGTACTAGATGGCTAAACATGGTGGAGTTACTGCATGCCCTCAGTGTAACTGTTATTTTTTCAAGTGGGTTCGAAGCTCAGATGATGCTGTTTTGTGATTTGTTTTTCTTCAGCAACAAGTTTATGTTATCTATTTATAATTTCTGTCACCATAAAAAACTTATATACTTTCTGTCACTATAAAAGAATTCTTTACTTTCTGTCATTATTTATATAGTTTCTGTGCCCAAAAAAAACTAAAGGTTGCATTATTTATCTGAACATCTAGATGCTTTCTTGCTGTTGTTTTCTAATACTATTTTTTTTCTTTTCGTTGGTTGTAACATCAAACTGAAATTGTTTGATTTCAGGTATATTAATGAGTTAATTGAATACATTTTCCTTGCTATGAAACATTGTGGTATTGGAGATGACAGTAATGATGGTTCAGTCGGTTCCACTGCTCACTACAATGATCCTTCTGTCGCTGAAACCCACTCAGGAGGGAATGTGGCACTTCAAAATCAATGGAGGAATAATACCCTGACCGAAAGAGGTCGACAAGATTCTCAGCATAATATGCATCCCCCGACTGCAGACTGGGCAAGGAAGTTGGAGGCTGCGACTCAGAGAAGAACCCAGGTTTTGGCTCCTGAAAATCTTGAAAACCTTTGGTCAAAAGGAAGAAACTATCACAAGAAAAGACGTTACCCTGTTCCAACAGGAACTTTAGAGGGGTCTGTGAAGAATGTTTCAGGGTCTTCTAAAAGTGGGCTGCATTCTTTGGGTAATGCTCAAGGTCTGAACTATGGACCACTTGTTGGGTCAGGCCATCTTGCTGATGCAGGAGAGAATGTCCAGGTGCATAGAACTACACTGAAGCGGTCCAATAGTACTCCTGCTTTAGAAAATCCACCATTTCTTGATAAAGCCGTTATCAGAGGTGATGAGGCATTGGATAGGAAGGAGGTCAGCTCAGTGGCCAACTCCAAGGCAGAGTTCAGTGGAATAAGTGCTTCTGATACTGTATCATGTGGAGAAGGATCCTTAAATGCTCCCAAGCTCAAGTGCCGGGTGAGAATTTCTCTTCCTTTTGTTCTCTCTCTCTCTCTCTCTCTCTCTGCAAACAAGGAAATGATTAATCCATCCTGATTCTTATACAGGTTGTGGGCGCATATTTTGAAAAGATTGGAACAAAATCTTTTGCTGTTTACTCCATCGCTGTGACAGATGCAGATAACACAACTTGGTTTGTGAAACGAAGGTTTGATCCTGACTCAGTGAAATTTTAAATTTGCTTTTGGATTATTTCAACTAGTAAATTTAATTGTTTCTTCGGTATATATGTGGTATCATGTGCTCTTGGGTTCTTTTCTCAATGTGGCACAGGTATAGAAACTTTGAGCGCTTGCATCGACATCTTAAAGATATTCCAAATTACTCGTTACATTTGCCGCCTAAGAGATTTCTCTCATCAAGCATTGATGACCATTTCGTTCACCAGCGCTGTGTATTACTTGATAAGTACCTGCAAGTAAGACTTGATGCCATCATATGCATTTTCTTAAAGTGATGGAAACATTTTGCATTGTTTTTATTTTTGAAAATTGTTTCTTTTCTTACTACAGGATCTCTTATCAATAGCTAATGTAGCTGAACAACATGAAGTTTGGGATTTCCTAAGTGCATCGTCAAAGGTGTGGATAGTTTACTATTATTGTTATTTTGTGCTGCTCTATATCACAATCATGAAGCATAGCCTGATCTCAAGTTTCTGTATCAGAACCAAAAAAATTGCAAAAAAATTATTGTTCTTTGTAAAAATGATTACCTTTATCTTTATTAATTGGTAAATTTGAATACGGCTCCCTTGATGTCATATTTCCACATATAGTCGTAAATTAGTATCTAATAGATGCATGTCACCTCACCATTAGAGTAAGTTAACATAAAGGGAAATTGGTGTGAGGGGAGAAAAGGGAGAGGAGTTGGGCTTCCCCATGTTTTTGGCACAAGGAGGGAGGGCAAAGGCCCCTTCCCATTTTTTTTTAATCGATTTTTCTGTTGGAAAACAAGAGGGGAAGGGTCTTCTGCACTCCCTCTCTTTCTGAGAAAATGGGGAGTCCTCCCTGTTTTTCATTCTCCCCTCTGTTTTTGTTGGAAAAAAAGGGGAGAGCTATATCCTTGCGTTTCCTGCACAAACAGGGAAGATGAAGGGGATGGGGAACGGGAGGGGGAGAGGGAGAGGGAGAGGGAGAGGGCAGAGGTCTCTCCTTCATATTCTGATCATCTTCATCAAATAGAGAAACATGGCCCTCCTTTCAAATTAGAAGATAATTTTAATTAATAAATTGAAGAAAGGACAAATATGCATTTAATTTCAACAGATTCTGTTAAACACATTGTTCACATTTGGTGTTAGGCATTATTTGGAAATGTGGCGTCTAAAATGTTGAAATCTAGATTTTGTCAGGTATTTTAATATTTCCCTCATTAACTCTCCTTGGGGAAGTTATTTGTTGCTTGAGTTATGTCGTGCTTGCAACATTCTGAATCTTTTCCTTGTTTTGTGTTTTTGCAGAACTACTCTTTTGGAAAATCTACCTCAGTGATGAAAACTTTGGCAGGTAACTACACTTCAATATCTTGTCATAAGTTGCTTCATTATTGTCTTTTTGGTCATTACCTTCATTATCATTCACATAGGAGCCTTATCAACGATGCTAGGTTCGACAGTTGCTACATTCAAAATAGGTTCAGATTCATGTTTTGCATTTTGAATAAAATTTTAAAATAAAACTCGTCTTTTACCAGACTTTGGACTGGCTGGTAATATTCATTAGTGGGGTTCCTTATGTTTACAGAGTAATCTGGTTTGAGAATAGCCCCCATTGTTTGTGGATATGCAAAATTGAATAGATTCTGATATTTTTCTTTAATTTGATGGTTGACCTATATGTCGATGTTTTTGCCAGTTGAATACTGATGTAGATGTAACTCTCAGATTTTCTTATTAGTGTTTAATATTCTGACTACAGTCAATGTGGATGATGCCATGGATGATATCGTTCGCCAGTTCAAAGGGGTGTCTGATGGTCTTCTACGCAAAGTTTCAGGATCTTCTTCATTAACTTATACAACTTGTCCGGTAGCAGATAGTAATCTTGCATTAACATGGCATGAAGAAGAGACAAGTAAACGGAGTCTAAGCTACACAAATGTTGAGAGATCAGAAAGCTTGTCAGATAATGAAGGTGTGAAAGATGGTGACCATGATGGGTTGATGAATGGATGGCATTCAGATAATGAATTGAACTCAAAAGCCTTCCCGCCACGTGTAATAAAACGTTTGGAAGAGCCCATAGGTGTATCTTCTGAGAGAAGCCAACAGTCGCAGGCATTTGAAGATATTAATGTTGGTGGTTCACAACTCTATTTCTCAGTTAGCACTGGTATATTGGAGGACCCCATTGCTGTGCCACCTGAGGTATCATGAACTCTGGGTCAGCTATAAGTATCTGTAACTTTTTCTTCCAACCAGCCTCTAACTTAGATGAGTTATTTCCTTTTGGGAAAAGTAATCTTAGGTTTTAGATAAATTCGTTAGAAGCTTAACTGTTGAAGTTCTAGTTATTGTTAATTTAAAGATCTTTGAGACCAGTTCATAAAGAAAAAGATCAGTGAAAAAAATTGGGACTAATTTTTAAGCATTATAATTCAGAGTCACATTCTAGTCTGTATTGTTCCAGCCTCTTGACTTCCAATTTTTGGCAGTGGACTCCCCCGAATGTAAGTGTCCCATTGTTGAACTTAGTTGACAAGATTTTTCAGCTCAATCGAAGAGGTTGGCTTAGGTGAGTCTTTGGAAATCTGTAATTTAGCTTTTCTTTGTGCTTGATGAAATGGATCTGATCATAATTCTCCCGCTATCTCTCTCTCCTCTCTCTTTCCATGTAGGAGGCAGGTGTTTTGGATTTCAAAGCAGATTTTGCAGTTAATGATGGAAGATGCAATTGATGATTGGCTTTTGAGGCAAATTCATTGGCTGCGAAGAGACGATGTTATTGCTCTAGGAATTCGCTGGGTTCAGGACGTGAGGCTCAGATACCTTTCTCCATCTTACTTTTACTCTTACTGTTTCTGAGAAAAAGCAACTGAATAAATACCATTGAAAATTTTAAAAAATATAAAAATAATGTGATTAGGGAAGATTTTTATCTGGAGATGATTACTAGTAAGTATGCCAACTGTGGATACGGAAAAAAGGAGCAATTGGAACAGGGATTGATTTATAAACTATCCTTGACCTTGATGAAAACCATGATTTGTTTAACAGTCGATTCCCGTAGTGTATGAATACACTTGTGAAATGTTTCCTGTCTGATGAGCTAGATCAGAGGCATTTCATCTTTGGTTATTAATTGCTCAGTATTTACACCAGACATCTGATTTTTTTTAATTTTTTTTGTTGAACTTCTACCTAGTCATGCCCTAGAATATTCCAATTTTTTTTCACTCTTTTTTTTTTCTTTCTCTTCTTGTCAGATTCTCTGGCCTAATGGTAAGTTCTTTCTGAAATTGGAGCTTAAAAGTGATGACGAGACACAATCTGGTCAAAAGCCATCATCTTCTGCAAGCCGGGTAGGTAGTGATAAGGTTCCCAAGCCTGGGTCCTTTGAAGCCCAGCTGGAAGCTACTCGCAGGGCTAGTGATGTGAAGAAAATGATTCTGGGTGAGGACTATGACCCTGTTTTTGGATTCTGCTTTTATTATAAGATCTAATGGACGTTTTGCCGTGAGAGATATGTAATTACTCAGTCTTTTGACTCCTACACACCCTTGATGTGGGGTGTGGAAAGTATCGGAAGTATTAAAAAATCACCGAGGTGGCTAACCGCAAATAATTGGCAGGTGGAGCTCCAACTGCTTTGGTCAGCTTGATTGGGCACAAACAGTATAAACGTTGTGCAAAGGACATATATTTCTTCCTTCAGGTAAACCAATCTTGCAATTCATGCATTGGTAGAGCTGTTAAACTTTTTACCAAGTTTTTTTCTTCCTCAATATGTTTTATACCTCCACATTCTTAAGACGTTACTTTTGATGTTTTGCAGTCCACTATCTGTATAAAACAGCTCGCTTACTGTGGGCTAGAATTAATACTCATTTCAGTATTCCCGGAGCTGCGAGACCTGGTCCAAGAAATACATGGTAAGCAGGTCCAACCAGCTTGAGCAGCGAGAGAAATGCATTTGGTCATCCGTCTCTTTTTACCCCCCCACCTACTGTGCCAATGATAAGCCTCCTGAAGTGAGCATTTTCAAACTCTGCTCAGAAGGATCCATTTGACTTCCATGTAGCTTGTTTCTTGCTGAGGACGAGAAACCGAGGCAAGATGGTTGAGGAAATGTTGCCGAAGTGTTTGTATATTTTTCAATCTGTACATTTTTTTTTTCTCGGTGTGTATAAAATATCCGTTTGGACTATGTTGTCCCCAGACAAGAGAAAAATGCAGATGCACTGGTACTTGAAAGTTGTGAATCCAGTTCTACAGGCCGTAGACAATTTTCTGTGTTCATGTGCCTTTCACTTCTTTTCCATCTTTATGGTCGCTGAGTTCTACAGGGTCTTCTCTTTAGAGCTGACAGAGAAACATTAAACTAGTAACCGTAGGATTCCGAAACCTGTATGGTTGCTGCTGTTAAAACCTTGTTACTGGTGGGTTTTCGAACTAGGTTAATCTTAAAAATTTGATCCAATCCTATTAAAACTTTTTCGTGTAATTTTCCCGCTTTCCGGCCCCCTTTTTTTATAATAAATTTGACCGTAATCTGCGCCATATTGAAATTATTTATAGAAAACGCTGGCGAAGAGGCCCATTGCGCCGCGACGGTACTTTTTGCAGTCGACCGTTGGGAGGGAGGTGGAGGGACGGGACCAATGGTGGCGCTTCCGAAGAGAGCAAGAAGAACCCTCGAAACCCCGGCAACACCCAGAGTCTCTGAAGAAAGCTTGCCTTATCCTGACGTGGGTGGTGGGACTTCTGGATATGAGCAACTCAGAGATGAAAGAATCAAGGAAAACTTGGAGAGGATGCAAAAGCTTGGCATCCTCGACTTGTCTCGCAAACTGAAGTCCGAAGTTCAATCCCGCAAACTCGTCTATAGAAACCAAACAGAGAAAAGGAGTCCCCTGGTCTCATCACCTGCAGGTCCTACTCGACGCTCCTCCAGGTGTGGTAATCTCGATCGTTTTCTTTCTCTTTACGTGTTGATATTTGCCGGAAGGTTCTGCCTTTCTATGGGCTTTCTCTTGTCTCATGATCATATTTGGATCGTTGTTTGTCCACCATCGTGTTGCAAGGGGGGTTCTTCTGTTAGTTTCGGAATAGAAATATGGGCTTTGGTTGTCTTTACTAAGTGCTACTGAGAGGCCAGCAATGGGTTGCTACTCTTTTGTTGTTTTCACTTAAGGAATGTGCGCTTAGAATCGAGTTCTTATTGTCTTCCTGATATCGATTCTTACTGTGTTCAGATTTCTAATAAAAAACCACATGAAAGGGTTTTCCGTTCTGATATACGAATGCCTTGGTGCCTTTCATACATTTGTCTTTAATCCAGAGAATTTGCATTTTCTTATGGTAAGTTCCTCTGTGTATTAGGTTGCAGAATCTTACTCCAGTTAGCTATGTGGAAGTCGGTCAGCATGGGAGAGTACAGGAGTTCCCAGAGGGTGGAGAGGATTTTATTAAAGAAGGTCGGAAGCCAGAAATATATACTGAAGAGCACGATAAGCTGTTAGGTACATGTGAAGCAATTTGGGAGTTGTTCAAAGATGGGTATGATTCCACTGGAAAGCGAATTTATGATCCGGTGAAGGGGAAGACATGCCACCAGTGCAGGTTGTTTGCCTTCCTTTTGAATTTTTTCTTTACTTCAAAGCAGTTTGATCTTCTCTCCGCAGGCCCAGGACAACCATATGCAGGTCACTCTTTGTTATCTGTATGATTTGTTTGAAGTGATGGGTTATGATTTGATTTCAATAGTTTGTGAGAGTTTTTTTAGTTGTCCTAGTCTTTATCAAGTTCACTTATGTTTCCAAGCTATGTTTTGTTGTGATTACACTTTGTACAGAACTTTAAAAAATCACCGAAGTACTTAAAAATATAATTGTATTTGCATTGAACTCATATGCTGTAGTAATCCAGGTTTTCAAGTGACCATAAGATCTCAATGTGCATGAATTGGGAAGTACTCTTGGCTTCTGAAAAAGTTTAAAATCAGTTGATGGCTTCATAGTATTTCTTTCCTCTTCCTTCTCCCAATCAAACAGGGTTTTGAGACTCTTAGCTTCTGCGAAAGTTTAAAATCAATTGATGGCTTCATTGTATTTCTTTCCTCTTCCTTCTTCCCAATCAAACAGGGCTTCGAGCTCTGTGTTAATGCTTATATTTGGCTGCAGTTCCAAAGAAAAGATAGTTCAAATTTGGATCATTATTTCGAAAACGCATTAGCTTTTATATCTCATTTATCGGTCTTCATTGTCACTTGGGACTTTAGCCCCATGGGTTCGAATCCCTGCTTAACTTCCTTTAGACAAAAAGTAATATGTAAATGATGGTCACATTGTTTGGAAAGACTGCAGGTTGAAAATAAAACCTCTGGATAGAATTCTTCAACTTAAGTGCTCTACTATTAATAATTGGAAACATTTTTTAGGGTTGGTAGAATTAAGTGAAGGTATGGAAGCTGTGGAAGCAATACTCATTTTCGGTTATCGTGCTTAACTGTTTGTTGGTGTTTTAACTGCTAAAACCGTAAATTCTATGCAGGCAAAAGACCCTTGGTTATCGCACACATTGCAGAGAGTGTAACATAGTTCAGGGGCAATTGTGTGGAGATTGTTTGTACATGAGGTAAAGGATTATTTCATTTTCTCTTGTCACGTGGATTTATGAGGTGTGGGTAGTAGTTCCCTAGCCTGTTAATATCATGTCATATCTTTCTTACATTTGTGAATTTTCTGAAACAGTGTTCTTGGTTTCCTTTTTCTTTTGTGTATATTTTTCTATAAAATTGAATTGATGCAGTAATAAAGTCCACCTTGTATGAGGTTCTGAATTCTTTTCTCACCTTAATCTCATAAATATAAGGACTTCTATGAACAGCAAAAAACATCAATATTTTAGATTTAGAGGCCTCATAATTATAGTTGTAAGATAATGTCATATAAAGGAAAAAACCAAGTAATTGTGGGATGCATTTTCATCATTTAACTAATAGATAAAACTTTGATTCATATCAAACATGAAATCCCTCATAGACCCTTGATCATACCCTCGTAATAAAATAATTTGCATATTAGAAGCATAGATTGTTTCATTTTTCTTGTAAAAGTAGTTTCCACTGGATTTTGTTAAATATATTTTTCTAGTTTATGAGAATTTCACTTGTGCAGTTTCTACTTGTTAAATATATTCTCCTAATCAGGTTCAGTTTCGCTGCAGATATGGCGAACATGTGCTTGAAGCCAAGCGGAACCCCAATTGGATTTGCCCTGTTTGTCGTGGCATTTGTAACTGTAGCTTGTGCCGAATCAAGAAAGGATGGGCCCCAACTGGTCCACTATACAGAAAAGTAGGCTTAATATGCACATTCCCTTCTTTTGTCTTAATTTTCAATTGCTTATTATAAGTTATTTTCCTTTTGTTTTCCAGATTTCAAGCCTTGGGTTCAAGTCAGTTGCTCACTATTTGGTTCAAACTCGACGTTCTCAGACTACTTCTGCAGAGCCTGTATCTGCCAAGAGATCACTGCCCTTTGGGGATACAGATGGGACATCTCAACAAGGAAAATTGACCAAGGAAGATAATGATGCTAGTGGTTGCTTAAAACCTGTACTTGAAGACACGGGCGATAAGATATGTGACATAGAAGAACCAAATATGGACGATGAGTGTGATAGCGCGGCACAAATTGCAGGTGAGAAGTGTTACGGAGAAGTCCACAGTAAGGTTGAAATGTGTGGAGGAGACTGCAGCTCGTATGAGAACAGCACAGGGAACAAGAAAGTGCAGAACATAAGTCTAGGTACTCCAATCATCACAGTGGAGAATGAAGGGAAGCCCAAACAAGAATTCCCAAGTTCAAATGAGAAGTCTGATGGTAAAAGTCGAAGTTCAGAAGAAATGTGTGATGAAGAAGTCCAAAGTGCAGATGACAAGAATGATGGAGGAGACTGCAGCTATTATGAGAAAATCACAGGGGACAAGAAAGTGCAGAAAGTAGATCAGGGCACTCCAATCGTCACAGTGGACAGTGAAGGGAGGACGCCCAAAGGAGTAGCTGCCCTAAGTTCAGACCAAAAGGATGACATGGAAGTCCAGAGTAAAGAAGAAAAGCATGATGGAGGAGATTGCATTTCACATGAGAAAGTGCAGAACAAAGGGGCGGGCACTCCTGTTGTCATAGTGGAGAGGGAGGGGAAGCCCAAAGGCAGAAAACCTAAGCGCGAATCAATCTCAACAATGAAGAAGAGAGCAGCTGATAGGTTGCCTGTCACAGCAGAATCCATTGCAGGTAGATTGAGGAAGAGACCTGCCAGGCATTGAAGGGTAGCAATGACCTTTTTTGGGCTTTTTTAGGATTGATTCAACCTTGAATTTTTTTCAAGGAAGTCTGTTATCCTTTTTGTGCCGACTTGTGAGACTTTGTTTTGAACAAGAGTGCTAACACTGACCAACAGACAAAATGTAGTGACACTTTGGAAAAGATGCTCTGTACCATTTGCCTGTAGTTTTTGAAGCTTTGCTAGTGAAATGATTGACATAGTGCGCAATGTGGAAGAATGAGTCAATTGATTGCTGCTTTATTTTGTGCATCAATTGATTGCTTTGTTGTGGAAAGGCCTGCTTTTACTCTTAATCTTCTGTGACCTGCTCTAGTGCTTTGAGCTTCTGGGTGGCACTGGTTATTGCTAAACAATCATAAAAACAAGAAGAACGTTGATAGATCTTCTTGCTTTTCATTCATAAGATGATGGTAAGTAACCCATTAGCAATCAATTTGGCATTCAAGACTTGTTTATTCAACAACAAGCTTGTATAATTTGAACGGTCCATGCATGCGTGTGCCCAAATAATTCCTTTGATAAAAAAGATCTTGAAATCATCCATTACATGAGAGGAATAACTGGTCCAGTTCTTACACCATTGCTTGAGACGAGAACACGAAAGAACAACAATGGTGGACCTCAAGAAGAGAAGAATAAAGAGAAAGTAGTAGACAATGGCTAACATGAAAGAAAGAAAGGGCGTGAACAGAGAAAGAAACTGGCAGAAGGGAGCTTTTGGTTATACAAATACTCAGGGTCAGTGTCCCCTCGAAAACAAACTTTAATACAAATTGGTTCCAAGCATTTCCACAAACAGGTAGTGACAACACCATTTCTCACACAGAATAAATTCGAGTAGGCATCGGACTTCACAACCATTTCTCAGAGCCACACCCAGTCATTTAAGGATCGTCTTCAATTCAGAATCAAGAAACAAAAGGTTCCCAAATGGTCAAGTAGAATGTATCAAATTGTCAGCTATACAAGCCAATGTCTGAGCTGATACAGATTTACAGGGTGATCCAATACTCATCAACTAACAGTTCTTATTGGATTTCCAGGCATCCAATACCCATCAAATGAACCACAAAGAAACACTCATTTCGCATGAATTCCAGAGGTCAACTATATCCCTCCTTCAGGATCTTGCAGTGTCGAAGAAAAAGGCTGAGGAGCTCAGCTGGTTTGAAGCGACAAACAGGTTTTTGAGGCCCCACTTGAAAGCCGAAACACCCCTAACCAGGGCAAAGCTTCAGCCGAGGTTGAATGGAATCCAACGTAAGAGGAGAAAACCCGAACTTCAAAAAGAGATAAAGCAGGAGAGAGAGAGAGAGAGAGCACTCGATTGCTCCCAAATGGGGTTCAAATGGTTTTTTTCAAAAGAAACCTCTACTGAAAGCACCATTTCCCTGGAGTGCGCCGTGCGCACGCTGGCTCATTTTAAGTCCGCTTGGTGAGCCCGCCTTGTCAAAATAGACCGAGACAATTTTGATATTGACACTCCATTCTTGCAAATAAGAAAAAAGCCCCATAAAAAAATTACAGAAAAGGACAAAAACTTTCAATTTATTCTTCTAATGTTTGTTAGGTCCGTATCAAAAGCATCCAAGGGTAATTATGTAATTTTCATAAAATATTAACAATTAAAAAAGACAGTTATTTTTCTCTGTTTCTTATGTGAGTTCCATATCAGACTTCCCAATGGCAATTTTGTAAATTTAGAAAATTCAAATGGGATTGAATATTGTTAAAAAAAAAACCCAAAAATTCATTGTCTATTCTTCCATGTTTATTATGGGAGGTTTGCATCACAATTATCCAAGGGTAGTTGTGTAATTTAAAATTTTAGAGGGGTAGAATGTCACAAATAAAACTAAGTATTTCGGACAAATATTTGTAATTTATTCTTCTATGTTTTTTTAAGTTAGGTTCATATCAAAATTATCCATAAATACGTGTTTAATTTTAAACTGCATTAACAAAAAATTACAATTTGTTCATAAAGTCCACATAAAAATTATCAAAGGGTAGTTTAAGGTTTAGGGTTTAGGGTTTTATATTTTTCGGTCGAGTAGAATAATTTAAAAAAACCCAAAAATTAAGATAGGGCCAAAATTTTTAACTTCTGCAAAGTAGAATACTGTAAAAAAACCTAAAAATTGTCAGAGGAGTAAAATAATAAAAAATTTAATTCATTATTTTATGTTTCTTACATGAGGTCCACATCAATGTATATCCAAGGGTAATTATGTAATTCTAAAACTTTAGAAGGGGTAGAATATTTTAACCCAAAAATTTAGTAAAACACAAAAAAGCTATTATTTATTCTTATATTTTAATTTCTTATGTGAGGCTAGAATTGAAACTATTCAAAGGACAAATTGCATAAAATGTTTCAGTTTATTAACTAACAGAAAAAAAATTTACAGTTTATTTTTTTGTATTTCTTATACAAAAACCATGTCAAAATCATCCAAGGGTAATTATGTAATTTTGAAACTCTATGAGGATAGAATAGTAATTTCATGAGTTCCAAAAGGGGATAGAGTATAAGAAAAAAGCCAAAATTAAACAAAATATTAAATTATCAATTTATTAAGTAATAAACAAAAATGTTATAAGGGTAGAATAGTAATTTCACTAAGGTCATGTTAGTCCACGTTGAGGGAAAGTGAAAGTGAATTCGAATTTACTCTTACTTACTCAAAATCGTTAACACGCATCCAAGGAGGGAAAGTGGAGTGAATAACTGACGTAAGTTTAAAACAAGAGAAAGTGAAATCCAAGGGTTCACCCTCTGAATTCACTTTCACTTGCTCTCTCTCAACACTCTATGCATTCCTCTCTCTTGACGCTTCGCTCTCTGCTTCCCAACCCTCGACGCTCCTCTCTCTGCTTCCTTCTCAACCCTTGTCTCTCTTGATGCTCCTCTTGACGATGACTAGTGAGCTTCAAAGCCTTCCTCTTGTCGTGTTGATTCTCTTTCACTCGGTCGTTGCTCTCCTCCCACTCACTCGATCTCTCGCCCCTACTCGGTCGTGCCCTCCCTTAGTGTCGTGTTGCTTCCCTCTCCTCTCGTTGCCCACTCTCTCAAAACCGAACCTAGTCATAAATAAATTATTTTTTTGTAATTATTTTATGAATTTATACTAATCTATCTTATTTTATTAATAAAATACCCTATTTATTTATTATATTCATGAGTTTTAATACTATATTAAATTATTAATTTAAGAGTGATAATTAAGATATTATAAAAGTAAAAATTTGATCAAGTATCTAGACATTATAAAAGTATACAATTTTGTTTAAGTATTCTATATTTTATAATTAATTTAATTAATAATTTTATTTTAACTTATAATTATTGTATTAATTTAGATTAAATTAAAAAATATCTGATTTTATTAATAAAATTTTCTATCTAATTATATATTATATTAATAACTTTTAATATTATATAAAATTACTAATTTAAAAGCGATAATTAAGATGTTATAAAAGTCAGAATTTCTAGACATTATAAAAGTAACCAAGTTTGTTTAGGTATATTATTTTTATATTTAATTAAACTAATATTTATTTTAAAATATAAAACTATTTAGCTTATTTGATTAAATACAACTATCTTAATAAAGTTAAATATATCAGATTATTTTATGAATAAACTAATTTTTCACTTTTCACTATATTTTTCATTGTGCACACTAACACAAGAAAGTACTTTACATTGTACTTTGTATTAAACACACTAACATGAAAAAGTAATTCACTTTCGCTTTCAAGTGTACTAACACCCCTAATGTGAAGATTGACCAATAAAATAGGCCAACCTTTTGCTAGGAGAAGGGGCCTATCGTCTTATTATATCAATATGAAACCCTAGAAAGTAGTAAAAGTAGAAAAACCCTTTCTATTAATACCCACAAATTGACATTAAGGCAAATAATTAACATGGGATGATGATAAGGAGGACATGAACATTTATCATTTTAAATTAAAATAATCCAAAGTGCATAAGAAAAAAGGTTTTATTATAATTACTTAGAGGTGGGGAATCAAGTGGGTTCATTAGGGCTTCATCATTAAAATGCTATTCATGGTCCATTCACATGTGACACTATCAATGTGTCCATCCCTTATAGTATCTTTACTTGGGATAGGACTCTCATACATTTATAATTTGTCACTAATTTCATGTAAATTTTTAATTAATTCTTAAGACATGGTGGATAATTATTTTTTTTATTTTACAATGATTATCATATGACATTTCTAAAATATTGAAAGTATTGATATAGAACATAATATTAATTAAATTAGTCGATTTGTATCAAAATTTAAGAGCACTATATTATAAGTTTCCTACATATAGGGCTCTCATACATTTATAATTTTTCAACTAATTTTATATAAAAATATATTTAAATTTATTAATAATAATTCAAAAATAGTGGGAAATACAATTTTATTTTAAATATTAGGTTCAAATAGGGTGGGTTGTATATGTGACTATCATAACATACTTCTTAAAATTTAAAAATGATGATTCAAAACAAAATATTAATGGTATCAATTGGTAAGTATCAAAATTTAAGAGTATAGATATGATATTTAATACTGCGACACCGACTAACTGTCCTTGACTCAAGATATCGTATTGGGAGACTTGAACCCAAAACCATACATTGTAAAATATGGAAGCTCTTTTAAAAAAAAAATTATACTCATATATTTATATTCTAAAAAATCCTGTATAATGTAAAAAAATGAGCAAGTTTTGTCACCTTTTTGTTAATAATATTTGTGTATTTTTTACGAAGAATTCTAATGTGATTATCAACAAAAGCTAATACTTAACAATGAAACACCGTTACATTCTAAAAATTTCGAGTACCCAAAACTTAAACTATTTGGGTGTGGAATAGTAAATTATTTCAATGTTAAGCATCGATTAATGAATTTAAAATGATCGGTTGCCATCAATAATAAATTCATTTCGACACAAATATATTTTCACCCATGGAGCGCCGCCACATTCAATCAGAAGAAGAAATAAATCTAAAAATAAAATTAGATCCATATGATATATCGGCCAATACATATCAAGTTTATTAAAAAAATATAAACACACATTAATGTCATAATAACCATGAAAAAAATTTGGTGAAAGCATTGTAAGAGTGAATCTAATGTGCAGTTTATATGGTTCAAAGAGAAGTATTTTAACAAAGAACACAACTTGACTTGATGCAGCAAATGCAGCCACTAGCCAACAGGGATGGCAATAAAAAAGTAGACAAGGACACAGGGTATCAGTCCAAATCCGAAGGTTAAAGAAACTGTGATCTTTTGGTGAAATGACAATGGAATTTGACTAAAACAATCTCATTTTTTGCAGTTTTTCTTGTAGTTTGGATTCTCCCTACATGACAAGACTGCAGGGTGGAATCTCTTGTGCAGTCAGCATGAGGGTTTCAGAATAGTTCTTTTTTGTTTTTGTTTTTTTGTTTGTAACCGATGAAATTGATTGATAGTAATGTCTCTGGCCTAGTTTGATCCCATTTCCTTTTTTTATCCGACGAGCTGTTATTCAATAAGGTTGAGCTCATACGAATATGAGAAACAATTATCTTAGCCGTTGAATAAGTGGTTGTGATAGCCATTGATTGAATTAGAGTATGAAACTACATTGCAAGAAGTTGAAAGTGGGATTGCTAGAGGACCATTTTAGACTTGAATTGAAGAGAGGTTACCTTCTTGAAATAAATGGATAATGGTAACAAAATTTAAGGTAATTTGGGGTGGGAAGATGCTGTCAAAGTACCCATTTGGGGAGAGGAATTTAAAAAACAAAAACTGAAAAATTCAATCTGGGTTTCCTGGAATGATCGGGTTATGTTTCAATAACTCTTCAAATGTTATTTGGGAAGATATTTCAAGAACATTGATGGAAATCATTTTAGATTTTGATTAGTCAAATACACTATTTATTATTAGATGAGCAAGAATTCTGGTTGTCTTGGTAAGTCTAATCTCCCCCAAGTCTCGATCGTTTGACCAGAGCTTTATGACCAAATAGTGCCCTCATAATTAAAGATGGAAATGATTTAATTGGACTTCCGAGTTTTGACGATGGAAAATTTTCAAAAATTGGTGGTTTGCAAATTTTGTTCTATAAAAGAAAGGGAAGGCAAGAGTAAATGATCCAATAAAACTCGAGAAATGTTCTTCAATAAATGATTCGGATAAGTGCTGAGAAATGGTGGGTGTAGAGGAATCAGAGTAGGTCAACTGAATTACCAACAAAAATCAGGTTTCTGGGTTGGGAAAGACAGGAAATGGCTTTTTACTGGCAAATTTTGCATCCTTTTTTAGAGATTGACTTTGGCAGTGGCACTGTGGCAGGTGAAAGAAGTGGGGAAGCCGGATTCCAACATGTAGTGTCAATATTTAATGGCTTTTTTGGTACAGGGAAGTGGAAAATTAAAATAGAAGCGAAAAGCCAAAGGGAAAATAAGAGAAGAAAATCAGAGCTCAGTGGAAGTCAATGGGCAGGTTTTCTTCTTTGTTTACTTGATTTCTTTATTGTTTTTCTTACTGGTCGTTAAAAAAAAGGGTTTCTTTTTTTATCTTTCCTCTCCTTGAGATGAAGCAATAATGGAGGGAAGAGCGGGGGCAATCAATGCAGACATGTTGCCACTGAAGTAATGAAGCTGATGGAAAAGAGAGTCTGCTTTTAATCGTGTTACTGGGTGAGGTTGGAGAGTGGAGGTTGTTGGCTCTGTTTGCTTTTTGTGGCTCTCACCAGGGCTCTGTTGGGTTATTTGATGCAAGTGTAGGGTTTCTTTTCATCTGTTTCGGAACTCTTGTTTTAGATTTTGGTTCGGATTCCCAGGTTACGGGTCTGACTGTATTCAGGCCAAGAACGAATGTTGACGGAATTCTGAAACCTGGATACTTCAAGCAGACTTCCTGATGCTTTGAGGGTTTTGGGGTGGGGGCTGGTGATACAGCTTTTGGGTTTTTCTTATAAATACTCGGTCTCCAGTACTCTTTTGAAGCTCATCAATAGGAAAGAACTTTTTTTTTTTTTTTCTTTTCTTTTTGTTTTCAGTGGGGGAGAGGTGCGGGTTGCTTTTCCTGTATATATGTTTTAGTCCGGAAGCTTTGGATTTGAATTCACTCTTGTGGGTTTTAGCTCCTGAGTGAAGCTAAAGTTACGGTATCGCCGATCCTTATCCCTTCTTTAGATCCGGTATAACCTCTGTTCCGTGCCAAGTCGAATCTCTGTGTTCCCTGGTTTCGTGATGTTTTACATAAAGTAGTCCAACCCAATCAAGTATGGAATGCCTCTGAATCTTGGATGTTTTATTCCCCTTGGTCATGAGTGTTTGAGTTTCGAAAGTAGCAGTCGCCATATCGGTAAAGCTCAGATTCTTTTTCTTTGTGCTCTGGTTAGGGTATTGCCTTAGATGGACTAAACCCTGGCCTCTTTTGTGACCTCGACCTGGTTTTTGTTTCTGGCTGATCGTCGCAGACAGAGTCGTGCTCATGCATCTATCACTATGGAAGCCAATATCTCACTGCGCCGCCCTCATCTTGGACAAAAAGAGCAAAAGAAAAGATGGGTCTGGTTTGACAGAGGAAGGCAAGAGAAAGCCATCAGTGCTTCGGCAGTTACAGGAGCACAAGCTTAGAGAAGCTCTGGAAGAAGCATCTGAAGATGGATCGCTCGTTAAATCCCAGTCCATGGATTCTGAATCCTTAGCTAATCCAGATGGCAGCTTCGGCCGGTCCAGATCACTCGCACGCCTCCATGCTCAACGGGAATTTCTCTGCGCCACTGCCCTGGCAGCAGAGCGGACTTTTAATTCTGAAGAATCCATCCCGGACCTCCAGGAAGCCTTCTCCAAGTTCATTAGAATGTACCCAAAATTCCCCTCATCTGAAAGGATTGACCAGCTTAGAGATGACGAGTACACTCACCTATCTGATTCAGTTGCTAAGGTATGTCTTGATTACTGCGGTTTTGGGCTTTTCTCTTACCTTCAGAGCTTTCAGGCTTGGGAGTCTTCGGCGTTTACTTTGTCTGAAATAACTGCAAATTTAAGCAACCATGCATTGTACGGTGGGGCAGAGAAGGGGACTTGTGAGCACGACATCAAAAGCAGGATAATGGACTATTTGAACATTCCTGAGAATGAATATGGTCTTGTTTTCACTGTTAGTAGGGGATCTGCCTTCAAGTTGCTTTCTGAATCGTACCCATTTCAAACGAATAAGAAATTGTTAACTATGTTTGATTACGAAAGCCAATCAGTGACTTGGATGGCACAGAGTGCAAAAGAGAAGGGAGCCAAGGTTTACAGCACATGGTTCAAATGGCCGACCTTGAAGATTTGCTCCACTGAACTTCGGAAACAGATTTCCAATAAGAAGAGGAGGAAGAAGGATTCAGCTGTTGGGCTTTTTGTGTTTCCAGTTCAGTCCAGAGTTACAGGGGCAAAATATTCGTACCAATGGATGGCTTTGGCCCAGCAAAACAATTGGCATATTTTGCTTGATGCTGGTTCATTGGGTCCAAAGGATATGGATTCACTGGGATTATCACTTTTCAGGCCAGACTTTATCATCACTTCATTTTATCGAGTATTTGGCTCTGATCCAACTGGCTTTGGATGCCTACTTATAAAGAAATCTGTGATGGGAAGCTTGCAGAATCAGTGTGGGGTTGCAGGGTCAGGGATGGTGAAGATTTTACCCGTGTATCCTCAATATTTGAGTGATTCTGTGGATGGGTTAGATGGTTTAGCTGGTCTTGAAGACGAGGAGATTGATGGAAATGAAGAGTTCACATCAGAAACTCATCGTGGTTCTCAATTACCTGCCTTCTCGGGTGCATTCACTTCTGCTCAAGTAAGGGATGTGTTTGAGGGTGAGATGGACCATGATAATAGCTCTGACAGAGATGGAACTAGCACTATATTTGAAGAAACAGAGAGTGTTATGGCTGGGGATGTCATGAAGAGTCCAGCTTTTAGTGAAGATGAATCTTCAGAAAACTCGTTTTGGATTGACTTGGGTCAGAGCCCATTTGCTTATGACCACTCTGGGCAGCTGAACAAAAATAAATTGGGGTCTCCACCTCCACCCTCATGGTTTACTGGTAGAAAAAATCATAAGAGGTTATCTCCCAAACCGGTGACCATGGCGTCTCGGAGCCCTATTTATGATGATTTGCAAGGTCACGTCAGCTCTACTGAAGACCATGTATTATCATTTGATGCTGCCGTTTTATCTGTCTCACAGGAACTGGACCGTGTCAAGGAAGTACCTGAAGACGAACAGTACAATGAAGATCTAACTCCTGGAAAGGCCCAGATAAATGCTGACTACCACTTTGAGAGGGAAATTCAAGAAGTGCCTGAAATTAAAGAAGAGTCGAGTTCTGGTGGAGCCAAGTTAAATGGATCTAGATTCCATCAGAATGGCTCAGCATATGAAATCTATCAAGAAAGTCTTGTGGAGACAAAACAGAGTGCCATAAGGAGGGAAACAGAAGGGGAATTCAGACTTCTGGGTAGGAGAGAAGGGACCAGATTTACTGAGGGAAGATTTTTTGGTGTTGATGACAATGACCAAGTGACCGGTATGGGTAGGAGAGTTTCCTTCACTATGGAAGACAATCGGAGAGAACATTTCAGCCATAACTCAGAGACGGGCGAAGTCTCTGCAACTACATTAGGTGATGATGAGGCTATCAGTGATGGGGAAGATGGGGATGTTGATGAGTGGAACAGAAGGGAACCTGAAATAATCTGCAGGCATCTAGATCATGTGAATATCATGGGTCTCAACAAGATCACCATTAGACTTCGTTATCTGGTAAATTGGTTAGTGACCTCTCTACTGCAACTAAGGTTACCTGGCCTGGATAGAGGGATAGGGCCACCTCTTGTCTACATCTATGGTCCAAAGATCAAATATGAAAGAGGTGCTGCTGTGGCTTTCAATGTGAAGAACAGCAGTGGCGGGCTGATTAGCCCTGAAATTGTTGTAAAACTCGCAGAGAAAAATGGTATTTCACTTGGTATTGGTTTCCTTAGCCATATCCGGATTGTGGAGAATCAAAAAAAGCTTCATGGGGCTTTAGATCAGGAAGACCTGGCCTTGTGCAAGCCAATGTCAAATGGGCATGATGGTAAAAATGCACTGATTCGAGTCGAGGTTGTTACAGCTTCACTTGGATTTCTCACCAACTTCGAAGATGTCTATAGGATGTGGGCTTTTGTTGCAAAGTTTCTTAATCCAGCATTTATCGAGGAGGATGGGTTATCCACAGTGCCAGAGGCTTCTGAAACGTGAGATAGGGGCTCTACTCTACTAGCACATGTTCTGCTTCTGAAATGTGAAATATGTACAACTTGGGATCGAGTTCACAACCAGACCCTCGTAGTTTGGTGCTCTACTTGGTAGAAAGATGATCTCAACCACTACTTCCGGCTTTCAGGAGTACATATGGAGAATGCAATGGACCCATAGAACACAAGGTGCACTGGTTCAGTCATGTTTTTTCGCTTCCCCTCGAGAGTGCACTGGTTCAGTCTTGTGTTTTCACTTCCCCTTGAGAGCTTTGTCCACCTGGTTTGGGGTTATGGCTGTTGATTCAGTGGTTAATTTGTTTATTCTTGTTCTTGTTTTCTTCTTAGCATGTAATTTTTTGGGTTCATGTAGAGTTTCCTTTAGAAATATGTATGACTCGGGGCAATTGTTTCCTTCTGGACTCTTGAATCCAGTCCATATTGAAAGAAATGTACCGGAATGAACTGTTGACAGTTCCACTCTTTAGCAAATTGTCTTGTTCAGATGCTTTATTTTCATGTCCTCTTCTTTGCATATATGTAGCACTTCAGCTTCTTGACAATCAGCACTGTTAAATCATCCCGATGGACCCTTGTACAGGATTGGCAGCTGAGCGAGCTATTCCATATCTGTTTATAAGTTTAGTTTCGTACTGTACATTTTGCTGTGGCCGCCAGAAGCAAGATGAGGAGTGATGTGGTACTTTCATGCATTGGTCCTGATACTGTTCATGAATGCCTGGACATGTTAAGCATTTTAACTGAGACTGTCGGTTCTGATTTTATCGTCATTTAATTTATTCTGGAATTGATCCCTTCAGAGGTTTGACACCTCTAAGTATGTTAAAAGAATCAAATAAAGAAAATTTCATGACTGCTATAGGAAATTTGTGAAGCCTGCCGTTTTTTCAGCTGTGGAGGGCGTGGAGCTGGAATCGTGAGTCTAAGAAACTGACAATTTCCATGCTCTTTGGTGGAGATTAGTATGTTAAAGTTCTCTTCGTCAGATTTTTCTTTTGCATCTCTGATCTGGGTCTGTTGGATTGATCAGGGAAATACAATTAGATCCAAGTTAGGTCCTTTTTTAATTTTTTAGTAACCATAAAACTTTGTTGGCATGAGTTAGGTTTGGTTGGTAGTGCCTAGAAAAAGTTATCATTGAAGGGTTTCTCACTTGGTATTTGTCACTTTCTTGAAGAAGTTCCAGATTTGAGATTTGCAAATCAGAGAGGTTTACTTCAGCAACAAGCAGTAACAGGGTAAGTGAGACGTGCCGTTTTTGCATTTGAGATCCTGAATGTTTATGTAATCTTCCTCCTGATTTGAGAAGATAACGAAAAGATTGTTTAACAAGTATCCATATCCAATGTAGTGATTATCTTTACGCTGTAAGGAATGATTTCATCCATTTCTTCCTTTTCCCCATCAGTGGGACACGCCCATCAAATTTATTCGCCATGAGCATTGCGAGAGGCGTCGGCTGCCACCTCTGTTTGGCTGCCCATTAAGCTTAAAGGGCACCTAGAGGCCTCACGAAATCCTGACTGCTGAGTGGAGATGATTGAGTGGAGAGAACAAACGCCATGGTGGAGTTGCTAAAGCTTAAATCACCAAAATGATGCGTGCTTTTCCAGGCATGAAGCTATCTTCGATGGTTTATCCTGAGCCAAATGCTGCGTCATGACCTCGGTAACAATGACTGGCAAAATTCCGATCATGAGTAGGAGCCGAAATTTATCGTTTCATGGATCTAGGCTTCATACCTTTGAATAGATGGTCAGAGCAATCCGAAGGTTAGGACAAGCACAAGTAAATAGCTAGGCATTATAGTGGACTGTAGGATTTAGAGATCCATCATCTTGATAAGAAAAGCAAGTTCTAATGCTGACTCCTTGCACTGCAGATACTTGTTCTCCTCCACGATATCTGTTGTCAAATTTAGAAGTATAGGACGTTGTGGGTCATAAACAGCGAGTTGACGAACCCTTGCTACCCATTTGGCTGCCTCCCATACTCCAAATCTGGAAAACAAATAAACAAGGTTGTTATTGAAAGAGCTCCGTTGCTGACAACTTGATTCAAACCCCTTCCCAGGAGAGAGAAGGAGATTGAGTAGGGACATTTTTATTGACTGCAAAAGATTTCTTCAGTCAATAAAGATTTCATCACATCACATCACATCATCATCTTCAAAGAGAAGTTGGGGTTTATCATTTTCAAAAGAATTTTTACTTTATACTTGTATTTAATGATTTTTCAGAATTTCCTCCAGATTGGATCAAGCCAACTAGTTTGCCTCAGCTGAGATGCTGAGTCAAGCACCGTGATGTGGTACACAAGAGCCAGATGAAGAATCTGTGTGAATGGTTCAACTTCATGTTGAAGAGTTTCTAGCATCTCAGATAGAATTATGTCCAGCTAAAAAGGGAGAAGAAAAATTCTACCTGGTATTAAAAGATGATGTCACCAAGACTGCTGGATAAAGAGCATCCTTCTGAATATTATCATATGGCGAATATTTTCGAATGGCCTGAAAACCTTCAGCATCTCCAGGGAATCCAAACTCATCATAGTCAGTAGGTTGTAGAGGTAACACAGGATAAAGAAAGGTATGGGTTGGATCCAAAAAAGGGACCTGCACACAAAATTAAATTGCTTCTTTACCAGATCTGCAAACAGAAAAATGAGAAGAAAGTATAATCAAACATATGAGTCATCAACTCATTATATAAACCATTGGACGGACAACCTGGACCCTTTAACACAAGGTGATATCCAGCTCCCTACACCGGTATAGTTCTCTTATGTTGCATTCACAAAATCATAATATGTTGCTCAACAGCTGTTATCAATCATAATAGTTCACTAGTATTGCATTTGTCCTCCATTTTCAGGAAGATAACATGGTAGCTCATGATTGTGTTGGAAATTCGGAATTGATTGAAATCCCAAGATTTCTGTGAATAGCAGTAATTGTAGGGACAGATTTGTATTTCTAATTATAGGAGATTAGCTGTAAATTAGTAGATAATAGTTTTCTGATTTCTAGATATTAGAATCAGATTTGTATCCTGATTTCTAGAAATTAGAAGCTGATTTGTATTAGCTGTAAATTAGATTTGTATTCCTGATTTCCTAGAATATCAATACCATGCTGTATAAATTCCTTGTATTTGATCAGTTCAATATGAATAACATTTCAGAATTTTCTTCATGGTGTTAGAGTTTTAGGCTCTTTGTTGGGATCAGAAACCTCGTCATATAGGCTTTCATTGCCAACACCATACTGCTGTTTCTTTGTGCCCTATTTCTACCTTTTTTTTTTAGTTAAAAAACGGAGTAATTTTTTTTGCTCATTTTTTGTTCTTTTTTCTTTTCAACATTGGTCTTCATCACCATTCTTTTCCCTTTAAATCCTATTTCAAAAGGATTTCAACATGGCTTCTACAACTGAGAAAACTCCTACCGGTCAATCCCTCACTACTGCCCAATCCGAAGAGGTGACACTCAATCACACAACAAGAGAATTACAGAATATTCAATCTGCCTACAGATTGAATTACAAAAATTATATGAAGTGGTCACAAGTGGTTCGGACTTTTCTGAAAGGAAGAGAAAATTGAGTCATCTCCTTGGTACTGGGCCAAAGAAGGGAGATCCCAGATTTGATGCTTGGGATGAAGAAGACTCCATGGTCATGTCTTGGCTATGGAATTTCATGCTGCCAGAAATCAGTGATATGTTTATGTTTCTACCAATGTCTAAAGAAATATGGGAAGCCACACAACAGAGTTATTCTAAGGTAAGGGATTTTGCTCGAGTCTTTGAGATTAAAACTAAAATCTTTGCCACTAAACAGGAAGATCGCTCAGTCACGGAGAATGCCAATCTCTAAAAGAATCTATGGCAAGAGATAGACCATTATCGGTGTATTGAGATGAAGTGCAACGATTATGCAGCTACATTAAAGAATTTCATTGAAAATGACAGAATTTATGATTTTCTCGCTGGTTTAAATGTTGAGTTTGATCAGGTGAGAATTCAGATATTGAAAAAGAAAAAAAAAAGATTTACCTGCATTGAATGAGACCATCTTTATTATCAATGCTGAAGAAAGTCGAAGGGGAGTTATGTTTTATTCTCAATCGGTGGAAGGATCAGCAATGATAACTTGAAAAATCAATGATGAGAAACCAAAGTTTAATGCTGAAAAAACATTAGCCTCTTTAGAAGTTGGGAGAATGGAATCTCAGCCCTCAAACAAAGATAACCTCTGGTGTACCTACTGCAAAAAGCCTCATCATACCAAGGCGCAATGCTGGAAGCTTTATGGAAAACCACAAAGCCACAAAGTTCTCAACGGAGTAGAGGACCTAGAAGTGGAACACAACGAAGACAGGTGAATATAACTCAATCTAGGGAAGACATGTCACATGATGTTGTAAATTCCAGTAGTGCAGGGCAGAATGAATTCAACAAATAAGACATTGGAAGGTTGAGATCACTCCTTGATTCATTAGAGAAGGCTACAAGTACCTGTTCCTTGGCAATTTGGGGTAAGCTTCATTCCTTATATGCTTTAAGTGACTCTGGTTCAGATTTTTCAAACTGTTGGGTTATTGACTCTGGGGCAACCGATCATATGACTCATTCTTCACACAAATTTCTCACATATCATCCCTGCCCTAGCAACAGAAAAATAACCATTGCTAATGGAACCCGGCCATTATTGCAGGCCAGGGAGACATTGTTCTAAGTCCATCCATGATCCTTAAAAACGTGCTACATGTACTAAGTTATCTACAAATCTTATGTCTACTCATCTACTTACAAAAGATCTAAACTATAGTGTGATGGTTTCTCATATTCCATGTGTATTTCGGGACCAAGTTACAAGGAGGACGATTGGACATGCTAAGGTGAGGCATGGTCTTTATTATCTTGAGTTACTTAGTGGCCAAGTGAACAATGGGAACAAATCACCTCTCTCGTTTCTGTCCAACAACTCTCATTCTGATAAAGACCAAATTTGGTTTCATCATCTTAGACTTGGACACCCTTCCTTTAGTATCCTTAGTGTCATATTTCCATCTTTGTATAAGAATATTAACGTAAACGGTTTTCACTGTGGTGTTTGTGAATTTGCTAAACACTGATGTGTTTCCTTTCCTTTGAGTAATAAAAGAACTACAATTCATTTTTCTTTGATTCACAATGATATTTGGGGTCCATCTCGAGTTCCCAACATTTCAGGGGCTTGTTGGTTTGTCTCGTTCCTTTTTCAGAATTTTTAGAAATTTCAGAATTTTCTTCAGATTGGATATTGTTTTTTCTCTTTTTCCTTTTTCTCCCTAACTCATCATCTTTTTCATTTCTCTTCTCACCTAAAACAAGTTTAAAATTTCTGTATTAGCAGAGTTAGCTATGAGAAAGCTATTTCTACAAGTGCCATATGTACCTTTAAAACAGCAGCACGGAATAATTCTGTACAAGCATTAATGGCTGCAGCAACTAGGTGTCCACCAGCACTATAACCCCATCCAGCAAGTTTGTTCTCTTGCACAAATCCCTTTTCAATCAGAAATTTGGCACAAGAGATATAATCAATGATTGAATTGCCTTTGTTTGTCTGTCTTCCTTCATGATGCCATAGTTTACCCTTGCCCCCACCACCTCTAAGAAGCATCCAAAAATAAACATTAGAAAGCCAGCTTCAAGAAGAGGATATCCAAAAGAATAATGAGAGGAACGACATGGTCATCAGAGTAGTTGCTTGATCTAATTGTAGATAGAATTAGCATCAATGCAACAATAGAAGCTGCAAGAATCTGGCAGCTTTGGTGATGTCCACTGGTTGTCACAAACTACATGGAGCAACCAAGTTTTATTGGCACTGAATGTTAGAACGTTCTTTTACCAGGACAAAAGAAAAAGAACCAAATTCATGTGTTGGAAAACCTAAAAAGCTTTCAAAAACCTCATGGACGGATATTCACACACAGATATGTGTGTTTGCAGCATGTAATAGAATCTTTATAGCTGACCAATAGCGAAACCTTAAATTTTATGCATCCATAATATGACGATACTGAACAAATGCATGAATTATTAAACAAAGTATATTCATCTGAAGTCAGTATATGATGTGCTATATAAAGTGTCGACATAATTCATAGTAAACCTCTCTAATAAACTAAACACAATGAAAAGATTGATATATCTAAAAAAAGGATGACTCAAAGAACAAACCTGACATCTGCATATGCAATTATCCATCCACGATCAAGCAAGCTTTTGAATTCACTGCGCCATCTCTTATCTAACAATTCCCCATAGGCCCCATGACCATGAAGCAACCCTGGCTTTGGACTCTCTAGTTTGTGTTTACTTGAGTAAACAATGGTCAAAGGAACCATTACACCATCTGAGGGAACCTCATAGTAGTCACACACATAGAACTCAGAGAGATCATTCCAAGAGTTCTCCACCTCCTCAGCTTCGGCTAAAGAGTAAAGACTACCTGATTTTGATGATTTCTTCAAAGGATTAGTAGCAGAAGCAGCAGTCCCATATAAAGTCCGTGTCCTCTCATGCAGAATGTCTTGTTGTTGCACAATCATCCATTTCCCATTTGATAAGTCATAGTCAACTACTGCATCTGGCATCTGCAGAAAACATTTTAACTTCATCACATATAATTCCTCATTTTCTTGTATCATCCTTTCCATGTATATCAGTTTGTCTAGGTTAACAGTGCAAAACTGAGAAATAGACTAGAACTTTTTTTTTCAAAAAAAAAATTAAAATAATTCTACATTATAAAGAGGTAAACTGGAGCATTATTGCAACTGAAAATATATAAGAGCAAAAGAAATACTATTATATGTCTAATGAAAAAGCTTTTTTTAAAAAAATGGTAATAAGCTTCCTCTTACTAATTTTTTTACTATAAAAAATAATTTAATTCTACATTATAAAGAGGTAAATTAGAGCATTATTGCAACTGAAAATATGTAAGAGCAAAAGAAATACTATTATATGTCTAATGAAAAAGCTTGTTTTTTTAAAAATGGTAATAAGCTTCCCCTTACTAATTTTTTTACTATCTAATTTTGACAATTATAGTCATATGGATATTTTTTCTTTTTTAAATAAATAGTCATATGGATAATATTCTGCACATATTTATTTAACCAGTATACAATGTTAGTATTGAATTGTTTTATGTCCTTTCTCATCAAGCAGTTCTATAAGATAAACAAAAGTACACTAAATGAGTAAGTAATGGACAAACATACCACACAAAATAAAATACATGAAACAAACATACCACAGGTGAGGAAATTATAAACCGCATTGTTGAGGAGTAGTAGTCATAGTTGGTTCCAGCTAAGATTTGACATACATGTTCAGGAAGAGGCAAGAAGTGTGGTCCAAGAATATTCAAATCCATTGGAAGCTGAGAAAAAAAAGTGACCCAAAATGAATCTAGGTTTCCATCTTACATAACAAAATAAATTTCAAATAAAAAAGCTTACATTATAAACTACCTGTGAATAAGTAACACAATTAGTCACATTGATTAAACAGGAAGAATGTAGGAAAGACAATCCAATGGTAACAAAAGAGACCCTTAATTGTGGCCGGTTGTCATTCTTCTTGTTTTAACAAATCTGTTGAAGCGAAGCATTTAAGATCGCCCTTTGTTTCATCTCGACTCTCTACAAATAAGGAGTTTGCTCCCCAAGAACAAGGCAGTAGAGAGGTTGAAACTTTGATGTACTTGTATTCATGCATGCAAATAGTAAATTCCAGTTTCATAAGACAAGGACATGCTCGTTTACCTTGACATCCACAGGCAGTGGTAGAGCAATTGAGCAAATTTGGTACTTCCTCCCTTCCCTCAAAATAAGTGCCAAGTGCGTGTCACAAAAATCAGCATCCTCGATACTTATATTTGGATCATCAATAAATACATCCTGCCAGAAAGAAAACAATTTATTTAAAATATAAATTTAAATAATTAATTCGCCAGAAAAGTCTCATGCCCCATGCACATCCTCCACAAGCCTTTTTTTTTTTTTTTTTTTTTTTTGCGAAAAAAGTCAGCCATTCATAGAACTACGACAATTCTTTTGACATAACTACAGAACTTTATTTATTGACAGAAATGATGAGAAATAGGAAACTCTTGTGCAAATGGCTCCCTTACAAAAATTTGGTCATTGATGGTCAAAATGAACACGACTAACTAGCGAACCTCCCAAGTTTTCGAACCAGCTGCTTCAACAGAACATCTGAGGAGGTAATGGGAGTCCACAGGCGCTCCTAGGCCCATTCTTGCAGCATCTGTAAATAAAAAAAGATACCCTCGATGGTGTTCAATTGTGCAATGAGCTTGGGGTTCACACTCCCAGACTAAAGTCATCCCAGACGTGGGATTTTCACCATTTATCAGATACACCTACAAGAAACAAACACTGGTTGGAACACAAAATACCAACGCATATTTGCTACAGTTAAGATTCTGAACTAGATATGTACCCTTGAGAAAGTATTTGAGAAAGTATGAACAGTCACAAAGCGAAAATCTTTCGTGTTTCTGATGTTAACGTAAACATTTTCATCAAACTCTTCCAGGATCAACAAGTCTTCCTTATCAGAACCGATGATGCTGCAGAAAATCCTAAAGAAAAAGCAATGTCCAATAATGTTCAAGAGCTTACTAATCATAACAAAAGTAAAACTAAAGCTAGAAAAGTTTCACAGACAGAGAAAAAGAAACATGCAAACCTATATGGTCTCTTATTGCCATTAGTTACAGTGTAAAGCAATGTTTTCCCATCCGCCGCCCAAGCCAAGTTAGCTACCCGGTCGGCACGAGGCTTGTCACATAGGGAGCCCAACGCCAAGTCCCTTACAGACATAGTAAAATAATCGTTATCCTTATCATACATTGTGTATGCAAGAAAACGGTGATCTGGAGACACTTCCGACAGTTCTTCATAGGCATATCCTGTAATTCAAAAAGCAAAATTGGAAAAATGGCATTTTGAAAGACAGCGTAAGTAAAAAATAGATAAACCAGCAATCTACCTCCGAATTTTTCAGCTTCCTCATTATAATCCAACAGCTTCACCTCAATCCTTCTCCCAGAAGTAAAATCAAACCCAGCCGATGGCTCATTATACGAAATGAATTCCTCGTTCAAAGTTGCAGACCTCCTACACAACACCGGGAATTGTTTCCCTTCTTCCACCCTCCTATAGTACAACCTGAAAACAACAGAAAACAAGAGCAATTCAAGCAAAAAAAAAAAAAATAACAAAAACAACTTGAGGGAACGTAAGCATCAACTGAAAGCGTTTTCTTGTCCAAGATGGAATAGTAGCAAGGGCATTGAGATCACTGACCAGGGACCCCAGCGAACCGGGGGAGTCGAGAGGTGGGAGGTCATACGGGGGGCCATCTCGGATAGAAGCTTCCGTTGGAGGCGTTCGGTATCGGTCATGACAGCCTCGGTGTACTTCTCCTCCTGCTCCATGCAAACGTCCATGTGCCGCATAGCAGCCTTGTCGGCGAGGTCCGACATCCAGCTGTAAGGGTCATGCCAGGTCTCGCCGTGTATAGAGAAGGGGACAAGTTTCTCCGGGGGTTTTGGGGGCGTCGGCGGGGGAGGCGGGGGAGGCGGAGCTTTGGGTCGTCTCGTGGATCGAGAGGATTTTGCGTGAGCGAAACGAAGTAGGAGGGAGCTCACGCTGGGGGCGTGTCGTGATTGAGGTCTTGCAAGGAGAGAAAAAAGAACCATTTTTTTTCCGCAGAGGGATGTACTCCGCAACAGTCGCCGCCGTTGGGTTTTCGACGGGTTTTTGTTTCCCAGATGGCGGAGATGGACGGGCTTAAGGTGTTGTTTGTGAAGATAGATACACCAGTGGAATCGAGGGAACTAAGGGATGTTAATGCACTCTGTAAATCACTTAATGTGGCTTGCCTGACCGGGAATCAAACCAATTTTGATACCAAATGACAAACACCTGACTAATACATCCCAAAAACTGACATGTTATGAGCGGAAAACATAGGTACTTAACCCAGGACCATAACACCTGGTCGCCCCTATTTTGAACCCTTCACCCTAAATTTGTTAAGTTTCTTTGACCTAAACCCTAAATCTATCATTCCTACCCAAAATTCATTCAATTTTTTGTAACCCAAAATTCAAAAACAATTTTCCATGGCAATAATACATAAAATGACTATCTTTTACGTTTTGAATTACTGAATGTTGTATTAGTTTCCTAGTATCATATTGGATCACACCTGAATGAATGTTGTATTATTGAGGTTTAAAATCTTTTTATGATCCCATGATGATTCAATTTAGGAAGCTTTTGGATGTCTTTTGGTCTACTCATGATTCCAAGCAAAATTTCGGCCAAGGTCTTAATGCAAGTGGTAAGAGCTGTAGTGAAGTGGAGGAAAAAAGATGGAAAATTGTTGTTTACTAATTGAAAATCAGTAATCTTGTCTATGAGATTTTGTACCAGGGAAATGAATTAGTTTTTGGCATAAGATGAAATCGTGATACTTTTTTTTTCTAAGATTTAGTTGATATAATATTAGATGATGCAAGAAATATGAACATTTTATTACTTGTAACTTATGTTTGTTGCAAGAGTTGTTTTTCTATCAAGTTGAAGTTACAAATTTGGATGAGACCGTAAGCTATGGCGACCAAGTTTATAGTAGTTGTGTAATTGTTGGAGTTTTTTTTTATTTTAAATAATTTAATCAATGTAATGAAATATTATGTGATGTTCTTCATATTGATGTTGTCGATGACATCAAGATGAAGGAGGTGCAAGAGAAGTAGAAGAAATCTCATAGTCATTTGTACGTGTCATATACACCAAATTTTTTACAAGTTTGAAGCTACCAACAAACATTTGATTAACTATTTTGATACTATAAAAGTAAGCATTTGTTTAATTATTGTATTTTTATATATTTATTTAATAATTTAATTTTAACTATTTGTTAGTTTGTCACAAGTTACAATCTATCGTTGTTTATTAATAAAAAAATTAAGTAAAACATTATAAAATATATTTTTTATATAAATTAATGACGGTTAATATTATATTTAATTATTAGTTTAGGGGGTTAGAATTTAGATATTGAAAAATAAAAATTTGATTAACTATTTTGATATTATAAAAGTAAACATTTGTTTAATTATTTTATTCTTACATATTTATTTAATTAAATAATATTATATTTTTTAAAAATTATTAAAATCTCTTTTTTATTAATAAAAAAATTCTCTACACTTTACTCCTCACTTTCCATTATGCACAATAACACAAAAAAATGTTTTACACTGTACTTTCAATTACGCACTAACACAAAAAAGTATTTCACTTTCACTTTCCAAACCGATTCCAAACAATTTGGATACTTCACCTTTAGGAGACATGCATCTCAAAGTCTAAAACTTCAAAACGAGCAAGTCTACATGATACCTTAAGCCACATTGGATAACAACTCTCGAAGAAGAAACACTAATGAAGAAGCAAGAAGAAGAAGGGAAATAAAGTGAGAGAGAAAATATAAGAGAAATATAGTTTCTCTTTGTTTTTTTCTTATATTTCTCTCTTCAAAAATTTGTGCTGCCAAACACTAGAAAAATTTGTGTTTGCCTCGCACCGCAAGAAGTCTCACTTTTAAATACGTGGAAAGCGGAGAGATTCTCACCCACCTCTCACATTAATCGGTCTTTCTCAGCTTATAGTTGTCATTGAATTTTTTCTCTTCCCCCTTCTCTGTATTTTTTCTCGAAAGTGAGTCTATTGTCTTACCCCCATCCTTCTCTACAATTCTCCCATTCAGACGAACAGAAGCAAAGGCGGCCGCCGGCTGGTTTGCGATCAATAAGGTAAGGGTTCGTCATTTTCGGAAATTTGGCATTTTTTTAGTGAACCCTATTTGTTGATCAACCGTCTCCGACGTGTTTGTGTCTTAGTTTGAAAGTGTTTGCTGAGGATTAATACTACCAGAAAACTGATATGTATAAAACCTTTAAAGGTCTGAATCTCAACTATCGGGTTATTGTTAACTTCTTGTGCTTTCACCTTGAGCTCTTTTGTGGGGAGTCCAAACCCTCGCTACCTCTCTGTTCTATCCATGTGCCCTATAAAGATATTTCCATTCGAGCAGAGAATACCACCATTTCAATTTGTGATGTATTTATCCGCTGCAGGTCATTTTGATGGAGGAGATTGCAGAAGCAGTTGATAAAGTGATAAAAGAGTGGAATGAAACAGTTGAAAAAACCCATGAACATGTAAGAGAAATTGAGAGATGTGGAACGTCTGGGAAGGGGACAATGGAAGCAAATTCTCTTCCGAGATTGAATGCTGCAGCACAGGATGGATTGGCCATTTTGAGATCTTTGCAATTTCGGTTAGATCTGTTAGGGCAACAGCTTGCTTCAGAAGAAGAAGTGGAGTCTGCTCAGGCCAAATTGAAAATCTGGAAGGAACAGTATGAGAGGTAATTTCTCTTTCTATAAAGTCTAATGCCAAATATTGAACTTATTAGCTATTTGCCGTGTAACTTTAACTTGTTTCTGTTAGGATCGTATCCTTAATCATGGTTGTCTTGATTGAATCTTTTGTTTAAAATTGTGTGGGCCTTAAATAATGTTTTATTTATTTTTTTCCCATTGCAGTTTACATATGAGCTTGAGAAGTGCTAATTTAAAAGCAAAGGCCAATATGAGGAAAGCTGCTCAGGAGGAGGTACTGCCTTCTATTATGTTTTTGTTTAGGTTGTGAAATGTTTTGTGATGGGATTAAATTTAACTCAACCCACTGTGCCCGGATCTGGTTGATGATCAGGCTTTAAAAATAAGGGCCTGTGGCCATCTGAATGGATTTATTCTTGGATATCCAGATGCCATCTAAATTCTTCGCCTGGAAAATATGTCCAATCTTACCTACTACTATTGGTAGAAGTAGGAGTCCAGCAAACAAGTGCCATGACTACTATAAGTCAAGATATATGCTGTATACTGCATCAAAGCAGACAAGCAGCAAAAAAAACACAGAGCAGATAGTATATGCATCTAGTTATATTAAACATATACTCAGTACGGACTGTTCCTGATTTATTATTTTCTATATATTTCACTGTTGTTTTAGTAGCCGGTTGGCTGCTCCATACTCATGGTTTGTGCTTTTGTCTTATCTAATCCAAATCTTTCTGGGTGGCTATCTGAAAATTCAATGCTACTCAGTTGTATCTCATTCACCTTTTCTTAGGATTATGCCGGGGCCATTGGTTAAAAAGTTAATGTTTGATGTTATTGGAAAAGGGACATCTCATAGACAGATGCCTAAAAGTCTCAGTATGTCTTGCATAGCCGAAGCCTGCAATTTTTCCTTTTTTGCATAGTTAATGGCACAAAGATGTTAGTGGAGCATCGCCCTACTATTTGTTGTAAGTGCTTTAACCCTGCCTGAATATTAACACCTTGGTTGCAGAGGGAACTTCTTCTAGGAGGAGGCGAAGAGTCCACCGTTCGCAGACGTAACTTACAGTAAGTATCCTTATTCCGGATTTTGAGTACGAAAGGCTTTTATCGGAATCATTGAGTTCTTGACAGAGTTATAGATATGAAAATAAATACATTTATGTTCATTTAGAAGATGTTGGTTTTTATTTAACCATAGACTTATGAAACAAGAGTCTTTCTATTTAAGAACCTTCTTCAATATGATACTTTGTAGAGTTTTCATTGGTAGAAGGAAGACCCTTTTATTCCGTTTGTTGTTAGTTCACTTTTGTCTTGTTCATTATTTGCTAAAATTTGCTCTAGTCACTATAAGAAATTTTATGGCTTTCTGCAATCTATTCCTCCTTCCCATTCATGGAATGTATCTAGACTATTTTCCTTTTTTCTCATGTAGCACATGTTTGTTAATCTTCTTTTTTAAATGAGTACAAACAACCTTTTCCATCAATTACACAGCTTTCAATTTCTTTACTACAGCCTTTTGAATTTTGGCTGAAAGAATTTCGTTTCTGGTCTTCTAGAACGAATGCTGGTATTACATCTGCTGCGGAGAGTATCACTGACGGCCTTCGCCGAACTCGTCAGCTGATGGTGCAGGTTAGTTATTTACTGGTAGTAATAATTGTTAGTTTGTGGGTTCATTTTTGTTTCTTTTGTCCTTCTGTGAGTAGTTTTCTTCTTGATCGGTCGTCTTCCTGACTATCTTTTGGTTTTATCAGGAAGTGGAGAGAAATACAAACACAGTAATGGCTTCTGGTAAGTCTTTTCTTCCAAGTATCTCGAGTACCTGTGATTTACTGGTCTTACCTTATCCATATGTTATTGCTTGTCTAAAACATGCAATATAGATAGCCACCATTTGACACGTTTTATACCATGTGCACGTACATATGACCGAGTATTTATATGCACCTGTATATGGATGCGGAGAAAATGAACTTTTTGGGTGACAGGTTTAATTGGTTAGACTGGATAACATTTTCGTTCTTTCTAAGAACCATATCTGCTCAAACTTACAACTTTCGGAAAATTTTGCTGTTCAGAGGAATCCACAAGTGTACTGAGAAAGGCAGAAGGTGAATACAAGGGACACCGCTCCCTGCTGATGCGCACTAGACAGTTGCTCAATACAATGCAGCGTCAAGATGTCCTTGACAGGTGATATAAAATCATTGGATCATCTTGAGTAATTGACTGCTGAAGAAGCTCACAGCTAAATTTCATGGAACAGGGTGATACTTGTCATCGGGTTTATCTGCTTCATATCAGCTGTCCTTTACGTCATCTCTAAACGTTTTGGACTGCTTAAGTTGCAGAGAAAACTCACAGCTGCAATCAAGTCGGGTTCGGTGGGAGTTCAAGATATCGTAGGAGGGGTTGCAACATTGCTGGCTGAAGATGGCCTGAATCATGAGAATTTAGTTGCACAAGCAGACCCACTGGCAATGCACGATGAACTTTGATAGTTATGCTTCAGTTGACTTGATTGTTGAAAGCCCTTCTCTCCAGGTTGCAGGATGATTCTCTGATAGGCAACAGCTGTTTATTACACTGAATCATACTGTGAAAGAGTAGGCAGATCCCAATTGGCAAGTGATTTATTCTATTCTACCCTGATTCTCACTGGAAGGAGGGGGTACCCTAATTTTAGAGAAAACCTATCTTCACTCTCCCTTCTCTACCTTGTGAAGGGGAAGGGGAAGGGGGAAGGGGTGGTGATCCCCCAATAATATAACTAAAATACCTATATAGATTGGATGTCACATTCAAGAATTTTAAGCTATTTGTGAGTCTTACCTCTCCTGCTTTAACAACTTTGTCTTGTGATGAAGTGTTGCAATTTAGTTTTTAAATACCAAAAAACTAATTAACATAATTTTTTGATAAGTTTAATAGGCATTTTGGTTGAATTGTAAATTTATTAGGTTACAATTAAAAGATGTAAAATATTTATTCCATACATTTGAATAGGGCTAACAATATTACTTAATTATGTTTTATTTTATCATTTTACCCATTTTAATGTCGATAATATTGTACTCATATGAATAAAGATTAATCATAACTCATTTATTAAATTACATTAGTGCTAGTATAGTTGAATGTGAAAAAAATACTCAACCTAAAGGTTACATAATTCTACTTCACTTCACATTTTTATGATTTCTTAAAGTCATTTTATATGTTTTTATGATTATCTAAATATTTTATTTATATGTTTAAATTATGATTCATTAAATATTTTAATTTTGATGATAACAAATATTTTGAAGTAGTAAGTCAATATGCCAACTTTATGAGGAGTATAATTCATATATTATTGAAAAAAAGGGAATTTATATTTAAGAAGATTTTCTTTGTAATTTTTTAATTCGGTAATTGATGAAAATTAACCTATATTATTAAAAAAATATTGAAAATCTTTTGGACATGCTCCTTTGAGCACTCCAATTGCTCCTCGGCTCTCGTCGCCATATAAGAAGATGACCCATCATTGATTTCGAGGTATTTATTCTGAGGTTTTCACAGTTTTTTTCTTTTTTACTTCTATTTAAGATACTGTGAGGAAGACGATGCGTATCGTGAGGAAGACAAAGTGGTTTAATTTTTCCTAAGTTAGGAAAAATTAAACTAGCGTCATAAAAATAATAATCCATATTTTTTATTTATTCAATATATTCATTTTATAATTACTGTATTAAATTAGTAATTTAATAGTCAAAATTAAAATATTGTTAAAATAAATATTTGATAAATTATTTTGGTTTAATTATCACATTACTATAATTAATTAAACCAATGGTTTTAAATTTTGTGACAATATATTATTAATTAATAATACGTAAAAATATATATTATGTTATTGATAAAATAATTTATTTATTATATTATTTTTTTATTTCTATATTAAATTAGTGGGTTTTAATGTTAAATATATCTTATGTTATTAAAAAAATAATTAATTTCTTTATTATACTCGCATATATTATTTTTTACTTTTATTTAATTTTTTTATAATTTATTCTAATCACATGTAATTATTATATTAATTTATAATAAACATTAATCATTTAGTAATATAATATAGTCTTTCATTAATTAGTTTATTAATTTATTTTAATACTACACATTAAATCAAGTATAGTAACTATACTTATTTTGGTTAATTATATACGTAAGCATATGTTCTATTTAAGTTGTTTATTTCAAAATTTTCATTTTTGGCACTAACAGTGGAATTTGCTTTCAATGGGAGTTTAAATCTTACTCATTTCAAGTTAAATGCGGACTAACCACCCATTACTCGCATCATCATTCAACATGCTTTTTGGCAGTCGCAACCTCCAGATATCTGAAACTTAAAAAAACAACTCTGGCCAGTTTCCCGGCCAAACTTACAATCTTGTGAGAGGCAAGTTTTCAATTTTTCCAGTGAAGGTTTTGGAGAGAGATCACTGGGTTATTTTGAACCAGAGAATGGAAGCGGGAGGCCAGGAAGATCGGAGTGGACAATCCCATTTCTTCAAAATTATGTTTGGGAATTTTACTAAACAGTTGGTTAGTATTTTTTTTTTTGTGATATCCTTGGCGAGTATGACTTTCCTATTTTAGATATTTTGCAACGTGGATTTTTGTTCGGTTTTTGCCTTTCGTCGCTATAATATAGGTTGGGCCGGGAAACTGGCCAGCGCTGGTTTTTTCATGTTTTAGATATTTGGAGATTGTCAATTGCCAAAAGCATGCTGAATGATGTTAGTAAAAGTTAATAACGGATATTTGGTATCTTAAATAGAAGTCAAATAGAAAACAGAAGACTGAAGTTTGGGAGACAGATGAGCCTTGAATTCCAGCTACTTCATTGGAGGCCTTCATGCTGGAATTAACGTGAATTCCATACGAATACATCTATGTGGTATTTGAGATTGGTGTCATTAATCTATTGAATATGACAACAGTTATTTTGCAGCTTTTAGGAAATGCTTGCAGAGGTCATGGGTTGCATCCTTCTAATGTTTTAGTGTAGAATCTCTGCAACTGCACTTTATGATTTATATCTGTATGACAACTAAAAAATACTATTTTTTTCTTATTCTCAGTACTCATTCAATTGTAGATGTGTTAATTTGATTAGCCATAAGATTTGCTGAACCTGTGGCATTTAAAGTCCCCTTAGTTTTAAGGACACAGAAGTGATCAATGTATTACTTTATCTAACATATTAACTAAAAGAATAAGTGATGAAGGGAAAAAGGAACATATGTAAAGGGGTTGAAAGATCTTATTGAGTATAAGAAAGTTGCTTACAAGTTGTTTGTGTTGCTTCTAATCATTTTTATAGATGCAAAAAGAGATGCAGGGATGATATGTAAAGATGTGGAGAGATCTTCTGAAGTATAAGAAAGTTTGTTTATGAATTGTTTACTCTTCTTTTAGTCACGGAATAGAGATTGCATGAATACCTATCAACTTTTCTGTCTGTTGATTTTTTATTGTGCGAATGAAATTGATAGATCTATAGTTTTTTTCTGAAAAAAAAAGTTAAAATGCAGAAATAAACCAACAAAAGGAATGGTAAAATTGGCTTCCCAGGAAGTTGATTTATCATAATTGTCTTGTCAACATTATTCTTTCTGATGTTGATATGCACTGTACAGTTAGTGTTGGAAAATTCCCTTTATAAATTTATTTGTGTTCAGCTGTTGCATGCCTATGGTATATACCCCAACAATCCGTGAAGAACTGGGTTGTTGGTCTTGGTTCTTGTTGTGCTATGTTTATTTTGTTTTGTTTTGTGTATATCATTTTTCCTTGACAAATCTGATGTCAGTTGTTTCAAAATGTAGCGGATCCCACTAGCTTTTACAAAGCATATTTCAGGGAAGGCATCTAAAAGAGTTATCCTAGTTGGACCCAGCGGTGGGATTTGGCATGTCCAATTAGATATGAGGAGCAGCAATGACATTTATTTACTGGATGGTTGGCAGGATTTTGTGGAAGACCATTCCTTACAAGAATATGATTTTCTTGTCTTCAGATATGATGGTAGGAAGCATTTCTCTGTAAAAATTTTTGATAAGACTGCATGTGAGAGAGAGGATGCGTTCATTATTGAAAGAAGCAAACGAAATCCCAAAATTTGTGATGGAAGAAAGAAACCGGTCAGATTCGAAAAGAATGCCTCTTTGGCTTCTGGTCACCTATCTCAACAAAAATCAGGTTTTGAAGACTTAAAGGACTGTCCTTCAGTTCATGGTAAGAAAATTTGGATTTTGATTATGTATTATAATGCACTGTACACCGTCCTTTAATAATGCTGTATCTAAGAAGGAGAAACATTTTTAGCATTTAATTCTAAGCACAAAATTTGGTGTTCCTTATATTATTCTTTTCCTGATCATCAATTTATGAATGAACCAGGTGTGGACAAGGTAACTCCTAAGTTAGAAAGAGATGTGATGATAAAAAAGGTTGTTAATACGGCACCTATTGACCTTCATTTACCTAATAAAAGACTTCATGTTTCTTCAAGAAGGCTCACTTCAGTTAAAGAAGAGTACTCAGAAATTTGGGATAGGACTAAATCCTTTGCCTCAAACAATCCCTGTCTAAAAGTACATCTGACGGCTTCACATGTGAGTAGGGATGCTTTGTGGTGAGTTTTGCTCTCATATTTTCCAGATATAAAAGCCTTATCTTGTTATTCTGAAAGAAAACATTTTCATTTTTATCCTTGGTTGACAAGTCCATCTAATTATTCATTTTCATGTCTTACTATGTTTGTTAATTCAGAATAAGCTTCTTATTCATGATTGCTATGAGATATTAGAATTTGCTAAAAAAAATAAAAAATTTGTTGTTTACTCCTTCAATTAAATTACTCATGTCATTCTAGCAATTTTAATGTTACTTTATATTTCCCAATCACTAAGTGAACTATTTCTACAACCTTGATATTAAAGGTTGCTGCAGAAATGGTTTAGGTTAGGGTTACTGTCTTTTTTTTTTTTTTTTTGGTGGAAAAGTTGGGAGTCACCATCTCTAAAATGTCCTCTGTTAAAACCATTTTTAATCTACCAATTTTACTCTTCTTTTTGTTTGTGGTCTCATCGATTTGAAAGAAATTTTCTTTCTTTCTATTAGTATAAAAAACATTAGTTTCATGATGTTATATTGGTTTTTCCTGGTGTGATGGGTGTCAAAATGGTTTTCTTTTGGTAACAGTAACTAGAGGGGAACAAATTTGAATGGCCAAACGTTTTACCTGACTTTTCAAAATGCATTTCTTTTCCTTACTCAATGCAGTGTATGTTTTTTTGCTTATTTGGCAAACTGGAACTTTCTTTTATCTATGTGATTTTGAGTTTTTACCGAATAAGCGTCTCTTGCAAAAAAAGATGCTATTGGTGGCTGTAAATAAAACCCATTTCCAGAGCTCCTATTGTCAATCAGTAATTGTCCTTTTACTGATAATGGTGATTCTCGTGCAGCACATGCCCTCTGCATTTTCCAAGAAGTATCTCCCAAAGAAGAGCTGCAACATGGTACTCCGAGATCCAGAGAAGAGGTGTTGGGTAGTCAAATACATTTGTGGACAATCTAGAAACTGTTTATCTGGTGGGTGGACTGCGTTTGTTCGGGGTAATAAGCTCAAAAAAGGAATAGTATGCATATTTGAGCTTGTAGCTGAATTAGAAATGGTGGTTCATGTTTTCCAGTAGGTTATTTGACTATTTCCATTTAAGGAAGAACACTCAACTCCCCACATGAACTCTCCAAAAAATAACTTACCAAGATATCTACATACAGTTCTTGTTCCATTTTCCAGATATTTCCTTGGATTTATATGAACTAACTTCGTTTATAATGATGTCTTTCAAGTCCAGAACAGTATTTCTGATATTAATGCCTGGAAATGAAGGGATCAAGTCCATATGAAACAGTAATCAGCAAAGACTGGTGCTATATCTTTATCAAGTGTAAAATGCAGTTCATCTACATCTCTATGCAGTGAAGAAGACATGGCAACACAGTGCAGTACCTAACTCAGAGATGGGAAAGATGCAGGTTTGGGAATTTGATGTGGGTGGTAGGTTTCTCTTTGAGGGAAACCTGGAATGGTTTGAAAGATATGTTGTTTCTTAACCAAGTCTATGATAAATGATACTTGTCTATTTTAGGTATCATGTAAGTAAATTAATTAGTATTTCAAATATTATTTTAATTATAAATTAATATGATTAAATGTGGTATCTAGCCTAAAGTTTTCGATTAAACTCGTATATATATTTGTTTTTAAATACTAATTTATTTTTAACTCTTGATTATGAGAAAAATAATATTAATTATATGAGAGGTTAATTTGGTTAATCTCAGCTCCCAGGAAGAATTCCCCCAGGAAAAGCACGACCCAAGTGTGGAAAAGAGGTACGAGAGCTGCGCCGTTGAACAGGAGAAATCCCTCTTTCTTCAAGTTCATTCTCTCCCAATTCGTGGCTGAACGACTCGTAATCCCTCTACTCTCCCCTATTCTCTGCTTTCTTTTTTTCTTTTTTTTTATTGTCTGACTACCTTCGGCAATATTTCCTTGTTTTGAACATGGAACGGATGCCTCTTTTCCCATTACTTTCTTAGTTTTCATAGGAAGGAGGAGGCCATCCTCCATTGGCCAGCCATTAAACAAATAGAGAGGAAGAATGTGGAGGGTCTACCTTTGATCTCTTTGCTTTTTAGTGAGAGGAGGAAGTGAAGGGAAACAGTCATGCCGACAAAAGACTATTGCATCAGTGAGACAGATGTACGTTTATGCCATAATCCTTTTCATTGCATTTCTGATTCAACAAGTACGCCATGATTGAAAACATATTTTGGAAAGCTGCATTGAGAGTCCAGATTGTGGATGGTTAACAAGAAAAAGAAAATTCATAAATAGAATCCCTTCTCTGAGAGTTTGGTAGCATAAACTGCTATGGGATTATACACCATAGCCCTGCACAGAGACAATTGAAACCCTGTATAATCCATGCTACTGGTCAAATAGTCTGGTAATAACAGTGTCTACAGGCTGACTCATGAAGGGGTTCAGCAGCAGGAGAAGCACGATTTTCTCTTTTTATCTTACTTTCTAGCAAAAAAATAAAAAAAATTCCTAGATCTTTCTAAGTCTCTGCAGAAGTAGCTGCAAGTGGTGGCTTACAAGCAGAGCAAAAGAGAGATGAATAGCCAAGACATTGCACATGAAGTGACTCAAATTACCTGCTTCATGGTTGATAGAACGGCTCCATGATTCAGCAAGGGCAAAGGCACCAGGAGATGCCGCATACTATTTAGCCATTGCTTCCACTTCGTATCTACTGATGTTTTTCTTTCTCTTATTGGAAGTATTGCCAAGAACTGCAAAATATAAGCTAAACACATATGAAATTTTACATGAGTGAGCGGATTCAGTTTGCTCCACTGTTCAAAACACCATTCATCAGATACTTTATGAAGCTTTTGGAACACATCTGCAGGAGTTGTGCTGACTTATTGACAAAGCAACTGCTTCCAGTGTGAGACGAGATAGAAACAAGGTATAGCAACCAGTCATTGCAGAGGTAACAGAAGTGATTCAAACCAATACCCAACTTAAGGCATCTGCAGTGACCTGATAGAAAAATACAAACATGGCAAAACTGGCGGACCAACATATTCCCAAGACAAACTGCCTTCTCTGATTTTGGAATAGTAAGTTACATGTATACTTCTTTTCTTATTTCCTTTTTTGCACAAAACATCTACCCTGTTCATGTCAATCAAGATTTAAAAACTTAGTAATTTAAAGCATCAAAACAACCACTAGGACAGGAAACCCTACCTATGGATATTTCCTGTCCACCATCTTCCAAGATAACCTCCCATCCCTCAGCCTTATCCAACTCACTAGTTTGAAACCAGGGTCATGCTACCAAGGGAGGCTGAGATGGACATACATTTACACCAATAAAATGACCAGTTTCCAAGTCCCAGCAAGCCTTAACAGACAGATGCGATCACAACATTGGGCCTTTCTCTTCTAGCTTTATTTTCCCCTGTGCCTTACAAAGGAACTGAGAACATCCTACGAAGCCTTTTTGAGTAACATCTCAGGCTTTCTAATCATCATTTTTTTTTCAGCCTCCCTAATCAAATACCGGGATCATGCAAAACCTAGACATAAAGTTGATTCAGCAACCCAAAAATAGCTGTTCATAACAAATGGATACCCTAATCAAATAAATCTTCAAATTTGATCAGACAGCACAGCCCAGGTACATAAATCTGCAAAAAAGGCAGAGGAAAGCCTGAGGTAGCCACCGAGCTGATTAGACCTGAGATGTCATTGGACTGCCGACTTATGGGAATCCAAATGCAAATTGAAGAATTTTGCGTTTGTTCTCATGCCTCAAACTGCCACATCACAACTGAGAGTATGGTTGGGAATCAACCTGCATAAAACATAAGTTAGTAAAATTATTAAAAGCAAAAGTACATATGTGGAGCAAATGCATCATCAATTGCTTTGCTTTTAGCTCAACTGTTGTCATGTAAAAATCTCACGTGACTTGTGAGATTTTTTAATTTTTTTCAATTAGTTGAGGGTGGAAGAACTATTCCTCTATCAGAATATAAGATGTCACAGCATTCCAACCATACTCTGTTTTGGCCAGCTTCACTAATGAAGCCTATTGACCAAGAATCAAGCAGAATAAACATAAATTTTTTACCCCACAGTTTTAAGGCATGTTAGGGAGCATCGCAAAAATTTGATTAATATGCATATGAGGTACGCAATCAGAACGGTGGTCTCATTAAGGAAAGCCAATGTTCAGAAAAATGAAATATCAAAAGCCCTAGAAATATGAAAATCATAGTAACACCAATAAAGACTTCAGAATATAACCAATAAGACAAAAAAGTAAAATAACAAACAGAATAATTCATAAACGGTAATGCAGCATATTAAAGACCCAGATAAAAAAGCCAAATACTTAACAAATAAAATACAAGAGCAAATTTTTGGAACAAATATGAGCAGAACCATCATATCTATAAAAGAACCAAAACTTGAGTGAAATATCACAAAGCATATCCATCTGTTGCTTGTGCAAGACCTTCACTGCCACAAGAACCTTCTATTTTGTAAAAAGCACAGACTCAAACAAAAAGATGATTACTGAAAGGCCCATTACATCACTACAATAAATAGTCAACAGAAAAGAAGGGCAATAATGTAGAGTGAGGTGGCACTACTGACCATAATTTTGTTTTAAAACAGAAAACTGAACATTGCCCACAACGCTTTCTTCAATTCTTCAAGATGCTTATGCATTCTTCAGCCGGCCCAACCTCTTCCTTTTCCGACTCCTTTTCTTCCCACCATTCTTAGAGCCTGCAGGAAGAGCTAAAGTAGCCGCTGCTGGTTTACCAACAAACGTTCTTCCTTTCCTACAAATCCACTTCAAGGGTAGATTATTCACAACTGTTCCAATATCCTTTGAACTATTTAGGTCAACTAGCCTTTGAAGCTTTTCTTGCATTTGATTAATCCAAGCCACAGATTGATCAAGGGCCACAGAGTCATCCTCAGGTTCTTGCCACAAACTCATCAAAATTCTTTGAAAAGATTGAAATGACATCGATGGTTCATAACCATTCCCATTATGACACACCATATTTACTTTAATAACATGCTTGCACAGGTTTCCCTGAAGGGCCCAAGAGCAGTCACAGAAGGAAAATTCAGATCCAGGATTCCATACCAAATGGGTTAGGGTACTGTCTTTCTGGCTAACAACTTTAGCAAAAAGGTGGTTCTCATCATCCAAGACAACAGAATCATCACGAATTTGTAGCGCTCGATACCATGAAGAAGACTGAATATATTCCTCCTTTACATCTTCATGGGACCCATATTCGTCTGCATGACGGTCAAGCCAATAATGTGAGTGTATTTCAGTGTAGAGTTTGTTTACCAACCAATCAACTCGTTGGAGTTCATCAAGATGGACATCATCATAGATCTTTTGTTTAAGCTTCATATGGTAGCTTTCAATGGCCCCACAAGCTTCTTGACTTGCTAGTGGTAGAGTTTTCATAGTTGCAAACCACATTTCTACAACAAAAATATAAAATGCTTAAAAGAACTGTTCAAAAAATAAATCAATATTATGCGCACACAAAATCAGAGAATAACTTTCAAGAGTTCCTCATACTAACCAATTTTGGGTACCCACGACTCTCTAAAATATTGCATGAAAGAGGTCTGATCAACAAAATCCTGAATAAATTGTTCAATGGCATCTACATAGTCTATGCCACTAAAGATGGAGTAGGTTATTACACCAAGGCGTTTAAACATCTCTCGTTGAACTTCAATGTTGGTACATCTCTTGATGATGTTGCGAAGCCATTTCCTACGAACACGCCAAGGGCAGAAAATAACTGGGCAAGTAAAAGTATCCCTGGGTACATAGTTCAGCTTGTTAATACATGCATACATAAACATCTACACAATCTAACATCTAAGGGGGATAAGTTTGTAACCAAAGTAATTTTTTTAACACCGTAACATAAAACATAACTATGACAAATGCTCTAATATTGGAAATAAAGTAGTATTTAGGTTTTAACAGCATAGACTTGCCTGATTGGATCAACCTCTATAGTAGCATCATCAATTAGAAACCCACTGATCCTCCAATCTGAATCCACAGCCCGAATTCTACTAGATAGTGCTTTCATCCATTTACTAACATCCTGCCTGGTAGAGGTCCTTGTAATGATCCAGGCAACAGGAAGTGCACGTTGTCTTGAGTCAAATACAAGCAGCGAGTATAGTGGATACTGTAGCACCAAAGAAATCAATCATAAGGAAATACAAGCCAACACATGTCTCAAAAATTACATGCTACTATACCAAATCCCCTAGTTAAATGGGTTAACGAAACAATGAAAAATATGGGCAAGTCAATACATTAATCTATCAACAAGTTTCTTTCTGCAGTTTCCTCACAATTTTTTTTTTATAGAAAATGAGCTGGAACTGATGGAAAGCCCAAAAATTTAGCGAACCAGTCCTAGATATTACAAACTAGCTTACCTTGAGTTTGTTCACACCAAACATAGAATCAGCTGCAACTAGACTGTGATGTCCAAAGCGAACCATCTGCCGCAGTTGCCAATCTGTTTGGATTCCTAAAATAAACGGTTCTGTCTCTGTTGAATCCTGATAAAAGAACACAGATTTCTCATATTTTTCAACCCAACGCCGAATACTGGCCTGATCATCCAAATCCAATTCATGTGTTGAATGTTTTATAATCATCTCAAGTTTTTTTATGTATTGAGTAGCAAGACTATTGACTTTAGCATTTGAGCCACAATAACGCTGGATGCCTTCAATGTGTGTTTGCAGGACATTCTCCTCTGACTTGCCTAAATAGATCAGAGACATAGTCTGTTGCTGGATTTCATTACAAATATAAGGTATATTCTTGGCACCAGGGCCAATAGCATCTCGATCAAGGGGTCCATGGCACACAAAACCAGACTTATTCACATGCCGTCGATTATTATATATGATAAGAGCATCAGATGGGCGGGCGTACAAGCGCTTCACAACAAAGTGGCAAGTGCAACCACGCATAGATTGGGGACGAGCAGCACGATTTCTTGTGTTTAGCCTATATCTTCGGCTAGGTAAGATGTCACCACCCTCCCCATAATTCTCTGGACCAAAGGAGCACCAATATCTTCAAAACCAACATAAACTTGGTAAGATTTTCAGCATATGAGGAAATGGTACAGAAATAAAATAAAATAAAATGATAGTGTTATAAGAAGCCAACTAGCATATGCTTCAAAATCAGGTACATGTGGCACATGCAAACATGGGCAAAAGAAACCGGTTAACAGTCTGACTGCTGCGAGATGCTCCCAACCATAGCATGGTTCACACAATTTCACTGATACACAAGCTGACAATTGAGATATATGTGTAGTATGGACAGCAATAAGTAGCTAAGATGCCCATATGATAAAATTCGCCACCATGGAATATTCATGGTGGAACTCCTCACTGCCTATGTCCAAGTGCCCTAGATATGCTAGCTTAGTGACTTATTCCAAAAAAAAAAAACAGATTTAACAAGAACAAGGAAGAAACAGATGACACATACAGCCTTTTTTCCAAGTATTCATCCTCCTTGTACTCCTTTAAGCTGCCTTCAGCCCTTTTTTGTCCTTTCTCTATGTGAAATCTTGTGGGATGTTCAACATTAGAACATTCCCCAATTATAAATGCATCAACCCGACTATAAGGAATGAGGGCAACATCATCTACACGGTCCTTTATGGTCCCATATTTGGTCCATTTCAGATCTACAGAGGAGAATTCTTCCTTTGACAAATCTTGCACTGTTATATCAACGATGGAATCTTTTATCTCCATATGTTCCATCCTTCAGTAAATAAACTATAGAAACATCATAAAAGAACTTGTTAGTAAGCTCCCAAATAATATGCATAATAAGGAAAGGAAGAAGAAGAGCTAGAAGAAAAACAGATATTATAACCATTTCACCATATTATTCTTTCACATTAATCATTTCCCACCTATCTAAAAGAACTATAAGCATTCCCATTACAACCCCAAGTTTTCTTCTAACTTCAAATGCAGAGTTAAGTATGTTGTATCTCAAAAAAGCCCGATTGCAACTCTGCCAGTAAAAACTTAATAAATTATGTTTAGATAGCTTATAAACAGAATTGCATTTTCTAAACATGCTGATCATTATACCAGGCTAATATATCGGAGATAGGAATGCGGCAATGAGGCATTGAAGACCAAAGAGAAAAAAGAGAGATTGTCAGTAAAAACAAAAAAGACACAGAAGCTAGCCAGTAAATATTTGCATACATCTTCTACTCAAGACCAATACTTAACCTCGAAGATATCATGTCAAGTAACTATAGAGTTTTTCATTATAGGCCAAAAGAAGTAAAAGAGAACCCAGCCACCGTTGTCAACCTAAATATAAGATCATTTCTGGGAATCTTGTGTGTTTACTAATCAAAATGACAGAAACAGTAAAATAATTGGTATGCAATAAATTTCTAGTCGTACATCTGATTAAGTAAAATTAAATAAACAACACAGAAATACCAGAAAACTTTGGAGGAAAATAAGCAAAAAGACGACTGGAGGTCACCTGCGGTCTCCTCCGGCAAATTAGAGGATAACAGGATAGCCCTTACCTTAACTCCCATATTGTTCTAATCTCTAAGGAATTGTAAATTTTAAATGCCTAAGAATAGATTCCTTAAAAAAAAAATTTCCGTTTAGCAAAATCTATAAACCAAATGACCGTGAAAAAAATAAAACAGTAGTCCATATTTTGCACTAGTAAAAGGTATTAGCTCCAAAGTACATTTATTTTATGCAAGAAAATTTGGGAGGTACTTTATGTAGTAAATTTTCAAGACAAGTCTAGAAAAACGCCAGTTTCATAATTTATTATTTGATACAAACTTGTATGGAAGCGCTGTCCTCTTCCCACACACCTTGTCAGCCACAAAGTCATTATAAGAAGGTCGTATAAAATAAAAGAGAACGAGACGCACTAAGGCAATGAAAGAGAAAAGAAGAAAAGACAGAGCATACCTATGGAGGAGAGCACTACACTCGACAGTGATGACGAGTCCAGAGCGGCGGAATATGGGAGAAACGAATGAAATAGAAGGTAGAACTCGCTCCAAAGTGGGTACGAATCCAGGGGAACGGGAAGCGAGGCGGAGGAGCAGCGACGCCAACGAGGAGAGATGCGGTGGAGAGTGGAGACTGGGGGAGTTCGGAGAGCGAGGGAGAAGCCGAGGGAGGATACGAATGAAAGAGATTTTTGCCCTTTTTTCTCTTTAAACAGTAACGCGACCGGGTTCACGTATTCAATTATCCCGACCGGTCGACTTGGTCTTTAGAGGGTTTTTTTTTTTTTATAAATACGGTCAAATCTCCCATAATACACATAACCTATTAAGATCAGGGTATTATATAATAATAATTTCAATTTTAACGAATTTTATCATAATTTTATTAATTTATTTAAAATATTTAAAATATTACCTCAATTACTTAAAAATACTAATTTGAACCAATCATAATGTACTTAAATTATTTATTTTTATTTCTATATTTAAGAAAATTCTATAAATTTTTACCTTTTATCTGAATTAATTTTTTGAATTTTATTATAGATATTATAAAAAAAATTAAAAGTAATAAAAATAAATAAAATACAAAAAATTGTCAATAATAAAAGGGCCCATTATGATGTCATCTATTTTTTAAATAAGAGAGGGTTAGTCAACTTGATGTAGTAGATAAACTTCAGTTGCATTATTCAGTTCATGTCCTGATGTCGTTAGTGGAGCACCAATTCATCAGATGAATTCAAAAATCATCTCCACAGTTTAATTTTGGGAATTCGGATTCCACAGGATATTACAAATCATCTAGATGAAGCGGGCGTGGCGCTTCGAACCCTTGTTGAATTTTTTTTCCTCTCTCTCAGGCACCCTCTCTCAGTCTCCTCCTTCTCTCGTCTCTTCTTCCTCCAAACGTTTTTTCCTCTCTCTCTCTCTCTCTCTCTCTTAGCCTCCATCTCCCTTCTCCCTCTTGCCGCCGCACCTAATCCTTCCCCCCCAGCATCACCTTCTCTGTCGCGTCGTCGATGTCGACTCCCATAGCCTCGCCCTCACCTCGTCGTACCCCAACCAGAGCAGATGCTCCGAACTCTCTCTCACTGTCGTCACCCCCCTACCACCGCCCACCGCTCTCGTCATTGAGGGGAAATATTAATTTCCCCCCTCGACACCCCGTCCCGCATAGCGTGCGACTCGCACATGCAATTCACACGTGCAATTTAAAAAAAAAAATCTTATTTTCAGCTATTGCTTTTCCTTCGGACGATGCAATTTCGTCCGCCCCAACCACCACTAGTGTTGTTTTTCCTCCAGATGATGCAATAATACGGAAAAATATAGTGTTAAAGTTAGCATTTGATCATTTTTCTCTTTTATTTATTTATTTATTATAATTAATCATGCGCACAGTTAATTGACTCACGTAATTACTGTATTAATATACAATAAACTACAATCATTAAATAATATAATATCTAATTTAATTAATTAGTATATTAATATATTTTAATTATACATTAAATTACTTATTCGTGTAGTAATTATTATTTTTACCTAGTTTGGGGTATAAGTATTATGTTTTTAATTAAGTATACTATTACAAGTTACTCATTTTCTTGTTTTTAATATTTTTCTCATTTTGGGGCACTAACACTAAAAACTATTTTCCAGTATACATGAACTCGTCCACACTAACACCAAGTTTGAAGTTGAATTTCATGTAGAGGAATGAAATGAGTTTGAAGCAGGAGATGAAGATTAAATTTAAAATTTAAGTCTGCCGACTAACCCCCCTAAGAAGGCCAATCTTTCCTTTTAAATTAAAAATTAGGACAATCACACCAGAGAATGTCCTTCCCTCCTATAAGGTACCCCCCTCCCCCACGACAGTCACACATGCTTTTTTCTCATATAAACTAAATTTAAGAGAGGGTAAAAAAGATATTTAGCTATTTATAGAATCGAAACATGAGGGCTAATCCAATACGAAAGTCTAATTGGTATGAAACATGAGGAACGACTATCTAAGCTATCTGATCATGATCAAAACTATCTCAACTATCTAATCATGACCGGATGGCTGAGATAGCCGTTTCTCATGTTTTCTACCAAATAGCCTTTCGTATTAGATCAACCCCTTATATATATATATATATATATTTAACGAGTTTGTTAACGAGCTTAAAAAATCTTAAATTAAATTAATTAAATTTAATAAATATTTTTGAGGTTTGAACTCAAGCCAAATTTAAATAAAAATTGAATTGATTGAAGTTAGCTTATTGCCACTAGGGTAGTGGCATCGAGCCGAGCCGAGCCCGAACCTGCCTATGTTCGAGCGGCTTGATTTAAATATTTCGAACCCGAGCTCGAGCTCGAGCCGAGCCTAAAATTGTTATCAAGCTCGAGCCTAAAATTTTTAATCGAGTTTGAACTTCAATATTCATTTAAATTTTTTCAAACAATACATGTCTCGAGTTCGTGTTACAACATACATTTAAAACTTTAACAAAAATACATGTCAAATAAATTGTATATAAAATTATGCATACATTTTACATAAAATTGGAAATGACTTCTACTTAAAATTGGTCATAAGAGTGGCATTGAATCCAGCTGAGTTCCAATCTTGTTCAAACTAAGCTTGATTTAAATATTTCTAACTCAAGCTCCAGCTGACCCTAGCCTCGAACCTAAAATTGTAATTGAACTCGAGCTTAATAAATTTAACTGAGTTCGAGCTCGAGCTCTATCCAAGTTCAAGCTTAACGTACATTTAATACTCTATATAAAATATATGTCAAATAAATTATATATAAAATTATGCATACATTTTAAAAAAAGAATGATAGGGGAGGTTCAAGATTGAATTTCAATAATAAATTAAAATGCACTAATATTAATCTTTTTTACTCCAAATATTGTCTAGCTTGTTTTGTAATTTTTGAATTTGGTCATAAATTTACTATGTCCTCTTTTGTGCCCAGGTTGAAAATTTATATTATAGGAAAAACTAGAAATATTTTCCTATGATACATATTTCCAAAAAACCTTTAAATATAATCCTATTAATATTAGTGACTTATTAGAAAAGTATAAGAAATATTTTTAAATTTTATAAGGAAAATTAAATAGACCTCTTATTGCCTATTTCTAGGGAAATAAATAAATATTAATAATCAATCTAATATATTACTATACTTATCTATAAATTTTTAATCAAATAAAATGTCAAATACAAAATTTCAATAAAAATTACCTCATATTAAAAGTATTACAACATCAACTCTCAAATAATTATTTAAAAATTTTTTATACGGATTTCTAACCCATCTTGGCAGAAAAATCTTATTTAGAAAATTATATAATTTTTTAATAAGAATTTTTAATTAAAAAAATATTTACAAAAAATATAAGATAGTAATAGTCTCTAGAAACTTATTTCTACTAAATTATATTTTTAATTTCTTCAATAGCCTTGAGAAAAGAGAGTTTAAGATTTTTTTTTTTGCACTTTATGATCTGGTCTGTGCCGAATAATCTTTGCGTCGGGGGAAAGAGATGGAACCGACGACCACAGATGCGACGACGCCGACAGACAGGGGGGGCTCCGCGGTCACGAGGGGAGGAAAAAATCTTCCCCCCTCTCCCGCTCCCGCTCCCGCTCCCCCACCCCCCACCCCAGCCTCAGCCCATTAACGAGCCAGCTCACGAAATCTAGAGCCGAACCTCGATTCGATCGAGTTCAGCGTATTAATTTAAACAAGCAAATCCCAAATATCTCAGTTTATTAATTTAATCAAGCAAATCATAGTGAATCGAATCGAGCTCGAGCCGTCCTCGTAAATCCAAAGCAGACCGCGAGTCGGATCCTTGTTGCCACCCCTTATTGCCACCCCCAGGACGATAATGCAAAAACCAGAGACAGATGCACGGATATTGAGGGTAGCTTCTACCAGGTGGGCACGTAGATTTCTGCTCGTTCCCGAAGAAGCTGTGATGAAATGTGAAACCAGGAACGAAGAAGTGTCGTGAAACAATTAATATCCACCAGAAATCCTGCTACCAAGCATAGAATTTCACACCAGCTAGTCATCGTCTCTTTCCTAAAAAAGTACGACCTTTGGCCGCTTGCAAAGAACAGAGAAGAGAACTAATCACCTTCCTCACTGGTCCGGGAGCTTCTCTCTTGCTTGCAGAGAAACCCATTTCTCTCCTGCTTGGAGAGAAACCAACCTTCTTCGGTAAGTTCTAAAGGCTCTATACGATTTCCTTTGTTCTTGTTTTCTTTCGCGTGATTTTGTTCACCCTTGGTGCTGGTGTTTTCTTTCTTTGGAAGCTGGTCTAGACCGACAAATGAAAGAAAAGTGCGAAGACTGTAAGTGGAGAGAGCACTTTTACTGGAATCGTCTGGACGCCTGGTATTTCCATACTGTTTTGGGCTCTGGCTTCTCCCAGCGACTGGTAAATCCCTCGCTCTTTCTGAACTTAAGAGCCCCAGTTCAGATTCTGATGCGAACTTCTCATATATGCCTTGCAGATCATTCCCAGAAAATTTGCTAAGCATCTCAGGAAGAAACTGCCCGATCATGTTTTTCTTATGGGTCCTAGTCGAATCCCCTGGCCTGTCGGCCTAACGAGGGCTTCTGGTCAAGTATTCTTCAACAATGGCTGGGAGAAATTTGTTGAAGAAAACTGTTTAGCCCAGGGAGATGCTTTGGTTTTTCACTACAAAGGGGTGTCCAGTTTTGAGGTCTTGGTGTTTGAAAAGAAAACTGGCTGTGAGAAGTTGGCTTCTCTGTTTGCGAAGCAACGAAACTGCAGATCTGAAACGAGAGGCGGCATCAATTCTTCAAATGTAGAGTCTTTGCCCTGTAATGGCACTTGTACTCGGAAAGAACCAGCTTCCCACAGTGCTCAGCAGGCTGAGGAAGTAACAGATCATCATCTTGTAACAGAACAACCAAAACAACAACACGGAAGATTTGGATCAAAGGAGAAAACTAAACATGCTGGGAGTTGCAGCCATCGCGGAAAATCACCAAGATCATCTCCTCAAATGAGTCCCGACATTGAAAATCTAAACAGTGGGTTCCTTTCATCACTCATTTTGTTTCTATAAATATCGGTGAATCAGTCCTTAGCTCTCATCATCTTGTAATGGCTATTCGGAATTGATTGCAGCATCGTTACCAACAAGAAAACATAATAATCACAGGACGGCGGAGTATCTACTCAAACGTTACCCCTTCTTTTTCCAGTCGAACAGGAGAGCTGTAACCGAAGAGGAAAAGGTTCGTGTTCTTGAGCTAGCCCGTGCCGCTAGGATGAAAAATCCTTCTTTTCTAGTAGTCATGGTTCCATGCCATGTGACTTACAAATTTTTTCTGGTAAGTTTTCGGAGAAAAAATCCTTCGTACTGGAAATATTACCAGTATCAGTCCCTCATGTGTTTATCTCAATCTTTCATCTCCTCGTGCAGGCCATTCCCGTCGCATTCGTCAGAAGCGATCTTCGCCGTGTGTCTGGAGGAACAATCATCCTCTGTAATCCGAGCGGAAAGGAATGGTCTGTTAATTACGTAGCAGGAAGAACAGTCAGCGGACTGTGCGGAGGCTGGGACAAGTTCGTCTGGGATAATAATCTGGAAGAGGGCGACGCCTTGGTTTTTGAGTCGAACCATCAAAGAAGACTGTTTCATGTGCATATCTTCCGAGTTGTGAAACAAACCGTCCCTCTAGTCCTGGTCCGCAGAGATGAATCGAGAAGACTTGGCATGGCGAAAAAAGGAGGACCCAGCTGTCGTCTCCGGAAGTCATCCTTCTTACATCGCCGCCGCATCGGCAACGGTATCCGACCTGCAAATGGCAAGTCTTGTGAAGGATCAAGTAAGAAAAAGACGACTAGAGGTGGGTGTTCTTCTGCTGCTTCAGAGAACCCAAGCGGTGAGCAATAAATAGATCCATCGAAAGCATTTTTATATCAAATCTGTTGGATCTATCATTTTGTCGATGTATATTTATTTCTGCAGAGTCGGAAACAGAGGAGGAGGATGAAACTAATGGACAGGACTACCGACCATATCCATTCTTTTTCAAGTCTAACAGAAGACCAGTAACATGCGAAGAAGAAGAAAGAGCGATCGAGCTAGCAGGCGCAGTGCAGCCTGCCAATCCTTATTTCCAATCGATTATGCAAAGATCCCATGTTACCGTAAGATTTTATGCGGTTAGTATCAAACTTCGATCAAAATCATATCGCCATTAATGAAGTGTGAAATAGAAAATAATTCAATTTTCGTTCTTTCTACAGACAGTTCCTGCATCCTTTATAAGGGAAAATGCGGACATTTTCTGCAACAAGGATCAAGAAGTCATGCTTCGTTCTCCGAGTGGGACTACTAATGTGGTATGGTACAAGCGGAGAACGATCACTGGAGGTGGGTTTGACAAAGGGTGGGCGGATTTTGTTCTGGATAATAATCTCGAACAAGGCGATGTACTGATATTCGAGCTCTGTACTGGGGGGAAAAAGACGACTTTCAGTGTTCAGATCTTCAGGGTCGTTGAAGAAGTCGTTCCGTTAACAAAAACCTGGAGGAGAGAGATTGCACACAAGCGACAAAAGATAACTCGAGAAAGAATGACCAAGAAAGCCAGAGCAGTGGAAAGGCAACATTTTTATATCTTTTTCTCTTCTTCTACCTTCGGTTTTTAGAATTGATGATCTGTTCATTCTTATGATAGTTCCTGCAGGTTAGAACCAAAGACTGGATTGATCGTACCCAAAAGAGAAGACGGAAGTGACTGATGAGCAGAACAACAGTAGTGATGGAGGCGAAAAACCCTGGATGATACCAATTACTTTTTGAGATTTGTAAATTATTAGACTGTAACCAAAGACTGGATTAATCCTTTGAATTTCCCAATCTAGTTCTGTCTTTTCATCTTATCTTTCCTATAGTTTCGTCTCTATTCTCACCCAACATCTAGAGTTCCTTTATTCTCTCGTTCTCACCCAAGAGCAGCTAGAAGAAACTTAATCTACTTGTTTTCGCTCCTAAATTTTTCGGGAAAAAAACTTAATAGTTAACCTGTATCATCAATACATAATTGGGGCTGAAGAAGAAAGCAAATTATTTAAAGAAAAAGTTTTTACATTAATTATAAGTATTTTTTTGGCATCTTGATCACAAACTGATCGACTCAAGAATCAAAATCAGATAGTATCAAACGTAACGGCTGATATGTCAGCTCTTGTTCTAAAACAGAATTTCTTCTGACAGCAGAAACTTCTCCTGTTCCCGAATACTATTTCCATGTAAGTTTCTGTTTTTGCCTTCCACTGCGAACTACCTGCCCATTAAGACTCACTCTCTCTTCTCTTGTCTTCTCTTCCGCCATTCCATTGAGGCATTTGATCCGGAAGCTTCCAACCCTCTGCAAGCTTGTGAGCGAACGAAGAACACACACAGAGTTCCTTGACTCTCCTAGTGCTGAAATATCTTTCTGTAACGCTCTCAGTCTAGCTCAGTTAGCGCGAATGGAAGGAAAGTGTGATGAATGCAAGTGGAAGGAGCATTTTTACTGGAATCATTTGGATAGTTGGTATTTCAGCAGTACTTTGGGCTCCGATTTCTCTCAACATCTTGTGAGATCACTATTTATGTTTGGTTCTTATAAATAACTTGTTCATGTCTGCATAAATTTATCCATATTTTCCATCTTCTTCTCATGCAGGAATGTCCGGAGAAGTTTGCTAAGCATTTGAAAGGTAAGGTGCCAGAGTATGTCGTTCTTACAGGTCCTAGTTCCAATGCCTGGCCGGTTCGATTGAGATGGGTTTCCGGTAAACTCTTTTTCGAAATTGGGTGGTCAACATTTGCTGAAGATCATTCTCTTGTTGAGGGAGATACTGTGATGTTTAGTTACACAGGACACTGCCAGTTCAATGTTTTGATGTTTGAGAAATCTGGGTGTGAGAAGTTGGCTCCTTTTTTCTTGAAAACACATCAGGGCAGATTCGAGACCAGGACGTGGAGGACTGATCCAACCCCCGGATCGTTTTTCTGTACCTGCAATCACTCATCAATGGAGGCAGCTGACCACAACAGTCAGCAGCCTAGTGAAGAAGACCATAATGGTTCTGTTTCAGGACAAGCAAGGGGAAGAAAGGAGCGGAAACCGGGTCGGGGAAGAAGAGATCAAGTTCCCTGGGGGATTGATCGACTAAGGAAGAGGAAGCATGTAGAGGGTCCTAGTCATTCCCGAAAAAAATCATCTCCTCCTGGAGGACAAAACAGTGGGTTTCTTGAGATCTGTTATTCTTGCTGCTGTAAACAACCTTTTCGATCAAATTTTTGCCATGGCTTACTTCTTTTTTGAGATTATTTGCAGTTCGTCTACCCAGGGACGTCGAAGAAGATCCAGTTGAACGTCGCAGGACAGTCAATGGAGAACCCAGTGCTCCAGCTCACGAACCTCGACGCGGCTGTACTCTACCTCCTCCGCAGCCACCGAATCTTGGTCCTTCACCCTCCTGTTCTCCGCCAGTTCGTCGTGGTCGTGGCCGGCCACCTCTGAACAGTAAGACAACAGAACCGCCAGGCAGGAAAATGAAAACCGCAAGAGGCTTTAGTAGTTCCGGGCATCAGAATGGTTGGTTTTCTCTGATTTTTTATTCATAAATTGTTTGTGCATTGAGTGGTATTAAATCTGTTTCGTAACAGCCTGTGCATTCATTATCTCTTTCTTATCCTCCGTCAGTTAATCCAAATAATTTGCAGAGTCTTCAGGAGAAGAGGAGAGCACCCATGAAAATTACTCACAGGACATTACCAGATATCCTCTCTATTTCAAGTCAAATAGAAGACCTGTAACTGCTGAAGAAAAACAGAGAGCCATCAAGCTAGCACAGGCTGTGAAACCTTCCAATCCTCATTTCATATCCATTATGAAAAAATCGCATGTTACAGTCAAATTCTTTTTGGTAATCTCGATAGCTGGATTACAGTTTATACTGAAAGAAAACTCAGCAATTCCGATTGTAAAATCTCTGTTTTCATCTTCTTGCGCAGACAATTCCTGTGACCTTCACAAGAAAAAATTCCGAGCGTTTCCGCAACGGTGATCAACAAGTGTTACTCCATGATCCAAGCGGGAAGGTGTATCCAGTAACACTAAGGCTTACAAAGTACATAGGTGGAGTCTCCATTGGGTGGTCAGAATTTGTTCTGGGGAACAATCTGGAAAAGGGGGATGTGCTACTATTTGAGCTCATCAAAGGGAGAAGAAACGCCACTTTCAAGGTTCAAATCTTCAGAGTAGTGAACCAAGTCGTTCCATTAACAAAGATTCACAAGCAGGAAACTGCACCGAAGCACCAGAGAATGACTAGAGCAAGAGAGGAGAACAAAACCAGGTTGAGATTGTTGTTCTCTGTCCCTTGTGTGCGTTCTTTTTCATGGGGTGGCTGACTGAGTTGTGTTTGTTTTCTGAAGGCTGGAGTCAGATTCTGGGCTGATTACTCCGAAAGACGAAGAAGAAGAAGAATAAGCAAGGACAGACATGAAGATTCAAGGCTGTTCTTCCTACTCTTTAGTAGTTTTTTTCTGTTTTCTAGATCAGAGATTGATGATATATTATGATGCTGTTTTATACTCGACCAAATCCATCAGTCACTCAATATAGATATTGTGATAGTTTTAAGTTTAAGGCTGGACACACAGTAAAACACACTTCTCCTATATTTTATTTAGTAATATCAGAGCTATTCTAAGAACCCAGTTCCTCCACCAAGTTTGATAACAAGGAGTGCAAGGGAAGACCTCACTGTGAAGGATATCACACCGTAATAGAAGCCTTCAGACCAGGTTTTTATTACTGGAATCAGAGGCAGAAGACCAGTTAAGAGTACAAGAAAAACAGATTACTATTGTAAAATCAGTATAAATCCTCACCATCAATTCATGGCAATTACAAAGATTTAATTAAATCTCACACTCACCACCTTTCACTCAACACGAGAGAGAGAGAGAGGGAGGAGGGGGAGGGGGCCTCTTGCAATGCTGATGGGGTGAACCCACCCTTCCTCGTATAAAGTTGGGGACCCTTCCCCTCATCCTCCCCTCCATATGAATTACAAACTAAAAGGAGAGGAAGGGGACTCCCTTCCTTTCTTTCCCTCTTCTTGCACCAGTACTCCCAGGGTTTAGATAGAATTGAGGGGTGAATGATGTAATCTTCTTTCCTTTGTGCCAATGAAACTTTACCTAACCACAACGTCTCTTTTAATTTAATGCAAGTAAAATGGTCTTGTATATTCAAAGAATATTTTATTCCAAACTTTAAATTTTAAATACAACAACTAATCTATTATTAATCCAATTAAAATAATTATTTGATTATTTTCTCTCTTTTCAATTGCAGGAAAGTGATTCTCTCTCATCTCGGCTCCCCTGCATCGTAGAGAGGTGGGACCTCTAGCTTTTTTCATCAACAAACCATGAGTTTCTAATTAACTTGAGCTTGTCGAATGCACCTTATTAGGTTAGAGCTTCTGTTGTACAACAGATCACGAGGGCTTTGGTCGCTTGGACTTTGCTAGCAACTTCCTTCTCTGTTTCAGCAAAGCAAACTATGATCGACAATGAAGATTAATGGGTGTTTGAAGCCAATTCACATACCCTGTCAGATGGTATGTTTTCTTTTCTCTACTCACTGTTTATCTCTCTCTTTTCCTCCTAGTTGTTCTCTGTAGAGTCAATAACTGTCAGTTCTCACATTCTTAATGGTGTACTGCTTATAGGTAATCAGAACTGAAGATACTTTTCTGAAATCCATGAATCAACAACCTGAAATTCCTATAACCTTCCAACCTTTGATGGGTCATAATTGCAGAAGAAGAACACAGCTGATGCCTGAGGCAGATGATAACATTATAAAACCATGATCAAAGGGATTTTCTTCAGTACTTCTTTGAAGAAATAATACAATTAAATTTCCTGAGGAGTTCCACATATCCTAATGTAGCATTGTCATTTCTTTTGAGGACTGACGACAGAATAATTTGTCTCTATGAAACACCTCTTTATGAGAAATTTTCTCTATCATGGACAATTAGTCAGCTAAAAACTGGGTCTCACAGCTCATTTGGTTGGATCGTTCCTTTTCATGTTCTCCCTAAAGAAATGCATTCCCCTTTTAGATTCATTTGGCTTGTAATCATCGGTTTTGATGTTGCAGATGTTGTTATCACTTGATCATCCATACCTAGTTGATGAAAATCTTGCATTATCTGTTTGGTCACAGCTTCATGAGGTCTTATTTGTTTTGCATTATTACCATCTCATTCTAGTCTTGTAATTCAGTGCAGCCAATTGCTCTTCATTTTGGGATACAGATTGGTCTATTGGGACATAAGGTATGTTTTCAGACAGTCTTGCTCGATCCCAATGGAAGACCTTGGCTGGTGAACACAGCGAAAAAAGGAAATGGCCGTGTATGCTTTGGCTGTGGGTGGCACAACTTTGCAGCTTGCAACAAAGTAGTGCCCAGGGATATTTGTGTTTTTGAGCTGACCACTGCAGAGGTAGGAGTGCATTCATTCATAATGTATTTCAAGTTCACATTACCCCAAGGACTGATGAATGCCTTCTGTAAAGTTTTCTTATCCTTCTTAGACTAATGAAATGTGCACTTGAGTTGTATTTGCAGGACTGTTTTCATTACCAGTGAGTGAGCAGGCAGTTGCACTCTGTAAATGCTTTATTGTTATTTCTCTTTCCTATGCACAAGAACCCTGTTTTTTTTTCTTTTCTTCTAAAGAGTAAATTGATTTAGTGCTTCAAGAAAAAACAGGAAAACTTATTGACAAGTTTATCATCAATGTGCTTCATTTGTTCCTGTTCCTGTTTGAAAATTCGTTTACCAAAGTCCTTGCATTATGGATTCCTTAACATATGGCAAGGCTGATCTTCTATTGAAGTACTTCATGAAATTAGAGTAAACATACATAAGACCTTTCATCTTTCTACATATCTTCTTGAATTTGATTTGGTCAGGAGTCAGAAGATTTGATTTGGATCTCAACCAACTTAGTCTCAAATCATTGTAATTGACAATATTTTATATTAGCTATGAGACTCATATCAGCTGTCTGACTATTTGAAATTTGACAAGATGTTGGGATGAAGTTTTCATTCCAAATTAACTAAAGATTAAAGCCTCTTATAAGCATTATTCCACTCAAAACATCTTTTATCATAGAAACTATTGATTTATTATGGTTTTTCAACTAATGTAACCCATGATTAACTTTCAAATCTATAACAAAAAAAGGAGGCTTTTTAAGTGATCAAAGAGATTAGATGATTTATTTATTTATTGATTAGATCCTAGGATTTTTATGTTTCGACTCACCGTATATATGTTTTACTCTTCCAAAAAACTTATCGATAATTTCATAGATATATTATATAAAATTGGTCAGCTTTACTTTTTATTTTTATACTTTTCTTCAGTTTTTTATTTAAAAAAATATTCAGTACTTGAAGCAAATTTGAACAAACATTTAGCAGCCGATTAAGACCAGCACAAAATTAGCATGAAAGGAAAGAAAAAATATACTTATGAGTACTATAATTTTGAATCACAGGTTACCTTATGTTCTTTTTCTATAAGAAACCCACAGTTTGAAAATGATGAACAGTCTAACTCAAGTCTGTGCTACTATTTGAAAACTTGCAGGATTGTCATCTTCTATTCATTTTGTTTATCAGTAAAATTGTTAAGATATTGGAATCAATGTTATCAGACCTAGATTGACTTAGTTGACTGAATCAGATTCAAACAGATTTGTCATCTCCACTAGGTTTGACAGATTTTTATTTTTTGATCATCAGGTCTAAGAGATTTTAAGGCCCGGATTTACCAAAAAGCTAACCTAGCCAGATTAACCAGTCTGACTGACTGTTAAGCCTAATGGTGGATGTATGAGTGATACATAACATCTGCAAGTTTTATTGTAAGTAACTCTTCATCTAGTTAATTTGACTAACATGAAAATTCTGTTTGGAAATTTTTGTTTAAAAACTACTTAACTGCATCCAAATATACAACTCTAAATACAAATCCAATTTCTTTTTGTACAAAGAAACTGATTTTTTTCTACATGTTCTTTTTTTTTATGTGGTTGCCATTACAGCTCCTTTCGAATAAATTTTTCATATTTTCTATTCTGAATTGATAAAATGGGGATGATAGTATGATACTTTTCAGCCGGATAGAATCTGTTGAAACGGAAAAGTGCAATTGACCACAAATCAGTCTTTTTTCATCATTGGATATACAATGTTTCATGGTACTGAATCTCATCAATTATGGCAATTTTCATCTACTGTTTTAGGATTTATAATTGGAACAAGGGACTTACGTTATGATTCACCAAATGTGGTTATTTTCATCCACTGTTTTGGGATATAGAATTAGAGAACAGGTATATTAGCTTTTTTGATGAGATACTCCATAGTCGATTCCACACCTAGCCTTAAAAAAAAAAACTCATACAAGTCAATGCCATATGAAAATCTAATAGAATCATAACCCTCTTTGTTCAACGCTTCCGACTGTCCAACTCCTAAACTATTTCTTAAATTCAACCATCTTTCATAAAGACAAAACTAGACCGAGCTTTACAAGAGAGAGTATCATAAGTCATAACAGAAAAACGTGCACCTCTTCATAGCACAAGCTGGTCCCTGTGTCATTGACAGTGGTTGCTCAACAACATGCGGCAAACCTAGTAAAGTGAAAGCATATGATCGACATGTGAGTATTGTTTAAGAATCTTTCATGTGCAGTATACAAAGCATAATGATGCTGTGTCAATCCAACCAGCTCTTGGATCAAGTTGAGCCAGAAAAGGCCATGTCACATGGTTTTTAAAACCCAGTCCAGTTCTTATGACAATAAAAATGCTTCTGAAATGTTAAAATTTTGTTTTGAATAATATTGTTATATTAAGGAATAGTCCCACATGGATTAGTGAGATCAAAGATCTTGAGTTTATTATTGGCAGAAGAGGTTTCCTAAGTGGCTAGTCAATTTGGGATGAGCCTTGGACTCAACTTCACATGCTATCAAAGCAAGTACTCGTATGTGGGTATTCCACCCAAAATTATCCACGTGCCTACCCGTGAGAAGAAGTGTTAAGGAATAGTCCCACATGGATTAGTGAAATCAAAGATCTTGAGTTTATTAGTTGAGAAAGAGGTTTCCTAAGTTGACTAGTCATTTTGGGAGAGGGTTGTGTTGGGTATACGACCAAAGTCCCACATTGGTTGGAAGTGGGGAGGATCATGGATATATAAGTGTGGACACTATCTCTATTGGTATGAGGCCTTTTGGGGTAAAAACCCAAGAGCAAATCCATGAGGGCTTAGGCCCAAAGTGGGCAATATCATGCCAATGGGGAGATAAGTGGTGTCCATAGTCCTTACACCTTGGACCCAACTTCACATGATATCAGAACAAGTACTCGTATGTGAGCCTCCACCCCTTGGACCCAACTTCACATAGTATCAGAGCAAGTACTCTTATATGGGTTGGGCTAGTGAGTACAAAAATGTTGAGTTTATTAGTTGGGAAGGAGGTTTCCTAAGATGGGTAGTCATTTTGGGATAGGCCTTAGACCCAACTTCACATGGTATCAGAGCAAGTATTTGTATGTGGGCATTCCACCCAAAATTATCCACGTGCCTACACGTGAGGGCCTCCACCCAAAAATGTTGAGTTTATTAGTTGGGAAGGAGGTTTCCTAAGATGACTAGTCTGTTTTAATTTTCTGTTTAATAAAATATATCATCATTTAAACTAAGTAATAAAATAGTTGACAAAATTAATTTTTTAACAGATGATCTATTTCTATCTGGTAGTAATTAATCTTTAAGTACGAGGAAGAATATTTCTGTCCTTCCAAAGCACCCCAGACTTTAGTCCATGTGAGTAAGGCTTTGTGAAAAAATATCGACCTTTTCTTGCAGTTATACTATTAATATCTTATTAATGTTGTCTCTTCTGCATATATCTGTTCTCAACAATGTCTTGAGTAGTTGGTGGAAGAGCAAATCACAACCTGACTTTTCAATCTCTTCTCTAAATTAGTTCAAAGACATTGTAAGACATTTCTTTTATTTTTACAATAAAAGATAGAGCCCTCAATCCTACTATACTCAGCATAGATAAGTATGAATTTGTATATCACAGAACAACTTCAACACAGATTGCATTAGTGAACAAAGATTGAATTAGTGCACAAATTTCTACTCATTTACTAGATCTTACAAAGTCTAGGTAGCAAGTCGAAAACCAGAAGAAGCACAGGTGACAAATAACATAAGTTCCACTCTCATTTCAATTCTGATATTTGCGCAAAGTAGATGCAGGGCTGCAACAAAAGCTTCATTACCAGAACTCTTTGAAAAGAATAGGGAAGTGAGTCATACAACACTTGGGCTGATACTTTTTATTTTTTTGTTTTGGTTTAAACATAATTCACTAATAGTTACGATGCTACATTAAAACTAGGTGAACAGCAGATTCACAATAAAGTTATTAACAAAAATGATTTTTCAATCTTGGGACTCTCTAGAATTTCCAATGAAAAATGAACTAACAATAATTGGCTAAAATAATGGTCACAGTTTTTAGATAAGAGACTCACCTGTCACAGCCAGAACTAATTAACAATATTGCAACCATCATCTCATCCTGTGAGATCATCAGCATCAGCAGCTTGCCTTTGATATCAAAACTATGATGCTTCTTCCCCAACTTTGGTATAAATCGATACAATCATCATTGTGACTGTTACCCTTCACCATCCCCAGACACTTGTATCTGTGAAAGAATTTATAGACAAAACCAAGGAAAAGGAGTCAAGAGAACCTAGGAATTACATTACAAAATTAAAGAGAATAAAGTGAAGAAGGGGGCTGCTGGGAAGAGTCAAGAACTAATCTTTCATCCAGACTCCAGTTTCGCTGAATCCTGCCTGCTCCTTTGCTAACTACCCAACGGCAAAATTTATTAACCCATTGTTCACATACATAATTTCAAAATAGTTGATAGATCTTTAGCTTTCTAATATCTACACAATAATGATGAAGGAAGAAGATCAATAAAGATAGTAGAAGTATGTAAATACATAAATGTTTCAACTGACCTGTTTTATTGGCAACTGAGTTCCTCACTACTCTTTGAAAATTTGTTAAGGCTTATGACTACACAATTCTTGGTCATTTTTCTAGATTTGACGACACAGAAGGGGATAACATGCATCCTGGAAACAAAAGACAGATGGCAACATCATTCATTTCAAAGAATTATGCAAAAACAAAAACAAATCACCAATAAGTAATGAAGATAAACTAATCAACATTTTTATTATAACCTGTCGAAGTTAGTGTCATTGTTGAATGACATTTCGCCCCTCCTCTAGTCTTGCAATCACAAACAAACAAAACGCCAAAATTGTTGAATGACATAGAGCACTTTGCATATAGTACATGCCTGTGAATGTAAATTGGATGATCAATATATACAGCTACAAGTGGACACAATATAAACATGCATAAAATATACCATTTAAGCCAAAAGAACTACCTCAGCTTTGAAGTTGAAGAGTTAAAGTTGTTGACTGAATAATCAGTTGGCAATGAGAAGCAAAAGTGGAGATCATCATGGTGTTGTAAATTGTATTGCCGAAGTACAGGGTTGCTTATTGATTCAACATCAGTCAACTGCATATTCGTGTCTCACTGAAATCACCAGTTTTTCCTTTACTCCCCATTCTTTTTATGCTTGTGGGACTAACAGCAACCTCTACATTATGGGCATTGACATTTACCAATTTTGACTTGCAACTGCTTCTTCGGCTGATCTAGAAGGCTCTACCAGACTTATATTTCTCACAATTTCCTCCACTTCTCCCATTACCTTCACGTTGGAACATGTAAGATGTAAATAAGACTCCTCTGTTTCTGCAGCCTTTGCTGCTATCTTTACCATAGTGTGACAAAGATCCGCATACCGTCTCCCTATTGCTGCCTGAGCATCCACATCTATGACAGACCTACTATTATCTTTTATATCTCCTTTCTTTGCATCCATTGTCCACCTCTTCAATATGTATTGAGGTGGAAGAAAATCAATATTCAAAACATTAAGAATCTTCAAAACATGGGAACATTGAACACCTGTGAACTCGAACATATAACAACTACACCAAAAACTGCAATCTGTTTCATTATATCTAACAATGTGGTTACGAGTGTTCTTACCAGCAACAGAATATAAAATTACACTACCCTCTTTTTCGACAAAGTGAGCCTTATGCGTGAAAGCAAGCTTACACTCTTCATGAAAGATTTGGAACAAATTTGGTGTGTAAAGTCTTGCCATTTGCTCTAGAATTGGCAACTCTAGAAATAGTACTGGAGTAGTGGTAACCATCTTGAAATCCTCCTTAAGTTCACCATAGCGATGTTCTTCAACTGCTCTCTCAAAATGCTCTAGGAAATGAATTGGGTCTAGTTTAGAACATAAATGTCGTTGTAAGAGCGCATTGAATGCTTCACTCCGTTGTGTAACCTTCAAGTTTGCACAAAATGCACATCTTCCATACACTTGAGCCCATTTTTCTCTTTCCACAAATAAGTCCTGCAACCACTCATCTTCTTTCAAATTGTAAGTTTCAAGCATATTGTCCCATGCCTTCAAAAAATCTTCAACATCCTCACATTGATATACACATCTATTAAAATCACTTTTAAATGACGTTACACTATTATAAATATGCGGTAGATGTTTGGCCGCAGTTTGAATAATATGCCATGTACAAAGCCGATGATTTGTATCAGGTAAGACAATGCTAATGGCTTTTTCAATGGCTTCTGATTGGTCTGTCAGAATTGTTTTTGGTTTCTTCCCAAACATCCCACTAAGAAAAGTTTCAAACAACCAAATGAATGACTCAACAGTTTCATCGTAGAGTAGTGTTGCCCCATAGACTACGGCTTGATTATGGTGATTTACACCAAGGAACAATCCAAATGGTCTCACAAAGTTATTTACTCTATATGTGGTGTCAAAAATAACCACATCTCCAAAGTGCCCATAATCTACTATTGATCGTGCATCTATCCAAAAGATATTTGTTAATTGATCATCAACATCAAACTGCATTGAGAAAAAGGAAGAAGGGCTTTTGTAATGCATCTTCTTGAAGTACTCTACAATTGCTCCAGCAACCCCAATTTCCATTACTTTTTGCCGTTTGTGAGGCAAGTAATTTTTTACACCAATGCGAAGGTCCTCCAAATATACTTGTCCACCACCTTGCTCACTTTGTTCACTATTTTTCTTTGTTGCACCACTAGATTCATTACCACTATCACCTTGGGCAGTTGAAGCTTTAACTTTTTTCCTTTGTGACCTCAACATATGGGCCTCGCTCAGAGGCACATTTACATGATTATGTACTGATTCAAATTTTGTCACTTTACACTTTCCATTAGATTGAAGTTGAAGCCAAATACCTGCCAAACACCCAGTTCTTGTCAATGGACGGGGATTTTTAACATTTTCTCTACGTCGATCATACCTACGATAACCTTCTCTTGAGCAAACATATCGTCTATCTACCACTACATCTTCCTTATTTTTATGTGACGCACTTTTTCGAACGCTAAACCCTTTTCTTCCAGCATATTCATTGTAAAACTCAAATGCTTGATCGTAGGAATCAAACTCCATCCCTACATTCGGCTCCCAATTGTCTTTGTCTTGATGAGGACTTTGAGGTTCCACCTCATCAGTCGCCATGACCTACAAGGATAAACAGAAGATATTTGATCGAAAGATAACTAGGCCACATGCTATATTAGTGCAAGATAGTGATCATCTTTCATAGTATTTTTTCTAACAGTCAAATATGACATTGTCATATTTAGCTCACTAACTCATATTTAGATCGTAAGATATTTTTTTACATAACACTAACCAAAACTCAAAGGACTCTCCTCCCTCCGTCCCACTCCAGTAAACAAACAAGCAAACAAACAAGCAAACAAACATGTCCAACATCTTATTTTGACAATTTTGCAAAATGTTGTTGTGCAAAGGCCACCAATATATAGGGACTACCAAGAATTAAAAATACTACTTAAGACTAAGTTTGCTGCACATAAAAAGAGCAAGATTAGTTTTGTGTAAGTGTTGAGATGAGCTGCAACACTGTGAGTGCAAGATAGTGTTTAAGTTTATGGCTGAGTTGATGTCCAAAATTAGTCCATGTATATGTATATCTATCTCAATAAGAACGATAACTTCTATACACAAATTCCAAAAATTAATTGGATCATCAACTTATTCATCTTTCACTGATAATCTTATGACAGACTTACATTAATTTTTTAGCAGTCAGATATAAAAACCGAAAACTTACATAACAACTAAACTACCATGTAAAACTCTCATAGTGAAATTTATCCTTGAGAGTGTAAACTTCATGTTCTTTTTTGGAAAATGATTGACTTTTATAAGAAGGAAAGGAGAAGGGGAAGGAACCCCACACAACCGGGGGGGCCACCTCAAATTATAGCAAACAAAAAAAACAACAACTCCGAACCATTACAAACTACAGAGGATCAAATAACACTAAGTCAGGGAGGGCAGTTCCATCTTCCGCTAACTAGTTCACTGCAGCATTCGCCAAGCTAGCAACATGGGTTCATGTGAGAGATGACTAGAGACATGTAAAATTCATGCTGTGACAAAACAATCGATTTCTTTAGCAAAGATGAACCAAAAAAAGAAAGAGAGAAGAAGAATTAGATAATGATAAATAGACTTGTTTGCAAACACTGCTAGAAGAATTCAAACAACATAATGCCCTAAATCAAAGTATAAATTCTACCAGTAGCATTCCAAAAACACACTAAGTGCATCATGAAATTAATTATGCTAGTAGAATTGTAAAAGAAACAGACAACCCAACTATTGAAACAACAAATAATAATTGTCTATTAGATCTATCTAATTCTCTCTGTTAGTTCCCTCTGTTTGCCATGCATTACTTTTTCGTATAGCATGAAGATCGCTGCTTTGCAGCTCTCTTCTTTTAAAATAAAATCACCCGCCATTCTACTTAAGAAAACAATAAAAGAAAGAGAAAAAATTAGTCCTTATTATGCACAATAGGCTTAATATATCAAACCATACTTAATAAACATACTTTGCAGAACACATTAAAGAAAAATAGAAAGAACAGAAAAAGCCTACATTTAGAGAAACGACACTTCAAAAAACAATATATTTTAACAAGAATTAACGTCATTTAATTTTACGAGCTAATATACACAACCTATCAATCATTTTCAAAACATTAAATAACGTCTCCAACAAATTAATGGCATATATCACTTCAGAATCTCAAGTACCCACCTTCTCCAGTTCGAAAGATACATAAAATTACAAGAATGCTTCAAACAAGTCTAAACATCGATTATATACAAGTCTAAGCATTATATACAACGGAATTTTTTTTTTTTTTTTTTTTGAAACTGTTGTACAATAGACATTCTAGAAACAAAGTTTAAGTAGAGGTAATAGTTATAAATAAAAATCTGTATAACAGCCTGCTCGAACAGGTCGCCTTCTCTGAGGAAAATCCGACTTGGATGAAGAAGTGGACAATATGGGGGAGATTAAAGATGGTTACCTTAGCTCCCCATGAACTGTTTTCGGAAGGGAAAATAACACTCAGGTTGAACGATGCATCATGCAAGCCTTTCAATCATTGGAATGGAGACAACATGATAGATAAAATGGGTCTTTCCATGAAAAAAAAGGCGTAATTATATGTATTAAAAAAAAGACGATAAAGGAGACAAAATTGGTACCTTAAAACCGCGAAGAGGGGTTCGGGGCAGCAAAGTAGATCAAATAGACCGGAGGAGCGGAAGCTCTGGCACAGCTTAGGAAGAGGCGCCGACTCCGTCTGATCCTCTGACTAGGAAACAGCCTGGAAGCACCAGCAGACGCACGGGAGTTTTCCCTTTTTAGTCACCTTCAGATTCCTTCACTGATTCAAGTGAACGACAAGAGACTTTCCACGTTGCATTTTCTTATTGGAAGGCGTATCTTTTCGCTGCTCCTCTTGGAGTAGAATGAGCCACTTACGTTACGCTGCTCCGACGTAAACCGAGCGGAGCACCGAAGACGCGATGTCTAGCAGTCTTGGACTCATCCGCTGTGCCGTAGAAGTCTGTGTACCGCTCTAACGGACACAATTCAAACATGTAGGACGCATAGATCCTGTCTCCTTGATTTTGGTGGAATCTCCAGAGTTTTTTTTATCAAGCCAATCAGGTAGCTCCGTAAACAGTGGAGCCCAATTCCTGGACTACATCAATGACCTAGGTCGAAGTAAATGGGCCTTACACAGAGAGCCCCTGGTCAGTCAGCAGCAGGTGGGTGAAACCGATCGAAGCGATTATCATTGTCACTACTACGGATTTTGTACCTGAGGATTTCAATCTTATCGGGAAGAACAATCATGGAGAGAAAGGTACTTGGAGGTCGCAGAAATCCTATATGTCGTGGAGGTAAAAATTCTTAGCTTACATGGGTTGCCACATTTTCCTCAATTTTCGTCCTCGTCGGCGGGAGGGGTGAGAGGACACAGGGCGATGGGATTGGACGGCAGGGCCTCCTTTTTCTCAGAAAAGGCGAGGGGGACGGCGGCGAGGCGGGTTGGCGGGAGGGCGGCGGCGAGGAGGGCAATATGCCAGTCATATGGGTTGCCACATAGGCTGCCATGACAGTTAGTTGTGACGTGGCAATTGTAATTAGCAGCAGCTCAACAGAAAAACCTGTAGACGTTTGAATAATGATTTTTGTCGTTTCGCAAGATATGATTTTTCGGTTTCATTTTCACGTTTCTTTCAGGACGCACAGTGGAGATTCGAATTGATGAGGAGGGGGATGGAGGGGAGAGCCGGGTATTAATGTTCGTCTTCCTGCTTTGAGTTTTTTGTTTTCGCGAAGCCCGGAAAATTTGTCAACAGCGAAAGAAGTGCTGGAAGTTGAAACTGAATTGCGATTCATCTGGTAGTCGTCACGTGGAAGGCACGTGTGATCCTCGCCACCTGCCCATTTTACTTGGTTCATATCGCAAACCTGCCCATCGTGCTTAGCTCTTATCGCAAGCGTGGTAGACTTCTGTAGTAGGACTGTAGGAGATTAGTTCTTTCAGCAATGGCACCCTGTGATGCTGCGGCGGAAGATCACAAGCCATCCTTCGTCAAAATCATGTTCGGAGATTTTGCAAAGAGAATGGTAAGAAGTTCTTTTTCCCAATTGGCATCCGCATTCTCTGTTTCTCTGTTTTTCGCTGTTAGAAAGCCCCATTGCTTACTTGAAAAAATGGGATTTTGCTGCTTCGGTTGTTTTTTTTTTGTATGTGTGTTCTATTGTGACAACGAAGAGGGATGAGTGGTCTCATCCTTATTCTGTTCTGTTATTTCTCACTGAGCCTCCCCGGTTGGGATGGGTTTGATGGAGCTTGTGAAACCTGGAGTCATGTTGGCATTAACTCTTGATATGTACTAGCTCTTTGTAGAATATGTCCATGGTGCAAAACGGGAGGCCTTCTTCTTTACTTTCTGGTACAGCAGTCTCAACTACTTACCACGCCTTATTAGGACAATTAAGTGTTACGTCATACAAATGATCAATGGGTGATGCAGCCTATACAACTTCACCCCCTTGGTGTCTCAATGCTTACATTGCCCGAGGTTGTTAAGCCTTATGAACTGAGAATTTGGGATGTACAGCCCTTAGTTGTCTTCTTAAGAAGTCTATTGTCCAGATTCCTAGTCATTTTAATCTGCTTGTTTAGCATTCTTTGACTTTGAAATTTTGTTGTTGCTTCTCTCTCTTTTCAGCAATACCTGATATATATTCAAATACGTTAGCTGATACAGGGTTTGGACAAAGTAGCTCTGTGGTGTATCAGTTTTAGGTACAAGGTGGTAAACTTGGATATAATTGGAAATATCAAAATTTAACTTGGATTCAACACAAAGAGGAAATAAATAATGGGTTCAGATGAGAAAAAGGGGCCTGTAAGCAAATGAGATGCCTTCACTTGCAAAATATAATTTTATTCATTGTATGGTTTTATCTCTCCTTCATTCATAGTTTTAGCTATTGGAAATGTAACTCTTAACTGTTTCATTTTGTAGAGGATACCATCATCTTTTAATGGACATATAAAGGGAAAGCTAAAAGACAGATCTGTCCTCACGAATGCTAATGGGAGATGCTGGCATGTAGAGATTCAAAAAGTTGGAGCCAGCTGGTGCTTCCTGAATGGCTGGACAAAGTTTGTGAAAGACAACTCATTGCAATTTGCAGATTTCCTGAGTTTTACATATGATGGTGAATTGAATTTTGAGGTCATGATATTTGGTAAAGATGGAGTGGAGAAGGAAGTTCCAGTGCAGGGGTATGATGAGTTATCCACCTCAGTTGAAGATCAGCAGATTGCAAAAGAAAAAAGGGCCAATTCCACTCGCCTTTGTCTTTGTAGATATAAGAAAAGTGAGGCCAAAATCGTACATTTATTGTATTTAATGTCTTCTTTTCCTTCAATTTTCTTAACAGTTTCCTCTTTCTTTCACATGGAGTAGATAGAAGTATCAGAAGGAGAGAAGACGGCAATGAGCAAATGAAACCGGTCTTTAAAGCGCATAGATCTTGCCCTTTCAATCTCAATAATCCTCATAGTGCTGTGATCTACAAATCATTTAGGACCAATGATATTGTAAGCTTTACATATCAGCCATGTTCCTGCTTTTTCTTACAGTTTAAGTGCGTCTGTTTATGGATTGTATATACATTTCATGTATGATAGCTTAAGTAAGAAATAAGAACTGAAATAAGTACTGCAATTCAATCAGAGAGTTAATTATCTCAGACAGCCGTATGCCCAGTTTTTCTTTCTTATCACTGTTGATATTACTGTGTTATTGAGGAAATAAGAATAAGAGAGGGAGAACATTAGTTGTAATGATTCTTCACAGATCAATCAACCTCTGTATATGGTAATTTGATCAGTTTAGGAAATACCTCTGATCTATGAGACACTTAGGAAACCTTCTTACTACTCATATGACAATCAAGAACCTGAAAATGACACAACTTTGCATTACACAGCTCTAGTCTGAGACCCAAAAAACTCTCTTTCAGATCTGTGCTACATCTGATTCTTGGACAGTTACCCTTTTTTTTTTTTTTTCTCTATACTAAAGTTTCTCATGTGATGTAACTCAAAGTCAAATTTTGCTCTCAAGCTTCTCTATCTCTTTAATGCTCAGGATAATAGAAGGTCAATAATATCTTTGCAGGATGAATGCTTTGCAGTTCCTGTTTGTGAGGGAAATAAAGCTTACAAACCCATAATAAGGCAATTTTGGATAATAATAAGATTCAATGTAATTCCAAATGCAGGACACAGGTGGACTTTTTGGTTTAGATTCACAACATAGAGACTATCACAAAATATGTCAAGAGAAGAGAGAAACTCAAGCTCTTGGGAGAGAGGAGAGAAGATACCAAGGGAGAGAAGGAAGAGGAAAAGAGAGAGAGGTGTATGGACGAATTTGAGCCAGAGGAAGAGACTTGAATGCTCTACCCAATGCCTTGAGGTTATATTTATAGTTTTGTGAAGGTGTTTACTATGACTACAATGCCCTTAGGGCTACATGCTTTAAAAAGAAAAAATCATAAGATGGCATATACCAGCTTGCATAATTACAATTCTATGTCATCTCTATGAATGTTCTCCTTATTTACTAGTCATGCCACCCCTACACATGTGGGTGTCTTTTAACACTATCAATAGAGTAGTATAGTATTTTTTGCCTGCATTTTATTTCAATTTTGATTATGGTGTCTATAATTGAAGTTATTGATTATATTGGTTATCCTCTGATTCTTTGAGGTTAGAATTAGTCTCAAAGTAAAGAGTTTTAAGATAAAATCTGCCTTCTCCAAATAGAGAATTCTAAGGTAAAAGAAGCCTAAGTATTTTAAATATGACAGTTCTCTGAAAATGCAAAGTTTTTAAACAAGTTAAATTAAATTAAAAAATTAGAAATATTGTTTTTCTTAGAATTTAGATATAACTTCTCTTATTGGAGACTCACTCTTTTAGAAGTTCTCTAATATACTTAAGAATTACAATTGTAGACACAAAATTAAAACTAAAACAAATGTTCCCTTTTGGAATTGCAACAGATCTTATTACTGTCTACAATTGGGAATCCTTTATGATGATTTGTATCCTTTCTTTTCCATAAAACAAGTGAAGTTCACAGCATTCATCCTGTATAGATATTAGTGTCTACCTATTATCCTTTTTAATGAAAAGAGTATTTTAATAAACTGAGTTAGTTCGTTTCAGAAACTTTAATATAACAAAGTAAAACCAAAAAGATTACCGTCCAATAAACAGAAGTAGCATGAGTATGACACATGGAAAGTAGTTCATTGGTTCTTAAATCAGAGTGCTATAATACAAACTGCTTGTGTTATCAGGTTTTCTGATTGTCATGTTAGGAGTGAAATTTTTCCCTAGATAGATCAAATTACTGTTGTACTCTTGTATTTGTAGAACCAATTCACATATAGAGGTGAGAAGAACCAATTCAACTGTCACTCTTTTTCTTAATTTTTATTTTAACATAGTGAGAGGTAAGATCTCATGTTCTTTATTATGGCTGTTCCCTCTCTTGTAACAGTATATACTATGAGATTGTGCTATTAGAGGGGAGACCTTTGTTCTTTTCCTTGTCTCTCCTCTCTCTGCACAGAAGAGAGGAGGAGGCAGGGGAGAACTCCCCCACTCTGCCACCCCTCCTTGCTGCCCCAGAAAAGTCTCCTCCCCTGTTCTCTTTAGCTAGAGTGATTTTCTCTTACCCCTCCTGGATCTTACAAAAAAGGAGGGAACAACTTCCCCACTCTTCTCCTCTCTCTGCTTGATGAACCAAAGTGAGGAAAGGAGGGGGAGGGAGTGTCTTTCCCTTCCATTCTTGAAAGGGGCCCACATGTGGACCCTATTTTATTTTTATTTAATAATTTTTTAAACAATTTTGTTTATTACTAATCTGCCCACAAATTTAGCAAACTTATTTGACCTTATGTGAAATTAGGTCTATTCATAAATACACTATCTAGACGGCTATATTTGGAATTACAGCACCTAAAGAAGTCATATTTGAAATGACCCTTTTAAAGATAACAGTTCTCCAAAAATAATGTTTTCAATTAAGTCTAAGATAATTGGATTATAAGTAGAGATGTTTCTGGTTTAGAAACAAGTGACAATCATCACTGTTATGAGTTAGATTCGTTTTAGTCCTAATATAGAGTTTTAGAGAGAGTTTCAGAGTTCACATTGTAGAAGGAATGGGAAATTCCTTTTCAAGGATGTCATCTCTTATTAAATTTACTTACTAAAAAGGTAAGGCCTGTTAATATTGATATATCCCTCGGTAATTCACACATCTGCTGAGTCAAGTTACGTAGCAAAATCCTTTTTGTTTGGTAAACTATATTTGTTTTTTGGCTAACGACTATGACCATCTTTTTTTCTTCTCTGTGTTGCTGCTGGCGTTATTCAAGCAAACTTAACTGTTGCCACTAGTAAGAGAGCAAATAAGTTCAGCCTCTAAAGGATAAATGAGTCAAAAGGAAGTTAACATGATGATAAAAGGGAATTTGGTTTAGCTTGGATTTCCTTTCACTGTCTTGTATTATGCGTTTTTTGGCTATCCTTTCTTCTGTCACTGAGTTTCCATGTCATTTGGGAACTTGCCTAATACTAGGCTTTCTGATTGTAAAAATGCAGAGACTTCCGAAGGCTTTTGTGAGAGAAAGTGGGATTGGAAAAGAAGGTACGACTCCAAAAGTGGATTTGCTTGATCCCAAAGGGAAGCGTTGGTCAATGTACATGACCCAGGGAGGTGAGGGTCGTTGGAATTTTGGGAACAAATGGCGTGAGTGTGTAATGGAGAATAACCTTGTTGCTGGGGATGTTTGTGCTTTTGAGCTCATTGGCAGCAAAAACCAGGGTAGTCGTAATGTGTTGCAGGTTCATATCTACAGAAAAGGGGGGAAAAGATAGGAAGCCATTAGCAATGCCTCCTGGATAGATCTTCCCAATTGAATCTGTTGGACAGGATGCATTCGGACAGATTGTAGCCCATGGACAAGGTTCTTGTCATTTTTCTTCTTCTGTTATATAAAGTATAACACTGCTCTGTAGCTACCAGCCTGCATTGTGGATGCTTGATTACAGCACAAGGTTATAATTTTTTTTTTTTTTGTTAATCAACCAGTTTGCTTTAGGTCCATATAAGGCTATGACAGAACAGCTTTTGTCTGTAAATTGGCTAGAGCAGACTTTCCTTTGTTGAGAAGTTAATGAAAATGGCTGAGAAAAAGGGCCTATGCTTCATTTCATACAATATTCAATCTCAGAAATGGTTGATTGACTCTCTTTTTTCCCCTTCTTTTCTGAAAGGAGTGAGAAACATGTTGCATAAGAATGAGAAATCTTGCGAAGTTTGAAGCGTCCCATTCAGTGGAACCGCTCGACCCACTTTTTATCTCCTCTCATTCCTACTAGCCACTGGATCAAGTACTCCTAGGAAATGAAAATCAGAGCTTTGAACACCTCAACATTTGCGCGTAATTGATTGTAGAGAGAGACTTGACCAGCAAAGAGACCTCCCCTATAGCTCAACCTTGTCTCTTCTGCTTCATTAAACAATGGCGCCTAGAAGTTCTCAGGCTAAACAGCAGCGGATGCCTTCCTTCTTCAAAGTGATGGTCGGAGACTTTAGCAAGAGACTGGTAACCACATTTCTGTTTCTTTCACATGATCTTTAGTTCTGTTTTTGTTACTTGGAAGCTTTAGTTGAAGAAAAAGATCGAACAAAATTAATTGATTCGTTAATCTTGGACGAATTTTTCTTTTCAAATTGCTGGTCTGGGTTTGTCAAAGACAACTCCCTGGAAATCGGAGACTTTCTTAGTTTTTCGTTGTGATGATAAATTATTGAACTTCGTCGTGATTATACTCGGAGACGATGGATGTGCTAAGGATATTACAGACGAGAGAAAACAACCCAAGGTGAAGAAAGAGTTGGGAAAAGAGCTTTCTCCATCTCTTGTGATTTTCATAGGCGAGACTGCTCCAGAGGAGACTGGAAAGAGACTACCATTTGACGCTGGGCCATGAAAGCGGCCTGAGGGGTCGGGTTGTGAGTCTCCCTTCTTCTGACAGAGGATTGAAAATCTGTTAATTACAGTCTCCAGTTTCTTATTTCTACCATCATCTAGCGGTTCTTCTTATTTTCTTTCATTGGAACATCTTCCAAAACTGTCACTGCAGAGAATTCCCACGGTTTTCGAGAGAGAAACCGACCTGTGGCCGGGTTCCGGCAATAGAACATGCGTAAGGGATCCAAGCGGGGAGTCTTGGCCTGTGATCATTATTCTTTGTGAGAAACGCTCCGGTCGAGGTGGATGGAGGGCGGTGGTGGAAGGGAACGAGTTGGTGGGAGGTGATGTCTGAATTTTCGAGTTTATCAACAACGCGGTGTCCAAGAAGCGGAATCTGGTTTCTCTTCATATCCTCCGAAAAGGAGGCCGACTGGAATGAAATGACGAAGGATTATTCTCTCCCTGCTTTGACCAACTTTTGCCTTCTGAACCGATGCCTGCTTCCATGAACGAGATGTCCCAGAAAATCCTATTTACCAAGATATCGAATTCTAACACTTATTTCCTAAACTATCAGATTTCAAATGGTCGCCGGGAAACAGAAATCGTGCCGAAACGAGAAAAGTCGGAGGAGGAGCTCTGGTCCCCGGTCGTGGTGGGGATGGGCAGAAGAGGAAAGAACAAGAGTAAAAGATGAGCCGGTAATCTAACGCCCCAACGGAATTTCAACGGGAGTTTGATACTTTAACAGCAGCACGCTTCGCGCGTTCACCTCCACGCCGGAGGTCGTCGATTCATCTGCGGGTTTGATTATAAGAGTGTTAGAATATATGTTTGTATGGATCCGGCCATAATATTTGCGAGGTTGTTTTTTTTTGAGTTTTTTAGCGCACTGGTTTCAACATGGTATCAGGTTGGTCCCGAGTTTGAATCCCGCTCCTATCGAACTGGGATCCGTGGGATTGTTTTTCTAATAGGTTCGAACCTTTTAACGCACTAGTTTCAACAAGGTTCATCTTCTCTGCAGAGTAATCACCGTTCTGTGCACAAAAAAAGAAAGTTTTTCGTGGGCGTTTCGCCGCCATTCGACCCTTTGAAGATCGCGGTGGGGGTTAGTTGAAGTGAGATTACTCCCGCGTTACTTATTTCCGGTTCATGTATAATGAAAGGGGGTTAGTCCACAAAGAACTTGAATTGAATTGAACTTAAATGAATTGATTCAAATTTAACTCATTTTTTGGTGGTAGTGTAGACGAGTTCAAGTGCACTAGAAAATAGATTCCAGTGTTAGTGCCCCCAAATGAAAAGTATGATATAAAGAAGAGAATGAATAACCTTTTATAATATACTTAAATAAAATATATACCTAAACAAATAATTAACCAAAATAAACATGGTTACTACACTTATAAGTGATTTAATGTTTAGTATTAGAATATATTAATATCCTAATTAATGAAAAACTATATTATATTACTTAATGATTATAGTTTATTATAAATTAAAACAATAATTACATATGACTAGAATAAATTATTTAAAATAAATAAAAAAGTTTAAAATAACATAAGTGAATATAATAAATAAATAAATTATTTTGTAATAACATAAGATATAGTTTAACATTAAAACTCACTATTTTAATACAAAATAAAAAAATACATAATAAATAAATAAATATATTAATTTATCAATAACATAATATATATTTTACATATTATTAATTAATAATATATTAACAAAAAATAAAAAAACTAATGGTTTAATTAATTGGATAATTAAACCAATTATGACGATAGTTTAATTTTTCCTGGTGGGTTAATTTTTCCTAACGTAGGAAAAATTAAATATTGTCTTCCTTAGCGCACGTCGTTTTCCTTAGCGGCGGGCCAACGAGCAACGACGATGGAGGCGATGCTCCGACGGTACGCCGAGAGGGAGAAAAGAGGGAGGCCGAGAGGCTCAGGCTCTCGTGCTCTACGACGGAGGTTGAAAGGGAGAGGAGAGGGAGGCCGAGAGGAGGGAGGAAGGCCGACTAGGGGGGGGGGGGGGGAAGAGAGTGAGGCCGAGAGAGAAGAGAAGTTGGGAGGCCGAGAGGAGGGAGGAAGGCCGACTAGGGGGGGGGGGGAAGAGAGTGAGGCCGAGAGAGAAGAGAAGTCGGGAGGCTGAGAGGAGGAAGGCCGATTGGGGGGGAAGAGAGGGAGGCCGAGAGGCTCGGCCTCCCGTGCCCTGTGACTGAGGTTGAGAGGGAGAGGAGAGGGAGGCCAAGAGGGAGGAAGGCTGACGGGGGTGGGGGAAGAGGAGGAGAAAAAAAACCTTGTTGAAGGATCGCGGGGGGAGAGGGGAAGGAGCAACGCGTGTCGCGTGCTTCAATTGGTTGATTCGCAAAATAGGTATAAATCAGTTTTCCTTGATTTTTGCCTAAGCGAATGAAGTGGTATAATCTCACTTCAATATAATTCATTCTACACTAACGTCATTATTTAATTAACTAAGTAATGTGGAGGGAATTCATTCCACTTCATTGTAGACTCCCCCCTCCCTTCAAGTGAATAACGTCAATTCATTGGCTCAAGCAAAAAACGGGAAATTTAGATTCAAACTTGTTTTGGGAATCAAACACTTTAAGCTCGGGACACGCGTTGCTCTTTCTCCCTCCCCCCCTGTCGGCCTTCCTACCTCTCGGCCTCCCGACTTCTCTTCTCTATCGGCCTTCCTCTCTTCTCCCTCTCGGTGTACTATCGGAGCGCCACCTCCGTCGCTGTTGCCCGCTGGCCTGTCGTAGTCTCCCGCCGTTGAGGAAGACGATGCACGCCGTGAGGAAGACGACAGTTTAATTTTTCCTAAGTTAGGAAAAATTAAACCATTGTCATAAAAATAATAGTTTATATTTTTTATTTATAAACTAATTATTTCTATTTATTTAATATATTCATTTTATAATTACTATATTAAATTAATAGTCATAATTAAAATATTTTAAAATAAATATTTGATAAATTGTTTTGGTTTAATTATCCCATTGCTATAATTAATTAAACCAATGGTTTTAAATTTTGTGACAATATATTATTAATTAATAATACATAAAAATATATATTATGTTATTGATAAATATATATTTATTTATTATATTAATTTTTTTTATTATTGTATTAATTTATAATAAACTATAATCATTAAGTAATATAATATAGTTTTTCATTAATCAAGATATTAATATATTCTAATACTACACGTTAAATCACTTATAAGTGTAGTAACCATGTTTATTTTGGTTAATTATCTGTTTAGGTATATGTTTTATTTAAGTATATTATAAAAGGTTACTCATTCTCTTGTTTATATCATACTTTTCATTTGGGGGCACTAACACTCGAATCTGTTTTCCAGTACACTTAAACTCATCTACACTAACACCCAAGGATGAGTTAAAGTTGAATCAATTCATTTAAAATAAATTGAATTTTTAACTTCATTTCAAGTTCATTGTGGATTAACTCCCCCTTAATCGAGAAATCTCCCATCAGGGGCTTAAAGCAGAGAAAGAACTAGGTAAGTTTTAATTAAAGAGTTAATTAATAAAATAGATTTAGGGTGAGCTAATTAGAAGAAAATAAAAAAAATTATGCACCTATTGGCTACTCAAGTCTCTAAGTTCTAAAATGATTTTTTATGTAATATAATTTTTATAAATAATTAAGAATCAAAGTAATTATAAAATTACATTTGCTCTAACATTTAAAAATTGTACTTGTATAATAGTTTATATTGATATTAAAAATTTAAAAATAAATTTTATTATATAATATATTTTAAATTAAAATCTTAATAATTTTAATTTAATATATAACAACATATTTATACTATTTGAAGATAATAAAAACTCATATAATAACATACATAACAAAGTCCCCCTACATTGGTATATAACATACAATAATACTCTTACATAATTGATAAAACGGGTAAACGGGTTGGAATATGTATTATTTGTTCCGTTTAATAAATGGTAAAACTGTAAATAGGTAAAAAGACGCAATTACGTACACGAGTAAAGTTAATTTTTTTTCCATTTATGTTATGTTTAATAAATGGTGGATAAAAATTGAATAATTGGATAAAATTGACTCCCGATAAGTGTACCAAATATTACAAAGTATTTATATTTTCTTATGTGTTACCTAATTTGCTTAGGTGATATTATCTTATAATTTCATTTTGACGGTGACCCCATACGATTAGCTTCAGATTAAATGTCGATCTCAATAGTAAATCTAAAATTCGACTAAAATTTTAACTTCGACCATTTGATCAACTTTTAAAATCTTTATGTTTTGTCAAGAGTTTCGACTTTGACTAATGGATAGATTTTTCCATTTAGTAATGTTAATAATATATGATATTATTCGATGCGTATAAAATCTCAAAACGTTACATAAAGTAACATGTGTGTCTAAGACGTATGGGGTGGTGCACTCTTTGGGCAATGGCGGGAAAGGGTAGACACAGTAAATTTTGTCATCTTTCATTATTCAATTTTCTTGGCCATTAATTAAAGAGGATCTCATCTGGCTGCTAGGCTAGCCATCCATCTCTTCCTTACCTTATCCAAATTTCCTCCTCTCTTCTTCATACATACTCCTGTGTTGCGTCTCGTCTCGTCTTCTTTGCAGTCCCTCCCACCACCCAGCAGAATTCATCCTCGGAACACCTCCAGAAAAAGGTAAGTCTTCATCCCCCCCCTCTCAAGAAACCTCCCCTGCATGGTTCCTATGGGTTACAGTTAAATTCTCCCGTCGTTTATTACTGGGTCTCTGTATGTCTTTTCTTATTTTCCAATAATCATCGGTTTTGTTGAAGGAAGCTCGGTAGAGGTTCTGTTCTTGTTTCAATTGAGCTAGCTGGTTTGTGTGTCACGATCTGCATAATTTAAGAGCAATTTCGAATTGTACAGAAATGGCGACGACATCCGCAACTCTTTCTCCGGTGACATTCACCCCGACTGCCGTCGCGGGTCGGAGTCGCAATTCGTCGCAGAGAAAGGGTAATGTAGTCTACATCGGAGGGTTGAATTCCTTCGGGGGCCTGAAAGCCCAGAACAGTGTTCTCTCATTGGGGCTGCCTGTGTGCACTGAACAGTCATTTGCCCAGGTGATGATGAACTCTTTAAAATCGCCAGGCCATGGCAAAGGCAGAGGCGGCGGGGCCCTCTCTTCTACCTGCAGTGCGGTGGCTGAAATCTTCAAGATTGCTGGGATCATGAACGGGCTCGTGCTTGTTGGAGTTGCTGTAGGTTTCGTTCTTCTGCGAATTGAAGCCACTGTGGAAGAAGAGTAAGACAGGGAAACGAGCAGAAGCGTCTCTCTTCTCTGTCATTTGATATATATCTATATTTTTTTTTTTTTCATTTGGGGGATTTTCAGATTCATGAAGAACTCATATATTGTTTAGTAGCATAAATCAGATAATCTCAGGGATCTTAGCAATCTGGGAAGTTGTATGAAGCTGTTTTGGGCTGCATATTCATTAAACTTCTGCATTTTAAGTTCTATGAATCAGAAATTTGACATCTTTGACCCATGAACTGGAGATAATCTGTAAATTTTCCTAATTATTATCACTAAGAACTCATACTTAAAAATTTTCAATTCTTACTTGTCACAATATATTATGAATATAAAGTATGGTCTATGGTCTGTTCTTAAACTAATCTTCTTTTTTTACAATATCTAAATCATTTCTCACTATATTTTTTTTTTATCAATTTATAAAAGTTTCTATTTCCTATTTTGAAGTTTATGATTCTTATGAATTATTTATCACATTCTCAGCAGTTATCTGTGATTTAGGGTTCGGACCAACGTCTAACAAATCATAATCATGGATGCAAACACAAATCTTGGGAGCTATAGTTCTCCATTTCTTTTACTAATTCTGCTGGAGAAAAGAGTACAAAGACAAAAAAAAAAAAAAAACACTACAAAATTTTATCTCACTTGAAACAAACCTCGGCACTGGTAGTGGAACTCTACCACTGTTAGAATGGCAACAGTTGCAGGGGATTGCACTGTGAAGAGAAATCTGGGCATTCATAAATCAGCGGAGTTTTTTGATTTCTAGTGATCTGTTTCTCAGATTGAAGGTCTTTGACAGGCAGAGAACAGTCGCCAACTAATGAAAGCCATAACAAGTGAAGAAAACAATTCAAAGCCTACAACCTTGGGAAGGTGCCATCCCAAACCTCGGCGAAGGTAGCTGCAAAATAGTACAGTAAATTAAGTTTTAATTTCAGGTGTTAATTGAAAATATTGGTTTATAAAACAAATATGGGAATCAATGGGCACGGTTAGAAGCTGGCCTTGTAATAGACGGCATGGTTGCAAGGATACCACCACACAAATAGATTATAGGAATAAGTGTCCTGGGCTTGTTCTTCCTCAACCACATTAAAGATCCCAATGCAGTAAGCGAGACGGTTAGCACCTAAAACAATCACAGAAAGTCAGTTCACAGAACGGCTTAGAAGATAGCATGGTTTTGAATCGTGAGAGCATCTATATAACAAAAGCATAATATCCTTGACACGGTTTTGGGTTCATATAAATAGCAGTTGTGCAGCTTAAAAATTCAGAAAGGAATTTAAGTCTAATAAAGTTGGCTGTGCAGGAGGTGAGAGCTCTAACCAGATTTGCATTTGCTTCGAGGCCTTGAAGAATATATTCCCATGTAAACTCTAATCCTCTCGCTCCTACCCAAAGAGGTGCAAGTCTATGCAGAACTGAATCTGCAAAAGCCCAACCTGCCAAAATCGATTTGATAGGTTTTATTAGATAGACAATAAGATGCACCAAAGAATGTGCCCCTGACCATAATGTCCATAAGTTGCAACTAGTGTAAGCTGGTTTTGAAGATGGTTCCTTCAGAATTTTATTTCATATTATAATTTTCATTTTGATATTTTATCATCAACATTATATTCCTCACAATCATCATCATTGTCTTCACAATTATTGATGAGTATCTCTCCAGAATGTAAAATTACAAGGGAAAGAAAGAAACAAAATAAAGTCTCCAAGTTTGAAAGCTTAGAGTCATGAGAGCAAAACTTATATTTAATTTTCAAATATCAAAATAAAAACTCACCAAGTCCAACAGCTTGAAACTTATGATTTTGGGAAATATTCCTATGGGTCAGCTGTGTCAACGCATAGTAAAGCCCAGCAACATCTATGAACCCAATCAAAGCTTTTAATAGTTCCTGAAAACAGATATTACAAAAGCACTCTGTTATGGTTTCAGGCCATATGAAAATCACAACAAAGTACCAGAAATTTGCCTGTCACAACAATCTAACAGGTGCAAAGGATTTAGCAGCCTAGGGTAAAAAAGAACGACCTCAATTTTACCAATTCGGTTTTCTCATTTCAATAAGTTAGACTTCTTAAAATAAACTAGAATTAACTTTAGGAAGAGCATGGAGAGTGTGGAACCTGCTTCTCTGTGTAAAATGTATTCAGGCTGAAGCCAAACTATTTAATCTCTAATCATGACTCCATTAAAATGTCTGAAAAAAATTCCACCAGAAACAACCTGGATGAAAGCAGGATGTGATGGAAACAGAGCATAGCCATGAAGAAACTATTTCCACCAGGCACTACACTTATCCAAACATGAGAACTACAGATAATGCCTAGAGTGCTACATCTAGCATGCAATCCAAGAAACCTGAAAAATACCTGATATCCAAACACAAAAACTACAGATAATGTCTAGAGTGCTACATCTTACATGTGATCCAAGAAACCTGAAAAATACCTGATATCTAAACACAAGAACTACAGATAATGCCTAGACTGCTACATCTAGCATGTGATCCAAGAAACCTGAAAAATACCTGATATGGATCAAAATTGTCGTTTTCTGGTACTTTGAGAAAGGTTGCAATACAAACGAGCTGCCAAACAAACAGATAAAATAAACTTCAGCATGAACAACCATGAGGGCAAAAAACATCAGAGAGGAAATATCATGTGTAAACTGAAAATAGATCAAAAGAACAGGCAAGTTTTCTGGGACTGCACGTCCCTGCAGAGTTGATATGGTAGTGAAAGTTTGGAAATAGTCAAAATACTTGCACCTACTTCCCTCATTTACTGAACCTCTTAATAATGGAAGAAGACCCTGAGAACAGACCATGCAAAAGCCCTCCAGGTGACACATAATTTTAAATGTTTTACAAGATTTAAGATTTTTCAAGGAATTTCAATAACCTGATGGAAGACACTATTTGGGATATCAATATCTCTATCATTTGGAGATTAGAAGGAGTTGTAGTTAAAACATAATGAACTCTTTTCATATATATATATATATATATATAAAAAAAAAACATAATGAACTCATGACAGTCATATCTTTGTTTCTACTGAGGAGTATTTGGGTCATTTCCGTAGTTAGCTTTATATAAAAAACTGTGCCAAGTTCCTTTCCAAAAAAAAGAAAAAAAGAAAAAAAACTGCACCAAGTTGCTCCAAAAATATGTCTGAGATGAAAAGGAACACAGTACACAAAAAACAGAAAAGCAGCAATCAAGATCACATACACTTCACCGTAATCTGGTAATTTTTAAGCTTTAAAATTATGCTTGTGCGGAGTCAGAATTCCCATCTGCTTGCTACTTTTGGGCTTTAACATAGACAATGTACTAAGATTGCTCTAGACCTTATTCTACTCTTCTTATGGTAAGTATGATTGTCCTAGACCATATTTTGCTCTTCTTATGGTAGGATATGCATGCCCAGTTCTGTCCTTGTGACGGTCTTTGCGCTACCCTACTATGGAAGTTTTGGTAATTGCATTGATGGTAATCGAGAAGGATGTTCTGCAACAAGCCAGTTGTGGTGCTCCCATCTCAGCGAGCCTGGTCCTGGCAAGCTGGCCAAATCTAGCATAAGGATAGTGAAGGCACTATCTACTTCTCTCCCTTACCTCAAAGCTCAGTGTAGACAAGTGTTTAACTTATTTAAATAGGTATAAGCTGGCCATATAGATGGCATAGTTTCAAGGCAATTATTACTAATTGTTTTTATCAAGACTTTAAATCACTTCACATGCTTCAATCAGCCAACAGTTCAGTCAATGTGCTAACTGGCTGATCTCGAGGACTAAGATGGCTATCTCTATGACAAGTTCGGTAGCACGAACTTGTAACTGGAGTGGGCGCTGTAAGGTGGTGCGGATAGCTTGTTTGGTGAGCAGGGTTTGGGCCGGTTCATACATTGCGTCTCGTCTGTTCCAAGCCGTGCAGTTGAACCGTGCTGCCCAAGCGAAGGTCTGGGTGACTCTGTTCTTAGACCGGAGGGCACAGCATGAGGCTGGTTTCACAGAGCAGCAATAACCTCTAGCTGTCGGCAGTGGGAGGAAAACGAGTTGATCCAACTAGGTCCAATCTCTCCCTCTTCATCGGACTCACCTAAACCACCAACTTTTTATTTAAAAAAAAAGGATGGCTATCTCTAGTCCTCTTTTTGGCTGCAGGATTTTATTTAAAATTTTTTTTTTACCTCTTAAAATAATTCTGCACTTATCATTTGCTAAAAGCAAAGAACTTAGACATACGAAGGAAGAAATACTGCTTGGATGACCATATACTTAAATGGCACACATTGTTTCAAAAGTCAATGAACAACATTTTGGGTAAAAAAAACTTGTATGACAAACAAATAAATACATCAAACATTCACAAAAAAATTGCATAGTCCCATGGCTTAACAAATCTAAAAGCAACAAGTATTAATAAGCATTACAGATTATTCAGTCATACCACATGTTGGGGGGGGGGGGGGGGGGTTGGTGCACATTGTAAGTGCAGGGGGAAAGTGGAAGGGAAAGTGAAGTACTTTCCCTAGGGAAAGTGAGAGGGAAAATAACATACTTGTTTGTGTTAGTGTGCGCAATGGAAAGTGCAATGTAAAGTACTTGTTTGTGTTAGTGTGCACAATGTAAAATACTTGTTTGTGTTAGTGTGCATAATGGAAAGTGTGGTGTCAAATGCAGATAGACTATTTATTACATAAAATATCTTTGTAGGTGACGTTCGTTGACTCGGAGTGGTGGTTCGTTTCCCTCTTCTCTTTTACACCATTCCCTCAACTCTCTGGTTTTTCTTTTCTTAAAAATGCTTCCCAAACATAATAATTTATATTCCAGTTTATTCCATTTTTAACTTGTAGTGAGGCTGTTGTGAATTGTTAAAATTTATTGAATTGTTGAAGAAGGCTAGACCAGTTTTAAGGCGTTCATATTGTGAAACTTTTTAATGGACGAAATCGTTGGGCTGAAGCGAAGAAGAGAAGAAAGAGCACGGAGCTGTCCCTGTTGATAGGGTGAAAGTGTGCATATTAATTGCTCATTATCTGCCAAATTGATTATATGTCACCAATTTACGGCAAAGAAGGCGCTAAAAATGAGCAAATCACGAATCGTTGGAGCCGATAATTGGGTTCATGACACGCCAGCACATTCAACACCTCTCCTTTCTCTCCCTTCTATAAATACCTGTTTATCTTCTTCCTTTGTTTTCCAGTCTCTTCCAATAGCTTCCGTGAAAAGAGTTATAGCAGAAGGTCGTCGGTGTTGGGGACGGCGAGAGGAAGGGAGTTGAGCGCTGGAGATTGGTCGCACAGAGGGAGATTGAAATCGCCGAAGGTCGGTCGCTAGCGAGAGAGAATTTTTTTTTCTCTGAAACCCTCGTTCGACAGAGCCTTCCCGACAAGCTTGAGCCCGATGTAATTGAGGGAGGGAAAGTGAATTCAGCGCTCGACCCCTCTGAATTCACTTCCCCTCCCATTATGCCTAAAACGGGGAAAAGTCAAATACATTTGTAATGTACTTTCCCCCTGCACTTACGCTGGGCACTAACGGCTTTTAACATATTTTACCCAGTGTCAGTGAAATACATTTCACTTATGCTGGGCACTAACAGGGCCTTATTAAAATTACACATGGAATACTCTATAAAACTTCCATGAAGCCATCCAATAAAATAATAAAAAAAATGATAAATTTTTGAAAAGTGCAAATTATGAGTCTAAAAAAATGTCAACATATTCACTGCAAGAACTTATGAGATTGGTAGCTGAAACTATTTAAGTTACCTTTATTAAAGCTGTTCCAAGATAAACAAGTGCAGCTTTCACAGAAGTTCCATGAGTATCATACTCGGACCTGCATCAAATATTTATTGCTGACTGTTCAAGTGAAGTTTACTAAAAGAAAAGAGAATGGGATAAAAAAATTTCATGGACCCTTGATATAGTACACTAAAATGATCCAGAAACCTCATTAGCATGGGAAGCCAGAATGAAATTTCATTGGACTTAACTAGCTAAAGCTTTCTTCTGTTCAAATAGTTAAAAACAAGTTGTTAACATTCAATCCATGAATAAAGAAATTTCCATGATAACAGAGTGCCCAAAAATTCAAAAGTTTACAGTCGTGAAACAAAAGTTTTTATGGTTTGATAAAGCAGCCACTGTGCTCAAAATTTAATCTTTCAGAAATGAATTTCATGTTTTGAAAAACCAAAGGGAGCGCCATGTCTCATCTGGCTTTGGGTGATAAACCAAATCTATTAATTAATTTTATTTTCAAAGTACCAGAGAAAACATGTAGTAAATCCGTAGAACTACATGCTCACGAGTGACAAAAAGCATGATCATATAAGAGAAATATAAGAAATATAAACAATTTGGACTCTTATTCATGAAGAATACGCACAACAAATTTCCAATCTTCCAAATCTATTATTAATTACAGTACCAAATTACAATAATAATTGCACCTTAACATATTACGATATAAGAAGTCCATTAACTCAAGTTACGGTATCAGAAGTCCATTAACCTTTATACTTCAAACAAATTAGCTAACGAAACCCTCCCAATTCAGCCATTTAAAAAAAAAATTATAACCAAAATCCTTCTTTTATCCCGAATCACAACATCTGGCCACCACCGAGATCGGTCACCTCAATCCAAGTTCATCATGTGGCAGCAATAGAAAACGCAAATAAATACACTCTCACTGAATTCAAGTAGCAAGAGACGCTGCGGATCTAGGTCAAGGTAGTGAACACTCGCAGATGCAAATAGTTGGAGAAGACATAGAAATGACAAAAAAAAAAAAACTTACAGAGGAGTAGCAGAGTAGTAAACAGCGTGAGGACCAAAGGTGAGAATGGCACAGTTTAAGAAGTGAAAAATCGTCATTATGTGTTCTGCTCTTCTCTCCGCAGACGCGTGGAGGAAGTGTCAGAGAGTGCCAAGAAAGCAGACGGCTGCAAAAGCGAGGATCTAGGGCCGCAGGAGCATATTACCGTCAAGCGAGCGTTCTTAGCCTGCTCTTAGCTTATGATTGGTAATGTTCGTGGGCCCGTGTGTTTTCTTTTGTGGGCCGTGAGTTTCCCTGCTGCGTTTCTTTTTCATAGTCAGTGTGAAATAGGGCGTGCGTCGCGCGAGTCGTGACTCGAAAAATCATAGATTTCTCTCTGGCATTTTCGCAAACACATCTTCCTTCTATCATCTTCATCAATGAAGTTGATATGAAGGGTGACCGCTCCGTCTTTCTTCCCCGTCGTCTTTATAGAGTTTTAAATTTACGCAGTTACTCGATACTCACAAACCGGGCCACGCTTTCCTTGTCGACGCCCACCAGGCCGTTCCCATCGTACTCTCCCAGAAAGCCGACAGTCCAAGACTCTGAGCTTGTTCACCAAATCTCCACCACTCTCAAACTCCGACGCACCGAACTCCTCTCCAGCATACTACAACCCTTCGACAACAGCTTCAAGCCGGCTCACCTCATCTGGGTTCTTGCCAAAATCCGTGATGATTATAAATTGGCTTCTAAGTTTTTCTACTGGGCGCGCTCCCGCAAATCTGCTTCCTTGGAGTCTCTCTGCATCATGGCCCACATGTCCGTCTCTGCCAACCGTACACAGACTGCCCGGACTATTGTTCGTGAGTTGTTGCGGAAACCGAATGTAAGTAATTGTAGACATTCTTTATCACATTATGTCGAACGTTTGATATACACCTACCAAGAATGGGGTTCTAACCCTGTGATATTTGATATTCTTTTCCAAACCATGGTTGAGGCCGGATTATTGGAGGAGGGGAAGTTTCTTTTCAGTAAAATGTTGAGTTATGGTGTTATTATCTCTGTTGATTCATGTAATTCTCTCCTTGCCCGTTTTTCCAATACCGATGCAATTCTGAATTGTTTTGGTGAATTTCAAGAAATGGGATTGTGTTGGAACACTTCTTCATATAACATTGTTATGCATTCTCTCTGCGTGGCAGAGAGAGTGGAAGATGCCTGCAAGCTTCTGCTTGAAATGGAAGCAAAAGGATGTGTGCCTGATGTCATTAGTTACAGTACTCTTATTGATGGGTACTGTCGGGTAGGAGTTCTTGCAAAATCGTTGGAGCTATTTGAGAAAATGACTGTAAAGGGTTTGAAGCCAAACGCATTTACATACAACAGCATAATCATTGTTTTATGTGAAAACGGAAAGCTAAAAGAGGCAGAAAAGGTTTTTAGGCAGATGTTGAGTTGCGGGGTAGTTCCTGACAATGTAGTATATACAACTCTAATCAATGGCTACTGTAAGTTGGGACATTTTCATATTGCAAACAAATTGGTTGATGAAATGAAGTGTAGAGGACTTGCTTTTGATGCAGTAACTTATACCACCCTGATTGATGGCCTTTGCCGAAACAGGAATATGGTTGAAGCCCACAAGCTTTTTCAAGAGATGGTCGATAAGGGGCTATGCCCAGATACGGTTACATATACTGTGCTTATAGATGGTTATTGTAAAAATGATCAGATCAAAAAAGCTTTTGCTCTGCATAATCAAATGATTCAGGCTGGCTTGGCTCCTAATATTGTTACATATACAGCACTAACTGATGGTTTATGTAAGCGAGGCGAGGTTGAAACTGCAAATGAGCTTCTCCATGAGATATGTGGAAAGGGTTTAAAATTGAATATTTGTACATATAATTCATTAATTAATGGTCTTTGCAAGGTGGGTAACTTTAATGATGCAACTAAGATTATGAGAGAAATGGAGATGGCTGGGCCAGATCCGGATGTTTTCACTTACACAACAATAATGGATGCTTACTGTAAGGCAGGGGAAATGGATTCAGCACATAACGTTCTTCGTGAGATGTTGGGTAAAGGCCTTCAACCAAGCGTTGTAACATTTAATGTATTAATGAATGGATTTTGTACATCAGGAATGGTGGAAGACGGTCAGAGGTTACTGAATTGGATGGTAGAGAAGGGAATAATGCCAAATGCAACTACTTTCAATTCTCTGATCAAGCAGTATTGCATAAGGAATAATATGAAGGCTGCAACAGAGACCTATAGAGGGATGTGTTCTCAAGGAGTAGTCCCTGACTGCAATACCTACAATATATTGGTAAAAGGGCATTCCAAAGCTCGAAACATATTAGAGGCGTCTTACTTGCACAAAGAGATGGTTGGTAAAGGATTTAGTTTGAGAGTCAGTTCTTATAATGCCCTTATCAAGGGGCTCATAAAAAAGAAGCGATTTACAGAGGCAAGGCAGTTGTTTGATGAGATGAGGAATGAAGGTTCAATAGCTGATAGGGAAATTTATGATATTTTTATTGATATAAATTATAATGAGTGCAACATGGAGGCAACACTTGAACTTTGTGATGAGGTCATAGAACGATATTTGGTGGATGAGGGTGAACATTCTGGTGTAAAATAAAGGGGAAGCCTCGTAATGTGAATGAACATTTGAAAATTAGTAATATTTTTCCCTCTGCATGAATAATGACCAAATTGAATGAAGATCAGCGGAGATGGGTGATGTAATGAAAAAAGTGTGTGGGCAAGGAAAAATTCTTTAAAAGATTCATGAAAGAACAGTTTTAGCAGATGCCTGCTGCCATGATGGTGGAGTACTACCAATAAATGATACTTCCAGGCTTTATGTTTCAAGCATTTATGCCTGTTATTGGAAGTTTACTATTGTGGTAGCCTATCCCAGAGGTTGAGGATTCCTCCAGATTGGTCCAATGGCATTCTACAGATCTGGACTTGAAGAAGAGGTAAGTTATAGTCATCTTTGGATTTTATCATGTATGAAGAACTTTGCTAATGGTTCAGCACAATGTTTTGATACTGGTTTGCATTTTCTCATCTGCATTTATATTCACCACTAGTAGTTTGAGGTCCTAGAGGTCTCTATTCCTGAGCTTCTTATTGACAAGAATGTCAATGATTGCTGTCTGTGACATGTTGAATTCTTATGCTTGTTGTTGATCAACATTATATATTGCTGGTGGCAATTATTTATTATCTTACAGCCTTTTTGAAATTCTCTGGTTTTGAAACACATATTTTTTTATGATTTTGATGTTATGTAGTCTCAAAAGGTTTCATATCAAATTGATCTGGGGAACCAATTTCTCACTATCAATTGATTTCACATTTTTTATTTTTCTCCAAATATATGTTCTCTAGGGGGAACTTAGAGGGAGTGGTTCACTGCAAAATAAGCATTTCATCTCACTTGTTTCTTGACCTGGTTTGGTTTTTTCTTTGGTTACAATTGAAAAAATATGATTTGCTGCTGGTGTATGAATCTGAAATCGGAATGATCCTCATATGGAACCTTTTGAAATGCATCTATTCTGGGTGGGAAGAATCATGGCTGTGTTTTTCGTGGTTTAAGGCCTCCTAATAGCAAAAGAATTATCCCTTCGAATCTGAAAAACTAGTTACTAGCAATCAAGCAAATCTCTGTCTGCATTTTTTATAAAGTATTTCTTATTGCGAATTTTTGACAGGTTTAGAATTTCTTTTAGTTTTGGCTAACTTTTGTAAAATTTGGGCCTTTTTTAAGAATAAAATAGCAAAACTTGAGCCATTAGGATAAAGTTCTCTCTCTCTCTCTCTCTCTCTGTCTCTCTCTCTCCCCCCTTTTCTCCCTCTTTCTGTAATCTCTATCAACGAGAAACAGTGGAGGCATTTCCTGACCCCTTCTTTTTGGATAAAATTTGTTATTTTTAATTTTTTAGTAGGTTACATTTTCTTGGCTGGCTCCATTTGTGATGTAGAAGCTAAATTCAATTTCAGTAACGTTGATACAGTGCTTGGACCTTTTTTCTTGAAATTCATCAGAGGTTAGATTTTCCCAATTTATATAGAACGTTATTGATATAACAATAGGAATTATATTCTTTTTCAGAAATAGTGTGATGAGAAGACGTAAAATTTGATTATAATGAAGAGCCAATTATTTGTAACGAGCAGTTGGTATATAAAGTTTTTGTATCACAGGATACTTGACACTAAACTCTTTATGTCTTTACAATGAGAACCATATAATTTTTTGGTGTTTGTTTAGCACCCTTTCTAGTACTTTCTGCTTTCAGGATTTTGACATTATGGGTACACTTTCTGTTCAACCCAACTAAATCTGGTTTAAATATCTGAACTTCCTGCAAACAGTGTGAATTGGAAGAAATGATGCATACTGCAAGTGGCTGATGCATCGATGCTGTATGGGGAGTCAATGCCTTGAAATAAGACTTTAAACCAAGAAGGCGCATAGGGAGCATCAAACTAACTTCATCACTGTGTTATACCCAGTTGCTTGGGTGTAGTTGTAAAACAGACCATTTGATCATACAGAAAGTGGGAACAGCCATGCTTCAAGTTGATTATCCTTTCTGTAGTTACAGGATGAGTAATGAAATGATGATCTGCAAGGGCCAAATCAAGGAGGTTGTTGTGCTCTAGTAGGAGGAGAGGCGAAATGAATGGCTAAGCTGGCCTATGGAGGTATCTGATGTGCAATTTTCTCATGTGCTTCTGTTCAGTTTGATCAGCCATGTGTGCATCTTATTTCTAACCCATTTATTCTTGAATGCAGGCAGACATCCACAGAAGTATTTCAGTCTTTACTTACTGTATAGCCGTTTATTGCCTTGTTATTGTAGGCCAATAATTTCCTTTTGGGGAAGCTTTTTCTCATGGGAGAGGAACTTTATAAATCTTTTTCCATCATCTTATCAGAAATAAATTCTTAATAAATACTTTTCTACTTGACCAACTTTATCCGTACTTAAACAAGAACCCATGGAAATGAAATTTTGAACTTTATTACCTCTACTGGAACTAAACGAGAAACATACTTTTAAAATAAAATATAATCCTTTTATAGAGAGAGGAGTGATGCAGAGAGAGAAGAGGGGGGACATGGTGAGAACCAGTCGTCAGCTCTCCCAGGCGCAACTCTAAATGACTATTTTTATTGTGAGGCCGTACTGCAAACAAGGGAAACTTTTGCCAATACCAGTCTGATACAAAAACAAGGTAATCAACTTTTTGTTGTAGATTGGAAATTTGCAGGGAACAGCATGCAGGAGTTGTTACTATATGTCACTGTAGGAGATTGATGATGATCTGTAGGTTGCCTCTGTTGAACCATTTACCTATTTGTTTCAATTTCGTTGTACACAGTGTAACCAAGAAAGTCACCTGTGGAGACACGATGTTTCCAAAGGAGATACAGGGCAGCCACCTGTGGAGATTTGCAATGATTCTTTGTAAAGCCCTGAGTTGCTCACATCATCGTCTCTGGGAAATTTCATCTAAAGCTTAATCGACTCCTGGCTAACAGAGAGTTGTTAGATGGATATCCAAATGTTCTCTGTAAAGGCTTTTCCATTGACTACTTCAAATCACATTCGACTCTTACCTGTGAAGAGTTAAAAGTAGGGGTCTACACCTTTTCGCTTAGATAAGGCTTTTTCTGGACTTCAAGATGCTGTGGTGGAAGGAGATTGCTATAGATGGCACCCTTACTAGGAAGCTTGCCACCAAGTTAAAATCTCTACTCAAAAAAATACTGACAATAATAAGGCATGGCAAGATAATATTCTACAGTAAAAGATTGAGGACCTTGATACCCAAGAGGCGATTTCTACCCTTCCTATTGCTCCAATGACGTTATTGGACCGAGAATTTCGACCAATCAGTTTCTAGTTCATATAAAACCATTATGCGAGTTTTGGCATCTAGACTCAACAAAGTCATAGGAAGCATAGTCAGCTGTCATCAAAGTGCTTCTATCAAGGCAGAGAAACATTCTTGATTCTGCAGTTACTACCCATGAGCTCATACATTATTTTGAAGTCTGGTAATGCGAAATTTGTGCAAAAAACTTAGATTTGGAAAAGGATTTTGATGAAGTTAATTGGTTTTTTGATATGATATTATGATGTATATGAGATTTGAAGCAAGATGAAGGAATCAGATCAATAGCTGTATTTCTTCGGCATCTTAACAAAAGTTTACCTCAATGGGAAACAGGGAATTGATCAAGGTGATCCAATACCTCTGCTGCTTTTGTAACTCAGTAGCTGAGGCTCTGAGCAAAATATAATTTTATGGTTGCAAATGAGAAAGGTTGGCTTAGTTGGCTTCCATCTTCAGCCAATGTTCTTCTCCCTCTACACCTCTATACCAAGCGTATCCTTCTCTTTATTGAGCTACAGTATGCCCCAACAATTCTATTATAAGGGTCTTGATACACATGACTGGACACTAGTGAGGAGAAATACAAGATTTTCAAATGCTCAACAATTCTATTATAAGGGTGTTGGTGAGAATAAGTTAATATGGGTAGTGACATTTTTTGGCAAATATTCTGTTCCTACCTCTTATTGTAAGCTCATAGACAGAGGTATTTCTTAATTGTCCTTCTCTGGCCTAGAAGGTTACAACACTCCTCTTAACAATCATGAAAGGAAGAATACTAACAAGTGTGCCTGTTTCCAAAGACCAGAATTAAATCGTACCAATTCTTTTTTATTAGATATTGGTTCAAGATCTTGCCACATCCAATATGGGAGACATCAGTTTTAACAACCTTGTTCTATTGAGGGTTGGTTAGGGTAAGACAGGGTAACTGTCAAACTCAAGCTTTAATTTTTTAGATGACCAGAGCATGGTTCATGTCCAAGGTGCAAGATTCTTCTGTAATTATTCATAAAGAAGTTTAGAATCCTGAGCAAGATTGGGATAATAATCTGCAATGTAAGACTACCCAAATATCTTTTGAATTGAGTTTTATCCCTGATTTCATCTGGGGACAGGGAACAGAGTACATGAGCCTTAGCTAGGGGCTCTAGTCAAGAAATCAACTCTCTTAGTTCTCTCATTGACTCAATTAAGAAGTGACTACACTGGTTACATAGGAGTGGCATTGAGTGGGAATTGGAAAAGCACACTCAGATGGAACATGGGTTTCTCCTCCTATTGGGTCACAAAAACTAAATTTTGATGATAATAGCACGGGTAATCCTAGACTAGGAGGTATACTTGGAGCTGTTTGAAATCATGAGGGTCTCCTACTGCTCACATACTCGGGATCCATTAGTGAAACAGATGCGACTAATGCCGAACTAAGTGCTGTTCTTGAGGTGTTCAGTTGTATACAGAACACTTCACATGACTTCTCTCATCCTAGAGGGCGACTCCTTGGTTGTCATTGCTTGGGATAGAGGAGTATTCGACCCTCCCTAGTGTTATGAAAGTCACATTTTCAAATTTCTTATCGGCTCTCAACAACACCCTGTCTTTTGGAATCATATTCATCGGACAAGTATCCATTTGCGAAGTTTGGTGGTCAATATGAGCTATATACTACTATCTTCAATCTATTTATAATTTTCATTATTTTAGTATATTATTGCCTCAGCCATAGAGCTGTATTTTCAATCAATTTCGCCATTCAAACAGTCATTTACATTAGTTTGTTTCCAAGTTTTTTATTTGAAACAATTTTCTCCTTTTTTCCCCTTCTCTTCCTTATCAGTAGTGGTGTTAATTCACTTTCTACTAATTCCCAACTGGTTCTAACGATCTCTTATTTTTCTTGAACTTATGAATGCATTAACTTACCACAGTTTCTTTACAGGCCACACCTTGAACTTTTCATGCTCTCTGAACCAGGTCCAAAGTTTCAGTAATGGTGTAATCACTGTTTAAGAAATTTCAATAGTCCATTAACCACACAGTTCAACATTAACCAGCTTTTCTTCCCTAAACTAGAAGGATTAAGATAATGAACGTTATCAATCCTACCCTGGTCTATCTCTATCAATCCTAACCATTCAAGAGAAAGATTCAGCTAATGTCTGTAAATGTTGCAAAAAAGAAAGTTCAATTCTTCTGCTAAAGAAAATCAATCTGGAAATTTTGTCCAACAATGATTCCTAAAGACTATTTGGAGTGATTTTGATAGTTATTTTCTACAGTTCTTATAAAAAGGGAGACCAAGGTTTGCACCTATAAAATATAACTGGGATGAGTAGAAAGACCACCATTTACAAGAACATTTTCAGGTTAAGAACAATAAGAAATCTTAGGTTCTTTCAGAAAAAAAAAAAAAAAAAACGAAAGAAATTGTAGGTGCTTGATCTGCTCCTGTTCACATGCCCAAATACCTCTTTATAAAACTTCTTCCAGATTCACATGGACTATCTTCATTTTGCATGATCAAGTCTGTACAAGATCTCTGATGATCTCTGCACTGAAATGAAGGTTAGGCTTTGTCTTCTAGCACATAAAGTTGAGGAAAAAGAAAAGAGAGTAGGAAGGAGAGCTATTTTTTTCTTTGTTTGGTTTGAGAGAAACATGGATAGAAAAGAAAAGAAAGAGAAGGAGAAGCTTAGCAGACTTCCCTCTTTCTCTAAAAACCTATCACCACTATTGATTCACCGAAAGGAAGAGATGAGAATACCTTGGGGAGTCTCTCTTGCTGAACATTCTTGTGTTTACTTCACTGGCCAGTTCTCTCTTTCTCTCTTCTAAGCCTCCCTTATTGATATTTGTTTTCATTGCTCAAAAACTTCCTTGTCCTTTTTTCTAATGATAAATTTCTTCTATTTTCAGCTATATTGAAAGGCAATCATAAAAAAAAAAAAAAAAGGGCATAAGACTCTATGTTGTTTTCTGCTTCTATTCTATGCTCATCCAGAAGAGAGAAACCATATTTCTCCTATATTTCCCCTCTCATTTTCTTCTTTCTACCAAACAAAAAAAAACTTCATTTCATTTCTTTTCTTTTTCTACTTCCACACCCACCATGAATCTCCAGAACAGCACTCAATCTCCTTCTCATTCTCTTTCCATTCATAATCTCCTTTGTTCCTACATCCAGTGGTCAGTTCAGTCCTCTGAGAAGTAACAAAACTGCAGTAATGTCTGTCATTTAGTCATCAAAGACAAAGCAGAAAAACTGGGACCTATATCTGAATCAAATCCAAAACGATTTTAACTCACGGGTCCCGTCAAGCGTGAACGATGACCCATAAAATAATTTCCCAGATGAGGTGACCTTCTTGAGTTCATGCCAATGCCTTCCATCTGGTACCCAAGCAGGCAGACACTCTTGTCTCAGAAAACGCCAAAGCCAACATTCAGAATTGGACCTGAAAATGCTCCCCATAAGATTCCAAGGCTTGTCCCTTCCCCTTAGACTCCAATATTTTGTATCCTTTCTTATCATCCTAATCGTTTATCTTTTTCTCTGTGACTCTGCAAGCTTTTCTGCTTAACTTTGTCTGGGGAAGAGTCTCCTTTGCCGTCCTGCCCATTTCCTCGGGGTAGTCCTTACAGCTGTGTTTGGTGGAAAATTCTTCTTCTCTTCGTTTTCCCCAAATGGGTCCCTCTGCAATATTGAAGTAAGCTGTTTGGTTTGTTCTGGAACTGGGTCAGACTCAACTCGGTCTTTGTGACAAGCTCATCACTACTTCAACCCAGTTGACATGTGAAATGACATTAATACCCTGTAACAACGAAATTGTGACTCTTTTATTTGTATTCATATGGTTTTGAGTCCACATAAAGAAGTACGAGCGCAACCGATCGAATGTAGGCATTTATGATATATTTCAAGAGTATGTAAACAATTAACTTAATATCGAACAAACGGATAAAGAAACCCATATCGAATCCTTGTCCATCGAACTTCGTATATAATTAAAATCTTACATTGTCGTTAAAGTCGTATTCGATTACATATTCTTCTATTTTATTAAGAAAAAAACCGATCGAATATAGGCATTTATGATATATTTCAAGAGTATGTAAACAATTAACTTAATATCGAACAAACGGATAAAGAAACCCATATCGAATCCTTGTCTACCGAAGTTCGTATATAATTAAAATTTTACGTTGTCGTTAAAGTCGTATTCAATTACACATTCTTCTATTTTATTAAGAAAAAAACCATTTTTTTCTACCTCATATTGCTCCTAAATGAATCATTATCAACTTAATCCATAAGATTAAGTCACTTTACTTACAATTTACAACAAATGTGACATATTCTATCTTTTGCTTAAATTAGATAGATACCTTGGCCTGATATTAAATTCCCAGCTTGTAAGATACTCCCACTTGTGTTGAGGAGAGGCATTTGACTGGATATTCAAATCTGGGACCTCCCCATTCCTTCTTCTAGAAATTATTCCTACCCAACAGAGCAAACATAAGATACCTATAAACATGCCCTTCCATGACATTAAAATATCTGGCTTTCACTGTCTGATGCTCAAACTTCCACACATGCTCATGGGAAAAATCCAATTTCTTCCTTAAGAAAGGGACTAGGGGAAGGAATGTGATTTGTTTTAATGGAGATGTTAACATTGCAAGGAGTCCCTGGTTTTTTCTATTGGGGTGGGTGGGTGTGACAGCCAAATGGGAGCTTTTTTGGTGTTCAGAGGAGGGAAATGAAAGAGAGATGCCATTAGTTTAAGCAGTAAGACCCTTAGTTCATATTCCTTTGTCCATGTGACAGCCTGGGAAATGGGACTGTGACAGTGTCACAGGAATATTTTCAAATCCTCCAAGGACAGGAGATGGGGGCAATGGCTTCATGCCTTCTCAGAATAGATAAATTCCTGCATGTAGTAAAAGCTTTGATGGTGATGGAAATGAATTTCTTACATGGAAGAATATTCTAAGCTTTGTTTCATGGATTTGGAATGGGGAATGGCAGAGGAGTCACTGTGTTGTATATATAAATATGGGTTTGTGTATATATCCTTTTTATTTCATTTGATATTTTTATAACTGCTGTTACCTACTGAAAATGAAAATGAATGCTGCTCATAGTCTGCATCTAGGGAAGAACAAATCATAATATATTATTATTGTTATTGTTGTCGTCGTCGTTGTTGTTGTTATGAAGATAACAATTCCTTACTCGGAGTTTTCTCTGTTGATTTGGTTGAGTCAGTTTGTTTCGATTGCCTATTTTGATGCCCTATAAGAAATAAGATTTAATCGAGTTAATTCAAAGCATTCTAGTTAAACTAAGTTAGATTAGAAGTCTGACCAAGTTAAAGTTTGTTTCAATTGCCTATCTTAAAGCCCTAAAAGAAATAAGCTTTGATCGAGTTAATTCAAAGCATTCTAGTTAAACTAAGTTAGATAGAACTCAACTGACGAGTTAGAAGTCCGACCAAGTTAAAGTTTGTTTCAATTGCCTATCTTGAAGCCCTAAAAGAAATAAGGTTTAATCGAGTTAATTCAAAGTATTCTAGTTAAACTAAGTTAGATAGAACTCGATGACCGACGAAGTTAAAGTTTGTTTCAATTGCCTATCTTGAAGCCCTAAAAACCTATACAAAATTTTTCATGATTTTAAGATCAAATTCTTTAGTTTTGTTAGGAAATCCAATTCCAAGCTTGTTCTTCCCCTCTTGCAAGCTTGTTCTTCCCCTTTTCAGATTTTATTTTTCAAAAAAAAAAAAAAAAAGATTATACAGCATTCAATCTGTGTATAAGTTATCTAGTAAAGAAAAGGGGTGTGGACTAAAGGAGTCTGCCACAAATCAGATATCGTGGATGTCAATTTACTTGTCAGACTGAAACCAACCCCTAGTAAGACCATGTCTTGATGTGTTCCACACCCATCAGGTCCCACCGTCCGATCGTCAATGCTGTCGTTGAAAAATTGATGATCGGACGGTCAGTACATCAGTGCCATCATCCGAATAGTACTTTGTACATCCCTTTCCTGCTATCCCAATAACCCACTCAAGAGGGCAGGGCCCCCCACCTAAGGGATGTCTTTCCCTGTCACATGATGACTACCAATAACAAGTAGTGTTGCTGGATCTGGTAAAGCGTGGCTGGGCCCACCTGTTCATCATGCAGAGATGGACTGCTTAACAAGATGTGGGTTAGGGCTTAGGAGACATATACCCTTCAAGCGGAAGGGGAGTAGTAGTAGAATGGAAGCTTTTCGCCCTTAGACATCAGTGACCGCATCCTTGGGTGCCTCCACGGTATTTTTGGGGAGCAGCTTAAGGGGACTGCCGGAGATGCTTCTTTCGGGAAAAAGGGTCTTACCTTTTCACCCTCAATTATTGAATCTTGATGCCTATGGCTGGCCACCCCTATTAAATAAGCATCCGCCGCTCACGTTAGCACCTCCCGCCCTCGAACTCCGTAAAGGCCCTCTTGTCCGTGGAAGCTGTCCTCAGCGATTTCTCCGAAAAGGAGACTATTATTCTTTCGGAGTTTCGGGAGATCCGGGATTTGATCCCGACTATTATTCCTAATTCATTAATTAAATCTTCCTATTTAGATCGACGGCGGAGACCCTTTGTTGCGCGCATCGACGGTCCACATACAAAATTTCGGATACGTCCAAAATGAATCCCAAGTCCCAATGTCGTGGGGCCCAACGCATCGGCCCTCGCCAATGATTTCGCTTTGTCGACTCGACTTTTCACGGAAACATTGCTGTGGCGTCTTCCGTTTATTTTGAGCCGAACGATGCGCGTCTCGACGGTGAGGATTTCTTCGGGACCGCTAGGCATGGGCCCGGGTGATGAAAAGAACTAAAACTGAAAAAAATCGACCGCATTAAGCGCTGACCAAACGGCTTCCGAAAGGATTAACAAATGATTACTTGCCTTTCTTCCTCCCGATATTTTGTTATTCCGAAACTACCCACTTTCGCTCCCCACGTGACTTCGGCACGTGGAGGTCCGTGGCTGATTTCCCGCCACGTGGCTCCATCGAGCTCCGAGGGGCTCGAGAGTAGGGAAGCGATTGTGGCCCCACTATTCCCGCACGAGGACAAATACTAGCCTTTGAACAGTTTAATTAGTGGGCCCCGCTGGTCGCGGCAGTCTCGCTGCATGTGCATTGCTGCCCCGATGTCGTCGCCGGAGAAAACCGTCCCCACGCCTCATATTTCTCTTCTCGCGACAAGGAATTCCAATTTCTCTTCGTTTTCTCACCATATCAACGTGGGACGTGTCATTAGCTGCCTCGTAGGATCCACGTCTGCGTGTTCTTCGAAAATGAAAGAAACAAAAAACAATTTCAATAAGAGAGAGAGAAGATAAATAGAAGAAAAAAACGGAAAAAGATAAGAGAGATGAGGGGAGAGAATGTGGAGAAGAGGGTCCTCGTCTGCGTCTGTTGACGTCAAAGAGATGCCAAAATTCCATAAAACAGTGGGAAAAACGATTCTTTTCGGGTTTTCTCGATTTCCAAGTCGTTCCACTGCCACCACCATTTAATCCCTGTACCACCTCTGCCTTTTCATACACAGACACTCTCTCTCTCTCTCTTTCGCTCTCTTTCAATCTGTTCATCTCTGGTTCAGTTGTTCTTCTCTTTCTCTAATTCTGATATTTCAACTTTCTTAAAATATACCTCGGCCTCTTTTCACATCTGCTTCTATTTCTATATATATTCCCTCGCTTCAATTCTTCTCTCTCTGAGTGAGACTCTCTGGGTTCTGCGAGGTTGCCCTGAAGGTTTATTGACTGGTTTTCTATTAAAAGCCATTCTTGGATGTGTAGAGTCTGTAGACAGCTAGGGAGATTGCTAATCTGCGTATGCCCATGCAAATCATAAGCCACATGATATAATCACTGCCTTCTTGTTTGAAGCATCGTCGTCTTTGATCTCCTTTCACTCCTTCATTCATTCCTTCATTCCTTCTCTCTGCAATATCTCTGTGACTGGTTTGGTTTTTTGAATTTTTGATCTTTTTCACTTGTGGGGTTTTATAGTGCATGATTTGATCTGGGTGTCCGTCATTCGTCTCATCGAGGTCGAAATATCAATGAAGACTCCTGCGGGTTTTCCTGATCTCTCTCTGCAGATCAGCCCACCGTCCGTTTCAGATAGAGAATCGGGCTTAGAGGGGTTGGTGAGGAAGCCGCCACTCCTGAGAGAGATTCATTCGGCGAGTACGGATTCTGGCAGTAGTGGGAGTGATATCAGCCATGATCAAGGGTTGTGGCACCTCGAGAGGGGTTATGATCTCCAAGGAGGAGGAGAACCGACATTGAGTCTCGGGTTTGAGGCGGGGTATGATCTGCCGCCGCCTCCGTCGCAACTCCACCGCCATTTTCAGCAATTGCACCACCCGCACACCTACAGTCGTGACTTTAAGAGGAGCTCCAGGTTGGTGAATGGAGGCAGGAGAAGCATCAGAGCTCCTAGAATGAGATGGACCACCACCCTCCATGCTCATTTTGTTCATGCAGTGGAGCTGCTCGGAGGCCATGAAAGTATGTACAACTGACATAATCATCCCGATTCTAATTGCTTCTTCTTCTTCTTCTTTTTCTTCTTCATAGAGGGTAAATTCGTTCTTAGCTTTCTGCTGAAATTATCCTGATAGGAGCGACACCCAAGTCAGTTTTGGAGCTGATGAATGTGAAGGATCTAACTCTAGCTCATGTGAAAAGCCATTTGCAGGTGAGAGTACTGATGATAAAAAAAAAAAAATCATCTAGGGTTTGAACTGGAAGAAGCATTGGCTGCTATTATTATCTTTTGTTGTCATATTGTTGTTTTGAACGTGTTATGGGCTCTGTGGTGGGATACAAAAGAATAAAGACAAAAAGGCATCTAGTGAGTAATCTTAGCACGGTGGACTTTGCATTTGTATTCTCAGTTTTTTCTGTCTTTGTGGGTGGTATTGCAGATGTATAGAACAGTGAAGAGCACTGACAAAGGAGCAGGTATTTGGATTCTCTCTCTCTCATTTCAGCAATTTGGTCCTTTTGTAATCAAAGGAGTGGCAGATATTCTTCCCATTAATCCTTCTTGTAGACTCTTCTACATGAATTATTTCTTCTATGTCTGGTAAAGCACTAGCAAATTCCTCCATGAATGATGAACCTTGCAGGTCAAGGGCAGACAGATGTTGCTTCGAATCAAAGGACAAGAATCACTGAAATGGACTCTGGATCATCTTCTGACAGAACTCCAATCAACCTTTGTTTTCCTCCAAACCCATCTTCTCCACCACCCAGATCTCCAAGGTGGGTAAATTTTCATCTCCACTGTCTTCAACCTTCTTCTTCTCTTACTTGACACATGTGAAGGATTTCATCACCTCTGCGTCTCTCTCTCTCTCTCTCTCTCTCTGTTTACACGTGTACACGTGCATGGTTGTCTCATTAACCTCACTGTGTAGACAATGGCCCTTCATGCAAGTATTTTATTAACTTATCGATGCTGCTGAAGAAAGTCTAGGTATGAGGTTACTGGGAGTATTATTAAATTGTTCATGGTTGGAATTTTCTGTTCTTATTCACTCTGGTTGAGATGCCTTCAGGAAAAGAACAACATGCATGGATGTAGTTCCTTTTAATATTTCTAGGTTCATTGACTAGTGTTGGGGGAACCAATGCTTTTCATCCATTCGAGCCTTCCCACAAGCAAGGTCTCCTTGTTCATTTCTTCTCTGGTCTAGTGCAAATAAATGAGTTTGTCCAAATCCCGACGATGGTTACAGCTTGTTTGAGAATGGTGAACGGTCAAAGATTACATAAAGGGTTCCTTCTTTTCGGGTAGAATGTAATCACAAGTGATGTCATTTTTTTTTTTCTGTTAGATCTTTGCTACAGAAAGAAGCATTCTTTCTGCGCGGGGAAACGAGACAATTTAATATGAACCCTAGTTTTGAAAGGTCGTCTTCCCCAGCGTAGGCTGCTTTCTGTTATTGGAGATGCTCTCGATATTCTCCTTTTGCCATGTCTGGGAAACTGGGTCTCCTTCAGAGATTGACTAGGATTTTTTCTTTGCATGGCAATGTTATCAGAGGTTTGATTATTGAGATGTGACACGGGACATCACTAAATCAATGGGTAAAGATGCAGATGCGCCTTCAGCTGCCGTGATTTATATAGATTCCAAGTTTTTTGTTTGGAATCACTGGCTTCGAACTGGCCTCTGCAACCTAGATCTTTTGACAGAAAAATGAGGTCCATTGTTGCCTGACGGTGTTCAGAATTCACAAAACTCCCCAGACCGAGTTCATGGCTCTGCCTCAGCTGGGTTCCCTTTCTCATTGCCGTCGTCCCATTTTTTTCTGTTTTCTAAATGAAGCTCATTGCACACTTTGCGTGAAGAAGATGAAATGCTAGCTTTTCATCCAGAACTTCCATGGCACAATCTGAAACTAGATGAACCCCTCAAAGCTTTCAAGTACATGGAATGTTTTGTGGAGGTGCTTTAGTTCGTTTACTGAATTTATTAAATCTAATATTCTTTGGTTGTAGTGATGGTTATCTCCATTGGATGTTTTCCCTGGTTTTGGCCATTTGTTTCCAGTTTCCATTCAAGGGATGGATAATCTCTCCTTTTGCTTTTTGTGCAGCAAGCTTAGTATATGTTCAATCTTCTGACAGAAGTGTATGAATAATTTGTTTATTCACAGGGGGAATGTCTGGAGTCCATCAATGCCAGAAAGTGTCTCCAATCAACCTTACTTGAGATACATTGATTTGATCAATGAAGAAGCTAAGGTATGAAACAGTAACAATGACGCCAGACTCTACACTCTTCTCACTAAATGCAACTCAAGTTATGTTCTTGACGAGGAAAAATTGCAGGTGGATGAATGCTGCGAATCACTTGATGCATCTCTCATGGAAGCTGACAACCTGTATTTAACAACCCCTTTCCCATCCTCACATCTGGGGTCCAATCTGCTTCCCAAATTGCCTAACTTAGAGTTTACATTGGGGAGACAAGGTTGGCAAATGGACTATGCTGAGTCTTCAAAAGAACTAACCTTACTCAAATGTTGAATTTACTATACTCCGTTTCCTTACAAAAGAAAGTCCCATGTGGTGCCTGCAACATTTTATGGGGTTTCACATCTCTTAGCTGTGTAGCCTTCAATCAATATATAGTTATTGGTTAAATGAGAAGTTCATATTCCATTAGAGATTACTAATGTATTCTTATCGGTTCCTCTCGAATATACTTTCGATCGGTAGACATACGATTGCACCTCACCGATCACTCGGAGGACCGATCTGTCTTGCAATTGATTCGCTCGATTTCATACTCCCATGAAGGATTGGTGGGAAACATAATCTTGTTGCTCATTAACTCCACAAGAGTTTGATAAACATATTGCAATGTCTATTGAATTAAGCTATCTAATTCTTGAACCCATTACCATTTTGAGCATTAAAAATAATTAGCCATATTTACTTTTTTAAAATTATAATTTAATATATATTTATGTGGGAATAGGTTTTGATGGTGCCCAAACCAATCACCTTTTGAGTCCAGCCTCCGGGATTAGGGCGGTAAATGTATCAAGATAAACATATGAACCCGAATCCGATATATTCGCTAAATATCCGAATCCGGTTTCGAAAAGGACTAAACCTCATTTATCCCCTAATTTTCCCCCCTCCACTGATATTTCCCATTTTACCTTTTTTTAACTCATGTTTCTTTAATATTTTCTGTTTTAGTATTTTTAATATTTTTTAAATATTTTTTTTGACTTATTTATTTGTTTTTTAATACAGGAATGCAAACCAGATATCCAAAATCGGATTGGATCTGGGCTGGATCCGATTTATTCACTACCTGGACTAACGGTAACTCGACCTGGATTTTATTGGATCAGAGTCAGGACCGATCGCATAATCCCAACATACATTTAAAACTTTTCAAAAAATATATATCGAATAAAATTAGGGGTGGCATCGAGTCGAGCCGAGCCGAGCTTGAACCTGTTTATGTTCGATCCGAGAGCCCAACGAGTTCGAGCCGAGCTTCGAGCTGAGCTCGAGCCTCAACATACATTTAAAACTTTTTAAAAAATATATATAGAATAAAATGTATATAAAATTATGCATACATTTTACATAAAATTGGGCATGACCTCTACATAAAATTGGGCATAACCTATATATATATAATACGTGTATAAGATTGGGCATAACCTCTACTTAAAATTGAGCATAATCTATATATATAATACTTGTATAAAATTCGGTACAAACACTCAATAAAATTGTCTATACTTTCCATAAACACTCCATGAAATTGTTTATACACTCCATAAAATAGTCTAAACACTCCATACACTGCATAATATTATAAATAAACTCCATACAATAATCAAACACAACCAAATTAAATGAAATATCACTATCAATTTACAATCACCCAAATAAAAACTATAAATCCTTTAAATAAAATCCTATTACTATTACAGACTTACTAGAAAATTACAAGAAATATTTTAAATTTTTCTTAGGAAAGTTAAATGGACCTCTTATTGCCTTTTCTAAGGAAATAAATAAAAAATTAATAATTAATCTAATATATTATTATACTTATCGATAAATGTTTAATCACATAAAATGTCAAACACAAAATTGCTATGAAAATTGCCTCATACTCAAAGTATTATATCATCAACTGTCAAATACTTATTCAAAATTTTTCTATATGGTTTTCTAACCCATCTTGGCAAGAAAATCTTATTTAGAAAATTATATATTTTTTAAAAAGAATTTATAATTAGAAAAATATTTTGAAAAAACATGAGGCACTAATGGTCCCTATATTTCTACTAAAAATTGTCTTTCCAACATTTATTGAAAAAACCACTAATAGTCTCTAGAAACGTATTTCTACTAAAATATCTTTTCAATTTTTTTAAGAGCCATGAGGAAGGGACAAAAAGTTTTTTTTCCCCTTATTTATGATCTCGCACGTAGGGGTGGCTTTGAATAAATTATATATAAAAATTATGCATACATTTTAAAAAAATATAATGATAGGGGAGGTTCAGGATTGAATTTCAATAATGGATTAAAATGCACCAATATTAATATTTTTTACTCCAATTGTTGTCTAGCTTTTTTTGTAATTTTTGAATTAGTACCCCTAGATGAAAATTTATATTCTAGGAAAAACTAAAAATATTTTTCCTATGATACATATTCCCAAAAAACCTTTAAATAAAATCTTATTACTATTACTGACTTATTAGAAAATTACAAGAAATATTTTAAAATTTTCTTAGGAAAGTTAAATGGAGCTTTTATTGTAGGGAAGTAAATAAAAATTAATAATCAATCTAATATATTATTATACTTAGCGATAAATTTTTAATTAAATAAAATATCAAACACAAAATTGCAATGAAAATTGTTTCATGCTAAAAGTATTACAACATCAACTGTTAAATATTTATTCAAAAATTTTTTATACAGTTTTCTACCCCATCTTGGTACGAAAATCTTACTTAGAAAATTATATGATTTTTAATAAAAAAATTCAATTAGAAAAATGTTTAAAAAAATGAGACACTAATAGTTTATAGAAACTTATTTCTATAAAATTTATTTTTAATTTTTCCAGAGGAAAAAGTTTTTTTTTTTTTACTTTATGATCTCGCACGTGCTAGATCATCTTTGCGCGAGGGAGGGGGGAGATTATTTCTCCCCTAATTTCTCCCATTCTGGTTTTCCGCCTAGACGACGTGGAGGGAAGGGGGTTACGGTGCTGGGGAGGACCTATCGTCGGGGATGACGTCTGCGACAGAAGCGGCGACGACGAGGAGAGGAAGAAATCGAACGGACGGCCATAGAGGCGGCCGACGAGCAGTTACGACAACGGTAGAGACGGCCGGCGAACAGCTGCGACGGCGACAACAGTCGATGGGAGGGATCGACGGTGACGAGGGGAGGAAAATTCCCCCCCCCCCCTCTCGATCCCGTCCCCGCTCCCGCTCCCCCGCTCGCTCGCGATCCCGATACCGATCCAACTCACTTCGAGCCGGCTCGCGAGCCGACGAACCGAACTTGGCTTTGGTCGAGCTCGGCTCGTTAAGGTAAACGAGCCGATTTCGGTGCTCGAGCTCGATAGATAACGAATCGAACCGAGCCAAACTCGAGCCGCTCGCAAGCCGGCTCGGTTCGAAGCCGCCCCTACCTTGGTACGAAGGATTGCTTAATGAACCCGTCCTGCGAACCCGAGCCGAACAATTAATTTTTCTTCTGCTTTGTTAAAACACTAACATGGTTCCACTCGCCGAGATACTCCTCATGTAAAGACGGTTTAAACGGTTGCTTTTCGAGCTGTCTTTCGTTTCCTTCCTCGGAAGATCTTCTCGAATCAGCTGAGAGAAATTTAAGCTTTTCTCTCCGGTCGCGGAGAATAAATTATTTCCGAATCAGAATCCATGTCGAAAATGGTGGTAAAATCTGACAAAAGGCACTCTTGCTTCATCACTATATCTTATTTGCTTGAGCCAGTTGCGAGACTCCAAAGCAAAAACGTGATTTGATTCTCGACTTACTTTGAACGCTTTGAAAATGCTCGGATTTGGCTGATGAAGCTGTCAATCTGATCATCGAACTCTGTTTGGAGGTAATTTTGTTCATGTTATAGATTTGGTTAATCCTGTCTTTCGTATTTCGTATTTAGTTCTTCTAGGCGGAGGGACGAGCGTCTTTCGGAGTTATTTTTGCTTAAGTGTCAAGCTTGGTGGCTCTTCTGCCATATCTTGTGGTGAAGATCTTGAATTTTCTATGAAATTCAGTTCTTGAGGATTCTTGTGCTGTTAGATTTCAATGTCTTGTAAACTTTAAGAGATGCTCCTGGACTATTTCTGCGCTTTTCAGGGACTTTGATACATTCAATACCGTTTTGTTCTTACGAGAGTTATAACAGGTAGTTTAGTAATTGTATTCGGGGTTTCAACATAGAAGTATTAGTTGTTGTAGTTGTTGTTGCTGCTCTATTTTGGGATTTCGTAACTGTAGGGTTTTACACCTGGTGTTAGAAACTGTTCTCACGTATTCTTCCTGGTTTCAGATAATGCTTTTGTGAAATCCTGTGGAATGGGATCATATGAGGGATGCGTGCTTCATTTATGCAACTTCGGGATTGGTGCAACTGTTTTCGTCTTTCTTTTAGTTCTTGTACTTGCTAAAGGTTCTACTCTTACTGGTTCAAATTGCTATTTTTATTCTGTGCTTACTCCTTCAGTTATGGATTGAAGATTGGACCATTCATTTGCAGCAGCAGTAATATGCCCCATTGTGACTTTGTTCTTCAGCATTGGAAATTCTGTTATTATTATCGGGCTATGGCCTTGTCACTTTGTTTGGACTTGTTATTGTCTTTTAAGGTATGTCATTTTTTTTTTTCCAACGTAAAAGAGTTGTGATTTTAAGGTTGGACTTGAAGATGATTGAGGTATGGCATTATGCTCAGGACAAACAAATTTGGTGCATTACTCAAGGGCCTTCTGATCATAACCTTGCCGATTTTATTACTAGCTTGGCTGGTTGTGGGAATCATAGGAAGCATTTTTGCAGGCTTTGGTTATGGATTCTCTTCACCTGTTATTGCTACATTCGAAGCCATACTTGAAAGTGTTGAGAATAAGTTGATTAGATGCTTTGTGGTATGCACTTTCAAATGCTTGAAAACTTCAGAATTTTGTTATTTTTTGGCTAGTTTTCAGATCATAAAATGCTTGGTTGAAGTTGTTGATGGCATGTAAACGGTTTTGCTCACTAATCCATACCATTCGATTGCTGGCTTTTCATTCAGTGGAGCGTCCTATTGAAAGGTCTTGCCTGTCTGTTATCTGTTCCCTTTTGACCATAGATCTTAAATATCTGAATGCTCCAAGAAAGTGTCCATTTGTTGAGGTAAACAACACAGGGGCCATCTCCTCCTCAATCTCTTCCTTGCTTTCTTTCTCTGTGTGTTTCACTGGTGAAAATTAATTACAGAGAAGAGACTACCATGTAAGCCTAAATATGAATTTCTACTGCATTATGAAATTCATGAAATAGAATTAAACGAAAGGGTGAAAGAACGCTTACTTCCAGCTATGTCTATCAAATTCCCAAAGCAAAAGATCGTTTTATCTACTCAGAGGCTCCTCGATGGAAGAGTCACAGGCGCTCTACTAGACCAGAACCGTTGTTCTTAAATACATATTTTTCCATCAAAAGATAGAGGTTTCAAAAGCAGTAACTTTTAACATACCAATGAAGCCTACATGCCCTTCTTATGATGCTAATGAGATTTATGTTATTTATTCTATTAACAATCTTCAGCTACTACTATTCAGTTTTGGTTATTAACACGACCAACCTCATCATGATGATCATCATGAGATTTCCTCCCGTTTTGTTACAATGCTGTCATTTAGTTTAGAAGTTAATTATTTAATGCAGGATGGTACATGGAAATCTGTTGTACGGGCAAGCATTATTGTCCGTGACTTTGCCGATGTCTGTTAGTATTCCTACTTTTCGGTAATGGATGGATTGCTGGAGTCAAAGAGTGAGAAGCCTACAGAAATCAAGTAATGTTTTGTTGTGTGCATCTTAACACTTTATATGATTCTGTCTTGCAGGATGCACTTATTGAATTCTATTTTATTTTCATTAGATTGTTTTCTTGAATGGTCTACAAGGTAAGCAGTATCAATCATTTAAACTGTTATATTATGCAGCAAATGAGAAGCTTCTCTAAATGAATGCTGAAGTCAGGTACAAAAACAGTGAAAAAGTAGAAGGAATTATAACCTCATCTCTTGCTTATTTTATAAACATTATGCTGCATTGGCCTGAAAACTCTAGTTGTTCTACTATTCTTCTGTAGATTATTCCAGATACCTGGATGTGCACTAGCGGGGATTCTTGGGGTATTAGTTGATGTTCCCTTTATGACCATTATAGTGCTTTACAAAGCACCAATCATGCTCTTTAAAGGTTGGATGAGATTGGGGTATGATCTTATTGGGACGGAAGCTCCTTTTTCAAAAACTGGTTGTGTACCCATTGCCGGATTATTCATTTTTTTGTGGCCAGCAGCAGTCTCAGTGGCTGCTTTAGCTGGTACCATTTCCAGCTTCTTTGTCGGATGTTATGCTGCTGCAGTGGCATATCAGGTAATCAACTTTTATTTACATGGATTGCCAAAGTTCTCAAGTAGAAAATGTTCTCATCTGGACTACGTAAGCTTAACCCTGTTCTATAATTGTTTATTGTCACTGCCGGCTGTTAGGAAAATTCTACCAAAAGGGGACTTGTATTTGTTATTGCTGCTATCTCTCTGTTTGACGAGTACACTAATGATCTTCTTTCCTTGCGATAAGGATCATGTTTTCCAAGGTAAATAACCTGTGTAATGCATTTTGTTGTGCAACATACGTTCTGTTTTTAGGGGAAAATGGACAAATACATAGAAGAATTTGACTATTTGAAGATATCTTGGCTGCTGGATGCACCAATTGATTGTATTTGTTCATGTGCTTGCCCAGACCTAAGTACCGTGAACGTCCAGAATCTTCTGCAGTTGAATTTCCTCCAAGGTGTTCATCAGGGCAGCCTGAGATTGTTCATGCCAAACAACCACCTTTAGAGACATCTTCTTTGAAAATACAGGAACTTAAGGGTTTTATGGTAAGAGTGTTTTAGAGCATTCTACAATCTACCTTTTTTTTTTTTTTTTTTTTTTATGTGTGTGTCTAAAACTGTTTAATAGTGATAATTGGTGTATTTCTTCAGATATGGGGCAATTTTTTCAAAGCGTGTGAAGACATTGGCATAGAGCTTATTAGATTTGGCGCCATTGGAATATCAGATTTGGACGGATGGCAACGTTCAACGAACAAGATAGTTCTTATAGGGCTTCCTGCTTATGTATTTCTTCAGTGTTTTCTGCGTTCTATCAAGAATGGTTCTGATGGTTTCCTGATGCGTATGATGAACTTTTAAATCTTGAACAATGTTACTGCTTTTTATAATTTTGTAAGAACACATTTGTGTCATTTGTATATCTTTTGTATCTTTCAGGTGATGGTACTGAGTTGACAAGCAGTAACAGGCCTGCGGAGAGGGTGTTTGAGTGGTTGTTTGAGCCCATGTTTCTTATGAAAGAACAGCTTAAAGCTGCAAAGTTAAATCCAGAGGAAGAGGCATATCTGCATAAATTGACCCTTTACTGTGGTGATGTAAACAGAGTAAGGAGTTGGAGTAATGGTGGGGTTCCTCCTGCAGACGAGATTAGAAGAGCCCAGTTGTATGGCATCAGTCGAAGGTATTCTCTCATGCTCCTCCTACATGCCTTATTTCCAATTGTAATAACCTAGTTACCATATTTCCTTCTCTCTTCTGTCCCGGGAAAACTTTTCCTCCTATGCATTAACAGCAGAGGAGGCATCTTCCACTCCTATTTATTATATTAAAACACGTGAATGCTTTTTTGTTTTGCTGCTCCAAACCTCATACTCGGATTCTTAAATCAGGTTACAGGGCTTTTGCATTTCAGTTTCAAGGTTGCCAACCTTCTGGCGTCGCTTCCATGAAGTGGTGAAAGTCCTGCTGCAGGAAGCCCAATCAACCGGGAGGGTGAGACTTTATGATATTGAAATTGTTTAGACATTTGCAAAATACATGGACATCCTTCTACTCATCCAACAATTCTTCAATCACTGAAAGAGGGAAGTTGTCCTTTAAGTTTGTAGCGTTTAAGTGCTCTATAGTCTACATAGAAATGGTAAGTCCCATTCTTTTTCCTGACCAATAAAACTGGCAAAGAATAGGGATTGGTATTGGGTCGGATGAATCCAACTCCCAACATTTCTTTAACCCACTTCTAAATTCAGCTTTTTTTATATGAAGATATTTGTATTGACAAACATTTGTTAGTGGTGCCCTTGTGACAATGAGAATCTTGTGATCTTGTTCTTGAATTGAGGGTAACTCCTTTGCCTCTTGAAACAACTAGATGAAGTGAGTGAGAACTAAGTCCACACAATAGGAAACAATTGCTAAAGCATACCACCTTGATATGGTGAGATCAACCACGCATCATATTAGAAAATTCTCAAACTATCCCCAATTGCCTCAATTCAGTCAGCACCCTGGCAAAATTCTCGTATTGCTGCGAGCTGAACCTCTCACGGAAATCATATGAAAATTCTATCAAGTAGGCTGTCGTATAACTGTAAACAATTGTAGAGCGGCTTCCTCTAGATAAAAAGAAGCAAAACTGATTTTTTTGGATATTTGTAAAAGAGAAATAGATGGATTTGAAGATGCATTCCTCCCCTACATACCCACTTTTGGTGAAGGTCTTCTACTCGAACCTAGAGGTAGAAGAACTATCCCCGACCACCTTGAAGCTCACTTCTTATGTGAAAAAGATCACCGTCTGCCTGCATTGTATTGATTTCAATGACATATTAGGAACAGCCATCATGGGGATCACAGGATATGTAAATAACATATTACAACCATTCTCCAACACTCTAAGAGTAGACCTCACCAATGAACAGAGTATGAATCTGACAAAGAAAAACTCTATAGGTGTGACTAAGGTCAGTAAATTCGGCTTCGCCAAATGAAGAGGCTAATATTTTAAAAAAGAAACTATCGGTGAGGAGGCACTGCAACAAATTGGCTTAGGAGATGAAATGAGCCTGAAACCACCTCAATCTGAGCAATATGAGGTTTTAAAGAGAAAGCAAACTGAAGGTGCACCCTCATCCTCAGATCGGTTCCGACAACTTGAAGAGGCGACTGATGAATTGAAAGGCGATTCAAACTGCACTTATAGCTATGCAAGAAGAGCTCAAGTTGGGTCAAAATGAGCCCAGAGAGGGCCAGATTAGAATCATGTCCATGCTAGAGATCCGACTCAGCCACTTTGTTGCACCGTCACCGTCTCAATAGGTTGCCACTCCTTTCATTTTGACTGAGGCCAAAGTCCTTATCTTTTGTATTTACATTTGTATATGTATAAATCTTTTTCTATACATTTTGACTATATATGAAAGGCCATTGAGCCGCTTTTTGTCTCATATTCTAATTTGCAACATCTTTTTGAGTATGACAAAAATGGGGATAAAACAACAAAAGGAGCTAAAGCACTAAAATAAAAAAATAAAACTTAAAATTTTGATGTGCATAAATAAAGGAGTAGGGGGGGGGGGGGGGGGGTTCCTAAATTGGCAATATTACTTAGCTCCGACTCCTAGGGATGTTTTTAGTTTTAGTTTTTCGAAGTTAAGTTATGTCATCTTAAAAAAAAGGGGATGAGGGCTTTTTCCCTAAAATTGGCAATACTACTTAGCTCCGACTCCTAGGGATGTTTTTAGTTTTAGTTTTTCGAAGTTAAGTCATGTCATCTTAAAAAAAAGGGGATATTGTTGATCAATCATCAACTCCTTTCTTAATTTTGATGATAACAAAACTTAATCTATCTAACAATGGTAATTCTAGAATTTCAAATGTATTTCCTTCAAGAGATACAAAAGTCAAAGGTCTATTCAATTAACCAACACAAGCTTCTCAAATGCCTTGAGCTACACAACAGTGTTAAAGTATTCTTGAAGAAGCACCCTAAAAAGAAGAAGAAGCAAGAATTGAAGACTAGAGTTTAGGAAGTCATGAAAATCATAAAACTCAGTCTATGTAAGAGAGCAATCTCAAATCTTTCAAACTTGAGGTACAATAGAAACTTTTGGAGCTTTAGGTCATATTTGCATTTCTACATGTCTTACCAAAGCATAGACACGTTCTCAAACATGTTAGAGTCTCTTAGGATCAATGTTTTTTATGCTTTAAAAATCCACTTAGTGAACTGGCATTGGATTGATTGATCAACATCTGCCAATGATCAGTCAACCAGAAGTGCACAAGCCAAAAATATAAAGCATGATCGATCAATCAATTAGGGTCGATTGATTGATCAACTAGAACATGACGAAATTGTGTTATAAAGCATGATCAATCATTCCTAGTGGTTGATCGATCAATGATGTCCTATCAATGTAAAATCAGACTGATTAATCAATCAACCTCCAGACATTGATCGATCATATAGAACTTTGCTTACTAACCAGGGACATAAAGCATGATCCATTATAGCAAATTCATTGATTGATCATACATGTTATGCACTGCCAGTAGAAATTTTGACTAATTTATCATTCCATGTACATTGATCGATCAACTTAAATTATCAAACCCAATGGAAGGATATTGATCTATCATACCATCTGTTGAAGAATGGGTATGGAAGATTTTGACATGATTCTAACGGTAAGAAGTCTCACAGAACCAAAATAAATACATTGGAGTCTAAGAAGAGTCTTAGTTAAAGGTATTTTAGTTATGTTAGTCTTCTATTTATGTTTAGTTATTCAATTATTTTAGGACTTATCTTTTAGTATTTAACTTTGGGTGTAACTGGGATAAGGGTAGTTTAGTTGTAATTGGATTCTACTTGTTTCCTCTATTATAAATAGAGGCTCATTGTACTCAAATTACAACAAGTTATTGAAGTATTTCTCTTTTTTATAAATTCAACACCATTGATCAGTAAGTCATTTTCTAACAAAAATATACCCAATTGATTGATCAACACTTTACATTGATCGTCAACTTTTTCAAACGGGCAAAACAATACTAGTTTGGCTTGGAAAACTTATAAATACCCCACCAAATATCTCTTTGAGAAGTTAATAAGATTTTTTTGGCACAACTACTGCATTCTACTCTCAAACACTTGAAATTCCTTCCTAAGTCCTATTTTCATAAAGAAAGAATCTAATTTACAAAACCATTTCATCCTTTTCTCAAATTCCACTCCTTGCCTGCATATAGTCATGCTCCTATTCATCACCATTGTGCATCAAAGTCCTTAGACATTTCAAGGAGACTCTCAAACACTTGAAATTCCTTCCTAAGTCCTATTTTCAGAAAGAAAGAATCTAATTTACAAAACCATTTCATCCTTTTCTCAAATTCCTCTCCTTGCCTGCATATAGTCATGCTCCTATTCATCACCATTGTGCATCAAAGTCTTTAGACATTTCAAGGAGAAAGTCCTCTCTCCTAAAATTACAAAGGGTGTAAGTTTTTCTTGTTTTGTAATTTTTCATTTTCTTGACAAATTCATCTAGAACTTTGAGCATACACATGGCTTGAAAGAGAACCATAATCTCTTCCATGTAAATTCTAAGCTAATAGAGGATATTACTAGATTTTCCCAAGCATGGATTATTGGGTCATGAATATCAATAGGGGAACATTGATAAAAAAAATATTTGGTTTATTTGTGGTGTGTGAATTTTTGTCTCTATACTTGCATTTTTTATATACTCAAACTCTGCCCACTGAGAAACACCTGGTCCAACAACAAGTAGAGTCCAATTAAAATTTAACTACCTTTGCCATTACAAGGTCTAGGGTTTAGAAGAAGTAAAAGAGAGAAGAGAGCAAAGGAAGCAAGAAAGTGTGTACGAGCTTAAAAGAGGAACTAGGGTTTCTTAGAGGAAAAAAGAGAGCACATCAAGGGCTCTCTTCCACCCCCCCCAAACTTTTTCACAATTACGCCTTATGCCTCCTCCACTTAATTGCATAAAAAGTCTTTCATACTTCTTTAACACTCTCCCTCAAGCTAGCAAAAGAACATCAAATATTCCCAGCTTGGGACACATGTCTGAGAGGGATTTTGTAGCAACAACCTCCACAAAAATATTACTAGTTGTTTCTTGGAGGATATGTATTGCATTGATACAATACTGACTTGTAACTTTTCTTAAACGAAGTGACAATCCATCTCGATGTGTTTAGTCTTTTCATGAAATATAGGGTTGGTTACAATATGAATGGTTGTCTGATTTTTATAGTGAAGCTACATAGGCTTAATTATTTTGAACCCGAGCTCGGTCATGAAAGATTTAAGCCATAATAACTCACTTACTACATGTGTCATAGCTTTGTATTCAAGCTCAACACTTGACCTTGCCACAACAGTCTGTTTCTTGCTTCTCCATGTGACCTATTTACCTCCTACAGTCATACAGTACCCAGACTTTCAATCATCAGAAGAACTTGCCCAATCAACATTTGCAAGCCCCTCAATATCAGTATATCCATGGGATTTACACAATAATCCTTAACCTGATTTTTTCTTCAAATATCGAAGAATTCTCTCTGAAGCCATCTAGTGTGACTACTAAGGGCGATGCATGAATTGATTGACAACACTAACTGAATACGATATATCTGGTCTCATAACTATGAGACCAGATCAATTTTTCAACCAACTGTTGAAAGCGCCAACATCAACATCATTACCAGCTTCAAAATATAATTGACCATTCGGTTCCTTGGGTGAACCAGTTGGTTTACTTCCAAGCATCCCACTTTCCTTTAAGAGATCGAGTACATATTTTCTCTGTGACAAAACAATGCGGTAACTAGATTGAAGAACTTCTATACCCAAAAAGTATTTGAAAAGCCTTAGATCTTTGGTTTGAAATTCTTTGTTCAAATCCTTAATTTGTTGAATGCCATTATAGTCACTACCAATAATGACAATGTCATCAACATATACAGCCATGAGTATCTTCCCATGTATGGTGTTTTTTGGCAAACACTGAGTGACCATTTCTGCATTGTTTGAACCCAACCTGAGTAACTACAATGGTGAATTTATCAAACCAAACATGAGGAGACTATTTCAGCCCATAAATTACCTTTTTTAATCGATATACCTTCTCCCCCTCAACCACATAACTAGGTGGTTGACTCATATAGATTTCCTCCATCAGATCACCATTTAAAAAGGCATCCTTAACATCCAACTAATGTACAACCCATTTAAATTAGATAATTAAGAACACAAGCTGACTTCATCTTTTTGCCATTAGGGAAAAAATTTCACTAGTCAATACCATAAGACTAAGTGTAACCTTTTATCTAACCTTGCTTTATATATGGTCACTATGGCATCAAGATAATACTTGAGTGTATAGACTCACTTGCAACCAACCACCTTTTTTGTTGGTAGAATGAAGGTCTAAGAGTAGTGGTATGAGGTTATTTACGAAAGGTAATAGGTCTAGTGTCATAAGGTGGTCCAAACTGAATTGGAGAAGAGGAAGGAGAAATTACCTCAGGGACATTAAAAGGCTCCACAGGTGGGTGTTTGGCAGTTGGAGAGAGAGGAATCTCAGGTGGCTACTCATCATGTGGAAGTTGTTGATCCATTGGTACATTAGGCTTGGACATCCCTGTAGAAGGTGTAAAATTGGGAGGAAAACTAATTGAGAAATATGACTCATCTTTAAAGAATGTTACATCGTTTGAAACAAAGGTTTGCCTTAGAACTAGTGAATAACAAACATACCCCTTTTGACATTTGGAATACCCAAAAAAGATACACTTAACCGCCTTAGGAGTAAATTTATTTCGATGGGAACCCAAATTGTGAACAAAGGTGTAGCCAAAAACTTGAGCTGGCAAAGGAAAAGAAGATGAATCATGGAACAACTTGAAAAAAGGTTTTTGGCCATGTAGAATACTAGAGGGCATGCGGTTAATTAAAAAAGAAGCAATGAGAACCATGTATGGCCAATACAATTGAGGGTCATTCATAACAAACATAATTGTTCTACCCATTGCAACAATATATCTATTTTTTTCTTTAAGATACACCATTCTTTTAGGATGTATAAACACACAAATGTTGATGGATAATACCCATTTTATTGACATAGGGTTTGAAACTAGGAAGAAAAGTACTCTTTGGCATTGTCTGACCTAAAAATTGACAACGGATATGGATTTTTTTTCTAGAACTGAGTTTCTACCATGACACAAAATGAATAAAAGATGGTAAATACTTCAACTCAATCTTTTATCAAATATAACCAAGTAATTATTGTATGATCATCTAAAAAAATATCAAAATACTTATACCGAGTGTTGGATTTAGGATCCCATGATAATTAATGTAAACTGACCAATCGAAGTAAAGAAGAAACTAGAGAGAAAGAAGAGAGAAGAGACAATAAAGAAGAAAAAGAGAAAGAGAAGGAGAGAGGGACGACTGTTTGGAAAATTTTTGAGAAAGTGGGAAAGAGGATTAGGGTTGTGAGTGGCGTGCCTAATCCTCTCCCTTAACATCTATTTATAATAGCAAAGGTGTTATAATTACATAAATGCCCTTTACCCTAAGAAGGATGGAAAAAGGACAAGAAAGAAAGAGATTTTACACCAATACCACTATATGTAAATTAAATTTTCTAACACTCCCCCTCAAGCAGGGGGGGGGGGAGGGGGGGAATGTCGTAGATGCCCAACTTGGTTCATATAGTGGGTTGAATCTTGAATGTGATTGGCTTTGTAAGGATATCTATAACCTACACTGAGATGAAACATGTCTGAGAGATATAATGCCTGTTGTAATTTTTCTCATATGAAGTGGCTATCTACCTCAATATGTTTTGTTCTCTCGTGGAAGATTGGATTAGAAGAAATGTGGATGGTTGCTTGGTTGCCACAATGAAGTTCTATAGATGCTTCTTTGTAGAATCCTAATCGTGGAACCCTAATTCAGTCAAGAGATATTTGATCCATAGAAGTTCACTAACTTCATAGGCCATAATTCTATATTCTTCCTCGGCACTGGACCTTACAAAAATATTCTAATTTTTACACTTCCATATGACCAAATTTCCTTTGACTAAAGTGTAATAACCAGAGGTGGTTTCCTTGTTATGAGGTGGTCCAGCCCAATCTGAATGCACAAAACCTTCAATTGAAGTGACCGTGACATTTATATAAGATTCCCTTGCCTGGAGCTCTTTTCAAATATCTAAGAATTTTCTCCACAATTTGACAATGAGTAAGCTACGGTCCATGGATGTACTGACTAACCACATTGACTAGCGAGATAAATAAGTTTTCCCACCAGCCTCTAATATTTACCCACATCAACATCTTTGCAGGAGCCTGCACATAAATTTGTATTAGCATCTATAGGGGTATCGGTCGATCGACATCCTATCATTCATGTATCCTCAAGTAGATCAAGAACGTATTTTATTCGAGATAGGACAATTCAATACTTAGACACGAAGATTCCATACCCATAAAATATTTAAGAAGTCCAAGATTTTTTATTTTGAATTCACTACATATCTTATACTTGACTTCCTTTATGTTGTCTGTATCACTATCAGTCAAAACAATATTGTCCACATAAGCTGCCAATAATACACTTTCCTTTGGTATTCTTTAAAAATACTGAATGATCTACTAAGCACATGTTAAACCCAAATCAAAGCATCACTTGTCAAACCAAGCATGGGGAGATTGTTTTAAGCCATACAAAGATTTTTTTTTAATCCACACCCCAACTCCCCCTCAACCATAAATCTAGGTGGTTGATGCATATAAATCTTCTCCTTAATGTCACCATTTAGGAAAGCATTCTTCACATAAATTTGATATACCGATCAAGAAGAATTTGCAGTAAGTGATAACAAAATACGTACCAAATTTAACTTGGCCATAAGGGAGAAAGTTTCCTTGTGGTCCACTCCATAACACTGAGAGTAATCCTCCACTACTAGATGGGCTTTGAGATGGGTCATCGAACCATCTAGATTATGCTTAACATCAAAGACCCATTTACAACCCACAAATTTCTTACTGGGAGGAAGTGGAGCCAAGGTCTAATTGTGATTCTCATATAAAGTAGTCATTCTTCCATTGCTGCCTTCTATCCTGGATGTCTCAGGGCTTCCTGATATGACTAAGCAATATACACAGATGAAATAGATGTAAGAAAATGGCAACAAGAAGGAGACAAACAATGGTGAGAAATAAAATTAGATGTACGGTGAGAGGTAGAGGGCCTAGTACAAGCCCGAGGTTGTTTGCAGAGAGCAGTGGGACTAGTATAAAAAAGGTGGACCAAAAACAGGAGGAGAAGAAGGAAAAATTACCTTAGAAGGATCCGTAGACTCCATAGGTGTAGAATCGGCTGATTCCTCGAGAGGTAGAGAGATATCTGCATCAATGGGCACAATAGGCTTGCGGGCTGCAGAAATTGAAGAAAGACCCGGAGGAACATCCTTAGAGGAATAAAAAGATTTGTCTTCATAGAAGGTTACATCCTTGGAGACAGACAATTTACGAAGAGAGGGTTATAACTAACGTATCCTTTTTGGGTGTGAGAGTAGCCCAAAAAGATATATTTAATAGCCCTCAGATCTAACTTATTGTTATGTGGGTAAGTGACATGTACGAAACAAGCACAACCAAATACCTTCATCTTCACCCAGAAATAGTAAGGAATATGGGGACTGGTTACTAAGTACGGAGGATGACAATCTATTAATGAGAAAACAAGTTGTGAGAATGACATATGGCCAATATAAATAGGGCACATTCATAGAGTAAAGAAAGCACGAGCCACCTCAAGAAGATGTTGGTTCTTTCTTTCAGCTATACCTTTCTGTTGAGCGGTGTAAGCACTTGATGTTTGATAAATAATGTCATTATCCTTACATAAGGTTTGAAACTCTCGTGACATATATTCTTTGCCAATATCAAAGCGAAGTACTTGTAATTCGTGACTCAATTGATTTGAGACCATGGCATAAAATAATTTAAAAATAGAAAGAATTTCAGATCTATCCTTGAGTAAAAATAGTCATGTTCCTGTAGTGAAATCATCAACAAATGTAATAAAATACTTAGTTTGAGAAATATTTGAAATACTCAAGGGTCTTCATACATTATAATGGACCAAGGAAAAGGGAGCAATACCTTTAGGTTCAACTTGAGGGGAGTAAGTAGTTATTTAGTGTTTGCTCAATTAACATATCTCACAATTCAAATGTGAAAGAGACGTTAAAGACGAAAAAAGGTGCTTGAATGACAATAATGATGGATGCCCTAATCTGTTGTGCCATTATTGTGCCTTTGTATGAGAAATAGAAGTAGTAGTCACTTGAGGCAAATTTAAATAATAGAAACCCCCTTTTTCATGGCCTCCGCCAATAACCTGTTTCGTCACCAGATCCTAAAAAACACAAGAAGAAGGGGGAAAAGTAATGGAACAATCAAACAACTTTGTTAATTGGATGACATATAATAAATTCAATGGAAACTGAGAAATAAAAATGACATAAGGTGAAGTGTAGGTGTAGCGGTGGTGGATCCCATCCCACGGATCTTGGTCTGGGATCCATTTGCTACGGTAACAAATTTATCGGGTAGACATGGAGAAAAAGAATGTAAAAGACTTACATTACCTGTGAGATACTCGGAGGACCCAAAGTCAATTATCCAAGATGAGAGAAAGGAAGTGGCAAAAATCATACCTGAGACAGTAGTAGCAACAACAATAGTGGAGGAAGATGTGGATGAGGGTATCATCAAAGTTTTCAACCTCTATAGTAGCTCAAAGTCATCATCTAAGATTGTTTTCGTCCTTTTTGTGACTCGGTTTTCTCTTCATTTATTTCACCTTTGTTAATCGAGTCTTGATTGGCAATAGCCCAATCCGGCTTGCCATGAAGTTTCCAACAAGAATCTACTACATGATTTAATCCTCCATAGTAAGTGCACACTCGGTTATTAGTCCTCGAAGATCTTGGACAAGCTCTACCACCTCTAGAATTTCTACCACAACCTCTATTGGTTGAATTTGTACACTTGTTACCAGAGTACATGGCAGAAGATATTTCAACATGAGGAGTGGAAGTGGGGTCTAGAATCCTAAGCAATGTGGCACTTATATCATCAAAGGATGGAAGCGTTGTGGTACTGAGAAACTATGATTTAGCCACCTCTAGATACAACTTAATATTAGCCAAACAAATAGCAGCTGCTAAAGCTTCCCACTGCTTTTCCTAAACTGAGATATCAATAGAGTAAGGTTGAACAATTTTCCACTTCTGAATAAGCCCTCTAAATTAGGCCAAATACTCATGCAAATTCTCCCCTTGTTTCGTATTAAACATAGTCTAAAATACATCATACAACTTTTGCAAGTTCTTGGTACTAGAGTATAATTTTGCATAAATGTCCCATATTTTCTTAGTTGTTTTAAGGTGGACAAAATTATTTGTCACATACTCTTTCGTACTATTTATTAAACAACTGATAACAAGAGTGTCATCCTTGAGTTATTTTGTGTAAGAGCTATCTTCCTCGTCTACAAATGGAGCTGGTTTGGTTGTGTCCTAAGAGATTTCGAGTGATAAAGAACCTCTTAATTGATTGTGACCAACTCAAATAGTTTGGTTACCCTATTAAGGGTATAGTAATGCTCTTAAGCTAATCACTTTTACGAGCCATATTTACATAATCCTCAGCCATCAACTAATCAATAACCAACTCTTACATGCACGATATCAACCAAGAGAGAGAGAGAGAGAGAGAGAGAGAGACGTCAAACCGAGGCTTAATCAGTAAATAAACTCAATCATGCGCTTAAACAAGAATCAAATTACTCCACGTTCTGGCCCATATCATCTAGAATAAATCTCATATCTTCTTTAATCAAGAAATAATCTCAATAGTCAAATTAAATCATAGAAGTTCTTGCTAAAAATCAGGATCTTCCCAAAGAAGGAAACTTTCCTTCTTGATCTTATGCACCACTTGTATTAAGGATCACAATCTTTGACTTCCCTTTTTATCTCAGTTATTTTAAGTAGGTAATCCCACAATATAATTCAATATAGACAGGTTTAAAATATTTCTGAATCCAACAATTTTTTTTCCAAAAACAAAATCTTCTTGTGTCAATCAAGAAACTATCATTGGAGAGAAAATCAGCAAGGTAGCCATGAAAACCAGTCCTCTAGAGACTCCAAGGAACTCAACCATGATATTGAACATAATAACTCATAGTTACAGCAGAAAAATAATAAGGCTTGATCCAAAATGTAATTTTCCAAAGATTCAAAACAACAAAAAGGTATAAACTACTCCTATATCGAACTCACATGAGTTTGAGAAAAATGAATTCAGAAATCATATGCCACATAAGATTTAGCAATACTTAATCTCTTATCCAAATAGGACGAGCATGCTCATTCATCAACCTTTATTTTAAGATCAAAGATTAGTAAACATCTCAACAAAAGAGAGAGAAAAGAACCACTTATCTTTGAATGAGGCTGAGTACTTCAACTTTGTTCCCTGCTTCGCCAAAAAAAATCAAACGTGAAGGTTGACGAAAAAAATCAATTGAACACCACCTTAACCTCAGGATCCTAAACCCATAACTTTTATACTATGATGGGTTTAACCGATCAGTCAAGGTAAAGAAGAAACCAGAGAGAAAGAAGAAGAGAGAAGAAAGAGAGAAGAAAGAGAGAGAGGAGTAAAGGACGACTGTTTAGAGAGAGTTTGAGAAAGTGGGAATGATGATTAGGGTTGTAATTGGCGTACCTAATCCTTCTCCTTAACATCTATTTATAATAGTAAAAGTATTACAATTACATCAATGCCCTTTACCCTAAGAAGTGTTGAAAAGGGACAGAAACAAAGAGATTTTGCATCAATACCTCTATATGTAAATTACATTTTCCAACACTTTACCTCAAACTAGGGGAGAGAAAATTTCATAGATATCCAACTTGGCTCATATAGTGGTTTGAATCTTGGATGTAACCAGCTTTGTAAGGATATCTGTAACTTGCCCTTGAGATAAAACATATATGAGAGATATATTATCTGCTTGTAATTTTTCTCGTATGAAGTGGAAGTCTACCTTCATTGTGCTTTATTCTCTCATAGAAGATTGGATTGGAAGCAATATGGATGGCTACTTGGTTGTCACAATGAAGTTCCATAGATGCTTCTTTGTCGAACCCTAATTTAGTCATGAGAGATTTGAACCATAGAAGCTCACTAACTGCATGAGCCATACCTCTGTATTCTTCCTTGGCACTAGACCTTGCAACAACATTCAATTTTTTACTCTTCCAAGTGACCAAATTTCCTCCAAGTAAAGTGCAATAACCAAAGGTGGATTTCCTGTCATTAGGTGATCCAATCTAATCTGCATACGCAAAACCTGCAATGTTGTTGATTTTCATGACTACATGGATATGGTGGACGTAAAATACTAGTAATTGAAAGAAGTAAAAAAAAATAATAATATGGGTGGGCCAACTCTGAATAATCTACTGAGACATCAAGATAGAAATTCTGAACAACCACACTACGAGTCCTGAAAATCAATGCTTTGGTACCATATTGATTTTTAGGACTCCATGGATTTAGCTCAAAGAGAAAAGGAGAGACGAAATATTGGGAGAAAACAAGAGGAAGAAAGAGGTTATAGACTTGTGTCCTAACCTCCCCCCGAGGCTCAATTTATAGATGAATAATATTACACTATTATAATAATACCCTTGAAACTTAAACTAATTAGATACGTATCATCTTTATGAGATGACTCTTTATTTACTATCATGCCATCACTTGTTGGCCTGTGGGCCTTCTCTTTGGTTTGTGGGCTTGATCCCATCTTCCACCTCTCTTGGACGTGTGGACCTTCATTTGTTTTGTTGGCTTGAACCCATCTTCTAACACACTTGGACATGTGGGTTTGGGCCCATCTTCCAACAAATGTTGAAGTAATAATGACATTTATATAAGATACCCTTGCCTGAAGCTCTTTCAAATATATGAGAATTCTCTCCAAAACTTGCCAATGAGTAAGTTGTGGTCTATGCATATATTGACTAACCATACTTAGTGCATATGATATGTCTGGTTTGATCACAGTGAGATAAATATGTTTTCCCACTAGTTTCTGATATTAACCCATATCAACATCTTCACCTGAGCCTACACATAACTTTGTATTAACATCCATGGGGGTATCAACCTGTCGACATTCCATCATTCCTATATCCTCAAGAATATCAAGAAATAATTAAAATAATTAAATTCAACACTATATAAAACACAACACAAATTGTAGAGAAATTTTAATAAGTAAATCAACTGAAATATTTTACACACTATTGTTAGATGGGTTCACATCTAATATGAGTATCCTTGGATTCTTACTCTTTTAGTTGATTCTCTTCTTCTTCATCCATATCATTTTCTTCCTCTTGTCCATCCTCATTTTCTTCATCTTCATCTTCCTTTTCTTCCTAACTTAGCTAGCCATTGGGGATGGGCCTTAGACCCACCTTTCACAATATGTAGATGAAATGCATCATCGGCAAATAAACACAAAAACCCTTAAAAAAGAAGGATCCATGCAAAGGCAAATATGCTAAACCTTGACACCACATCCACATTAAAATATGGATGCCATATTGATTTGGAGCATCGTAACATTGAACTACCTTTTCTTTTGTTTCCATAAATTAAAAGAAAATTCAATTGTGATACTTTTGCCTCATCTTTCATAAAAAAAAAAACCACCACTAAAAGACAAAGAAATTGTCTCTTTTTCACATTGGTTTGTCTTCATACAAGGAAGTCATTGTGGCTAGTCATGAGGTTCGCTCATTCGGTGCCTAAAACTATCTCCCACTCTTAGAATCCACTAGTAGACCTAATACAAAGGAATTGGGTCCGCCTTGTGTCGGTTTGGATCGGGCACGTCAAAACACGATATAATCACATTCGCAATTAAACCATTACACATCACTGTAGTGTAAATCCGAAAGTTTGAAAACTATTAAACCATTACACATCACTGTAGTGTAAATCCGAAAGTTTGAAAGCATGAAAGAAGGAAGTTACTATTGCATATGTATTATTTCCTGAATCCATGAAAGAAGGGAGGAAGACAAAGTTGGGAGAAGGAACCCTAAACCAATTACACGATGATAATGGGAAGATAACATAAAGGGAGCTTATTCAAATACAAAGGGACCAAGGAATCATGGGGTGACCATGACAATAAGATGCACACCCATACTAACCATACAAATTAGAGGCTAATCGTGGGGTGAGAATGACATCCAGGGGATCCAGCATAGGCATGGTTGTCCCTGGGCCGCCTCTCATACCCACTCTTTCACCGTCTTGAGTATCTATATCAAACCCATGCAGCAGACGGGCCAGGCTGGAGTGCACAACCTGCAGAGCCGAATTGATCCCTGGACACATCCGCCTCCCACTCCCAAACGGAATAAACTCGAAATGTTTACCTCTCACATCCATATCTCGATGGCTGATGAGAAATCTTGATGGCCGGAACTCTTCTGGCTCTGGCCAAACGCGGGGGTCCCTGTGTATTTTGTAGAGATTGGTTATTATGCGTGTACCCGCTGGCACATGGAATCCACCAATGTTGCAGTCTTCCATGGCTTCGTGGGGTACTGCAAGAGGGGCTGCAGGATAGAGGCGCAGTGATTCCTTCACTATGGCTCGAAGGTACGGCAGGTTTTTGATGTCAGATTCGTCCACAGTCCTATCCTTGCCGATGATGGTGTCAATTTCGTCTTGTGATTTCTTCAACTCATGCCGATGATTGAGTAGTAGCGAGAGTGTCCTTGTTAAGGTGATGAATAATGTGTCTGTTGCTGCTAAAATCAGAGTCTACAAGATTGAAGCCATCATTGATTATTTTCATGAAACCAATAATCAAGAAAGAGGAAATTGAAACAGGTAGGTTCATCAATTAAGAAACATACTAGGGACATCGCCTTGATGTACTTGTCAGAGTCATCGCCGGCATGTGTTTCCGTTCGATCTGCAATGGAAAGCATGACGTCTATGAAGTCTCCGTCATGCGTAGACTCGTCGAGATTTCTCCTCTGCCGATGCTCTTTGACCCAGAGTGACATGATGGAGTCTAACTCTTTGAAGACCCTTTTCATGGCACTGATATGCCCCTTCAAATCAAGCCACTCGAGGAATGGAATTGCATCCGAGGCCACAAAAGCCCCCATTAACACGAAGAAATCACTAATTGCTTGCTTAGTCTGCCTCGCCTCCTCAAGATCTGCGGTGATGTTTGATCCGAAGTACCGCTTCCCTGCAATCATCATCACAATTGTGTTGAAGGTCAAGTCCTGGAACCATTCCTTCATATCCACTTTCACAGGGAGCTTATTGTTCTTCTCCCACAGCGCATGCAAATGTTTGATAGACAGACCGACTTCTGTGGCACGCAAGTGTTTCAGTGATTCCAGACGGTGGGACGAAAGAAGTTCGATGGTGGCGAGCTTTCGTGAGTCTCTCCAGACGGGTCCATAAGGGGCTAGCCCGATCATTGTGTAGTTATAAGCCAGATACTTCCCAGCAGCACCTCTTGGTCTTGTGGCAAGAATTCTATCGTTGGTGCCGAAGCATTCCTTCGCCAAATCCCAGCTACTCACCACCAGAGTGCGATGAACACCCATCCAGATTGTGAACACTGGACCATATTTATCCGCCAGAGCTGCGAAAGTCAGGGCGAGTGGCTCCTTCCCCTGTAACAGAGGAAGATGACCGACTACCAGCCACCGGCCTGCAGGCTCCGGTGGCTGTCGAATTTCGGTCGTCTTACTCGTTCTTCGAACAACCCACAGATTGTAGGTGAAGACTACGGCCAAGAGCCCTACAAACAGCAGAATAGCTTCCATTCCGTCTGCGCCGAGAAGACAATGGCCTCTGTAAACGCTAAGAATAAATAAGCTTGGACGATTGCGGACTTTTTTAACGAGGGCTACAGTCCAGAGAAATCAACAGACAAACGGTTTCACATTAAGGCGGTGTGAGTCAACTCTGACACTAAAAGTACTTACACGTGTAAAAATAACCTTAAGTGGCAGATGAACATTCTTAAGAAATATAACCCCTCTCACTCTTATTCTGCTTATTCTTCCCTCTCACTATGGCATTTGAATATTATAAAATTAAATAATTATTTAAGTAATTTATTTTATTTAATTAATTAATATAAAAAATCATAATTTATATTTTTTATTTATTAATTTAAATAAGTTGAAATTTATCTTAGTTTATTAATAGAACAGATAAATAAAATTATCTTATTAAAAAAATAATCTTTGATATTTACCTACATCAACATCTTCACTAGAGCCTACACATAATTTTGTATTAGTATCTATAGGAGTATCGGTCGGTCGACATCATCCCATCATTCCTATATCCTCAAGTAGATAAAAAAATAATTAAAATAATTAAATGCAATACTATATAAAACACAACTCAAATTGTAGAGAAATTTTAATAAGTAAATCAAATGAAATATTTTACACACTATTATTAGATGGGTTCCTTGAATTCTTCCTTCTTTAGTTGATTCTCTTCATCTTCTTCTTAACTTAGCTAGTCATTGGGGATGGACCTTGGACCTACCTTTCACAATATATAGATGAAATACCTTGAAAAAAAAAGGATCCATGCAAGACAAATGTGAAAAACCTTGACACTCACGTCCTTATTAAAATATGATGTTGGGCATCGTAACATTGAAAACACCCGTATCTATTGAGTTCATAAGTTAAAAGAAAAATCAATTGTGATGCCTCACCTTTTATAAAAAACCACCACTAAAAGGCAAAGAAATAGTCTCTTTGCACATTGGTTTGTCATCATACAAGGAGATCCTTATGGCTCACATGAATAACCATGTGGCTCCATCATCCAATTCCAAAAACTAGCTACCACTCTTAGTACCCGCTAGCTAGCAGACACAAAAGAATGGAATTAGGTCTGCTTTGTGTTGGTCCTGATCTAGCACATGGATACACGATTCAATCACATTCCTAATTCTAGATTTCTATCAATAATCTACAACCTATTTTTAGAATCCGCTTTGCAATTCACTCCACCCTCCAAGTTCACTCCACCCTCCAAGACTTACACCACCTATATGGACTAGATTCGATGTGTGATGTAAAAAATGGATTTAACCCAAATTGGTCTAGTTTTAGTTCAAATGAAAATCAATCCGGTTCACCAAAATTTTCTTCAATTTTACCCAAATTTTAACATTTGATTTCTAAAAAATTAATTATTTATTTATTTATTTATTATCCTTTTACATGATCCTTTCCATTTTCAATAAATAATTGTAATCCATATTTTACATTTCTATCATGTCACCGTCGCTGCCTCTACCGCCGTTGGTCTCAATTCGTCGCCTCCAGCCGGCGCCGGAACACAGAACTCCCCTCGCGCTTCCATCAGCCTTCTCTGGTTGCTGATTTGCCACTGAAATCGGTACGCCCCGCTGCTCCACCCCCTTGGTTGTCTGAGCAGATGGGATACCTAAGTTGAGGGGGAAATTAATTTTCCCCCTCAACGCACCTTTCAGCACAACAAGCAAACTCGCACGTGCGACAAAAAAAATTATTAAAAAAAACTCATTGAAGAACCTCTTCATCCCATTCGAACGATGAGATTCTGTCTGCTTCAGCTGTTACAAATGCCGCTGCTCTTCCTCATCTCTTCACTGGACGATGCGATTTCGTCTGCCCCCAGTCGCTGCCCTTCCATCGGACGTGTTGGAAGATAGGGCCCAAGCCCACATGACCAAAAAAGGTCTACATATCCAAGTGTGTTGGAAGATGGGCTCAAACCTATATGACCAAGGAAGGCCCAAACATCCAAGATATATAGAAGACGGGTTCAAAGCCCACATATCAAGGAGAAGGCCCATAGGCCCACATACAATGATGGTAGGATGGTAAATAAAGAGTCATCTCAGAAAGATGACATCGATGTAATTAGGTTAAAGTTCCTAGGTTAAAACCCTAAACCCTAAACCCTAAGTTCAAGGGTATTATTATAATACAGTAGTTTCATTAATCTATAAAAAGAACTTCAGGGGGAGGGTTAGGATCATCAAGTGCATAACCTCTTCTTCCTCTGGTTTTCTCCCAATTTGTCTCTCTCCCTTTTTCTCCATGAGCTATATCTTTGGAGTCCTGAAAATCAAGATTGGACTCTCCTCTCGGAGTTTCATCTTGTGGGGGCAGGATAAAGATAAAGATAAAATGTGATTGAATTAGAAATAAACTCAAATTGTAGAGTTATAATTAACTACTATTTCTGTTGTAATTCTATAAATAGTGTATACCTAATCAATGATAATCACGACAATATTATTTTACATTCATATATTCTACACTTCCCCCTCTCTATAATGAGAATAGAAAAGACGTAGGCTGGTTGGGTATTTGTCTTTGCAAACTAATAACACTAAGTTAGCAGTTTCAAACCCTTCCAAAAAAAATAATCATATGTCTCCTATGCAATGAATAGTCAGATTATGGAACCGATCCTCGAGTCCGTTCAATGAATATAAAAGCTAGTTATGCTTTTGACATGGTTTTTGGAGTTGTTTCAATGAATGACATTTTTGTGCCACTGTTGGTTGTCGTTATAATAAGTGATGCATTTATTACAATGTTTTTTTATCATTGCAATATGATTTTTAAAATTTATTTTTTCGATGACTTTTATATTTTTTAAGATATATTTTTTATGGTTTTATTGTTGTTGTAGTAATTGTTGTTGTTGTTTTTTTCACAACAACATATATTGTTGTCACAATAAGTGTTTTCTTTCTTTGTTTGGACATCTCTCAACAAACTCCACTAATAGTAGAAAAAATTTATACTTGTCATAATAAGTATTTTTTAAAGATTTTTAGGTCATCACTATTGGTGTTATTATTATGGTAACGTTTTCCTTTCTAATGGTTTTATTTGTTGTCACAATAAACTTTTTAATGATTTTTCTAGTTGCTATCAAATAATCATCAAAAATCAAGTTTCTTCCATTTGTGTGTGTGTCATCACAATAAGTTTTCTCAATGGAAATTTTCATCGACTATATCCCATTGACAAAGGTTTTTTTTTTTTTGTTACAAAGTATTACTCAAACAAAAATTACAACAATTGCCTTCGAAATTTTTAGCAAAAAAAATTTCCAATTTTTTGAAAAGTATTGATCAAAGAAAATATATACCAACATTAATTTTTTAATAAAACATTTTCCAAAGTAATTTCCACAATAAAATATATTTTTTATTTTTCAATAATTATATTACGACAAAAATTTCACCATAAATAATATTTTATTTTAAAAAATTGGTGTGGAATATTTTTCTGATAATTACTTTTTTTATTGAAAGTATTTCTAGAAAAAAATGTTGATAACTATTTTTTTATTTTTAAAAATTATTTCATGGAAAAAATCTATTGATTGCCTTATTAAAAATATTTTATTTTAAAAGTACGAAAAATATGTTTGTTATTTTTTTTTTAATATTTTAATGTTTACTTATTAAAAATCTAAAAATATATAAAATACTAATATGAATAAAAACGGACAAAGTACAACACCAAAAATAAAAAAAAACTAAAACATAGAAATGATATGTAGGAGAGTCATGCTTTGAGGACGAGTTGCTTGGGTGTGAAAACGATGTACCAATATCTAAAGTACGAGTATGCTACAAGCAACCATATATTGGATCATTTGACTCATTTGAGTCTGAAGCTGACTCATAGCAAACATCATATATATCAACTCTTGCTTTGTATCTATTAAACTCCTTCCTTGTATTTGGTATCATTGTATTCACCTTATTCAAGTTGATTGGTTTGTCTGAAGTAGTACTATGTTAACTCATCCCAAGCTATGGGAAGATGGGGTGCACCAAAACCTATCTCCTTCTCATAGCCAATTCTAACACACAACACCCACCCTAGTTGCTATCTTGTCATAGTTCGGTTTGCACCTATTGCTTGAGTTGTTATCATTATCTTCTAAATGTCTTGCTATTAAAGTTGGACGTTTAAATATAATTTTTATAAAATTATTTAAAAAATAAAATAAAGTGAGGAACAAATTCTACCAACAGGTGAAACTCGATATGAATGTCACATATAATAATGTTAGATAATATACAAATCTAGGAAGAAATAAGTGAGACCAATATCATACATACCAATCCTCCACATAAACCCCGTGATAGGGGTTCAATATCACTTCTTATAGGTCCTCAAACTACTGGAACCATTGGTGCATCTTACTATGTGTCACCATAACAATCTACTTACTAACGTATCTAACCAATGTGTCACCATAACAATCTACTTGAAAGCTCTGTTACATAAAATAAATGATACCAAACATAATTAACATATCAAAATACTAATACACACAAAACAGGAAATGAATGTTATTGAAAGGTTCGACAAGGATAAAGCTAGAGGGAGCTGAATAGGTTTATCAGATTTTATGGTCAGTTTGTATCTTTGTCACATAGATAGTAATTAAAATACAAATAAGACAAGTTGAATTTCCTCTCATTCTCAGTTCAACTTAATAGGAGATGTTAATTCTGAATATATTTTTTTTTGTAATTTATTTTTAACCAAGTTATTCAATAAATAGAAAATCAATCCAAAGATTGATTTGCCTTGACTATCAAATATCAAAATAAAATTTCTTTATTAGCTAAATTATTCAAATCAAAGAATTAACTGTATAATTCCAGGAAATTCAATTCCTTGATTAACAATTTGAATAATCTCTTCTTTACCTAATAAATAGGCATTTGATTGATTAAAAAATCACTTGATTCAATGAATTTTCTCTCACTTTTCTTTTGTGGTCCCGAAAATTCTAAACAACCACAAAATCAATGCTTTGGTACAATGTTGATTTTTAGTACTCCATGGATTTAGCTCATGGAGACAAGGAGATACGACATATTGGGAGAAAACGGGAGGAAAAAAGAAGTTATGGACTTGTGTCCTAACCCTCCTCCTGATGCTCAATTTATAGATGAATAAGATTACACTATTATAATAATACCCCTTGAAACTTAAACTAATTATATCAATGTCATCTTTATGATATGACTATTCATTTACTACCATGCCATCACTTGTGGGCCTATGGGCTTGAGCCCATATTCCACCTCTCTTGGATGTGTGGGCCTTCTTTGGTTTTGTGGGTTTGATCCTATCTTCACCGGAGCCTACACATAACTTTGTATTAGCATCCATGGGGGTATCAACCCGTTAACATCCCATCATTCCTGTATCCTCAAGTAGATCAAGAAATAATTAAAATAATTAAATATAATACTATATAAAATACAACTCAAATTGTAGAGAAATTTTACTAAGTAAATCAACCAAAATATTTTACACATTATTGTTAGATGGGTTCACATCTAATATGACTATCCTTGGATTCTTCCTCCTATAGTTGATTCTCTTCTTCTTCATCCATATCATTGTCTTCCTCTTCCCCATCCGCCTTTCTTCATCTTCATCTTCCTGACAAATTACATGCAACAATAGATGCATACCCATACTAACCGTACAAATTAGAGACTAATCGTGGGGTGAGAATGACATCCAGGTGATCCAGCATACGCATGGTTGTCCCTGGGCCGCGTCTCATACCCACTCTTTCACCGTCTTGAGAATCTATATTGAACCCATGCAACAGACGGGCCAGGCTGAAGTGCACAACCTACAGAGCCCAAGTGATCCCGGACACATCTGCCTCCCACTCCCAAACGGAACGAACTCGAAATGTTTACCTCTCACATCCATATCTCGATGGCTGGTGAGAAATCTGGATGGGCGGAACTCTTCTGGCTCTAGCCAAACGCGGGGGTCCCTATGCAGTTTGTAGAGATTGGCTATTATGCGAGTGCCCGCTGGGACATGGAATCCACCAATGTTGCAGTCTTCCATGGCTTCGTGGGGTAGTGCTAGAGGACCTGCAGGATAGAGACGCAGCGATTCTTTCACTATGGCTCGAAGGTAAGGCAGGTTTTCGATGTCTGATTCGTTCACAATCTTGGCCTTGCTGACGATGGTATCAAGTTCATCCTGCACTTTCTTCAACTCATTCCGATGATTGAGTAGTAGCGAGAGTGTCCATATTAAGGTGACGAATGATGTGTCTGTTGCTGCTGTAATCAGAGCCTACAAGATTGAAGCCATCATTGGTTATTTTCATGAAAGCGAAAGATCTTATACAGCATAGAAATACAGTAATCAAGAAAGAAGAAATTTAAACAGGTCGCTTCATCAATTAAGAAACATACAAGGGACATCGCCTTGATGTAGTTGTCAGAGTCATCGCCGGCATGTGTTTCCGTTCGATCTGTGAAGGAAAGCATGGCGTCTATGAAGTCTCCGTCATTCTTAGACTTGTCGAGATTTCTCCTCTGCCGATGCTCTTTGACCCAGAGTGACATGATGCAGTCTAACTCCTTGGAGACCCTTTTCATGGCACAGATGTGCCCCTTCAAATCAAGCCACTCGAGGAATGGAACTGCATCCGAGGCCACAAAAGCCCCCATTAACACGGCGAATTTTCTAATTGCTTGCTTGGCCCGTCTCGCCTCCTCAAGATCTGTGGTGATGTTCGATCCGAAGTACCGCTTCCCTGCGATCATCATCACAATTGTGTTGAAGATCAAGTCCTGGAACCATTCCTTCATATCCACTTTCACTGGGAGCTTATTGTTCTCCTCCCACAGCTCATGCAAATGTTTGATAGACAGACCGACTTCTGTAGCACGCAAGTGCTTCAGTGAGTCCAGACGATGGGACGAAAGAAGTTCGATGGTGGCGAGCTTTCGTGAGTCTCTCCAGAAGGGTCCATAAGGGGCTAGCCCGAACATTGTGTGGTTGTAACCCAGATACTTCCCAGCAGCACCTCTTGGTCTTGTCGCAAGAATTTTATCGTTGGTGCCGAAGCATTCCTTCACCAACTCCCAGCTACTCACCACCAGAGTGCGATGAACACCCATCCAGATTGTGAACACTGGACCAAATTTATCCGCCAGAGCTGCGAAAGTCAGGGCGAGTGGCTCCTTCCCCTGTAACAGAGGAAGATGACCGACTACCGGCCACCGGCCTGCAGGCTCCGGTGGCTGTCGAATTCTGGTCGTCTTACTCGTTCTTCGAACAACCCACAGATTGTAGGTGAAGATAACGGCCAAGAGCCCTACAAACAGCAGAATAGCTTCCATTCCGTCTGCGCCGAGAAGACAATGGCCTCTCTAAAAGCTTAGAATAATTAAGCTTGGACGATTGCAGACCATTATTCAATGACAGCTGAGAATAAGTAAGCTTAGACGATCGTCCTTCTCTGCTTTGGTCCATTATTGCGAGAGAAATTGACAGAAACGGTTTCACATTTAAGAATCTTGTCGATTACTCACCACTTGGATATCCTTTACGTGTGGCATCCAAGTGGAAAACTGACCAGGACTTGGCCCAATAGTTTACATTGCTTTTTCTCTCATCTGTGAGAGGCATCAAATCAATCAAACAACGATTCCATAGAAGAACCTCATGCCATTCATTTCAGCCTACATAATAACATTTTCCAAATGTTTAATGGTTTATAAAAGTTAGGGAATTTTACCAAAATACCGGTTTTAAACAACTTATTTATGAAAATAACGAAGACCACAAATTATTTACAAAACTACCGAACTTTGACTGGTCCACCGTATATGTGGACAGTCAAAGGTGACACGTAAGCTTTGACTGCTTACGTGTCGCTCCATCATTAGAGCGATGCTGTAGATGAACACATAGACTGCCATATCATTATTATTGACACGTCATTTGTCACGTCATTACATGATAAACTTTTGAATAAATTTTAAAAAAATTAAAAAATCACATACACTTTTTATTACCTTATATCTAAAATAAAAAATTATTTTAAAAAATTAATAAACAATTAAAAAATTAACTCTTACTTATTTAACACCATTTAATATCAATTAAAATATTTATTAATTAAAAAAATTATCGTTATACTTTTTATTTCTTCATATTTTACAAAATAAAATAAAATAAGTAAATTAATTAGATTTAAAATATTTATAAATTAAAAAAATACAAAAAAAATATTTTAGAGTTTAAAAATACAATTTATTTGTATATTTTTATCACCTTATTTATGAAATAATAATATTTAAAAATTTTAAATATTTATAAATTTAAAAAATCTTACTCTTAAGTCTTACCCATATATTATAGATTTAAAATTTTTAAAATTTTTAAAAAAAAATACAAAAAAACTATTTTAGAGTTTAAAAATATAATTTATTTGTATATTTTTATCACCTTATTTATAAAATAATATTTAGAAATTTTAAATATTTATAAATAAAAATAATCTAACTCTTACCCATTTACTATGGATTTAAAATATTTATAAATAATTTTTTTTATTTTTAAGTCTTACCCATATATTATCTATTTAAAATATTTATAAATAGAAAAAAATTTACTCTTAAATCTTACCCATATATTATCCATTTAAAATATTTATAAATTAAAAAAATATACAAAAAAATTGTTTTAGATTTTAAAAATATAATTTATTTGTATACTTTTTATCACCTTATTTACAAAATAATAAATTATTAAAAATATTTTAGATCTAATTAATTTACTTATTTTATTTTATTTTATTTTGTAAAATATGAAGAAATAAAAAATATAACAATAATTTTTTTAATTAATAAATATTTTAATTGATATTAAATGGTGTTAAATAAGTAAGAGTTAATTTTTTAATTGTTTATTAATTTTTTTAAATAATTTTTTATTTTAGATATAAGGTAATAAAAAGTGTATGTGATTTTTTAATTTTTTTAAATTTATTCAAAATTTTATCATGTAATGACGTGGCAAATGACGTGTCAATAATAATGACGTGGCAGTCTATGTGTTCATCTGCAACATCGCTCTGATGATGGAGCGACACGTAAGCAGTCAAAGCTTACGTGTCACCTTTGACTGTCCACATATACGGTGGACCGGTCAAAGTTCGGTAGTTTTGTAAATAATTTATGGTCTTCGTTATTTTCATAAATAAGTTGTTTAAAACCGGTATTTTGGTAAAATTCCCTAAAAGTTATTCTAAAGTTATATAATTAAATGTTATTTATCAGTTTCCTCCGTTTGTGATTTGTTTCTCATAAGATTTTGTTTCCACAATAGTTTTTGATAAGTTTCTTATGGGGGGGGGGGGGGTTAGTCTCCCTAATGGATTTTTGAAGTTCAAGTTCATCAAACATGAAGATCATATCAATCATTAAATGAAGATCATCTTCACACTTGGTGTTAGTGTTGACGATTTCATGTGCACTGGAAAACAGTTTCCAGTGTTAGTGCCCCAACATAAGAAAAACATAAAAAACAAGAGAATCCCTAAACCCTTACATGATATTTAATTACAACATAATCCTTAAACCCCAAATTAGGTAAAACAATCATTATTACTACACGAATAAGTTATTTAATGTATAATTAAATATATTAATATATGTATTAATTTAATTAGATATTTTATTGTGCATTAATATGGTAATTACATGAGCCAATGAAATATGCACATGATTAATTACAAATAATAAATAATAACGTTATAAATAACAAAAACGAAAGTAATATGTTAAGTTATTAATTTATTAATAACATATGTTATACTTTAACCTAAAAATAAATAATTTAAGAGAAAAAATTGATCTAATCATAACTTTAACACACTATATATTTTTACATAATATATTTTACGCATTATTAATTAATAATATATTATCATAAAATTTAAAACCATTGGTTTAATTAACTATAGCAATCGGATAATTATGCCAAAATAATTTATCAAATATTTATTTTAAATAATATTTTAATTATGACTATTAAATCATTATTTTAATATAGTAATTATAAAATAAATATATTAAATAAATAAAATAATTATTTTATAAATAAAAATAATTATTTTTATAAATAAAATTTATAAAATAATAATTTTTATGATGATAGTTTAATTTTTCCTAACTTCGTCGTCTTCCTCAGCAGCAAGCCAACGGGCAACGGCGACAGGCCAATGGGCAAAGCCGATAGAGGCGGCGCTTCGACAGTACACCGAGAGGGAGAAGAGAGGGAGGCCGAGAAGCTCGACCTCCCGTGCTCTGCGACGAAAGTCGAGAGGGAGAGGAGAGGGAGCATGGCCGTTGCTGAGGGAGGAAGGCCTCCCTCCCTCTCCTCTCCCTCTCGACCTCCGTTGCAGAGCCTCTCGATTTCCCCTACTCTACAACGGAGGTTGAGAGGGAGAGGCAGTAGAGAGGGAGACAAGAGAGGGACGGTGGAGACGAGAGAGGGAGCAGAGAGCTCGGGGTTTAGAGAGACGACAGAGGAGCTGCGGGAACGAGACGGTGTGCGCCAGAGAGAGCCCCGCGCGTGAGTCATGTACATAATTCTCAAAATCGAGCGGAAAACACTTTCTGCCATTTACTCTTGGGACATGAACTCCTGAGTCATGGATGATCATGTACATGACATGAAGTTTGGCGCTCCCTAACGACATCAGGACATGAACTAAGTAATGCGCATGAAGATCATGTCCTGAGTTTAACACCCCCCCCATATATGTTTCTATATCTAAATTATTTTCCAAGGCCCCGTTGGTATCCCTTGTTGGAAAATTATATTTCAACAAAACCTAAAAATATTCTTCCTATGATACACATTTTTAAGAAAACTGCAGATAAAATCCTATTAGTGATTCACAAGGAAATTACATGAAAAATTTTAGTGCATTTCAAGGGAGTTAAATAAAAATTAATAATTAATCTCATACATTACCATACTTTTCTGATAAATTTTTAATAAAATAAAATGTTAAATACAAAATTCCCATGAAAAATTATATTGTACCGAAAGTATTACAACATCAATTATCAAATATTTATTCAAAAAGTTTTCTTATGGTTTTCCGGTCCATCTTGGTTGGAAAATATTACCTGTAAAATTATACGATTTTTTTGGTAAGAATCTCCATCTAGAAAAATATTTCCAGGAAACATGAGGCACTAATAGTCCCTAGAAATATATTTCTACTAGAAATGCCTTTCTAACATTCCTAAAAAAGGCACTAACAAGGCCCAAAAGTTTACTAATTTTACATTTTCTGCCATTTTTCTTTTACATATATTGATATATTTTATTTTCCCATTTTGTCTCCTATTTCATTTACTATATTTGCAGCTAATGCACTCAACATCTATTGATTACAACGAGTGCACTAATTGAACATTGAGAACATACAAATAAGGTGAAGAAAAAGCTCAAAAGTTTTAAATTTTTTAAAAGAAAGCTATGAAATGAGGTATCGACGCTCTCTCTTCCTTCCTGCTCGAGTGAGAAGAGGCCCAACCAGTTTTTTAAATATATATATTTTTAAAATATAATTTTTTAAATAAAATAACAAATTTCAAATATATGAAAATATAATAAAAAAATTTCAATTATATTTTTAAATTAAAATTTTATATTTTTTTATAATTTTATTTCTCTATTATAATAATATTATATATCATATAACGTAATATTATATCATATTTATAATTAAACTTTCTATGTATGATATCGTATTAATATTTAATAAAAATATGTTAAAGTTTTGATAAATTTTATAATATTCCTTTAATTTTTTGGCCTTTTAAAAATCTTAATGTTTTACTTTTAAATATAAATCATCTTTAATAATAAACTATAAATTGTAAGTCAAAAAAATTTCAAACCTTATAAGTACTAGTTCACTTCTTTCACCTCAATCCATAAAATTGACCTGCCAACTCCGAACACCATGATTGAAATTTTTCTTAGTTGAGTCAAATAACTAATCTTGTAACTCTAAGCAAGACATTTTTTAACCAATTTCAAGCCAAGTTTTTGTCTATAAGTGAGACTATCCAATAACCATTATCATCCAAATTCAAGGCTATTCACTTATACTTAGAATGATTTTTCAATTCTTTCCTTAGAAATTATACTAAAAGCTATTGGGAAAATCTTATGAAGTATCTTGCCAATTTCTTAAGAGGCACGTATAAGATTTTAAATTCTATAGAAACCTGTTACCAAGAAAAGTATTTCTAGTTTTTCCAATACAAATTTCCACCCAATGGCACTAACACGCGCCTATCGGATCCAAGATAACAAGGAATTTAGACAAATTTATTCATGAGAATATTATTCAAACTTCCAATCTTTATTTCACTTTTCTTGACTTATCGGCATGGTATGAGGACATCTCTGTGAAACATATTATTGTAATTCATTGCATACCATCTTTAAACTGGAAGTCCACTGTCAAAACCATAATCATTATGTTAAAAATACTTTAGAACTGGACATAAGCCCTTCATTTCGAACAACCTCTAACATTTTGGCTTTCGTTTGCACATCAAGATTGACAACAGGATAGGAAAACTTTTCCTTGAGACTAATTAATGGGGGAGATTGGATACTTTTGAAAAGTAAGCTGCCGATGATTGAATGAAATAAGATTTTATTGCAATAAGAAACATAATGCAAATACGAGTGAATGTTGACCAAATTTAGATTCATTAGGAAAGAATACTAAGGGATTTGGCATGGCTTATGTTAAATGGGTAGGGGGTGGGGATGACCCTTCGTCCCAAGGGGTTTAACCACCCCTAACCCATGAAAACTAGACCCATTATGTTATATTCTTTATTTTAAAAAAATCTATTTATATTCTTTAAAAAATAGTTTCTTTTATGTTATATTCTTTATTGTTTTAAAAAATTCAAATATTTTATTTAAAAAAGAAAGTTTCTTTCTTGAACATTAGTAATTGGGTCAATAAAATCTTAACTATTTCATAGAATTATTGTATTTTTTTTATATGCTATGATTCTATTATCATTATCATAATGAATGGGAAACAGTAGAAATGGTGTGTGAAATTCTAGAAGTCGTTAATGCAGTCACTATTATCATTTCTAGGAGTGACTACCATACTTCTAATTTGTACCTTAGTGAGGCATATAGGGTAAAAGAAGTCTTAAATTTTTATTCTACAAATGAAAATGTTTTCATTAGGATGATGGTTGGTAAAATGATTTTTTTATATATAGAAATACTGGGGTCAATGCAATTTGTTGATGATTGTTTTTTCAGTTTTGGGTCCAAGGGTCAAATTAATATTGATTAAAATGTTTTCCAAAGATATATTTTGAGGCGAAGCAAGAATGAATATAAACTTAGTTTGACGAACTTTATTTGTGGTCTATGATAATTATATAGCCATGGGTAATGTGGAAATTAGTAATGCATAGATTGTTTCAAATATTAACTCTAAGGGTGTTTCCACAAGTCGTAGGTCACATTCTTCATCAAGTTCAAGTTGGTCAAAGTTAATTACTTATGTGAGACAAGTGGAAATTGTGAATTCACCAAAGTCAAAATTGGAAAATTATCTTGAAGAAGGTGTGTAAATTTGTGAGGAAGCCTCATAATATAATTTTGATGTTTCAGAATGGTGGAAAGTGAATAATTTAAAATTTTGGGTATTATCTAAGATGACAGTAGACATTCTTGCAATTCTTATATCTATAAACACCTCAAAGTCTACCTTTAGTGCTAGTGGTAGAGTAACAGACCCAAACTGTCTTCCTTGCCACCAAATATAGTTCAAGCTTTGATTTGTGGCAGTGATTGGGTACAAGTTTTTCACAGTGTTAAAAAAAATCAAAAGGTGAACTACTTTTGAATAATTATTTATTATGATATTTTTATTAATTTTTTTAGTTTAATTTATTAAAAATTTTTTTGATAATAATATTATGCAATTTTTATTATTAATTTTATGCACAGTATATAGACAATTTTATGTAGGGTTTATGTACAGAGGTCAAGCCCAATTTTAAATAAAATTTATACATATTTTATGTATAGTTTATTTGACATGTATTTGTTGCAAATTTTTAAATATAGACTTGAGCTTGAACCCGCCTTGAGCTCGAGCTCAAACTTGGTTAAAATTCGTGGGCTTGAGCTCAATTCCTATTTTAGGCTTGATGTTGGGCTCTGCTCAAACTTGAGTTCAAAGTATCGAAATCAAGTCTGGTTCAAACATTTGCAAGTTTGAGCTTGGCTCTATGCCACCCCTAGCTTAAGCATAAAGGTATAAGAATGATATGAGTTGATCCCAATAGAGAGAAGTGACACTTTTTTAGAAAAAATCTATTGCCACTTTTATCGTTATTTATTTCCTATTAAAATTGAAACAGTGAATTTTCATTGCCCCTCACTTTAATCATGTTTGCTGGAAGAGACAATTATATGACAATTTTTTTTTTTGTATTACAAGGATCTTCTATATTTGGGGATAAACCTGCTTTGGGAGGGCTTGGCTCAACCACTGGTCAAACAAATCCATTTGGTAGCACATTTCACCAATCACATCCTGCATTTAGTGATAGCTTGTGCAATTCTTGTACTCCTTTTGGTGTAGCGGCGTACTCTTAACTTTTGAGGTCCAATCCTGCCAATAAGCCTCCATGGTTTTAGAGTAACAATAAACACGCAAAGTCAAACAAATGCATAACAAGCTTAACAAACTTGTAAGGTCAAATAAGTGCATCCCATATTGGAGGTGAGGCCTTCTTTTATCCCTTTTTGTTTTTGGGATACTTGATCTTCCTATGATGAAACATGTAGTGATCAAAAGTAATTGATTTCGTTAATTGTCTTTGGATTGTAAATATTTATTAAGGCAATTACCTAGTGTAAGTGAAAGTGATAGAGAGTTAATTGTCTTTGGATTGTAAATATTTATTAAGGCAATTACCTAGTGTAAGTGAAAGTGATAGAGAATTACCTAGTGTAAGTAAAAGTGAAAGTAAATCACTTGTTGGTGTTAGTGTGGTAGATGTAAAGTGCACCAGAAAACATTTTCCTATGTTAGTGCTCAAAATGAAAATTGAGTTATTTTTTATAATATACCTAAATAGATCATATACCTAAACAAATAATTAACCTAAAAACATGGTTACTACCCTAATAAGTAATTTACTGTAGTATTAAAATATTAATTAAATAAGATATTTCATTAATAATTTAAGATAAATTACAGTCCACTCCTTGCAATTATCCACTTGATCAATATCTGCTCTGGACACATCAGGTTCCATATTAATCGAAGTTCTAGAAGACATATGGAAGTTGTAAGCCCACATATTATTACTATACATCTTTGCGAGCAATAGCAAGATAATGAGTACCTAACAATATAATGTAGAAGTATAGATGTATGTATACTGCAAAGAATGATGAAAGAGAATTTATTACAATGGTAATCATGGTTTAAGAGAGACCACCATAGATTACTCTAGCAATCATGAGGGAACCAAGAAATCAGAACTCTAAGAAAACAATAACATGAGTCATCATTCCATATGCTATTATAACCAACAAAGTAAAGTAGTGTAATACATAACAAGGAAACCTAGAGGAAGGAGTCTAGAAGGTGTCATGCACAAGAAGGTGTTGTGTAAAAAAAAAATTATGAAAGGATGTAAATTTTTTATAAAAGAGAGAGAAATATACAAACCTAACTACGCGGGTCTTCCTCCTCAACAAGGTGTTGGAGGGAAACACCCTGTTTAGCTTGAGAGTCTGCCAAGTGATTGGCAGACCTAAAGATGAGGGTCCAAGTACAATTCAAATGAGATGTTATATTACATATTTCAAAGTAAATGTCCCACTACCGCCAAGGAGGATTGTTTGCCTTTGTGCACCACTCAATGACAATCTTGGAGTTGCCTTCGATAAAGAGGGGACCCGCTCTGGAAGACCTGAAGCCCATTGAGTAATCCGCAGAGTTCTACAATGATGGAGTCAGAGATTCCCAAAGAGCCGATGAAGGAATAAAGGAGATGATTGTTTTCGTCATGGATTACTCCTCCAAAACCAGTTAGACCTGGACAGCCAAAGGCGCTACCGTCGAAGTTCAGCTTATAGTTGCTCGTAGGTGGAAGAGATCAAATCGCCATTGTTGGAGAACAAGTAGGGTGCGCCATCTTAGCAATCAAATGCCAGTTCCCTCTGAAATTAGTGCCGTTGAGGTAAATGAATTCCTTCCGAGTCATGAGCAAATTGTGTAAAATATGTACTAGTCTTTCACTATATTATCCTAGCAGGCACCACCATTCATGAAGCATTGTTCTTTAATAAAATTAGAAAGGGGTCCTTATGGTAGATAGCAACAAATCAACCTCCACTGTAGGAGGCAGGATCTTTCCATCAAACTCTAGAGATAACCCCAAAATATTGAACCAAATGTAAATAAACATTAGACAAAAACAACTTAAACAATTCAAAATCATAATACACAATGTATTAATTACTCATGGATTAGATGCTGGCAAATCTACAAGAAAAAAAGTAATTTTTACAAAGGTTATTTGCAAACAACATGATTGAATCCATTCCTCAGTTTTAAGAGAAACTGACTCATCTTTTTATAGTTGTGTCACCAGAACAGGACGTTTGGTACACGAAAATCATAAATAACTGATGAACAGACATCAATGTCATTCTTGGAAGAAGCTCAACTCATCTTAGTTATGTATTACCAGTCCGTTTCCCATGAACCAGAAATCATTTTTAGCCTTGTAGGTGTATTACACAAGCTTTTTATAATACTAATATACACATGGTGGATATAATATAAATATCCAACGGAGAAGAAAGACATAAAAAGCTTTAAAAAACAAACGAGAACAAACCCGCTAACACATCTACCACCGGCAATCCATACCGTCTGTGCCAGCTGCAGCTCACTATTTGCAACCTTCCCCTTTTCTCAATTCCCTGTTTCCATTAAAATGGCTCAATGCGGGATACCACTATGGGGCTGCGGACAACGTGCGTCCCGTCCGACCACGACAATGACCCGAACAGCCCACAAGATTCGTCTAGTTTGAGGTTCCTTACCTAGGCGTGGATAATTTAGGTGCATGGCCACATATTGAGTAACTTACTTTGATACCATGTTAAATTGGGTCCAAGGCATTATCCCAAAATGACTAGACACTTAGAAAACCCTTTCTACAGCTAATAAATGCAAGATCTTTATACTCATTAATGTATGTGGGATTATCCTTAACTCTCCCCCTCACGTGTAGGCACGTGGATAATTTGGATAGAGGCCCTCACGTGGTGGCACGTGGATAATTTGGGTGGATGTCCACATATGAAAACCTGCTCTGATACCATGTTAAATTGGGTCAAAGGCATTATCCCAAAATGACTAGCCACTTAGGAAACCTTTTTCCCAGCTAATAAACTCAAGATCGTTTGTATCCACTAATCCATGTGGGACTACTTCTTAACAATCACCTTGGAAGAGAAGACTAGATTGGGTGGCATCACGCTCACCACGAGTCCCCTCGGGGCTTCCAGCTTCACATGGATTTGTGTGTTAAAAACTTGCCACCAACTAGTTAATCCAGCTTCTACAGAGAGTGTTCCAGTTTCCAGCTAGTACACAACACACGACAATCATCTTTCATATTTTCTCTTGCTTCTCGCCCTGCAGGTACTTGTACACCCAATATCCAATAGTCCCAGCCACGAACAAAAAGACTGTAGGTGTGAAGGAAGGACACAGATACTTGACAAAGAACTTGTCCCATTCCTCTGGTAAGAACCCTGTACAAGTAGAAAGTGGAATAATTGTAATGAAAGGAAACTCCCACAATAAGGTTTTGGACAACTCGATGGATGCTTCGACTTAATATTCTATTTCAGATCATAAAGACGATCAGCAAGTTAAGGCATACAAAGAAATTCATGGCCGCACATGGAAACAGAAACAATTGGATAAAAGAAAACCTAGAAGTATTTTATGTACGAGTGCTACAATTTCAGCCACAGAGCTATTACCCAAAACCTTGGTTTTTAAACTAATTGTTTAAAATAATCCATGCACTGCGAAAACTAAAATTGAGCCCAATTTGTGATACAGTTTGATGGTAAAAAAGTAAGTACAGTGACATCCGAACTATGAATTTTTCAAATACTCTTGAAATCCTAGCAGTGTAGCAACCATTTGAATATTAGAATACGGAGCCCCAACCATGTGAGGAGAAATGCCCCTTCATTGGTCTTCTGCAGGTTGGAATCGGAGTCTTTTCAGGGGAGAGGAGAGATGGGCTAAATAACCAAAAAGAGTATATATCGCATTAAGATGATTCTGTCTATATATCATCATAGCAAGACCAAGATCCAAACATTTCTATAGTTGATTCTAATTAAAAACTACCTCTGGAAGAACCAAAAACAGAAACTACTATTAGGATTTTATATTAATGTTGAGTTGTAAAGTAATGCTGCGTTGTAAAGTGTATTGCTGAGTTACATTGCTGAGTTGTAATATTGAGTTGTAATGTTGAGTTGTAGAGTTTAAGTTAGTGACTTACTCGGTTTTATGTTACTGTATATAAAGACTTACAGTAGCTTCTGCTATGATACTCTGTTTTTTTGAATAATAACAGTGGGAGTTCTCTGTTTTACTCTGTTTTTCATACGAGTTCAAGAGCAGTTATATTTTCTGTTTCTCCTACAGATTCCAGGGTACATTTTATCATGGTATCAGAGCTGGACGAGATCTCGAGTTCCGTTCATCCAATGGATTTTTCAAATCCATATTACCTTCATCATGGAGATAATCTAGGAAATGTTCTCATTACTCAGCTTCTCACCGGTGAAAATTTCAACACCTAGCATCGCTCAATGTTAAAGGCGTTAACTGCCAAGAACAAGGTATGTTTCGTTGATGGATCTCTTCCATCTCCTTCTGAAACATCTTCTATGTTTCATTTTTGGACTTGTTGCAACAACATGGTTCTCTCCTGGATTTTGAATTCACTTTCACGAGAGATAGCTGTCAGCGTCATTTATGCCTATTTTGCTCATGCGATGTGGTCCGAACTCAATGAGAGGTTTTCGCTAGGGAATGGACCTCACATTTATCAACTGCAGAAGTCCATCGCATCTCTCATTCAAGATGATCTTTCTATAAGTGCCTATTTTACAAAAATGAAAGGTTTCTAGGATGAGTTACTCAATTACCATCCACTACCTGTTTGTTCTTGTGGCACGTTGTGATCTTTGATGGATATGCAGCAACAAGAGTACATCATGCGGTTTTTAATGGGACTAAATGACTCATTTTTGCACATTCGAGGTCAGATCCTTCTTAATGATCATCTGCCTTCAATTAACAAAGTGTATTCTCTGATTATTCAAGAAGAAGGCTAACGAGAGATTGGATTTGTAATGTTACCTGCCATACCTGCTACTGCTGCTGCTAAACCAGTTCATCAGAATAAGTCTAACAATCGTAGAACTATTTGCTCTCATTGTTGCATACCAGGACATACAGTGGAGAAATGTTTTAAATTGCATGGATATCCTCCAGGATATCGATCTAAAAGCAGGTCTTCCAATTCTTCTAATTCTTTCAATTTTTCTGCTAATCATTCTACGTTTGTTAACAATGTTGCAGCAGAATCATCAACTAATCCTTCGTTACCTTTAACTCCAGAACAATGTCAACAACTTTTGGTATTACTCCATACTCAATCTTCTAATTCTTTGCCACACAATGCTAATATGGTAACATCTCCACTTGAACATTTATCTGGTAAGTTTGATTCTGCATCTTCACATTCTATTTTTTTCTTTTAACACTGTTAAATCTGGTTTGATTCCTAGTGGTGAATGGATCATTTACACTGGTGCCACAGACCATATGGTTCATTCTATATCATTTTTTGATTCCTATCAGCCTATTCATAATTCATTTGTCAAATTGTCAAATGGTTCCTTTGCGCCAATTACACATATTGGATCCATTCCCTTGTTTCCTCAATGCACATTATACAATATTTTGTGTGTTCCTTCCTTCAAATTTAATCTAATTTCTGTTAGCAAGCTTACTCAATCTTCCTCATGTTGTTTCACATTCTTTCATGATGTTTGTTTTCTTCAGGACCCCATCCATTGGAGCATGATTGGGAAGGGTAAAGCTTGTGAATGACTTTATCTACTGCAGAAACCAGATTCAACTGTGACCTCTCATAAAGCTGTGTTTTCTAATTCTGTTTTTTGTTTTAATTTCAGATTTTCAGTTTTTGACATTTGGCATAAGAGATTGGGTCATCCATCTCCATCTCATTTCAATCTTCTTCCTTGGATGGTTTTAAAAGACTTCTTAACGATAGTTGATGATTATACTCGTAGTACTTGGATTTATTTGTTGAAATCAAAATCTGATGCTTGGGTTCTCTTACAACATTTCATAGTTCTGGTTGACACTCAATTTCACACTAAAATCAAGTCTGTGAGAACTGATAATGGCAATGAATTTTCTATGCCTTCATTCTTTGCTAGCAAAGGTATAATCCATCAACTCTCTTGTGTAGCAACTCCACAATAGAATTTAATTGTAGAAAGGAAACATCAACATATTTTAAATGTAGCTCGAGCACTCATGTTTCAATCTCATTTACCATTGCATTTCTGGTCTAATTCAATTCTTACTGTTGTTTCTTTAATAAACATAATTCCTTCTCCATACTTGCAAAGAAAAAGTCCTCATGAGTTGCTTTTCAATAAGCCTTCTATTTATGATCATTTGAAGGTCTTTGGATCATTGTGTTATGCTTCAACTTTATCACATAACAGAACCAAGTTTGCTCCTAGAGCTCGTAAATATATATTTCTTGGATATCCTCTTGCCATCAAAGGTTACAAATTATATGATCTTGATGATCATATTTTTTTTGTTTCCCAAGATGTAATATTTCATGAACATATATTTCCTTTTAAATCACTATCTCAGAATTTGCACTCATCTATTCCAGTTGTTCTTCCTAAACCATTGGTTGATATTTTTTCTCAGCATTCTGATATTGCATCTCCTTCAAATGATCATTCCTCTCGTATAATTCTTGAATCTGAACCTTATTCTCAAAATCAGCATCCACATATAATTTCTGAAACATATCACACATTACCTGTTTCTAATGATCCACCTCTTAGAAGATCTTCTCGTGCTCACATGTTACCTGGATATCTGCATGATTTTCATTGCCATATGGCTTCTTCAACAACTTTACCTCCAACATCTTCTAATGTGATGGCTGGTTCTAAAACAGGTACTTTGTATCCTCTTTCCAATTTTGTTTCTTATTCTCGTCTTACATTTAAACACACAACTTTTGTTTTTGCTTTTTCAACAATTTTTTAACCTAAAACATTCACTCAAGTTGTCAAAATTCCTCATTGGAAGGTATAAGGCTCAATTAGTTGCTAAGGGGTTTACACAAAAGGAGGGTATTGATTATTTTGATACTTTTTGTCCAATTGCTAAGATGGTAACAGTCTTCTTTCCATTGCTACTATTAAAGTTTGGCATCTAATTCAATTAGATGTCAATAATGCCTTTCTTCATGGAGATTTGGTTGAGGAGGTGTATATGGATTTACCTCCTGGTTTTGGTGATAAAGGTGATAAAAGAGTATGTCGGTTAACAAAGTTCTTGTATGGATTAAACCACTCTTCACGCCAATGGTTTGAAAAGTTTTCTTCAACCATTGTTTCTCTTAGTTTCCAACAGTCCAAAGTTGATTATTTTCTCTTTACCAAACCTCAAGGATCCAGTTTAATGGCTTTATTAATCTATGTAGATGACATATTAATAGCCAGCAATGATATGGAATTTGTCGATACTTTCAAAGTTTTTCTTCATAAGCAGTTCCAACTTAAAGATCTTGGGTCCTTGAAGTATTTTTTGGGCCTTGAAGTGGCACGAAATCAATCTGGTATATATCTCTCTTCCAGCGCAAATATGCATTAGGCCTTTTATCTGACACTGGTTTTCTAGCATCTAAACCTGCCAAAACACCTATGAAGCAGCATCTTAAACTTTCAAAATCTGAAGTCACACTTCTTGATGATCCTAAACCGTATAGAAGATTAGTTGGAAGGTTGCTTTACTTGACTATTACTAGACCAGATTTAACTTTTGTTGTGGATACACTAAGTCAGTTCTTGGTTGCTCCTCGGCAGCCTCATCTCCAAGCTGCTCATCGAGTGTTGCAGTATATTAAGAGTTCACCTGGCCAAGTTCTTCATTTTTCGTCTTCCTCCACACTTTACTTGACTGCCTTTTCCGATTCTAATTGGGCAGGATGTCAGGATATTCGGCGGTCTATAACTGGGTTTTGCATATTTCTTGGCAGCTCTCTAATTTCATGGAAATCAAATAAGCAAATTGTGGGTTCTAGATCATCAGCTGAGGCTAAAAATCGAGCACTTGCAAACACTGTTGCTGAATTGTTTTGGTTGTTCTCATTGTTGAAGAATTTTCAAATTTCTTATTCACATCCTGTGGCTGTTTACTATGATAATAAAGTTGTTGTCCATATTGCCACAAATCCAGTGTTTCACGAACGCACTAAACACATCGAGATTGATTGTCATTTTGTTCGTGGCAAAGTTCAAAATGGTTCTATTAAGCTGTTTCACATCAACTCTTCTCATCAACTTGCTGATTGTTTTACTAAACCACTTGGATTATCGTTTTTCTCTGACTTTATTTCCAAGCATGGCATTCATGACATTCATGCACTAGTTTGAGGAGGGGGTATTAGGATTTTATATTCAAGCTGAGTTGTAAAGTAACGCTGCGTTGTAAAGTGTATTGTTGATTTACGTTGCTGAGTTGTAATATTGAGTTGTAATGCTGAGTTGTAGAGTTTAAGTTAGCGACTTACTCAGTTTTATGTTACTGTATATAAAGACTTACTGTAGCTTCTGCTACGATACTCTGTTTTTCTGAATAATAACAGTGGGAGTTCTCTGTTTTACTCTGTTTTTCATACGAGTTCCAGAACAATTTTATTTTCTGTTTCTCATACAGATTCCAGAGTACATTTTATCAACTACCTTAATCAACTCTTCACACTTGAAGCAATTATATCTTCTTTTTCCCACCCTTTCCCGACTTGGATGACTGTCCAGTGCTTGAACTAGCCAAAGGCTCCTGTTTCTTGGAGGTCTTTCCATGATGTTTGTGGACCAACTCAGCAACTCGTAGCATCAACTGTTTACCTGGAATATAAACAGTACAGAAGAAATAACATAGGCTAACAAAGAAAAAGCGCACCTATATGTAATGAAAATCACGAAATGTTAAATCATTTTTGACAAAGCAGGTACTGTAATTGGACACAGGGACACATTCGAGGCCAAAGATCAGAAATCTAGCAGTACCCGTGTTAGGTCAGCTGTTCGGTCAGCTCACAGTATCTTCCTTGTCAGCAGATATGTTATTTTTTGTGGAAAATCATGTGTGATTCAAAGAGACGTTAGATAGCACTAATACAAACAGATATTCGTCACCCTAGCTTCAGCTATCTTATGGGTCACATCGGTTAGTTTCGGTCACATTTTTTAAAACTGATCTTTACCTTGACGAATTTGCCTGTAAGAGACCTTAACTAGAAAATTCAACTTTGGCGTCTCTCCACAGAGATTTTCTTCTTCTATGAGATCGTTGTATGATTGTTATCTGAAAGAACAAACTATTTGATTTTTTTAGGTGTCACGTTCGATTGATTTACCCTTCTTATCTTCCTATCTTTTTAACATTTCTAAAATGCAAGAAGAATAAAGAAGAATCAAAAGCCATGATTGATTATTTTCAATAACGCTTCTAGAAAGCTTCGACCATCATCGCACCCTGATACAAGCTGAGCTGGGATCTGCCAGTTTTTTATCCCTAGGCTGGCTTTCATACCCACTCTCGTGCAGGCTCTGGTGGCTGTAGAATTCCGGTCGTCTTACTACTTCTTCGAAGAACCCACAGATTGTAGGTGAAGACTACGGCCAAGAGCCCTACAAACAGCAGAATAGCTTCCATTCCGTCTGCACCGAGAAGACAATGGCCTCCTCTCTAGACGCTGAGAGTAATATGTCATAGAGTTGAAAATCTAACCCTGTCATTACCCTATTTTTCTACCCTCCCGCACTGTCCCTGAGTCCCCTGTCCCAACCGATTTAATCATTAACATGACCTAATAAATTTGTAAAAAAAATTAAAGAATAAAATCTCATTTCATTCAATAATTGAAACTTTTTTCCTAAACGTTTTAGCCATTCGTTTCACAAAAAAAAGTTTAATGGTAAAAAAGTTAAGTACAGTGACATCCGAGCTCTGAATTTTTCAGATACTCTTGAAAACCTAGTAGTGTAGCAACCATTTGAATACCTAGCAATGAACTCAATTGGGATACCTGATGCTGAAAGATGAAAATTAGAATACCAAGCCCCCACCTTGTGGTGAGAAATACCCCTTCATTGGTCTTCTGCAGGTCGGAGGCGGAGTCTTTTTCAGGGGAGAGGAGAGATTGTTAGGAAGCTTATATTTTTTATTATTCAATTATATTTACTATTTAATGGAATAGGCCAAAGTTAAGTGATCTAATTTTGTTAAGCCTATTAAGAAATATGGGCCATAAATATGGGTCAATTGAGTAAATTCCTTAGGGAATTATGAAAACCCTATATAAGGAGACACATTATGGTTATGGTCCCCAAGATACTAAAACACACATAATTTCTCTTCTCCCCATTCGGAAGAGAGACGAAGGTCCCATTGAGGAACTAAGGAGATTTAGGTGAGGAAGATCACAAAACCAATCATCCGTTCGTTGATTTTCAGGACTCCATGAATTTAGGTCATAGAGAAAAAGGGAGAGAAACCCATTAGGAGAAAACAAGAGGAATAAGGGTTATGGAATGTATTCTTCCTTACCCTCCCCCCAAAGCTCTATTTATAGATTTATGAAACTAAAATATTATAATAATACCCCTGAGCTTAGGGTTTAGGGTTTAGGGTTTAAACCCTAGAACTTTAACATAATTACATCAAATTCCATCTCTATGAGATGACCCTTTATTACCATCCTGCCATCAATGTATATGGGTCTATGGGCATTCTCCTTGATATATAGGCCTTGAGCTTGTCTTCAATCTCTCTTAGATTCATGAGTCTTGCTTGGTCTTATGAGCCTGGGCCCATCTCCTTATACACTTTAATTTGTGAGTCTTCCTTGGTCGTGTGGGCTTGGGCCCTGTCTTCCAACACTCCCCTTCAAGCTGGGGGTGAGAGAACAACATGAACTCCCAGCTTGCTGCAATTGATGTATAAAATCTTTCTTATATAATATGCCTTCATCTTCCAACACTCTCCATCACGTTGGTGCTCTCGTTCATGAGGCCCAACTGGTATAATATCAGTGAGAGTAAAATCACTCCTAGCCGCTAAGGCATTGCTCTGAAGTGTCCACCTCCACCACCGTGTCCCTCCACAGGACAACAACTCTCAAGTGGTAGAGTAATATATGATATGAATGGGGGGGAAGTAACATAAATATAACAATATGTTCCTCCGTCATGGACTTCCAACCACAAAAATTTGATATTTTTTACAGAGATGAAGTTCCTCTGTCATGGACTTCCAACCACATAAAATTGATATTTTTGTCGGGGATGAAGTTCCTCCGTCAAGGACTCCCAACCAAAAAAATTTGATATTTTTAACGGGATTGACAATAAATATTACAATAAGTTCCTCTATCATGGACTCTCAACCAATTTTTTTTTTTAAATTTTTGACGGGGTTGACAATAAATATAACAATAAGTTCCTCCGTCATGGACTCCCAACCACAAATAAATTTGATATTTTTTACGGTGATGAAGGTCCGTCTTCATGGACTCCCAACCATAAATAAATTTGATATTTTTTACGGGGTTGCCAATAAATATAATAATAGGTTTCTCCATTAAGGACTCCCAACCAAAAAAAAAAAAAATATTTGATATTTTTTACGGGGTTGACAATAAATAATGGTATGAGGCTACCTCTTCTTCAATAATACTGTATCATCAAAAGAAACACAAAAACAGTAGCTTAAATGGGCTTGGCTTGGGCCCACTTAACACGACCCAAAATAATCCTTGTAATATCACCCATAAAATATTCCAATTCACATATTTAGCCCAAATAATATGTTGACCAAAGAATAATCTGTCAATTCTTCAAAAAATAATAATCCAGCCAGAGAAATTTTTTTTACCGAGTCATGCCAAAATCTTGGGTACATATACCGAGGTAGAAATTAAGTGGCCCGGGTCAAGTTAACTAAACCGAGTTGACTCGGTCCGAGTTGGTTTGGGTTGACTCGGTAGACTGGTGCAATCGGTCAGTTGGGAACTCAGCTTGCTAGTCCAAGTTGACTCAGGCGCACTGAACAGGCATTGATTATTTCTTGTTTCCTAACTTAGGAAACAAGAAGTATTTCTACAGTGCATCTTCTTCCCGACTTCCAAATAGAGCGGAAAGAGAGAGTTCTTCGGGAGGAAAGTTTCTAAATAACAGCAATCCAACAAAGAGATCTTGAAGACGCGACAGAAGCGGAAACGAAAACTTTTCGAAATAAGAGACATCACTAGAACGATGACAACTTCCTTGGTCTTGTGGGCTTGGGCCCTGTCTTCCAACACGTTTGTATCGATTGCCACAAAATTCTACAATAGTAGGTGATCCTTTGGAATGGTTCTAGGTATGTATCCCAATCCTAATATTCTGGCGTAATGTAAATTTTAAATTAAGATTTAAGATTACAGTTTTTATTTAACAAAGTGGTATCAAATCAGTATATTACTTTTATATTATTAGGATTTCTGAACTAATTATACGGAGAGCGCCGATGCTAACCGGCGTTGTGTAGACTTCTCCACGGAACTCATCTTTGTGTTGTGCGTCCGCCGGCGTCGTGATCAGAAGACGGAGGCCGGCGTCGCGATCAGAAGACGGAGGCCGACGTCCGACGGTGGAGGTCCGCGCACTGCAACGACGCCGGCGGGACGGGAGGGCGACGGAGGAAACCTAGGCACGCTGCAGTGCCCGTTGGGGGAAGCGATGTCCGTTGGGCATCGCTTTTCCGTCGTCGGAAGGGAATAGAGTAGAGATCAGCGCTGCCGTGCCCGTTGGGCGAACTGCAGCGCTGAAGACAGAGAGTTCGGTTTGGCACTCTAGCACCCGTCGGAAAGAACATGTCGGCATAGCATTGCGTCCATTGGGAATCGGTGCGCTGTAGTGAATGGCCTCACTGCCATTGGGCGCTAGGAATTGGTGCACTGCAACGCCCGTTGAGTGCGCTGCAGTGCCCATTCAGCCGACGCGCTACTGTTCCAGTTCAGCAAGCGCACTGCCGTGCCGTTGGGCGACAGCAGGGAACGCTACAGTGCCCGTTCACTGAAGCGGGCGTGCTGCAGTGCCCATTCATTGTAGCAGGGCGCCCTGCAGCGTCGACGAATAAAAACAGTTATTTTTTCTAAACAAGGTTTCGTTCGATTTAAATAACAAGTCGATTCGGCTTAGGACTGATTGGGGTGATTAGTAGGGTTCGTTAAGGGTTGAATCGGGCGAAGCCAGCTCGCCTGAGGACCAAGCCGACTCGGTTCTCCAAATCGAAATTTTGTGCCCGCAGTGGATTCGAACCCGCGCACAAGCTTTTCTATTTAGCGCATATTACCAGTCTGCTAACTTGCATTCGTGTGTTATCATTGGGTAAAAAAGTTTTATATATTAAATTACATAAATTGTATAATCTATTTTTTTGTGCAATTTTCGTTCGTATGAATATTTATGCATGCACATATAGATGTTTAATGTGTATATTTAAGTTGAATTTTCAATTATGAAAATTCCTATTGTTTTTATGCAATTAGTCTAGTACTTTAATAAAATTTATTGAAGCTACATGTTGTCAAAGAAACCTCTGTAGTGTAGATTAATTTGACTAAAAATACATAGATGTTTGTGAGGAGTTATTTATTCAAACTGTGCTCGACCTAAAGGAAGACACAATTTGGCCAAATCAACAACATGCCTATGATGATAAATGTGTGACAATTATAAAGACTTTTCATGTGAACAATAGTAGGTCAAAAGAAAGGTTATTGTTCGACAGAACTGATTGTTAGTATTTGATCATTGCACTGAGAGTACCACTTACAGTTAATTTCTCTATCCAAAGACTATAAATTAATGTTGTACTAGGTATCTTGAGACGGGTCCCCAATTTGGATTGTTTGTACATGTCTTGTTTTTCTTTATACGAGATGCTAGTTAATGTGAGTATGATTATTTATTTTGTTCTATATACAGTTTTTGTTGCTACTGCTACGAATGTTATGGCTCAAATAAGTAATGTTCCAATGTTGAACAGGACGAACTTTTAGGCATGGAAAGATACCGCGGAAATTGTCCTTGGTTGTATGGATTTGGATTTTGCACTTCGAGCTAAACAACCCCACTTCTACTCCGAAAAATCTCAATGAGGATAAAATTGATGATTGAGAGCGCTCCAACTGAATGTGCTTGATGATCATGAAACGCTTCATTTTAGAGGCGTTTTGGGCCTCTATAACTGAGAGCAAGAGCGCCAAGACGTTCCTAGAGGAAATTGAGCAATATTTTGCCTAGAATGAAAAGTCAGAGGCGAGTAGCCTTTTGGCTAAACTCTTTTTGATGAAATATAAAGGCAAATAGAAAATAAGGGAGTACATCATGGAGATGTCTCATCTCGTGTCAAAACTCAAGTCACTTAAGTTGGAGCTATCTGAGGAATTGCTCGTGCACTTAGTTTTGATATCTCTTCCTAGACACTTTGGACAATTCAAAGTGAGTTATAACACTTAGAAGGACAAATGGTCCCTAAATGAGCTTATATCTCACTTCGTGCAAGAGGAAGAGAGGCAACAATAGGATAAGACTGAAAGTGCTCACTTGGCCTCGACCTCTCAAACCGAAAAGAAGAAGAGAGGTAAGGATGTTGTGGAAGGATCTTCTCAGAATTAGAATAAAAGCTGTCAAATTCGACCATGGTGGTGAATACTACGGAATGTATGATGGATAAGGAGAACAATGTCTAGGACCCTTAGCGATTTTTGTCAAAGAGTGTGGAATTATTCCGCAATACACCATGTCGGGCAAACCCAACATGAATGGTGCTGCAAAGCGACGAAACCGAACTCTTAGGGATATGGTAAGGAGTATGATCAATCATTCCTCTTTGTCAGAGTCACTCTGGGGAGAAGCTTTAAAGACCGCAGTATACATCCTTAACAGGGTACCGAGCAAAGCAGTTACCAAAACCCCCTATGAGTTTTGAACAGGCACTTTCACAATTGGGGTTGTCCAACTGAGGCATGGCCTTATAGGCCACATGAAAGAAAATTTGACTCAAGGACAATTAGTTGTTATTTCGTTGGTTACACTGAACGCTCTCGAGGCTATAAGTTTTACAATCCCGCATCAAGTTCCTTCTTTGAAACAAGAAATGCGAGATTCCTTGAGGATATTGAGTTTGGAGGGGAAGAAAACATAAAGAATGTTGTCTTTGAAGAAGAATCAGTTATTGACAATGATTAGGTCTCCATACCTATTGTTGTTTAAGACACAATTTAGACACTAGAGGACAATGTTCAGGCTTCTATTATTTACATTGTTCTAGATCAAGACAACAATGAGATTCTTCCTCTTGCACCACCTTTAGAACTAACTCAACAACCTCAAGAAGTGTCATTAAGAAGATTCACTAGGGAGAGGTGAAATGCGATTCCAGATGATTATATCATATTTCTCCAAGAACATGAGGATGGTATCAGATTGACAGAAGATGACCCGATTAACTTCTGTCAAGCCTTACGCAGTTCTAACTCTCAAAATTGGATTGATGCCATGAAGGATGAGATGAAGTATATGAATGACAATGACGTTTGGGATCTCATAGAGTTGCCTAAAGGTGCAAAGCTCATTGGCTGTAAATGGATGTTTAAAATCAAGGGGGATTCAAAAGGTAATGTCGAGAGATATAAGGCCGGTCTAGTCGCTAAAAACTTTACTCAAAGGGAAGGCATAGACTATAAATAAACTTTCTCTTCGATATCTTCGAAAGATTCTTTTAGAACAATAATGATACTAGTGGCTTATTTAGATATAAAGCTACATCAGATGGATGTCAAAATTGCGTTTCTCAATAGAGACATTGACGAGACAATTTATATGGTACAACTAGAAAACTTTGTATCCTGTGATCCAAAGTCTATGGTCTTTAAATTGAAGAAATCCATTTATGGTCTCAAACAGGCTTCCCGTCAATGGTATCATAAGTTCCATCAAGTCATCACCTCGTATGGTTTTGAGGTGAATGTTGTTATGACTATGTAGATCATAATTTCAGTGAGAGTAAATACATCTTCCTGATATTATATGTCGATGATATTTTGCTCGCTAGTAGCAATATAGGCTTACTGCACGAAACCAAGAATTTCTGACGAAGAAATTTGAGATGAAAGATCTTGGTGATGCATCTTTTGTATTAGGTATACAGATACTTAGATATCATTCTCAAGGTATCCTTAGGTTGTCACAAAATAGCTATATCAATAAGGTTTTGAGTAGATTCGGCATGAAAGATAGTAAACTAAAAGACACACCCATCGTTAAAACAATGCCCTAATAATGATCTTGAAAGAAAAGAGATGCAGAAAATTCTCTATGCATCAGTAGTAGAGAGTATAATGTACGCTCACATTTGTACTCGTCCCGACATAGCATTTATAGTAGGAATTTTGGGCAGATATTTGAACAATTCGGGTTTTTGAGGAGAACAAAAGACTATATGTTCACTTAACGGAGATCAAACATTTTAGATATCATTGGGTTCTCTGACTCTAACTTTACAGGATACCAAGATAGAAAACGCTCCACATTGGGCTACATCTTTATGTTGGGTGAAGGAGTTATTTCATGGAAGTCTGCTAAGCAGACTCTCATAGCTTCTTCAACTATGGCTGCAAAGTTAATTGCTTGTTTTGAGGCGTCCAAACACGGAATATGGTTGTGAAACTTTGTCACTGGGTTGCGAGTGGTAGATAGCATTGATAGGCCATTAAAGATTTATTGTGACAATAACTCGGCGGTACTTTATTCTAACAACAACAGGAGCTCGACGAAGTCGAAGTTTATCGACATCAAGTTTCTAGTATTTAAGGAGAGAGTTCAGAATAAGTAGATTTCTATGGAACATATAGAAACCGACTCTATGCTAGCAGACCCATTAACCAAGGGTTTAACGCCTAAGGTCTTTCATGAGCACCCTGATCATATGAGCATTATTTCTGAGGATACCTTGGTTTAATGGGAGTCATTTCTGTACTATATGTTTGTTTTACACATGGAGTTATTCGATTTTGTACATAATAAAATTGATTGCTTATTATTTTATTTCTGAACTTGCATGTGTTTTTCTATGTGCAATGATTACATTGCTTTAAGGACTTTGGAAAGATCTCACTAAAGACTAAAGAATGACCAGTTGGAAATAGGCATATTCGAGATCACATTGCATATAATTTCCATACTACTTATCCATATTTGATCTATGTCATTGAGTGTATTTGTATGATGATCATCGTGGTTTAGTCACGACTGTAATGTGATGAAAGCCGCGGTGGTTCCATTATTAATATATAAGATGATTCCATTATTAATAGTATACAGAAGCACGCCAAAAAAAAATTGTGATATAATTGTTTCAAGAATTTTATGTAAACCAAGTAGGAGATTGTTAGGAAACTCATGTTTCCTATTCTAATTTGGGCAACATATTTTTTATTCAATTATATTTACTATTTAATGGATTGGGCCGAAATTAAGTGATCTAATTTTGTTATGCCCATTAAGGAATTTGGGCCATCAATATGGGCCAATTGAGTAGATACCGTAGGGAATTATGGGAACCCCATATAAGGAGACACATTATGGTTATGGTCCCCAAGATACTAAATCACACATAGTTTCTCTTCTCCCCATCCGGAAGAGACGAAGGTCTCATTGAGGAACTAAGGAGATTTAGTTTAGGAATATCACAAAACCAATCATTCGTTCGTATCGATTGTTGTATAATTCCGCAACAATAGGTGATCGTTTGGAATGGATCCAGGTATATATCCCAATCCTAATATTCTGGCATGATGTAATTAAGATTTAAGATTATGGTTTTTATCTAACAGAGATGTTTATCGATAGGAGTGGGACGGACTACATAAGCGCTTTCTCTGTTTCGCTTCTTCTTGCTACCTTTCTCGTTCTCTTTTCGTGTAGAACCGGAAGAATTAACGGGAGATCCAAAACCCAGCCCTTTAGATTTTGTCATAGGAGAAGAAATTGTGATAGATGCCTGTTTGTCTCTGTCTTCAGAGTCTGCCTGGGCTCTGGTTGTTCTTCTAACCGACACGCGAATATAGAGAGGCGAACAGAGAGAATTTGGTGTGAGGATAGCGAGAGCCATTATCTTCCGGCAAACCCAAAACACGTGGTTCAGAGTGAGGATGTCATGCGTGGTGCCACGGCACAATATATCCAAGTGCGCCAAGTTTGATTACTGGATTGCCCAATCCCCATATTAGGGAATTTACATGATCAAATTAAGATAAGAGTATATTTCAAAAAACAAGCCTTTCAATATCTCTTCTTAACATGCATGACCCTCTACCTTTTTCCTAGAGGTCTGTTAAGAACCCCACCCCCCCCTAAAAAAAAAAAATAAGGAGGAGAGAAAGAGAATTTTAACCATTAAAATTTTAAATTTTATTATTTCTTTCTCTTTTTGACAAGTATCCAAACAAAAAAAACTATATTTCACTTCCGACTCTTATTTTCTTTAGGCACCCAAACTAGTCTCTTTTCTCTTTCTCTTTCTCTTTCTCTTCTCTTCCTTTTCTTCTCTCTCTACTTTTTGTATTCCCAACACAGCCTTAAAAATTTTTATTTTGTTCCAGCACATCGTCCGGCTTCATTAGGACCCTCGGAAAACAAGATTTTGTTCATCACTTGCTTACCTGAGATATCAGTGGGCTAAATTACCAACAAGGCTTTAGAAAATAATTTAGATTTAGAAACAAAGAAGAAACTCCACTGAAAACTCAAAAAAAATATTGTGGTAACAAAATCTTATGAGAAACAAATCACAAATGGACAAAACTGCCAAATCACATTTAATCATATAACATTAGAAAAACTTTCATAGACCATTAAACATATGAAAAATGTTATTATGTAGGCTTTTGAGCGAGTAAATTAGAAAGACTAGAAGAGACCTTAACAAGAAAATTAAATTTTGGCGTATGCATGCATTGTGAAATGAATGGCATGTCTCCACATAGAGGTTCTTCTTCTATGGGATTGTTGTTTGATTGATTTGATGCCTCTGTTCGTTCAAGGCAGACCTCAATCCATTGAGTGCTCAATTCCAACTCAAGTTGCTCTCACAATCTCGTTAGTTTGTGAAGTTGGGTCCAATGCTTATCCCAAAATGACTAGTATATTAGGAAACTTCTTTCCCAACTAATAAACTCAACATATTTCTTCTCATTAATCCATGTGAGACTATTTTTTAACTCTCCCCCCTCCGTATAGGCAATTTGGGCTCTTAAATGTGGATAATTTAGGTGGAGGCCCACATATGATACCATGTAAAGTTGAGTCTAAGGCCTATCCCAAAATGAGTAATCATCTTCTAAAACTCTTTCCCAACTAATAAACTCAATATATTTCTTCACTAATCCATGAGGGACAATTTGTTAATTGTTTCATCCAACCAATGTGGGATGAGATCCATTACTCAAATGGACTTAAAATTAAACAAAAAAAAATGTTCATAAAGACTCATCCCAATATGGAAAAGCTATAGACCTGCATTTTGCAAAGAGATAAATACTAGAACAACCAAAATACCGCATATTTTATTTAACAAAGTTCATCTTAAACTTCCATCAACGATCTTAACACCTTAGTATGACCACGATATCAATACATCAGATACATCTAACCATACAAATTGGAGGCCAATCGAGGGGTAACAATGACATCTAGGGGATCCATCGTAAGCAAGGTAATCCCCAGGCCGGCTTTAATACCCACTCTTTCACCGTTTGGAGTTTCTATATCGAACCCATGCAACAGACTGACTAGTCTTAAATGCACAATTCTGAGAGCCAAAGTCACCCCTGGACACATTCTCCTCCCACTCCCAAACAGAATGAACTCGAAATGTTTACCTCTCACATCCATATCTTGATGGCAGGTGAGAAATCTCTCCGTAGAGATTGGCTATTACGTATGTGCCGGGACATGGAATCCACCAATGTTGCAGTCTTCCATGAATTTGTGGGAGATGCAGTGATTCTTTCACTATGTCACGAAGGTACCACTATGGCTCGAAGGTATGCCAGGTTTTCGATGTCAGATTCGTTCACGGTCCTATCCTTGCCGACGATGGTGTCAATTTCGTTTGTGCTTTCTTCAACTCATGCAGGTTGTTCAGTAGTAGAGCAAGCGTCCATGTTAGGGTAAGGAATTATGTGTCTGTTGCTGTTAAAATCATAATCTACAAGATTGAAGCCATCATTGGTTATTTTCATTGAAACCAAAAGATCTTATTCGGCAGCGAAATACAATAATTAAGAAACAGGAAATCAATAAAGAAACATACTAGGGACATCGCCTTGATGTACTTGTCAGAGTCATCGCCGTCATATGTTTCCGTTCGATCTGCTGTGGAAAGCTTGACGTCTATGAAGTCTCCGTCATGCTTAGACTTATGAGATTTCTCCTCTGCCGATGCTCATTGACCCAGAGTGACATGATGGAGTCTTAACTCCTTGAAGACCCTTTTCATGGCACTGATGTGCCCCTTCAAATCAAGCCACTCGAGGAATGGATCTGCATCCGAGGCCACAAAAGCCCCCAGTAACACGAATAACTCACCAATTGCTTGCTTAGCCCGCCTTGCCTCCTCAAGGTCTGCGGTGATGTTCGATCCGAAGTACCGCTTCCCTGCAATCATCATCACAATTGTGTTGAGGTCAAATCCACGAACCATTCCTTCATATCCACTTTCACAGGGAGCTTATTGTTATCCTCCCACAGCTCATGCAAATGTTTGATAAACAGACCGACTGCTATAGCACGCAAGTGCTTCAGTGATTCCAGACGATGGGACGAAAGAAGTTCGATGGTGGCGAGCTCTCGTGAGTCTCTCCAGAAGGGTCCATATGGGGCTAACCCGAACATTGTGTAGTTGTAAGCCAGATACTTCCCAGCAGCACCTCTTGGTCTTGTAGCAAGAATTCTATCGTTGGTGCTGAAGCATTCCTTCGCCGACTCCCAGCTACTCACCACCAGAGTGCAATGAGTACCCTTCCAGAGTGTGAACACTGGACCAAATTTATCCGCCAGAGCTGCGTAAGTCAGGGCGGGTGGCTCATTCCCCTGTAACAGAGGAAGATGACCGACTACTGGCCACCGGCCTGCAAGCTCCGGTGGCTGTCCAATTCCGGTCGTCTTACTCGGTCTTCTAAAAACACACAGATTGTAGGTGAAGACTACGACCAAGAGCCCTACAAACAGCTGAATAGCTTCCATTCCGTCTGCGCCGAGAAGACAATGGCCTCCTCTCTAGACGCTGAGAATAAATATGTCATAGAGTTGAAAATCTAACCCTGTCATTACCCTCCTGAACTATCCCTGAGTCCCCTGTCCCAACCGATTTAGTCATTAACATGACCTCATAAGTTTGTAAAAAAAATCAAAGAAAAATGTACAAAAAGATCACAAAATATAAAATAGATAATAATAATAATAATAGAATCATAGGATATAAGAAAATTTACAATAATTTTATGCAATAATTAAGATTTAATTGACCCAATTACTCTTGTTCCAAAAAGAAACTTTCTTTTTAAAAGTATAATTGATTTTTTTAAAAATAAAGAATATTACTTAAGGTGTCTATTTTTCCATTGTGAGGGATGGTTAAACCCCATGGGATGAAGGGTCATCCCCACCCCCTCCCATTTTAACTCTGAGCCATGCCTAATCCCTTAGCATTCTTTCCTTAAGAATCAAAATTTTGTCAACATCCACTCCTATTTGCTTCCTGTTCTTACTTGGCTCTGTTGAGCCACATTTTGTTCTTAATTTGCGGCTCTATAGAAATGCACCTTATATGTGGAATTACCTCCACCAAATTTACAACCAAAATAGCACGATTCGGCAGTTTCAATTGGAATATGTCATGACTAATTTTACACAGGGCAACCTCTCTATTGAAGAATACTATTCTGGGTTTCTAAACTTTTGGGCCGACTATGCCGAGATTGTTTATGAGAATGTTTCAGTCGATGCTCTCTCTGTTGTTCAGGTCGTGCATGAGACAAGCAAGAAAGATTAATTCTTGATGAAGCTCCATTCAGAGTTTGATGTTGCCCATTCCAATCTAATAAATCGTCATCCTATACCGTCTCTGGATACCTGTTTAGGTGAGCTTCTAAGAGAGGAACAATGTATTGCCACTTAGGCCGACATGGAACATCAGGCTAATATTGATGCCCCTATTCCTGTGGCATATGCCGCACAAGGAAGAAATCAGTGTAGGGACATGAAGTCCGTCTAGTGCTTCAATTGTAAAGAATTTGGTCATTTTGCTCGGGATTACACTAAGAAGATCTATAGGTACTACAAGCAAACAGGTCATCTCCTCACCACTTGTCCTATTCACTCAACAAGGAAGAAGGGCACTACTTATCATGCCTCCACAGGTGCTTCTAGTTCTACTGCATTGCCTCCTGCCGTGCCGGTTACTCCAAATACTGTTTCTACAATCTCAACAAGTCCAAGTAGACTCGCTCCTGAAATGGTACAACAGATGATCATTTCTGCCCTTCAGGTAAGAATAAAGTTTCTACTCGGCCATGGTATGTTGACTCCGGAGCTTCTAACCATATGACCAACACTACTATTTCTCTTTGCAATGTCAGAAAGTATGATGGAAATTTGAAAATTAGCACTATTGATGGCAACTCTCTTCCAATCAGTGATGATGGTGATATTTCTCCTACCTTAGTTGATGTTTTTGTGTCCATTGATCTCTCTACAAATCTTATTTCTATTGGTCAATTGGTTGATAACAATTGTAATGTTTAGCTCTCTCGATCTGGATGTGTTGTGTAGGGCCAAGCATTAGTGAAGATGATCACTAAGGGGCCTAAAGTGGGACGACTCTTTCCCATGCAACTTTTTCTCTCTACCAGTATTCCTCGTGCTCCTTTACTTTACTTTGCATGTAATGTTGTTAGTTTTGGAACTAAGATGTGGCATAAACGTCTTGACCACCCAAACTTTGATGCACTTCATATCGTGTTTAATTCTGGTTTATTAAAAAGTATTACATGTTCTTCACTTGATCTTTCATTTGATTGTTCATCATGCAAATTTGGCAAAAGTAAAGTTCTCCTTTTTCCTCATCATGGATCTCATGCCACACACTATTTTAATACTATTCATTGTGATGTTTGGGGAATTGCTCATGTTGTTTCTCATGTGCATTATAAGTACTTTGTTACTTTTATCAATGACTTTAGCCGTTTTACTTGGGTCTACTTCCTATGGGCTAAGTTTGAAGTTTTTGTCATATTTAAATGCTTTCTTGCGCTTCTTGAGACTCAATTATCTGTCAGCATCAAGGTATTGCACTCTGATTTTGGTGGCGAATACATGTCTAATGAGTTTCAGGATTTTCTTCAAAGCAAAGGTATCATCTCTCAGTGTTCGTGTCCTTCAACACCTCAGCAAAATGAAGTTGCGGAGAGGAAAAATCGTCATCTTCTTGAAGTGGTACGAACTCTTTTACTTGATTCATCTGTTCCTCCTCGTTTTTTGTGTGAAGCGATGTCCACTTCAGTTAATTTAATCAACTGCTTGCCTTCTCCTACGTTGCATCATCTTTCTCCTTTTTTTAAGTTACTTGGTCATTCTCCTTCATATGCAGATCTTCAGACATTTGGTTGTGTTTGTTTTATGCATCTACCTGCTCATGAACGACATAAACTTACAACCCAATCCGTTAAGTGTGTTTTTCTTGATTATGCTATATCACAAAAAGGCTATGCTGCTATGATCCCCGTGCTCATCATATACGTGTTTCTCAGAATGTGGTTTTATTTGAAAATTAATATTTCTTTCCCTCTCATGTTGCGCTATCATCAACATCTTTAACTATTTTGCCTAGCTTTTATGAGCCCAATCCCACTTCATCTGTGCCCCCTCATGATCCTGACCTGGCGCCTGCTCCTGATCCTCCTCCTGGTCCTACTTCCATCTCTCTTTGCCGGTCTACTCGCACTTCTTGTCCCCCTGATTGGTATGCTTTCTCCTCCGGTGTCTCTCTTGTGGCTACTTTATCATCTATTTTGATTCCCTCTTGCTACAAACAGGCAATGACACATGAGTGTTGGCAAAAGGCAAGACAAACAAAACTCCAAGCTTTTGACGAGAATCACACTTGGGATGTTGTTACTTACCCCCTACTATTAAGCCTCTTGGGAGTAAATGGGTTTTCTCTGTAAAGCTTTGATCGGATGGTTCTTTGGTCATTACAAAGCTCGCCTCATAGCTCTAGGAAACACGTAGGAATATGGGATTGATTATGAGGATACATTTGCTCCAGTTGCCAAGATGACCACGATTCACACTATTTTAGCTATTGATGATTCACAGTCCTGGCATCTGTATTAGATGGATGTGAAGAATGCATTTATGCATGGTGGTTTACAAGAAGATATCTACATGAAGTTTTCCTCTAGTATGACTACTTTTCTCCTCATGATGTATGAAAGCTATGTCATCCTCTGTATGGGCTTAAGAAAGCTCCCCGGGCTTGGTTTGAGAAGTTTCGTGGTACACTTCTTCTCCACCGCTTTACACAAAGCCAATATGACTCTTCTCTATTCTTTCACAAGTCGGCATCGGGCATAGTCCTTCTCTTGGTCTATGTGGATGATATTATCCTTACCTACACTGACTCTGGCCTGAGTACTAAGCTCCAATGGCTTCTGCATTTGACCTTCCATATGAAAGATCTAGGGCAACTCACATACTTCTTAGGACTAGGAGTACATTGTCGGGTCAAAGATATTTTCCTAAATCAGCACAAGTATACCCAAGATATTATTACCTCAGCTGGTTTGGCGGATACTTCTTCTGTTGCTACTCCTATGAAGGTGAATGTGAAATACCGAAAAGATGAAGGGGACCTTCTTGAGATCCTACTCTCTATCGGCATTTAGTTGGGAGTCTCATCTACTTGACCACAACTCACCTGGATATCTCCTATGCCGTTCATTAGGTCAGTCGATTTATGTCTTGTCCTCGACATCTTCATCTTGTTGCAATCTGACGCATTATTCGTTATCTTTGAGGTTCTCCTACTCATGTGTTATTCTTTCCTATCGGCTTGTCTCTTCAACTTGTTGCCTATAGTGATGTTGATTGGGCTGGGTGCCCCATACTCGTTGTTCTACTACAAGTTAGTGTATGTTTTTAAAAGATGCATTGTTTTCTTGGAAATGTTAGAAACAAGATCGAGTGTCCAAATCATCTATTGAGGCAGAGTATCAAGCCATGTCTACTGCATGTTCTGAAATTATATGGCTCCCCAGTCTCCTTGTAGAACTTGTGTTTCTATAGACCACCTCGACACTTCTTCATGTTGATAACACTAGTGCTATTCAGATTGCTACCAAACTTGTTTTCCATGAACACACCAAGCACATTGAGGTTGATTGTCATTCTATCTGCGACACCTTAGAGCGTCTAGTGATTCTCTTCCTCACATCTCTTCGGATCTCCAAGTGGCTGATGTCTTCACCAAAGCCAAGACTCAACACCTCCATAATTTTCTGGTTGGCAAATTGTTGTTAATTGATTTACTCGTGTCAATTCGAGGGGGGATGTTACCATATTTTTGAATTTATAATAATGTTAGTTATTTAGATATTTACTTGTATACAGGTTAATAAGTTATATGGGTTAGATTGTAATTAAGCCCATGGACTGTCTTGTTTAACCTAAACCTAATCCTATGTTTAAATAGAGAACAAAAAAGGGGAAGGGGATTCCCAATTTCAAAAACTTCTCTTGCATATTGGTGGTTGTCATTCTCAAAGCTTGGAGCTGTCGGTTGCGGGTGTTCCAGGACCCTATATGGTATATTTTCTTGATCATTGATGCTTTTTCCAATAATTAGGATTTTTTCGGTAGATTCAGAGCTTAGCGCTCTTTATTTTGGCTGCTCACGATGGCACCACTTGGTGGAAATCGTTGGTTGTTGTTGCTTTCTTCAGCAACTCGATTTGGCTATTCCAACAATTTCTCTTGGGATAGAAATTATTGACATTTGATTCCCAATTTCAAAAACTTCTCTTACATATTGGTGGTTGTCATTCTCAGAGCTTGGAGCTCTCGGTTGTGGGTGTTCCAGGACCCTATCCAGTATACTTTCTTGATCATTGATGCTTCCTCCAGCAATTAGGATTCTTTTGGTAGATTCAAAGCTTAGAGCTCTTTATTTTGGCTGCTCACGGCAGCACCTCTTGGTGGAAATCGTTGGTTGTTACTGCTTTCTTCAGCAACTCGATTTGGCTGTTCCAGCAACCTCTCTTGGGATAGAAATTATTGACATGGTATCAGAGCTACTATTATAATTTTTATTTCCGTGGTGCTTGTATTATTTTGGCGTGATTGAAAATATTGGAACCGTGATTGATCCGTGATGCTGGTATTATTTTGGCGTGTTTGAAAATATTGGAACCATGATTGATTTGTGAGTATGCAACTCTGCTGTTATTTATCAAGTCGAAGAAATAATATATTGTTGTTGTTTCTGGAAGTGCTGCTTTGCTGGTTAACAGCAGATTTCAGAAACTTGCAAGATTTCTTTTCTAGATTGGTTTGTGGCATATGACACCCAAGGGAGAAATCAGGGTAGGGACATGAAGTCTGTCCAGTGCTTCAACTGTAAAGTTGGGTAAGGCCTATCCCAAAATGAGTGGTCATCTTCGGAAACACTTTCCAACTAATAAACTTAACATATTTCTTCTTACTAATCCATGTAGGACAATTCCTTAATTGTTTCATCTAACCAATGTGGGATGAGATCCATTACTCAAATGGACTTAAAATTAAACGAAAAAAAAAATGTTGATAAAGACTCATCCCAATATGGAGAAGTTGTAGACTTGTATTTTGCAAAGAGATAAATATTAGAAAAACCAAAATACCATATATTTTATTTAGCAAAGTTCATCTTAAACTTCCATCAACGATCATAGCACCTTAGTAGGAGCACGATATCAATACATCACATACATCTAACCATACACATTGGAGGCCAATCGAGGGGTAACAATGACATCTAGGGGACCCGCCATAGGCAAGGTAATCCCTCGGCTGGCTTTCATACCCACTCTTTCACCGTTTGGAGTTTCTATATCGAACCCATGCAGCAGACTGCCCAGGTTTAAGTTCACAATTCTGAGAGCCAAAGTCATCCCTGGACACATTCTCCTCCCACTCCCAAACGGAATGAACTCGAAATGTTTACCTCTCCCATCCATATCTCGATGGCTGGTGAGAAATCTCTCCGGCTGGAACTCTTCTGGGTTTGGCCAAACGCGGGGGTCCCTATGCAGTTTGTAGAGATTGGCTATTACGCGTGTGCCCGCCGGGACATGGAATCCACCAATGTTGCAGTCTTCCATGGATTCGTGGGGTACTAAAAGAGGGGCTGGAGGATGGAGACGCAGTGCCTCTTTCACTATGGCTCGAAGGTACGGCAGGTTTTCGATGTCAGATTCGTTCACAATCCTATTCTTGCCGATGATGGTGTCAATTTCGTCTTGTGCTTTCTTCAACTCATGCCGGTTGTTCAGTAGTAGAGCGAGCGTCCATGATAGGGTGAGGAACGATGTGTCTGTTGCTGCTAAAATCATAGTCTACAAGATTGAAGCCATCATTGGTTATTTTTATTGAAACCAAAAGATCTTATTAGGCAGCGAAACTCAATAATCAAGAAAGAGAGCAAATTGAAACAGAAACATACTAGGGACATCGCCTTGATGTACTTGTCAAAGTCATCGCCGGCATGTGTTTCCGTTCGATCTGCTATGGAAAGCATGACGTCTATGAAGTCTCCGTCATGCTTAGACTTGTCGAGATTTCTCCTCTGCCGATGCTCATTGACCCAGAGTGACATCATGGAGTCTAACTCCTTGAAGACCCTTTTCATGGCACTGATGTGCCCCTTCAAATCAAGCCACTCGAGGAATGGAAGTGCATCCGAGGGCACAAAAGCCCCCAGTAACACGAAGAACTCACCAATTGCTTTCTTAGCCCGCCTCGCCTCCTCAAGATCTGCGGTGATGTTGGATCCGAAGTACCGCTTCCCTGCAATCATCATCACAATTGTGTTGAAGGTCAAATCCACGAACCATTCCTTCATATCCACTTTCACAGGAAGCTTATTGTTCTCCTCCCACAGCTCATGCAAATGTTTGATAGACAGACCCACTTCTGTAGCACGCAAGTGCTTCAGTGAGTCCAGACGATGGGACGAAAGAAGTTCGATGGTGGCGAGCTTTCGTGAGTCTCTCCAGAAGTGTCCATATGGGGCTAACCCGAACATTGTGTAGTTGTAAGCCATATACTTCCCAGCAGCTCCTCGTGGTCTTGTCGCAAGAATTCTATCGTTGGTGCTGAAGCATTCCTTCGCCAACTCCCAGCTACTCACCACGAGAGTGCGATGAGCACCCATCCAGATTGTGAACACTGGACCAAATTTATCCGCCAGAGCTCCGTAAGTCAGGGCGAGTGGCTCGTTCCCCTGTAACAGAGGAAGATGACCGACTACCGGCCACCGGCCTGCAGGCTCCGGTGGCTGTCGAATTCCGGTCGTCTTACTCGTTCTTCGAAAAACACACAGATTGTAGGTGAAGACTAGGGCCAAGAGCCCTACAAACAGCAGAAGAGCTTCCATTCCGTCTGCGCCGAGAAGACAATGGCCTCCTCTCCAGACTCTGAGAATAAATAGGTCTTAGGGTTGAAAATCTAACCCTGTCCCAACCGTTATTATGTTCTTACAGTGGTAAAATCTCATTTCATTCAATAATTGAAACATTCTTGGTTACTTTCAAATGTATCCAGTCTCTGAAGAAAATTTTTCTGATCCTGCAGTCGATCTGGACTGGCAAGCGAAAACCAAAACGTTAGACATTAATGAATTACGGTCATTAAACATATAAAAAATGTTATTATGTAGGCTTTTTTGCCAGTAAATTAGTAGTAGAAGAGCCTTTAACAAGAAAATTCAATTTTGGAGTCTGCCTGCGTTCTTCTTCTTCTTCTTCTTCTTCTTCTCTGTTCGTTCAAGACATACCTTTAGTCCATTGACAGCTCAACTCTGTTCGTTCAAGTAACTCTCACAGTCTCATTGATAACGTCGGATAATTGGAAAGATGAGAGAATCTACCCTCTTCCTAGGTGCCACGTTCGATTGATTTACCCTTCTTTTCTGCGATGGTAAAGAAAGCTTCGATCGTTTCGGACACTCAGAAAAATTGTCAATTTCGGACACTGGGAAAACTTGGCCCAATCGTTTTCATTGCTTGTTTTGTTAATTAAAAGCTTAAAATTTTAAGGATTTTTCAAACTTATCAGCTACTTCTGTTCTACATTCAATCCTTACCTTTCTTTTTTGTTTAATAAATGACTCGTTATAACTTTCACTAAAGAAAGTGTCCAGATAGACTCTAACGAGACCGTTTCTCTAATCTTTGAACGAACAGAGGCATCGAATCAATCAAACAACAATCTCATAGAAGAAGAACCTCTCTCTCGAGACATGCCATTCATTTCACAACACGCTCAGGCGGCAAAATTGAATTTTCTTGTTAAGGTCTCTTCTAGTAATTCTAATTTACAAACTCAAAAAGCCTACATAATAACATTTTTTCATAAAGTTTTCTCTGTTTTCTCTGTTGGTTTACAAAAGTTTTTCTAAAGTTATATAATTAAATGTCATTTATCAGTTTCCTCTGTTTGCGATTTGTTTCTCATAAGATTTTTTTTCCACAATATTTTTTTATGAGTTTTCTGTGGAGTTTCTTCTTTGCTTCTAAATCTAAATTATTTTTTAAGGCCCCGTTGGCTCCCCTAGTTGGAAATTTATATCTCAATAAAAGCTATAAATATTTTTCCTAGGATACACATTTTTAGGAAACCTTCAGATAAAATCTTATTAGTGACTTACAAGGAAATTAGATGGAATTTTTAAGAAAATTTCATTGGAAAATTAAATGGACCTATTAGAGCATTTTTCAAGGAAATGAATAAAAATTAATAATCAATCTCATACATTACCATACATATCCTATAAATTTTCAGTAAAATAAATAGTCAAGTATAAATATTCCCATGAAAAATTGTCTTATGATGAACGTATTACAACATATATGATCAAATATTTATTCGAAAAGTTTCCATACAGATTTCCAGCCCATCTTGTTTGGAAAATCTTACCTGAAAAATTATATGATTTTCCTTGTAAGAATTTTCAGCTAGAAAAGTGTTTCCCAAAAACATGAAGCACTAATAATCATTGGAAAAGTATTTCTACTAGAAATGTCTTTCCAACATTCCAAGAAAATGCACTAACAAGAACGAGAACGTTCTCTCATATTTCGAATTGTGTGACGTTATAAATGAGACAGTGAGTGTGACTTGGAGCAGATTTGAGTTGGAATTGAGCAATGGACTAAGGGTTTGTCTTGACAGAAAAGAAGCATCAAATCAATCAAACAACAATCCCATAGAAGAAGAACTTCTCACCAGAGACATGCCATTCATTTCACAGCGCACTCAGATGCCAAAATTGAATTTTCTTATTAAGGTCTCTTCTAGTAATTCTAATTTACATGCTCAAAAGCCTACTTAATAATATTTTCAAATGTTTAATGGTTTATGAAAGTTATTCTAAAGTTATATAATTAAATGTTATTTATCAGTTTCCTCCGTTTGTGATTTGCTTCTCGTAAGATTTTGTTTCCTCAATATTTTTTTATGAGTTTTTAGTTGAGTTTCTTCTTTGTTTCTAAATCAAAATTATTTTCTAAGATCCCGTTGGTGCCCTTGGTTTGAAATTTATATCTCAATAAAAGCTAAAAATATTTTTCCTAAGATACACATTTTCAAGAAACCTTCAGATAAAATCCTATTAGTGACTTCCAAGGAAATTACATGGAAATTTTAAAATTTTCAAAGGAAAATTAAATGGACCTATTAGTGCATTTTTCAGGAAAATAAATAAAAATTAATAATCAATCTCATACATTACCATACTTATCCGTTAAATTTTCAGTAAAATAAATAGTCAAGTACAAAATTCCCATGAAAAAATTGCCTTATGTACAACATCAATGATCAAATATTTATTCAAAAAATTTCCATATGGTTTTCCTGCCCATAATATTTGGAAAATCTTTCCTGAAAAATTATATGATTTTCCTAGTAAGAATTTCCAACTAGAAAAGTGTTTCCCAGAAACATGAGGCACTAATAGTCTTTGGAAACATATTTCTACTAGAAAATCCTTTCCAAAATTCCTAGAAAAGTCACTAATAGGGCCTACGAGTTTCCTAATTTTATATTTTTTTCTATATTTCTTTTATATGTATTGATCCATTTTAGTTTCCCATTTTGTTTCCCGTTTCATTTCCTATATTTGCAGCTAATGCACTCAACATCTATTGATCACAATGAGTGCACTAATTGAACAATGAAAACATACAAATAAGGAGAAGAAAAAGTTAAAAAGTTTTAAATTTTTTGAAAGAAAGCAATCAAATGAGGTATCGACCCCTCTCTTCCTTCCTGCTCGAGTGAGAAGAGGCCCAAGCAGTCTTTAAATATAATTTTTTAAATAAGTTATTTTTCTTGATTATATGTAAATATTATAAAAAGTTTTATATCATATTTTTAAATTAATTTTTTTATATATTTATATATACATTATTTAATGTATTTATATTATGTTATATTAGTGTATAATTTTATTTCTCTATTATAATAATATTTTATATCATATAACATAAAATTATTTTATATTTTATAATTAAATTTTCAATGTTTGATATTGTATTAATTTTTTTAATTTTTTTAATAAATATTGTGTATTAATAAAAATATGTTAAAATTTTGATAAATTTTATAATATTCCTTTAATTTTTTGGCCTTTTAAAAATCTTAATGTTTTAATTTTAAATATAAATCATCTTTAATAATAAAACTATAAATTGTAAGTCCAAACAAATTCAAATCTTATAAGTACGTTCACTTGGTTAAAACCATGGTTTAATGACTTGGAACCACCCAATGGCACTTATAAGATTTTAAAATCTATGGAAACCTGTTACCAAGAAAAGTATTTCTAGTTTTTCCTACAATACAAATTTCCTCCCAATGCACTAACAGGCGCCTACCAGATCCAAGATAACAAGAAAATTTTAAATAGATTTCTTCATGAGAAATTTATTCAAACTTCCAATCTTTATTGCACCTTTCTTGACTTATCGATGTTGTATAAGGACATCTATGTGAAACTTTATTTGTGGTCTATGATGATTATATAGCCATGGGTAATGTGGAAATTAGTAATGCATAGATTGTTCCAAGTATTTGCTCTATGGGTGTATCCACAAGTCGTAGGTTACATTCTTCATCAAGTTCAAGTTGGTCAAAGTGATAGTGAAGTACCTAGTGTAAGTGAAAGTGAAAGTGAATCACTTGTTGGTGTTAGTGTGGTAAATGTAAAGTGCACTGGTAAAAACTTTCCTGTGTTAGTGCCCAAAATAAAAAATATAGTATAAACAAGAGAATGAGTTATTTTTTATAATATACCTAAATAAATCATATACCTAAACAGATAATTAACCTAAAAACATGGTTACTACCCTAATAAGTAATTTAATGTAGTATTAAAATATATTAATATGCTAACTAATTAAATAAGATAGTTTATTAATAAATTAAGATAAATTACAGTCCACTCCTTGCAATTATCCACTTATACAAACCTAATTAAGCCTGTCATCATCCATAACAAGGTGTTGGAGGGAAACACCTTGCTTATCTTAACAATTTGCCAAGTGATTTGCAGACCTAATGACAAGGGTCCAAGTACAATTCGTAAGAGATGTTATGCTACATATTTCAAAGTAAATGTCCCACTACTGCCAAGAAGGATTGTTTGCCATTGCAAACCACTCAATGACAATCTTGGAGTCGCCTTCGATAAAGAGGGGACCCACAAGATGGCCCTAATAGACCTAAATCCCGTTGAGTAATCCGCAGAGTTCTACAGTGGTGGAGTCAAAGATTCCGCAAGGGCCGGTGAAGGAGTAAAGGAGACGATTGTTTTCGTCACAGATTACTCCTCCAAAACCAATTAGACCTGGATAGCCAATGGCATTGTTGTGAAAGTTCAACTTATAATGGCCCATAGGTGGAAGAGACCAGATCACCATTGTTGGAGAACGAATAGGGTGTGCCATCTTAGTAATCAATTACCAGTTCCCTCTAAAATTAGTGCCACTAAGGTAACTGAATTCCTTCTAAGTCATTAGCCAATTGTATAAAATATATTCCTCATTTTTTTGCAATATTATCTTAGCAAGCACCATTCATGAAGTATTCCTGTTGTTCTTTAATAAAATTAGAAAGACGTCCTTATGGTAGATACCAACATATCAACCTCCACAGTTCTTTAACAACATTTTCCATATGTTTAATGGTTTATAAAAGTTATTCTAAAGTTATATAATTAAATATTATTTATCAGTTTCCTCCATTTGTGATTTGTTTCTCATAAGATTTTGTTTCCACAATATTTTTTTATGAGTTTTCAGTTAAGTTTCTTCTTGTTTCTAAGTCTAAATATTTTTTTAAGGCATCGTTGGTACCCCTGGTTGGGAAAATTATATCTAAAAAAAAGCTAAAAATGTTTTTTCCTATGATACACATTTTCAAGAAACCTTCAGATAAATTCCTATTAGTGATTTACAAGGAAATTACATGGAAATTTTTAAAATTTTCTAAAGAAAATTTAATGGACCTATTAGTGCATTTCCAGGGAGATAAATAAAAATTAATAATCAATCTCTTACATTGCCATACTTATCTGAAAATTTTTCAATAAAATAAATTGTTAAATACAAAATTCCCATGAAAAATTGTCTTGTACTGAAAATATTACAACATCAATTATCAAATATTTATCCAAAAAGTTTCCTTGTGGTTTTCTAGTCCATCTTGGTTGGAAAATATTACCTGTAATATTAAACGATTTTTCTAGTAAGAATCTCCATCTAGAAAATATTTCCAGGAAACATGAGGTACTAATAGTCCCTAGAAACGTATTTATACTAGAAATGCATTTCCAACATTCCTAAAAAAAACACTAACAAGGCCCAAAAGTTTCCTAATTTTACATTTTCTGCCATTTTTTACATATATTGATCTATTTTATTTTCCCACTTTGTCTCCCGCCTCATTTCCTATATTTGCAGCTAATGTAGTCAACATCTATTGATCACAACGAGTGCACTAATTGAACACTAAAAACATACAAATAAGGTGAAGAAAAAGCTTAAAAGTTTTAAATTTTTTGAAAGAAAGTAATGAAATGAGGTATCAACCCCCTCTCTTCCTTCATGCTCAAGTGAGATGTGGCCCAAGCAATTTTTTAAATATAATTTTTTTAAATAAAATAAAATTTTCAAATATATGTAAATATAATAAAAAGTTTTATATTATATTTTTAAATTAAATTTTTTATATTTGAGTATAAATTTTTTTTAAATTATATATCATATAACGTAAAATTATATCGTATTTTATAATTTAATTTTCTATTTATGATATCGTATTAATATTTTTAAAAGTTTTAATAAATATCATGAATTAATAAAAATATGTTAACAATTTTATTAATTTTATAATATTCCATTAATTTTTTGGCCTTTTAAAAATCTTAATGTTTTACTTTTAAATATAAATCATCTTTAATAATAAAACTATAAATTGTAAGTCCAAAAAATTTCAAACCGTGTAAGTACTAGTTCACTTGTTAAAACCAAGGTGTAATGACTTGGAACCAGATACCATCTCAATCCGTAAAATTGACCTGCCATGTCCAAACACCATGATTGAAATTTTTCTCAGTTGAGTCATATAACTGATCTCGTAACTCTAAGCAAGACATTTTTCAACAAATTTCAAGCCAAGTTTTTGTATGACATTGGGTTTAAGTGAGTCTATCCAATAACCTGTGTCATCCAAATCCAAGGCTATTCACCTATACTCAGAATGATTTTTCAATTCTTTCCTTAGAAATTATACTAAAAGCTATTGGAAAAATCTTATGAAGTATCTTGCCAATTTCTTGTGAGGCACTTATAAGATTTTAACTTGTTACCAAGAAAAGTATTTCTAGTTTTTCCAATACAAATTTCAACCAAATGGCACCAACACACGCCTATGAGATCCAAGATAACAAGGAAAATTTAGACAAATTTCTTCATGACTATTATTCAAACTTCCAATCTTTATTTTACTTTTCTTGACTTATCGGCAAGGTATAAGAACATCTCTGTGAAACATATTATTTTAATTCCTGGCATACTATCTTTAAACTGGAAGTCCGCTGTCAAAACCATAATCATTATGTTAAAAATACTTTAGAACTGGACATAAGCCCTTCATTTCGAACAACCTCTAACATTTTGGTTTTTGTTTGCACATCAAAATTGACAACAGGACATGAAAACTTTTCCTTGAGACTAATTAATGGGGGAGATTGGATACTTTTGAAAAGTAAGATGGAAAGTTTCAATGATTGAATGAAATGAGATTTTATTGCAGTAAGAAACATGATGCAAATACGAGTGGATCTTGACCAAATTTAGATTCATAAAGAAAGAATACTAAGGGATTGGCATGGCTTAAGTTAAAAGGGTAGGGGGTGGGGATGACCCTTCATCCCAAGGGGTTTAACCACCCCTGACCTATGAAAACTAGACCCCTTATGTTATATTATTTATTTATTTTTTAAAAATCCATTTATATTCGTTAAAAATAGTTTCTTTTTATGTTATATTCTTTATAGTTTTAAAAAAAATCATTTTTTTATTTAAAAAAAAAAGTTTCTTCCTTGAACAATAGTAATTGGGTCAATAAAATCTTAACTATGCCATACAATTATTGTCATTTTTTATATGCTATGATTCTATTATCATTATCGTAATGAATGGGAAACGATAGAAATAGTGTGTCAGATTCAAGAAGTCTTTAATGCAATCACTAATATCATTCTAGGAGTGACTACCCTACTTCTAATTTGTACCTTAGTGAGGCATATAGGGTAAAAGAAGTCTTAAATTTTTATTCTACAAATGAAAATGTTTACATTAGGACGAAGGTTAGTAAAATGATTTTTTTTTTTTTGAGAAATACTTGAGGGGTCAATGCAATTTGTTGATGGTTGTTGTTTCAATTTTGGGTCCAATGGTCAAATTAATATTGATTGAAATGTTTTCCAAAGATATATTTTGAGGTGAAGCAAGAATGAATATAAACTTAGTTTGATGAACTTTATTTGTGGTCTATGATGATTGTATAGTCATGGGTAATTTGGAAATTAGTAATGCATAAATTGTTTCAAATATTAGCTCTATGGGTGTTTCCACAAGTCGTAGGCCATATTCTTCATCAATTTCAAGTTGGTCAAAGTTAATGACTTATGTGAAACAAGTGAAAATTGTGAATTCACCAAAGTCAAAATTGGAAAATTATCTTGAAGAAGGTGTGGAAATTTATGAGGAAGCTTCATAATATGATTTTGATGTTTCAAAATGGTCGAAAGTGAATGATTTAAAATTTTGGGTATTATCTAATATGGCAGTAGACATCCTTATAATTCTCATATCTATAGACACCTCAAAGTCTACCTTTAGTGCTAGTGGTAGAGTGACAAACCCATACGGTCTTCCTCGCCACCAAATATAGTTCAAGCTTTGATTTGTGGCGGTGATTGGGTATAAGCTTTTCACAGTGTCAAGAAAAATAAAAAAGTGAACTACTTTTGAATATTTATTTTTTATGATATTTTTATTAAAAAATTAGTTTTATTTATTAAAATTATGTTTGATGATTGCATCCTAAGAAGAAGCAAGTGGAGATAATGTTATTCATTACTTGATTTTTTTATTTTTTCTCATCTTGAAAATTTTAATATTTTTCTATACATTAAGTAATTAGTAGTAGAAGAGTATTTTTTAATCAGATTATATAAATTTTTATTCTTTTCATTCATAGGTAGAGATTTTGCTCATGTTAACGGGGACTTAACATATTGTTTTCTAGCACGATGTGAAAGAGCTAGAGTTTATAAATTTATACTGGATTTAAAGTTTTCGTTTGGGTGATTGTAAATTTGATATTGATATTTTATTTAAATTTTTTTCATTGATTATTGAATAAGGTTTATGCATAATATTATGCAATATTTATTAATAATTTTATGCACTATGTATAGAAAATTTTCTGTTGGGTTCATGTAAGAGGTCATGCCCAATTTTAAGTAAAATTTATACATATTTTATGTATAATTTATTTGATTTGTATTTGATGCAAAGTTTTAAATGTAGATTGGAGCTTGAACCCGCCTTGAGCTCGAACTCATACTCGGTTAAAATTCTTGGGCTCGAGCTCGATTCCAATTTTAGTCATGAGGTTGGGCTCTGCTCGAACTCGAGTTTGAAGAATTGAAATCATGCCCAGCTCGAACATTTGCAAGTTTGAGCTCGGCTCGATGCCACCCCTAGTTTAAGCATAAAGGTATAAGAATGATATGAGTTGATCCCAGTAGCGAGAAGTGACACTTTTTTTTTAAAATCTATTGCAACTTCTATCGTTTTTTATTTCCTATTAAAATTGAAATAGTGATTTTCATTGCCCCTCACTTTAATCATGTTTGCTAGAAGAGACAATTATAAGGATCTTCTATATTTGGGGATAAGCCTGCTCTGGGAGGGTTTGGCTCAACCACTGGTCAAATAGAATCATTTGGAAGCACATTTCACCAATCATGTCTTGCATTTAGTAATAGCTTGTGCAATTCCTGTATTCCTTTTGGTGCAGCGGTGTACTCTTAATTTCTGTGGTCCAATCCTGCCAATAAGCCTCCATGGTTTTAGAGTATCAGCAAACACGCAAAGTCAAACAAGTGCATAACAAGCTTAACAAACATGTAAGGTCAAATAAGTGCATCCCGTATTGGAGGTGAGGCCTGTTTTATCCCTTTTTGTTTTTTGGATACTTGATCTTGTTATGATAAAACATGTACTGATCAAAAGTAATTGATTTCGTTAATTGTCTTTGGATTGTAAATAGTTATTAAGGGGTGGCTAGTGCACTTACCTAGTGTAAGTGAAAGTGAAAGCGATAGTGAATTACCTAGTGTAAGTGAAAGTGAAAGTAAATCACTTGTTGGTGTTAGTGTGGTAGATATAAAGTGCACTGGAAAACCCTTTCTTGCGTTAGTGCCCAAAATGAAAAATATAGTGTAAACAAGAAAATGAGTTTCTTTTTATAATATACCTAAATAAATCATATACCTAAACAGATAATTAACCTAAACAAACCTGGTTACTACCCTAATAAGTAATTTAATGTAGTATTAAAATACTAATTAAATCAGATATTTTATTAATAAATTAAGATAAATAACAGTCCACTCCTTGCAATTATCCACTTGATCACTATATGCTTCGGATACATCAGGTTCCATATTAATCAAAGTTCCAAAAAACGTGGAAGTTGTAAGCCCAAATATTATCACTATACATCTTTGCGAGTAATAGCAAGATAATGAGTACCTAACATTATAATGTAGAAGTATAGATTTGTAAGGACTATGGACACCACCTATCTCCACATTGGTATGATATTGTCCACTTTGGGCCTAACCCCTCACGGATTTGCTCTTGGGCTTTTGCCCCAAAAGGCCTCATACCAATGGAGATTGTGTCCACACTTATACATCCAAGATCCTCCCCACTTTTAGTCAATGTGGGACTTTAGTTTTATACCCAACAAACCTCCCCTCAAATAAAGGACCACACCGAGTCTCCCCTCAAACAATCATCCATCTGTCCACTCTCTACCAACCCGGATATCCACTCCAATGCGTTGGAAGCACACGCCTTACATGCAGTACCACCTGTCTCAAGAGCATGTTCTATCCAGATCAACTCCTTTTCACCGTGTTGGGACTAGGACACGTCCATGAAGAATCAGGAGCACACCACCTGTCCAATATAGCACATCCATGAATCCCTTTGCAATCTAATTTGAGGCCCACCACCTTTGTTATACATTCAAAGGATCCCATCTACCATGGCTAACTCTAGGGTATAGCTCTGATACCATTTGTAAGGACTATGAACACCACCTATCTCCACATTGGTATGATATTATCCACTTTGGGCCTAAGCCCTCATGGATTTGCTCTTGGGCTTTTACCACAAAAGGCGTCATACCAATAGAGATAATGTTCACACTTATATATCCATGATCCTCCCCACTTCTAACCAATGTGGGACTTTGGTTATATACCTAACAATCCTCCCCTCGAACAAAGGCTCTGATACCAGTTGTTGGGGAAAAACTGACCGATGACAACAAGACAAGTAACAAGTAATCATGAACGACACACAAATTTACGTGGTTCGGCAAATTGCCTACGTCCACGGGAGCTGCAGAGGATTTTCATTTTAAATCAAAGGAATCACAATATAATAGAGATGTTTATCTGTTACAGCAATAGCGTCGTCCCACTGTCTCACACAGCAACGACATTGTCTCTCACAGCAATGACTCTCCGCTACCTCTGCCAGCAACACTTGAGACGGCTCCCTACTACCTCTACCAACAGCACCTGAGACACCTCCCTGCTGTCTCTGCCAGTAGCACCTGAGACGGCTCCATGCTGCCTCTACCAGCAGCACCTGAGATGGCTCCCTGCCGCCTCTACCAACAACACCAGAGACGCCTCCCTGCTGCCTCTGTCAGCAGCACCTGAGACGGTTCCCTGCTGTCTCTACCAACAGCACCTGAGACGCCTCCCTGCCGCCTCTGCCAACAGCACCTGAGACACCTCCCTACTACCTCTACCAACAGCACCTGAGACGCCTCCCTGCTGCCTCTGCCAACAGCACCTGAGACGCCTCCCAGCTATAGCGAAAACATCGAGACTCAAGCCAGTCACTTCCGGTGACTGCGCTGAAACCCGAGCCAATCTCTTTCGACGACAGCGCCGAAACCCAAGCCAGTCTTTTCCGACGATAGTGCCGAAACCCAAGCTAGTCTCTTCCGACGCCAACGTCTAACCCTGAGCCAGCCTCTTTCGGTGATAGCACCGAAACCCGAACCAATCTCTTTCGACGACAGCGCCGAACCTCAGTGAGAAAGCTCCTCTATATCTGATTCCCGAACTTTCTCCGACTAGCCACACACACTAACGCAAAGATCCGAAGTCCCAAGCCTCCACGACTCTCTTTTCTCCGGCAACAACGAGAGCCACCCGAGCTCTCTCTCTTCCGTCGACGACGAGAGCCTCCCGAGCTCTCTCTCTTCCGTCGACGGCGAGAACCTCCCAAGCTCTCTTTGTTTCTCACCGTGACTTGAACCTGCTCTGTTCCAACAGCACCGTCGAACGATAGTTCTCCGCCTCTGAGTCATCTCGCGAAGCTCTCAGACCCTCTTGCTTCCAGGTCCGAGAGCTTCTCTCCGAGACCCTTCTCTGTTCCAACAAGTCCCGAGCTGCTTCACTCCGTGGCATCATCCCTACGAGAGTCAAAGGTTGAAGCATCTCGATTTCTAGCTATCGTAGCTTGCACTTACACCGATATAGTAGATCCAGCGAGAGGGAGATATTTTCGTAAGTCCCGATAAGGAAGCTTATTGAAAAACAAAAATACCCTTCATCTCCCTTGAGTGGTGGGCCAGGGTCCACACTACTCAACAATTCTCCCACTTCAAAACTGGTTCACCCACTGTATCGTCCTCTTCCTCAAACATGACCTCCTCCACCTCTGCATCTCATTGACCATTTCTTCATGCAATTTCTCAAGGGTCACACTTTTTGTGGCCAGCTCCCACTTGCTAGACTTTTCATCTTGCAAGGTTTCTCTGTAACTCTACGAACTGTAGCTGCATGAGTGGACGACTCTGGATCTGACTGTGGAATAATAGGAGTGCGTGCTCTGGACCCACTCTCCCCGTCACTTGCATCTCTGCACTACACGGTGTCCTTGTACACAATCTTCTCATCTCTCTCTAGCCATCGTTTTCCCTCAGACCCGAACCTCAACTCTGATACCAGTTGTTGGGGAAAAACTTACTGATGACAACAACATGTAGGTATACTGCAAACAATGATGAAAGAAAATTGATTACAATGATAATTATGGTTTAAGAGCGACCACCACAGATTACAATGACAATCATGAGGGAACCAGTAAATCAGAACTGTAAAAAAATTACCTGCGCAATAACATGAGTCATCATTCCATATGCTATTATAACCAACAAAGTAAAGTAGTGTAGTGTGATACATAACAGGGAAACCTAGAAGAAGGAGTCTAGAAGGAGTCATGCACAAGACGGTCTTGTGTAAAAAAATAAAAAAATTATGGAAGGATGTCAATTTTTTATAAAAGAGGGAGAGAAATATACAAACTTAACTAAGTGGGCCTTCCTCCACAACAAGGTGTTGGAGGGTCCCAAGTACAATTCAAATGAGATGTTATATTACATATTTCAAAGTAAATGTCCCACTGCCGCCAAGGAGGATTGTTTGCCTTTGCGCACCACTCAATGACAATCTTGGAGTTGCCTTCCATAAAGTGGGCACCCACAAGATGGCCCTGGAAGACCTGAAGTCCCTTGAGTAATCCACAGAGTTCTACAATGGTGGAGTTGGAGATTCCCAAAGGGCCAATGAAAGAGTAAAGGAGACGATTGTTTTCATCATGGATTACTCCTCCAAAACCAGTTGGACCTGGATAGCCAAAGGTGCTGCCGTCAAAGTTCAGCTTATAGTGGCCCGCAGGTAGAAGAGATCAGATCGCCATTGTTGGAGAACAAGTAGGGTGCGCCATCTTAGCAATCAATTGCCAGTTCCCTCTGAAATTAGTGCCGCCGAGGTAACTGAATTCTTTGAGAGTCATGAACCAATTGTGTAAAATATGTACCACGTCTTTTTGCAATTTTATCTTTGCAAGCACCAAATCAACCTCCACGGTAGGAGGCAGGATCTTTCCATCAAACTCTAGAGATAACCCCAAAATATTGAAGCAAATGTAAATATACATTAGACAAAAAAAACTTAAACAGTTCAAAATCATAATACACAATGTATTAATTACTCATGGATTAGATGCAGGCAAATCTACATGAAAAAAATAATTTTTACAAAGGTTTTGGACAACTCCCACAATAAGGTTTTGGACAACTGGATGGATGCTTCGACTTAATATTCTGTTTCAGATCATAAAGACGATCAGCAAGTTAAGGCATAGGAAGAAATTCATGGCCGCTCATGGAAACGGAAACAGCTGGATAAAGGAAAACCTAGAAGTATTTTATGTAAGAGTGCTACAATTTCAGCTACAAAGCTATTACCAAAAACCCTGGTTTTTAAACTAATTATTTAAAAGAATCCATACAAAGCGAAAACAAAAATTGAACCCAATTTGTGATACAGTTTGATGGTGAAAAAGTAAGTACAGTGACATCCGAACTCTGAATTTTTCAGATACTCTTGAAAACCTAGCAGTGTAGCAACGATTTGAATACCTAGCAATGAACTCAATTGTGATACCTGATGCTGAAAGAACTATCCCCTCAATGAAAATTAGAATACCGAGCCCCAACCATGTGAGGAGAAATGCCCCTTCATTGGTCTTCTGCAGGTCAGAGTCGGACTCTTTTTCAAGGGAGAGGAGAGATGGTTTCTTGATAGGAGTGTAACGGACTACAGAAGCCCTTTCTTTGATTCGCTTCTTCTTGCTACCTTTCTCTTTCTCTTTTCGTGTAGAACCGGAAGAATTAACGGGAGATCCAAAACCCAGCCCTTTAGATTTTGTCGAGTAAAATAGATAAAGAAAACTATTAAACCATAACACATCATTGTAATGTGCAATACTGCAATAAAATAAAGTCCATACAAATCCTACCTGCATAAAAGTTTGAAAGCATGAAAGAAGGAAGTTACTATTGCATATGTATTATTTCCTGAATCCATGAAAGAAGGGAGTAAGACAACGTTGGGAGAAGGACCCTAAACCTATTACACGATGATAATGGAAAGATAACATAAAGGGAGCTTATACAAATACAAAGGGATCAAGGAATCATGGGGTGACCATGACAATAAGATGCACACCCATACTAACCATACAAATTAGAGGCTAATCGTGGGGTGAGAATGACATCCAGGGGATCCAGCATAGGCATGGTTGTCCCTGGGCCGCCTCTCATACCCACTCTCTCACCATCTCGAGTATCTATATCAAACCCATGCAGCAGACGGGCCAGGCTGAAGTGCACAACTTGCAGAGCCGAAGTGATCCCTGGACACATTCGCCTCCCACTCCCAAACGGAATGAACTCGAAATGTTTACCTCTCATATCCATATCTCGATGGCTGCTGAGAAATCTCATTGGCCGGAACTCTTCTGGCTCCGGCCAAACACGGGGGTCCCTATGCAGTTTGTAGTGATTGGCTATTATGCGTGTGCCCACTGGGACAAGGAATCCACCAATGTTACAGTCTTCCATGGATTCGTGGGGTAGCGCAAGAGGAGCGGCAGGATAGAGACGCAGTGATTCCTTCACTATGGCTCGAATGTACGGCAGGTTTTCGATGTCAGCTTCGTTCACTGTCCTATCCTTACCGATGATGGTGTCAATTTCGTCTTGTGCTTTCTTCAACTCATGCCGATGATTGAGTAGTAGCGAGAGTGTCCATGTTGAGGTGACGAATGATGTGTCTGTTGCTGCTATAATCAGAGTCTACAAGATTGAAGCTATAATCAGGTTTTTAGAGAAAGCAAAAGAAGAAATACAATATTCAAGAAAGAGGAAATTGAAACATACTAGGGACGTCGCCTTGATGTACATGTCGGAGTCATCGCCGGCATGTGTTTCCGTTCGATCTGCGTTGGAAAGCATGACGTCTATGAAGTCTCCGTCATTCTTAGACTCGTCGAGATTTCTCCTCTGCCGATGTTCATTGACCCATTGTGACATGATGGAGTCTAACTCGTTGGAGATCCTTTTCATGGCACTGATGTGCCCCTTCAAATCAAGCCATTCGAGGCATGGAACTGCATCCGAGGGCACAAAAGCCCCCGTTAACACAGTGAACTCACTAATTGCTTGCTTAGCCCGCCTCGCCTCCTCAAGATCTGTGGTTATGTTTGATCCGAAGTACCGCTTCCCTGCAATCATCATCACAATTGTGTTGAAGGTCAAGTCCTGGAACCATTCCTTCATATCCACTTTCACTGGGAGTTTATTGTTCTCCTCCCACAGCTCATGCAAATGTTTGATAGACAGACCGACTTCTGTAGCACGCAAGTGCTTCAGTGATTCCAGACGATGGGACGAAAGAAGTTCGATGGTTGCGAGCTTTCGTGAGTCTTTCCAGAAGGGTCCATAAGGGGCTAGCCCGAACATTGTGTGGTTGTAAGCTAGGTACTTCCCAGCAGCACTTCTTGGTCTTGTCGCAAGAATTCTATCGTTGGTGCCGAAGCATTCCTTCGCCAACTCCCAGCTACTCACCACCAGAGTGCGATGAACACCCATCCAGATTGTGAACACAGGACCACATTTATCCGCCAGCGCTGCGAAAGTCAGGGCGAGTGGCTCGTTCCCCTGTAACAGAGGAAGATGACCGACCACCGGCCACCGGCCTGCAGGCTCCGGTGGCTGTCCAATTCCGGTCGCCTTACTCGTTCTTCGAACAACACAGAATGTAGGCGAAGACCACGGCCAAGAGCCCTACAAACAGAAGAATAGCTTCCATTCCATCTGCGCCGAGAAGACCATGGCCTCTCTAAAACGCTGAGAATAAGTAAGCTTGGACGATTGCAGACTTTTTCAATGACAGCTGTGAATAAGTAAGCTTGGACGATCGTCCTTCTCTTCTTTTTAACATTTCTTAAATGCAAGAAAGGTTCGATCGTTTCGGACACTGAGAAGAAACAAAGAAGAAACTCCACTGAAAACTCATAAAAAAACATTGTGGAAACAAAATCTTATGAGAAACAAATCACAAACGGACAAAACTGATAAATAATATTTAATTATATAACTTTCATTAACCATTAAACATATAAAAAATGTTATTATGTAGGCTTGTGAGCCTGTTCGTGCGTTCTTCTTCTTGTCTGTTCGTTCAAGACAGACCTTGAATCCATTGAGAGCTCAATTCCAACTCAACTCTGTTCGTTCAAGTAACTCTCAGTCTCATTGATAACGTCAGATAATTGGAAAGATGAGAGAACGGTCTCGTTAGTTTATCTGGACACTTTATTTAATTGATTTTTCCTACATCTTTCTGGTGATATTCTATGGATCATCCTTTCCCATAAGGTGATATTCTAATTACTTGAAGTCATTCATATTTTTAATTACTTGAAGCAGAAATTAAATGTATTCTTGTTGATTAATGCCAAGAGATAATTAATTGGACCTATTAGTGCATTTTTCAGGAAAATAAATAAAAATTAATAATCAATCTCATACATTACCATACTTATCCGATAAATTTTCAGTAAAATAAATAGTCAAGTACAAAATTCCCATGAAAATTTACCTTATGTTGAACGTATTGAAACATCAAGGATCAAATATTTATTCAAAAAATCTCCATATAGTTTTCCAGCCCATCTTGTTTGGAAAATTTTACCTGAAAAATTATATGATTTTCCTTGTAAGAATTTCCAACTAGAAAAGTGTTTACCAGAAACATGAGGCACTAATAGTCTTTGGAAACATATTTCTACTAGAAAATCCTTTCCAAAATTCCTAGAAAAGCCACTAACAAGGCCTAGTTTCCTAATTTTATATTTTTTGCTATATTTCTTTTATATGTATTGATCCATTTTAGTTTCCCATTTTGTTTCCCGTTTCATTTCCTATATTTGCAGCTAATGCACTTAACATCTATTGATCACAACGAGTGCACTAATTGAACACTGAAAACACACAAATAAGGTGAAGAAAAAGCTGAAAAGTTTTAAATTTTTTTTAAAGAAAACAATCAAATGAGGTATCAACCCCCTCTCTTCCTTCCTACTCGAGTGATAAGAGACCCAAGCAGTTTTTAAATATAATTTTTTAAATAAATTTTTTTCTCAAATATATGTAAATATTATAAAAAGTTTTAAATCTTATTTTTAAATTAAATTTTTTATATTTTAAATTTTACATTATTTAATGTATTTATATTATGTTATATTAGTGTATAATTTTATTTCTCTATTATAATAATATTTTATATCATATAACATAAAATTATATTATATTTTATAATTAAATTTTCTATGTAGGATATTGTATTAATAAAAATATGTTAAAAATTTGATAACTTTTATAATATTCCTTTAATTTTTTGAAGTTTTAAAAATCTTAATGTTTTACTTTTAAATATAAATCATCTTTAATAATAAAACTATAAATTGTATGTCCAAAAAAATTCAAATCTTATAAGTACGTTCACTTGGTTAAAACCAAGGTTTAATGACTTGGAACCACCCAATGGCACTTATAAGATTTTAAATTCTATGGAAACCTGTTACCAAGAAAAGTATTTCTAGTTTTTCCTACAATACAAATTTCCTCCCAATGGCACTAATAGGCGCCTATCAAATCCAAGATAACAAGGAAAATTTAAACAGATTTCTTCATTAGAAAATTATTCAAACTTCCAATCTTTATTGCACCTTTCTTGACTTATTGGCATGGTATAAGGACATCTATGTGAAACTTTATTTGTGGTCTATGATGATTATATAGCCATGGGTAATGTGGAAATAAGTAATGCATAGATTGTTCCAAGTATTTGCTCTATGGGTGTATCCACAAATCATAGGTCACATTCTTCATCAAGTTCAAGTTGGTCAAAGTTAATGACTTATGTAAAACAAGTGGAAATAATGAATTCACCAAAGTCAAAATTTGAAAATTATCTTGAAGAAGGTGAGTAAATTTGTGAGGAAGTTTCATAATATGATTTTGATGTTTTAGAATAGTGAAAAGTGAATAATTTAAAATTTCAGGTAATATCTAAGATGGCAGTAGACATCCTTGCGATTCCCATATTTATAGACACCTCAAAGTCTACTTTTAGTGCTAGTGGAAGAGTATTTTAATATTTTTCTCTACATTAAGTAATTAGTAGTGGAAGAGTATTTTTTTTATTAGATAATAATAAGTTTATTCTTATTTTTCATAGGTTGAGATTTTGCTCATACGAACGGGGACTTATCATATTGTTTTCTAGCACGATGAGAAAGAGCTAGAGTTTATAAATTTATACTGGATTTAAAGTTTTTGTTTGGGTGATTGTAAATTTGATATTGATTTTTCATTTATATTTTTTATTTTGATTATTGAATAAGGTTTATGCACAATATTATGCAATATTTATTAACAATTTTATGCAGTGTATAGACAAATTTATGCAGGGTTTCTGTACATAGGTCATGCCAAATTATAAGTAAAATTTATACATATTTCACGTACAGTTTAGTTGATATATATTTCATGCAAAGTTTTAAATGTAGATTGGAGTTTGAACCCGCCTTGAGCTCAAGCTCAAACTCGGTTAAAATTCTTGGGCTCAAGCTCGATTCCAATTTTAGGATTGAGGTTGGGCTCCGTTCAAACTTGAGTTCGAAGTATTGAAATCAAGCACGACTTGAACATTTGCAAGTTTGAGCTCGGCTCGATACCACCCCTGGCTTAAGCATAAAGGTATAAGAATGATATGAGTACATCACAGTAGCGAGAAGTGACACTTTTTTTTAATCTATTGCCACTACTATCGTTATTTATTTCCTATTAAAATTGAAACAGTGAATTTTCATTCCCCCTCACTTTAATCATGTTTGCTAGAAGAGACATTTATTTGACAAAGAAAAAAAAAGTTTTATTTTATATTGCAAGGATCTTCTATATTTGGGGATAAACCTACATTGGGAGGGCTTGGCTCTACCACTGGTCAAACAAATCCATTTGGTAGCACATTTCAGCAATTCACGTCCTGCATTTAGTAATAGCTTGTGCAATTCCTATACTCCTTTTCAAGCAGCGGCGTACTCTTAACTTCTGAAGCCCAATCCTGCCAATAAGCCTCCATGGTTTTAGAGTATCAGCAAACACGCAAAGTCCAACAAGTGCATAACAATCTTACAAACATGTAAGCTCAAATAAGTGCATCCCATATTGGAGGTGAGGCCTTTTTTATCCTTTTTTTTTTGGACACTTGATCTTTCTATGATGAAACATGTAGTGATCAAAAGTAAATGATTTTTTTAATTGTCTTTAGATTGTAAATATTTATTAAGGGGTGGTTAGTGCTCTTAGCTAGTGTCAGTGAAAGTGAAAGTGATAGTGAATTACCTAGTGTAAGTGAAAGTGAAAGTGAATCACTTGTTGGTGTTAGTGTGGTAGATGTAAAGTGCACTAGAAAACACTTCCCGGTGTTAGTGTCATAAATTAAAAAAAATGTAGTATAAACAATAGAATGAGTTCTTTTTTATAATATACCTAAATAAATCATATACCAAAACAAATAATTAACCTAAAAAACATGATTACTACCCTAATAAGTAATTTAATGTAGTATTAAAATATATTAATATACTAATTAATTAAATAAGATATTTTATTAATAAATTAAGATAAATTACAGTCCACTCCTTGCAATTATCCACTTGATCACTATCTACTCTGGACACATCAAGTTCCATATTAATATAAGTTCCAGAAGACATATTATCACTATACATATTTGCGAGCAATAGCAAGATAATGAGTATCTAACTGTATAATGTAGAATTATAGATGTATGTATACTGCAATGAATGATGAAAGAGAATTGAGTACAATGATAATCGTGGTTTAAGAGAGACCACCATAGATTACATTGGCAATCATGAGGGAAACAGTAAATCAGAACTCTAAGAAAACTACCCTCACAATAACATAGTCATCGTTCCATATGCTATTATAACCAACAAAGTAAAGTAGTGTAATACATTACAGGGAACCTAGAGGAAGGAGTCTAGAAGGAGTCATGCACTAGACAGTGTTGTGTAATTATGAAACGATGTAAAATTTTTATAAAAGAGGGAGAGAAATATACAAACCTAATTAAGTGGGTCTTCCTCCATAACAAGGTGTTGAAGGGAAACACCCTGCTTAACTTGAGAATTTGCCAAGTGATTGGTAGACTTAAAGACTAGGGTCCAAGTACAATTCATATGAGATGTTATATTACATATTTCAAAGTAATTGTCCCACTACTGCCAAGGAGGATTGTTTGCCATTGCACACCACTCAATGACAATCTTGGAGTCGCCTTCGATAAAGAGGGGACCCACAAGATGGCCCTACAAGGCCAAAAGCCCGTTGAGTAATCCGCAGAGTTCTACAGTGTTGGAGTCGGAGATTCCACAAGGGTCGGTGAAGGAGTAAAGGAGACGATTTTTTTCGTCACGGATTACTCCTCCAAAACCAGTTAGACCTAGACAGCCAATGGCGTTGTCGTGAAAGTTCAGCTTCAAATGGCCGGCGGGTGGAAGAGACCATATCGCCATTGTAGGAGAACGAATAGGGTGTGCCATCTTAGCAATCAATTGCCAATTCCCTCTAAAATTAGTGCTCCTAAGGTAACTGAATTCCTTCTAAGTCATTAGCTAATTGTGTAAAATATATTCCACATATTTTTGCAATATTATCTTAGCAGCCACCATTCTTGAAGCATTTCCGTTGTTCATTAATAAAATTAGAAAGACGTCCTTGCGGTAGATAGAAACATATCAACCTTCACTGTTCTTCAATAACATTTTCCATATGTTTATGGTTTATAAAAGTTATTCTAAAGTTATATAATTAAATGTTATTTATCAATTTCCTTCGTTTGTGTTTTGTTGCTCATAAGATTTTGTTTCCACGATATTTATTTATTAGTTTTTAGTTGAGTTTCTTCTTTGTTTCTAAATCAAAATACTTTTCTAAGGCACCGTTGGTACCCTGGTTGGGAAAATTATATCTCAACAAAGGCTAAAAATGTATTCCTATGATACACATTTTCAAGAAACCTTCAAATAAAATCTTATTAGTGACTTACAACGAAATTACATGAAAATTTTTAAAATTTTCTAAAGAAAATTTATGGGACCTATTAGTGCATTTCCAGGGAGATAAATAAAAATTAATAATCGATCTCATACGTTACCATACTTATTTGATAAATTTTCAATAAAATAAATTGTTAAATACAAATTTCCCATGAAAAATTGTTTTGTGTTGAAAATATTATAACATGAATTATCAAATGTTTATTCAAAAAGTTTCCTTATGGTTTTCCAGTCCATCTTGGTTGGAAAATCTTACCTGTAAAATTACAAGATTTTTCTAGTAAGAATCTCCATCTAGAAAAATGTTTCAAGGAAACATGATGCACTAATAGTCCCTAGAAACGTATTTCTACTAGAAATGCAATTCCAACATTCCTAAAAAAGGTACTAACAAGGCCCAATAGTTTCCTAATTTTACATTTTCTGCCCTTTTTTTACATATATTGATCTATTTTATTTTCCCACTTTGTCTCCCGTTTCATTTCCTATATTTGCAACTAATGTAGTCAACATCTATTGATCACAACGAGTGCACTAATTGAACATAAAACATACAAATAAGGTGAAGAAAAAGGTTAAAAGTTTTAAATTTTTTGAAAGAAAGCAATGAAATGAGGTATCGACCCCCTCTCTTCCTTCCTGCTCAAGTGAGAAGTTGCCCAAGAAGTTTTTTAAATAAAATAAAATTTTCAAATATATGTAAATATAATAAAAAGTTTTAAATTATATTTTTAAATTAAAATTTGTATACTTTAAATTTTAAATTAATTTTTTAATATTTGTGTACAATTTTATTTCTTTATTATAATAATATTATATATCATATAACATAAATTTATTTCATATTTTATAATTAAATTTTCTATGTATGATATTGTATTAATATTTTAAAAAGTTTTAATAAATATCAACTATTAATAAAAATATGTTAAAAATTTGATAAATTTTATAATATTCCATTTTGTTTTTGGCTTTTTAAAAATCTTAATGTTTTACTTTTAAATATAAATCATCTTTAAAAATAAAACTACAAATTGAATGTCCAAAAAATTTCAAACCTTGTAAGTACTAGTTCACTTGGTTAAAACCAAGGTGTAATGACTTGGAACCAGATACCATCTCAATCCGTAAAATTGACATGCCAAGTCCGCACACCATGATTGAAATTTTTCTCAATTGAGTCATATAACTGATCTCGTAACTCTAAGCAAGACATTTTTCAACAAATTTCAAGTCAAGTTTTTGTTTGACATTGGGTTTAAGTGAGTCTATCCAATAACCTGTATCATCCAAATCCAAGGCTATTCACCTATACTCGGAATGATTTTTCAATTCATTCCTAAGAAATTATACTAAAAGCTATTGGGAAAATCTTATGAAGCATCTTGCCAATTTCTTATGAGCTGCTTATAAGATTTTAAATTCTATGGAAACCTGTTACCAAGAAAAGTACTTCTAGTTTTTCCAATACAAATTTCCACCCAATGGCACTAACACACGCCTACCAGATCCAAGATAACAAGGAAAATTTACACAAAATTCTTCATGACAATATTATTCAAACTTCCAATCTTTATTTCACTTTTCTTGACTTATCGGCATGGTATAAGGACAACTCTGTGAAACATATTATTGTAATTCTTTGCATACCTTCTATAAATTGGAAGTCCGTTGTCAAAACCATAATCATTATGTTAAAAATACTTTAGAACTGGACATAAGCCCTTCATTTCGAACAACCTCTAACGTTTTGGTTTTCGTTTGCACATAGAGATTGACAGCAGGACAGGCAAAATTTTCCTTGAAACTAATTAATGGGGGAGATCAAATACTTTTGAAAAGTAAGCTGGAAAGTTTCAATGATTGAATGAAATGAGATTTTATTGCAGTAAGAAACATGTTGCAAATACGAGTGGATCTTGACCAAATTTAGATTCATAAGGAAAGAATACTCAGGGATTGGGCATGGCTTAAGTTAAATTGGTAGGGGATGACCCTTCATCCCAAGGGGTTTAACCACCCCTGACCCATGAAAACTAGACCCCTTATGTTATATTCTTTATTGCTTTAAAAATCCACTTATATTCTTTAAAAAATAGTTTCATTTTCGGTTATATTCTTTATTGTTTTAAAAAATTCATTTATTTTATTTAAAAAAGAAAGTTTCTTCCTTGAACAATAGTAAATGAGTCAATAAAATCTTAACTATTCCACAGAATTATTGTAATTTTTTTATATGCAATGATTCTATTATCATTATCATAATGAATGGGAAACGATGGAAATGGTGTGTGAGATTCTAGAAGTCTTTAATGCAGTCACTAATATCATTTCTAGAAGTGACTACCCTACTTCTATACCTTAGTGAAGCATATAGGGTAAAAGAAGTCTTAAATTTTTATTCTACTAATGAAAATGTTTACATTAGGACGAAGGTTAGTAAAACGATTTTTTTTTTTTGAGAAATACTTGTGGGATCAATGCAATTTGTTGATGGTTGTTGTTTTAGGTTTGGGTCCAAGGGTCAAATTAATATTGATTGAAATGTTTTCAAAAGATATATTTTGAGGCGAAGCAAGAATGAATATAAACTTAGTTTGACGAACTTTATTTGTGGTCTATGATGATTATATAGCCGTGGGTAATATGGAAATTAGTAATGCATAAATTGTTTCAAATATTACTCTATGGGTGTTTCCACAAGGCGTAGATCACAAACTTCATCAAGTTCAAGTTGGTCTAAGTTAATGACTTATGAAACAAGTGCAAATTGTGAATTCACCAAAGTCAAAATTGGAAAATTATCTTGAAGAAAGTGCGGAAATTTGTGAGGAAGCTTCATAATATGATTCTGATGTTTTAGAATGGTGAAAAGTGAATAATTTAAAATTTTGAGTATTATCTAAGATGGCAATAGATATCCTTGCAATTCTCATATCTATAGATACCTCAAAGTCTACCTGTAGTGCTAGTGGTAGAGTGACAAACCCACACGGTCTTCCTTGCCACCAAATATAGTTCAAGTTTTGATTTTTGGCGGTGATTGGGTACATGATTTTCACAGTGTCAAGAAAAATCAAAAGGTGAACTACTTATGAATAATTATTTATAATTATATTTTTATTAAAAATGTAGTTTTATTTATTAAAATTTTGGTTGATGATTGCAACCTAAGAAGAAGCATGCGGAGATAATGTTATTAATTACTTGATTTTTTTATTTTTTCTCAACTTGAAAATTTTAATATTTTTCTCTACATTAAGTAATTAGTAGTGGAAGAGTTTTTTTTTTTATCAGATTATAATAAGTTTTATTCTTTTCTTTCATAGGTAGAGATTTTACTTATGCAATGGGGACTTAACATATTGTTTTCAAGCACAATGTTAAAGAGCTGGAGTTTATAAATGTATACTGGATTTAAATTTTTTGTTTGGGTGATTGTAAATTTGATATTAATATTTTATTTAAATTTTTTTGTTTGATTATTGAATAAGGTTTATGCATAATATTATTCAATATTTATTAATAATTTTATGCACAATGTTTAGAAAATTTTATGCAGGGTTTACGTACAAAGGTCATGCAAAAATTTAAATAAATTTTATTCATATTTTATGTATAATTTATTTAACATGTATTTGATGCAAAGTTTTAAATTTAGATTGGAACTTGAACCTGCCTTGAGCTCGAACTCAAACTCGGTTAAAATTATTGGGTTCGAGCTCAATTCCAATTTTAGTCTTGAGGTTGGGCTCTGCTCGAACTCGAGTTCGAAGAATTGAAATCATGCCCAACTTGAATATTTGCAAGTTTGAGCTCGGCTCGATGCCACCCCGAGTTTAAGCATAAAGGTATAAGAATGATATGAGTTGATCCCAGTAGCGAGAATTGACACTTTTTTAAGAATCGATTACCACTTCTATCTTTATTTATTTCCTATTAAAATTGAAACAGGGATTTTGATTGCCCCTCACGTTAATCATGTTTGCTGGAAGAGACAATTATAAGAAGAAAAAAAAAATTTTATATTGCAAGGATCTTCTATATTTGGGGATAAACTTGCTTTGGGAGGGCTTGGCCCAACCAATAGTCAAATAGATCCATTTGGTAGCACAATTCACCAATCATGTCCTGCATTTAGTAATAGCTTGTGCAATTCTTGTACTCCTTTTGGTGCAGCGGCATACTCTTTAACTTACGCAAATAAGCCTCCATGGTTTTAGAGTATCAATAACCACGCAAAGTCAAACAAGTGCATAACAAGCTTAACAAACATGTAAGGTCAAATAAGTGCATCTCATATTGGAGGTGAGGCCTTTTTTATCCCTTTTTTTTTTGGATACTTGATCTTGCTATGATGAAACATGTAGTAATCAAAAGTAATTGATTTCGTTAATTGTCTTTAGATTGTAAATATTTATTAAGGGGTGGTTAGTGCACTTACCAAGTGATAGTGAAAGTGATAGTGAATTACCTAGTGTAAGTGAAAATGAAAGTAAATCACTTGTTTGTGTTAGTGTGGTAGATGTAAAGTGCACTGGAAAGTGGTATGCTGAAAATCAAAAGGTCAAGGGGTGGTTGTTAAACCTCTATGTCACCAAATATTATGAAGTGTTATATTCGGCTACACACCACACACGAAATATGGAATGCATTGGCAAAAGCTTTCTATGATGGGTCAAATGAATCGCAATTATTTTCATTGAATCAGAGAGCTTTCTCCACCAAACAGACTGGTCGCCCTCTGTCAACGTATTAAAGTGATCTTGTGGAAATTTTCTAAAAACTTGATCATTGTGACAGGATTATAATGGAAGATCCTGATGATGTTATCGTCTATACAAAATCCATTGAAAGATTGTGTGTATATATTTTCTTAAACGGATTGGATGCAGAATTCGAACAAATCTGTGGCAAAATTCTTAAAAAGGAGACGATATTGGATCTTGAAGAAGCCTATACTTATGTACATTGTGACTCTATTCGTAAACCCACTTTAAATAGTAAAGTTGATTGTGTTGAGTCATCTGCAATGGTAGCACGTCGAAATAATCTTAAAACTGTTCAACCAATTGGTCCTACCAGTAATCAAAATCGGACATCAGGATCTCAAATCAAGGCTATGAGGTTGGAATAGCAAAACCAGAGCGCATTTGTACTCACTATGGTGAGACCGTGCATACAAAGTCACGATCTTATGAACTTATCGAGTATCCAGAATGGTGGGATCCTACCAAAGCGCCTCGTAAACGGAACTCCAAACCAAATAATCATGCCTCCATTGCCATAGCAGAACCTTCCACCTCTCACACAACTGAGGATTCATCGGTTTTAATTGCTACATCTGGTAAGATTCTTAATGCTTCTGTTACTAGCAGAAATAGTGAATGGATAATTGAGTCTTATGTTACTGATCATATGACCTTTGACAATCATCATGTTAAAAGTATAAAACCATCTAAATAATATATCATATCTATAGCAAATGGCACTCCCTCTCACGTTATTGGAGAAGGTGCCATCACCCTCACTAAATACCTAAGTCTTGATTCTGTATTAGTTGTTTCAACCCTCAATCGTAATTTATTATCAGTGGCTCAAATAAATTGTACTTTGCATTGTATTGTGATTTTTTTGCCTAACTTTTGTATTTTTAAGGACATTCGAACTCAAAAGACAATTGGTTATGGTACTAGAAGGGGGAAACTCTATTACCTTGATCTGAAGCCAAAGAGTTCTCATCAATTAGCCCAAGTATTCTCCATGAAGAATAAATCTGCAGATTCTTAAATTTGGTTATGGTATAAACGGTTGGGTCACTCATCCTTTTGTTATTAAAAGAAATTGTTTCCAAAACTCTTTTCAAAATTATCTGTTTCAGATTTTAAGAGTGATGTATGTGAATTGGCTAAAATCCATCATGTTCCATTTCAAATAAGCATGAATAGGAGTCGAACAACCTTTATGATTATCCACTCTAATGTATGGGATCTAGCAAATATAGCCTCTCTTAGTGATAATCGGTGGCTTATTTATTTTATTGATGATCACACCCGTATGACTTGGATTTGCTTAATGAAGTCAAAAAGTGAAGTCAGTTCGTTGTTCAAACAATTTGACAGAATGATAGTCACTCAGTATCATTCTACAATACAAATTCTTCGACATGACAATGGTGAAGAATTTGTGAATACAAGTTCGAAATAATATCTAGATGATCATGGTATTACTCATCAAACTACTTGTACGTACACCCCTCAGCAAAATTGGGTTGCAAAGCGAAAGAACCGCCACCTTCTTGAGGTTATTCGTGCTTCCTTATTTGGAAATCAATGCTTTAGTACCATGTTGATTTTTTGGACCATACAAATCCTAACTGCATAAAAGTTTGAAAGCATGAAACAAGGAAGTTACTATTGCATATGTATTATTTCCTGAATCCATGAAAGAAGGGAGTAAGACAACGTTGGGAGAAGGAACCCTAAACCAATTACACGATGATATTGGAAAGAAAACATAAAGGGAGCATATACAAATACAAAGGGACCAAGGAATCATAGGGTGTCCATGAGAATAAGATGCAGCAATAGATGCACACCCATACTAAGCATAAAAATTAGAGGCTAATCGTGGGGTGAGAATGACATCCAGGGGATCCAACATAGGCATGATTGTCCCTGGGCCGCTTCTCATTCCCACTCTTTCACCGTCTTGAGTATCTATATCGAACCCATGAAGTAGACGGGCCAGGCTGAAGTGCACAACCTGCAGAGCCGAAGTGATCCCTGGACACATTCGCCTCCACTCCCAAACGTAATAAACTCGAAATGTTTACCTCTCACATCCATATTGTTATGTTTGACCAAATTGTGGTGTGGGGCCCATTGGGCCAGTGTAATTTTATCTATTCTTCTTATGTAACCCTAACTTAGGGAACAATAGATTTAATCAAGAAAATCGGGAAACAGAGAGTCGTCGCTCTTGTCTTCTCCCTTCCCCCGTTGTCTTCTTCTCGATTCTGATTTTCAACCCAAAATCCTAACAAACTGGTATCATAGCGAGGTTAATCAAATCTCATTTTTGTTTTCGCTGGTCGTCCGGTCTCAGAGCCGCCCTGAGAATCCCGATCGGAGTTTGCGTCGGAGCTGTTGGAGAAGCTCCGTTTTTCCCAACGCTTCTCTGTTTTTCAGCCATTTATCAGAGAAGAGAGAGTCCAAGGGACTGTCATTGTTGACGTATCCCAGATCCGTGGGACTCCTCGCCGTCGTTGTGGCCAGAACTGCCGTTGACGTTGTCATTGCCGCAGGTACGGTTCTGATCTTACCGAACGAAGGGGGGCCGAAATTGAGTTTTTGTGTCGCTGAAATCCTGATTTCGGGAGACATTTCATCAGCGTGAGGCATTTGTCCATTTGGGGGAGAAGAGCGCAACCTTGCGCCGTGAGCTCTGCTCTCGGGACATTGAGGTAATTCTAATTTTATATTGAAATTAGAATTATTTTTTTTAGTTTGGTTCTGCTGTGTTCTGTGGATTGGGTGTTGGAAAATTTGAATGGATATGTCGGGTAAATTTGATATTGAGAAGTATGATGGGAAGACGAGTTTTGCACTGTGGCAAGTGCGGATGGCTGCTATTTTGTCAAGTCAAGGTGTCAAGGAGGCCATTTTTTGCCGAGATAAGATGTTTGATGCGATGTCGGATAAGAAGTGGAGAGAAATGGATGATAAGGCACTCTCCATTATCCAATTATGTTTGAGCAATTTTTCATTACAAGAGGTCCTATCGGAGAAAACCGCTAAGGGTTTGTGGAAAAAATTGGAGGACATCTACATGAAGAAGTCACTCACTAATCGGTTGCGGTTGAAGTTGCGCCTCTGCACACTTCGCATGGTTAAAGGTACATCAATTTCCGATCATATTTCGGAGTTTGCATCTATTTTGAATGATTTAGATAAAATTGATGCTAAGGTAGAGGATAAAGATCAAGTCCTTTTGTTATTGTGCTCATTACCCACATCTTATAAAGCTTTATGAGGCATGTTGATTTATAGTAGAGACAAGATTTCTCTTGAAGATGTCAAGAGCAATTTACAAGCCAAGATGCACATTGACAGTGACATGACCATTGTTGAGAAAGGGAGCCAAGGTGTTGGTTTGGTTGTGGATCGGGGTAGGCCAAGGGATCGATACTCCAAGGACACAAGGACCCGTTCGAAGTCTAAACATAAATGATTTGATGTGTAATTATTATAAGAAGAAGGGACACATTAAGGCCGATTGTTTCAAGCTTAAAAACAAACAAAAGGCGGATACCAAAGGTTCTTCTTTGGAGGCAAATGTGGTCGAGTGTGACACGATTGATACTCTTTGTGTGGTAGATACCAATGTTGATAACAAACATTGTTGGGTTATGGATACGGGTGTTTCACAACACATGACTCCTTATAGAGATTGGTTTGAGACTTATGAGTCTATGGATGGTAAGGTACTTATGGGGAACAACAATGTGTGTAAGGTTGTTGGAGTTGGTTCGGTGACAATAAGGTTCCATGATGGAAAGGTCCGAAGATTGACGGGTGTGAGGCATATACCCGATTTGACGAAGAATTTGATTTCTTTAGGGTCTCTTGAGGAAAAGGGTTGCAAATTCCAAAGTGAAGGTGGAGTTCTTAGAGTATCTAAAGGTGCTCTCACAATCATGAAGGCAAAGCGGATTGGAACTCTTTATTTCCTACAAGGTTCCACAGTCACGGGCTCGGCCGCCATTGCACGTTCGGATACTATCTCGGATGTGGATGCTACAAGGTTGTGGCATATAAGATTAGGGCATATGAGCGAGAGAGGAATGACCATTTTGAGCAAGAGAGGTTTGTTGTGTGGCCAATGCACGAGTAACTTGGAGTTTTGTGAACATTGTGTTTTTGGCAAGCATAAGAGGTTGAGCTTCTCCACGGCTATTCATTTGACCAAGGGAACATTGGACTACATTCATTCGGATCTTTGGGGACCTTCTCGTGAGCCATCCAGAGGTAATGGTTCTCGTTACATGCTTACTTTCATTGATGATTTTTCAAGGAAGGTTTGGGTCTATTTCTTGAAAGAGAAAAGTGAAGTGTTCCGCACATTCAGAGAATGGAAATCACTTTTGGAAAACCAAACGGGAAAGAAAGTAAAGAGGTTGAGAACCAATAATGGCTTAGAGTTTTGCAACCGGGACTTTGATAATTTTTGCAAGATCGAAGGAATTATTCGGCACAAGATAGTGGTCAACACTTCACAACAAAATAGTGTTGCAGAGATGATGAATAGGACACTACTTGAGAAAGCTAGGAGTATGCTTTCCAATGCGAGTTTGCGTAAGGAGTTTTGGGCGGAAGCTGTCAACACAGCATGCCATTTGGTGAATCGATCTCCTACCACTTCAATTGAGTGCAAAACGCCCGAGGAGGTATGGTCGGGTAAGCCGGCCGATTATTCCAGTTTGAGGGTGTTTGGTTGTCCCGCATATGCTCATGTGAATGCAGGAAAGTTAGAGCCTAGATCGAAGAAATATGTTTTTCTTGGGTATCCCAAAAATGTGAAGGGGTATAGATTGTGGTGTCCCGAATCATCCAAATTTCTCATATCTAGAGATGTCATTTTCAACGAGTTGGCTATGTTGAAAGAAAAAGATGTTGCACCCGAGCCGACTATTAAGGAAAATGAGACAATTGCAAAGAAGGTGGATTTTGAAGTACCGGTCCAAGAAGGTGATGAGGCAACGTCACATGATGATGAGGCAGGCCAAGAAGATGCACAACCATATTTATTGGCAAGGGACTGCGCTAGAAGAAAATTTTGACCACCCACCACGTATAGACACTCTGATTTTGCTTATTATTTCGCAGTTCCCGAAGATGTGGAGTATAACGAGCCATCTTCCTACAAGGAAGCCATTTCTTCTACGAATGTGGCCGAGTGGGTTGCCGCGATGTATGAAGAGTTACAATCATTGCAACGAAATGAGACTTGGTCTCTTGTGAAGCCTCCTAGTGATAAGAGGATTGTGGGTTGCAAGTGGGTGCACAAGAGAAAGATTAATGGCTCAAATCTCGCAGATTTTCGATACAAGGCAAGGCTTGTGGCTAAAGGCTATAGCCAAGTCCAAGGTGTGGACTTCAATGATGTATTCTCTCCCGTGGTAAGACATACCTCCATTCAAGTTTTGTTCTCTTTGGTGGCAATGCAGGATTTGGAGTTGGAGCAAATGAATGTGAAAACTGCGTTCTTACATGGTGATTTGGAGGAGCAAATTTACATGAGTCAATCAGAGGGTTTTAATGTGGCGGGAAAGGGGGACCGTGTGTGTCTTTTGAAGAAGTCCCTTTATGGCCTTAAGCAATCACCGCGGCAATGGAATAAGAAGTTCGACTCATTCATGGTGAGTATTGATTTTCACCGTTCCAATTATGATAGTTGTGTCTATTTCAAGAAGTTGAATGGTGGTGAGTTCATCTACTTGTTGCTCTATGTGGATGACATGTTGATTGCATCCTCCAACTTGAAAAAGTTAGGAGGTTGAAAGAGCAATTGAGTTCGGCATTTGAGATAAAGGATTTGGGGGCTACCAAAAGGATTCTCGGGATGGAGATCACAAGGGATCGGCCCAATAGAAAATTGTTTCTTTCACAAAAGAGTTTTGCCGAAAAAATGTTATGCCGGTTTGGCATGGAGAAAGCTAAGGGTGTTTCAACTCCTCTTGCGGTGCATTTCAAGCTTTCGGCTGATTTAAGCCCAAAATCCGATGATGAGAAGAAATATATGGAGAAAGTTCCATATTCGAGTGCGGTCGGGAGTCTCATGTACATGATGGTGTGTACTTGACCCGACATTGCTCAAGTTGTTAGTGTGGTAAGTAGATATCAGAAAAGGGCACTGGGCAGCAGTGAAGTGGATTTTTCGTTATTTGAAAGGTACCATTGATGCTCATTTGGAATTTGGAAATGGTAACAAGGCACTAATGGCTTTTGTGGATGTGGATTTTGCGGGTAATTTAGACAAGAGGCGTTCTTTGACAAGATATATTTTTACTTTTGGAGATTGTGCAATTAGTTGGAAGTCTACACTTCAAGCCAATGTTGCACTCTCAAGTACCGAGGCCAAATACATGGCAATTACAGAGGCTATCAAGGAAGCTATTTGGCTCAAGGCATTTTTTGGTGAGATGTCTTCTATAGAGGGTCCTATTACAGTGCATTGTGACAACCAAAGCGTCATTCATTTGACAAAGGACCGCATGTATCATGAGAAGACGAAACACATTGATATTCGGTATCATTTTGTTCGAGATGTGATCTCGGATGGTAAGGTTGTCGTGAAGAACATTGGTATCGAGTCAAATCTAGCCGATATGCTCACAAAGCCTCTTCCAATTGTAAAATTCAAGTTTTGTTCAGGTTTGATGTCGGTTTGTTTCTAGTGTATCTTTATGTTTGTTTTTGTTTAGGTTATGTTTGTTTTAGATGCAATTTGGTTCAAGGTGGAGATTGTTATGTTTGACCAAATTGTGGTGTGGGGCCCAATGGGCCCATGTAATTTTATCTATTCTTCTTATGTAACCCTAACTTAGGGAACAGTAGATTTAATCAAGAAAATCGGGAAACAGAGAGTCGTCGCTCTCGTCTTCTCCCTTCCCCCGTCGTCTTCTTCTCGATTCAGATTTTCAACCCAAAATCCTAACACATATCTACATGGCTACTGAGAAATCTCGATGGCCGGAACTCGTCTGGATCTGGCCAAACGCGGGGTCCCTATGTATTTTGTAGAGATTGGCTATTATTCGTGTACCCGCTGGGACATGAAATCCACCAATGTTGCAGTCTTCCATGGATTCGTGGGTAGTGCAAGAGTGGCTGGAGGATAGAGACGCAGTGATTCCTTCACTATAGCTCGAAGGTGCGGCAGGTTTTCGATGTCAGATTCGTTCACAATCCTAACCTTGCCGATGATGGTGTCAATTTCGTCGTGTGCTTTCTTCAATGCATGCCCATGATTGAGTGAGTAGTAGCGAGAGTGTCCATGTTCAGGTGACGAATGATGTGTCTGTTGCTGCTAAAATCAGAGTCTACAGGATTGAAGCCATCATTGATTATTTTCATGAAACCAAAAGATCGTATTGGGCATCGAAATACAATAATCAAGAAAGAGGAAATTTAAACAGGTAGGTTCATCAATTAAGAAACATACTAGGGACGTCGCCTTGATGTACTTGTCAGAGTCATCGCCGGCATGTGTTTCCATTCGATCTGCGATGGAAAGCATGATGTCTATGAAATCTCCGTCATGCTTAGACTTGTCGAGATTTCTCCTCTGCCGATGCTCATTGACCCAGAGTGATATGGAGTCTAACTCCTTGAAGACCCTTTTCATGGCACTGATGTGCCTCTTCAAATCAAGCTACTCGAGGAATGGAACTGCATCCGAGGCCTCAAAAGCCCCCATTAACACGAAGAACTCTCTAATTGCTAGCTTAGCCCGCCTCGCCTCCTAAAGATCTGCAGTGATGTTCGATCCGAAGTACCGCTTCCCTGCAATCATCATCACAATTGTGTTGAAGGTCAAGTCCTGGAACCATTCCTTCATATCCACTTTCACAGGGAGTTTCTGTAGCACATGCAAATGTTTGATAGGCAGACCGACTTCTGTAGCACGCAAGTGCTTCAATGATTCAAGACGGTGGGACGAAAGAAGTTCGATGGTGGCGAGCTTTCGTGAGTCTCTCCAGACGGGTCCATAAGGGGCTTGCCCGATCATTGTGTAGTTATAAGCCAGATACTTCCCAACAGCACCTCTTATTCTTGTCGCAAGAATTTTATCGTTGGTGCCGAAGCATTCCTTCGCCAAATCCCATCTACTCACCACCAGAGTGCGATGAACACCCATCCAGATTGTGAACACTGGACCAAATTTATCCGCCAAAGCTGCGAAAGTCTGGGCGAGTGGCTCCTTCCCCTGTAACAGAGGAAGATGACCGACTACCAGCCACCGGCCTGCAGGCTCCGGTGGCTGTCGAATTCCGGTCGTCTTACTCGTTCTTCGAACAACCCACAGATTGTAGGTGAAGACTACGGCCAAGAGCCCTACAAACAGCAGAATAGCTTCCATTCCGTCTGCGGCTAGAAGACAATGGCCTCTCTAAACGCTGAGAATAAATAAGCTTGGACGATTGCGGACGTGTTTTAATGAGGGCTACTAATACGAAAGGAAGCAGTCCAGTCCTACTTCAGTCCAGAGAAATCGACAGAAAAGGTTTCACATTAAGGCCGTGTTAGTCAACACTGAAAATAAAAGTACTTACACGTGTAAAAATAACCTTAAGGGGCCGATGAACATTGGTAAGAAATATAAGTGAAAGTAAAAGAACTTAGTACTCCCTCTCTCACTCTTATTCTGCTTATTCTTCCCTCTCAGCATTTGGATATTACAAAATTAAATATTTATTTAAGTAGTTTATTTTATTTTATTAATTAATGTAAAAATCATAATTTATTTAGTTTTAATTTATTAATTTAAATATGAATAGCCATGTGGCTCGCTCATCCAATTCCAAAAACTAGCTCCAACTCTTAGTATCCGCTGGCACCCCAAAAGAAAGGAATTAGGTCTGCCTTGTGTTCGTTCGGATCCAACACATCGATACACGATTCAATCACATTCGCAATTCTAGACTTTTGTTAATAATCTACAACCTATTTTGAGAATCCGCTTTGCAGTTCACTCCACCATCCAAGACTTACACCACCTATAGGGACAAGATTCGACGTGTCATGTAAAAAATGGATTTAACCCGAATTGGTCCAATTTTGATTCAAATGAAAATTGTTGGAAGATATGGAGAACTGCATTTTATACGAGAATATCCTATACACCATTTGCAGCATGTTGGGAGTTCATGATATTCTCTCACCCCTAGGGAAGTGTTAGAAGATGGCCCAAGCCCATAAGATATGGACACACCATGATCACACGAGCTGGTGGGACCCACCATGATCATGTGAGGTGACATGATGAATCTTACACAATAAAAAGTCTTACAGAGTCAAAATTATTATGGAAGCAGGTCTCATAGACGAGTTTCAGTTTAAAGGTGTTTTATTTATGTTAATCTTCTATTTATGTTGGGAAACCATGATGGAGGAGTTTATTACTATATCTATGTTACTTGGTTCAAGCTGGGATCACTGCCATTACCTCCTAGCTTGAGGGGGAGAAGTACAAGAAATAGGTATTTTATAAGTTGTGGTAATTTTAACATGACAAAAATATTCAAGAAAGGGGGAGCACAAAAGATTAAGCTTTTGCATCTAAGAAAATTGCAGCAAAGAAAATGGAAAACCAAGAATCATGACTCGCAATAATAATTGTGGTAATTATTGGTGATACATGACTCAGCTCGACTCGATTCTATTTCTCCTGCTGGATTATTAATTTGAGGTATTCGTAACATATTCCTTAGTCAACATATTATTTGGTGCAGATACTATCATCGGATTATTTAATGGGCCCTTTTACAAAGATTTTTATTATTTTTTTTCATGTTATATGAGTCCATGCCCATTTCTGCAGCTATTGTGTCTCTTTGGATGAGAAATTATTATTGAAGGACTTCTTAGTTGCTGATTTTTATCAACATTGGTTATTTTGATGGATGACGAAAGAGAATGTGGCCCAAAAATATTATCTTCCGGGTAATTACCCGTAACCCCCCTTCATTGGCATTTATTACTCCTACCACTTGAGAGTCGGTGCCAGGTTTGGGACACGGTGATGGAGGAGTTTTGTTACACTTCTAAGCACTGCTTATAGACTCACTACCTACAGAAGATAGGAGTGTGGCCTACATCCAACACTGGAGTATGGAGTGATTTTACTCTCACTTATCTTATGCCAGTTAGGCCTCATGGAAGAGATCACCAACGTGAGGGGGAGTGTTGGAAGATATGGAGGACTGCTATTATATATGAGAAAGATCTTATACACCATTTGCACCAAGCTAGGAGTTCATGATGTTCTCTCACCCCCAGCTTGAAGGGGAGTATTGGAAGATGAGCCCAAGCCCATAAGAAATGGACCCGCCAAGATCACGTGAGGTGGCATGATGAGTCTTACAAAATAAGAAGTCTTAAAGAGTGAAAATTATTATGGAAGCAGGACTGACAAAAGAGTTTCAGTTTTATGGTGTTTTAGTTATGTTAGTCTTCTATTTATGTTGAGTTATTTAATTATACTAGGACTTACCTTTAACTATTAGAGTTTGGTTCTAATTAGGATAAAAGTAGTTTAATTGTAATTGGACTTTAATACTTTTCTTTATTATAAATAGGGGTTTATGTACTCTGATTACATCAAGTCAATGAAGTATTTCTCTTTTCCATAAATTCAACATGGTATCAGAGCAAGTACTTGGATGTGAGCCTCCACTCAAATTATCAACGTGTCTACATGTGATGGGGAGTGTTAAGGAATAGCCCCTTGAGTTTATTAGCAGGGAAATAGGTTTCCTAAGTTGATTAGTCATTTTGGGATAGGCTTTGGACCCAATTTAACATTGTATCTGAGCAAGTACTGGTAAGTGGGCCTCCACCTAAATTATCCAAGTGCCTCCATGGATTAGAAAGATCAAAGATTTTGAGTTTATTAGTTGGCAAAATAGGTTTCCTAAGTGTCTAGTCATTTTGGGATAAGGCCTTGAACCCAATTTAACGAAAATCAATCCGATTCACCAAAATTTCCTTCAAATTTACCCAAATTTTAACATTTGATTTCTACAAAATTAATTAATTAATTAATATCCTTTTACATGATTTTTTTGTTTTTCATTATGTAATTTTACATATTTTAATTCATCAAAGAAGGAAGTTACTATTGCATATATATTATTTCTTGAATCCATGAAAGAAGAGAGGAAGACAACGTTGGGAGAAGGAACCCTAAACCAATTACACGATGATAAAGGAAAGATAACATAATGGGAGCTTATACAAATACAAAGGGACCAAGGAATCATGGGGTGACCGTGACAATAAGATGCGGCAATAGATGCGCACCCATACTAACCATACAAATTAGAGGCTAATCGTGGGGTGAGAATGACATCCAAGGGATCCAGCATAGGCATGGCTGTCCCTGGGCCGCCTCTCATACCCACTCTTTCACCGTCTTGAGTATCTATATCAAACCCATGCAGCAGACGGGCCAGGCTGAAGTGCACAACCAGCAGAGCCGAAGTGATCCCTGGACACATTCGCCTCCCACTCCCAAATGGAATGAACTCGAAATGTTTACCTCTCACATCATTATCTCGACGGCTGCTGAGAAATCTCGATGGCCGGAACTCTTCTGGCTCTGGCCAAACGCGGGGGTCCCTATGCAGTTTGTAGAGATTGGCTATTATGCGTGTGCCCGCTGGCACATGGAATCCACCAATGTCGGTGTCTTCCATGGATTCGTGGGGTAGTGCAAGAGGAGCTGCAGGATACAGACGCTGTGATTCCTTCACTATGGCTCGAATGTACGGCAGGTTTTCGATGTCAGCTTCGTTCACTGTCCTATCCTTACCGATGATGGTGTCAATTTCGTCTTGTGCTTTCTTCAATTCATGCCGGTTGTTCAGTAGTAGAGCCAGTGTCCATGTTAAGGTGACGAATGATGTCTCTGTCGCTCCTAAAATCATTGTCTACAAGATTGAAGCCATCATTGGTTATTTTCATTGAAACCAAAAGATCTTATTTGGCAGGGAAGTACAATAATCAAGAAAGAGGAAATTGAAACAGGTAGGTTCATCGATTAAGAAACATACTAGGGACATCGCCTTGATGTACTTGTCAGAGTCATCGCCCGCATGTGTTTCCGTTCGATCTGCCATGGAAAGCATGACGTCTATGAAGTCTCCGTCATGCTTAGACTTGTCGAGATTTCTCCTCTGCCGATGCTCATTGACCCAGAGTGACATGATGGAGTCTAACTCCTTGAAGACCTTTTCATGGCACTGATGTGCCCCTTCAAATCAAGCCACTCGAGGAATGGAACTGCATCCGAGGCCACAAAAGCCCCCATTAACACGAAGAATTCACTAATTGCTTGCTTAGTCTGCCTCGCCTCCTCAAGATCTGCGGTGATGTTTGATCCGAAGTACCGCTTCTTGCAATCATCATCACAATTATGTTGAAGGTCAAGTCCTGGAACCATTCCTTCATATCGACTTTCACAGGGAGCTTATAGTTCTTCTCCCACAGCTCATGCAAATGTTTGATAGACAAACCGACTTCTGTAGCACGCAAGTGCTTCAGTGATTCCAGACGGTGGGACGAAAGAAGTTCCATGGTGGCGATCTTTCGTGAGTCTCTCCAGATGGGTCCATCAGGGGCTAGCGCGATTATTGTGTAGTTATAAGCCAGATACTTCCCAGCAGCACCTCTTGGTCTTGTCGCAAGAATTCTGTCGTTTGTGCCCAAGCATTCCTTCGCCAACTCCCAGCTACTCACCACCAGAGTGCGATGAACACCCATCCAGATTGTGAACACTGGACCAAATTTATCCGCCAGAGCTGCGAAAGTCAGGGCGAGTGGCTCCTGCCCCTGTAACAGAGGAAGATGACCGACCACCAGCCACCGGCCTGCAGGCTCTGGTGGCTGTCGAATTCCGGTCGTCTTACTCGTTCTTCGAACAACCCACAGATTGTAGGTGAAGACTACGGCCAAGAGCCCTACAAAGAGCAGAATAGCTTCCATTCCGTCTGCGCCTAGAAGAGAATGGCCTCTGTAAACGCTGAGAATAAATAAGCTTGGACGATTGCGGACTTTTTAAATTACATGAGTGAAAATAACAAAAAATCTTCATTTTCATCCATATCCTTGTCTTTCTCTTCCCTATCCTCCTTTCATCTTCCCTTTTTCTTCCTAAATTAGAGATAGGCATTGGACCCACCTTTCACAATATGTGGATGAAATGCAACGTCGGCAAAAAAACACAAAAATCCTTTAAAACACTGACGAGACTGTTCTCTCATCTTTGGAATTATGTGACGTTATTAATGAGACTGTGAGAGGCATCAGACATGAGTTGGAATTTGAGCAGTGAACGGTCAAGGTCTGTCTTGAACGAATAGAGGCATCAGACATGAGTTGGAATTTGAGCAGTGAACGGTCAAGGTCTGTCTTGAACGAATAGAGGCATCAGACATGAGTTGGAATTTGAGCAGTGAACGGTCAAGGTCTGTCTTGAACGAATAGAGGCATCAAATCAATCAAACAACAACCACTCTCTGGAGACATGCCATTCATTTCACAAGGTCTCATCTAGTAATTCCAATTTACATGCTCAGAAGCCCTCATAACAACATTTTCCACATGTTTAATGGTTTATAAAAGTTATTCTAAAGTTATATAATTAAATGTTATTTATCAGTTTCTTTGTTTCTCATAAGATTTTGTTTCCACAATATTTTTTTATGAGTTTTCAATTGAGTTTCTTCTTCGTTTCTAAATCTAAATTATTTTCTAAGGCCCCGTTTGTACCCCTTGTTGGAAAATTATATCTCAATAAAAGTTAAAAATATTTTTCCTATGACACACATTTTCAAGAAACCTTTAGATAAAATCCTATCAGTGACTTACAAGGAAATTACATGGATTTTTTTATAAATTTCTGAAGAAAATTTAACAGACCTATTGGTGCATTTTTCAGGGAGATAAATAAAAATTAATAATCAATCTCTTACATTACCATACTTATCTGATAATTTTTTAATAAAATAAATTTTTAAATACAAAAGTCCAATGAAAAATTGTCTAGTACTGAAACTATTTACAACATCAATTATCAAATATTTATTCAAAAAGTTTCTGTAAAATTACACGATTTTTCTGGTAAGAATCTCCATCTAGAAAAATGTTTCCAGAAAACATGAGACACTAATAGTCTTTAGAAACGTATTTCTACTAGATATGTCTTTCCAACATTCCTAAAAAAGGCACTAACAAGGCCCAAAAGTTTCCAAATTTTACAAATAAGGTGAAGAAAAAGCTTAAAAGTTTTAATTTTTTTCAAACAAAGCAATGAAATGAGGCATCGACCCCCTCTCTTCCTTCCTGCTCGACTAAGAAGAGGCCCAAGCAATTTTTTATATTTACTTTTTTTTAAAATAAAAAAAAATTCAAATATATATAAATATAATAAAAAAGTTTTATATAATATTATTAAATTAAACTTTTATATTTTAAATTTTTAATTAAACTTTTTATATTTTAAATTTTTAATTAAACTTTTTATATTTTAAATTTTTAATTAAACTTTTTATATTTGAATATAATTTTATTCATTTATTATAATAATATTATATATCATATAACGTAAAATTATATCATATTTTATAATTAAATTTTCTATGTATGATATCGTATTAATATTTTTAAAAGTTTTAATAAATATCAAGTATTAATAAAAATATGTTAACAATTTGATAAATTTTATAATATTCCTTTAATTTTTTGGCCTTTTAAAAAATATTAATGTTTTAATTTTAAATATAAATCATCTTTAATAATAAAACTATAAATTGTTAGTCCAAAAAATTTCAAACCTTGTAAGTACTAGTTCACTCGATTAAAACCAAGGTGTAATGACTTGGAACCAGATACCGTCTCAATCCGTAAAATTGACTTGCCAAGTCCGAACACCATGATTGAAATTTTTCTCAATTGAGTCATATAACTAACTAATCTCGTAACTCTAAGCAAGACATTTTTCAACCAATTCCAAGCCAAGTTTTTGTATGACATTGGGTTTAAGTGAGTCTATCCAATAACCTGTATCATCCAAAACCAAGGCTATTCACTTATACTCGGAATGATTTTTCAATTCCTTCCTTAGAAATTATACTGAAAGCTATTGGAAAAATCTTATGAAGTATCCTGCCAATTTCTTATGAGGCACTTATAGGATTTTAAATTCTATGGAAACTTGTTACCAAGAAAAGTATTTCTAGTTTTTCCAATACAAATTTCCACCCAATGGTACTAACACACACCTACCGGATCCAAGATAACAAGGAAAATTTAAACAAATTTCTTCATGACATAATTATTCAAACTTCCAATCTTTATTTCACTTTTCTTGACTTATCGGCATGGTATAAGGACATCTCTGTGAAACATATTATTGTAATTCTTTGCATACCTTCTTTAAACTGGAAGTCCGTTGTCAAAACCATAATCATTATGTTAAAAATACTTTAGAATTGGACATAAGCCCTTCATTAGGAACAACCTCTAACGTTTTAGTTTTCGTTTGCACATCAAGATTGACAACAAGACAAGAAAACTTTTCCTTGAGACTAATTAATGGGGTAGATCAGATACTTTTGAAAAGTAAGCTGGAAAGTTTCAATGATTGAATGAAATAAGATTTTATTGCAGTAAGAAACATGATGCAAATACATGTGGATCTTGACCAAATTTAGATTCATAAGGAAAGAATACTAAGGGATTGGGCATGGCTTAAGTTAAATGGGTAGGAGGTGGGGATGACCCTTCATCCCAAGGGGTTTAACCACCCCTAACCCATGAAAACTAGACCCCTTATGTTATATTCTTTATTGCTTTAAAAATCCATTTATATTCTTTGAAAAATATTTCTTTTTATGTTATATTCTTTATTGTTTTAATAAATCATATATTTTCTTTAAAAATGAAGTTTCTTCCTTGAACATATACCTAAATAGATCATATACCTAAACAGATAATTAACCTAAACAAACATGGTTACTACCCTAATAAGTAATTTAATGTAGTATTAAAATATATTAATATACTAATTAATTAAATAAGATATTTTATTAATGAATTAAGTAAATTACAGTCCACTCCATGCAATTATCCACATGATCACTATCGGCTCCGGATACATCAGGTACCATATTACTCAGAGTTCCAGAAGACATATGGAAGTTGTAAGCCCAAATATTATCACTATACATCTTTGCGAGCAATAGCAAGATAATGAGTACCTAATATTATAATGTAGAAGTATAGATGTATGTATACTGCAAATAATGATGAAAGAGAATTGATTACAATGATAATCATGGTTTAAGAGAGACCACCACATATTACATTGGCAATCATGAGGGAACCAGTAAATCAAAACTCTAAGAAAACTACCCCCACAAATAACATGAGTCATCATTCCATATGCTATTATAACCAACAAAGTAAAGTAGTGTAGTGTGATACATAACAGGAAACCTAGAGCAAGGAGTCTAGAAGGAGTCATGCACTAGATGGTGTTGTGTAAAAAAATAAAAAAATTACGAAAGGATGTAAATTTTTTATAAAAGAGGGAGAGAAATATACAAACTTAACTAAGCGGGCCTTCCTCCACAACAAGGTATTCGAGGATCCCAAGTACAATTCAAATGAGATGTTATATTACATATTTCAAAGTAAATGCCCCACTGCCGCCAAGGAGGATTGTTTGCCTTTGCTTACCACTCAATGACAATCTTGGAGTCACCTTCCATAAAGTGGGCACCCACAAGATGGCCCTGGAAGACCTGAAGTCCGTTGAGTAATCCGCAAAGTTCTACAATGGTGGAGTCAGAGATTCCCAAAGGGACAATGAAAGAGTAAAGGTGACAATTGTTTTCGTCATGAATTACTCCTCCAAAACCAGTTGGACCTGGATAGCCCAAGGCGCTGCCGTCAAAGTTCAGCTTATAGTGGCCCACGAGTAGAAGAGACCAGATCGTCATTGTTGGAGAACAAGTAGGGTGTGCCATGTTAGCAATCAATTGCCAGTTCCCTCTGAAATTAGTGCTGCTGAGGTAACTGAATTCTTTCCGAGTCATGAGCCAATTGTGTAAAATATGTATCACGTCTTTTTGCAATATTATCTTAGCGGGCACCATTCATGAAGCATTCCAGTTGTTCTAATATGAGTATCCTTGGATTCTTCCTCCTTTAGTTGATTCTCTTCTTCTTCATTCATATCATTGTCTTCCTCTTCTCCATCCTCCTTTTCTTCATCTTCAGCATCCTCTTCTTCATGACTTAGCTAGTCATTAGGGATAGGCCTTGGACCCATATTGATTTGGGGCATCGTAAATTAAAAAAAAAAATCATTTGTGATAATTTTGCCTCATCTTTTTAAAAAAATAAACCACCACTAAAAGACAAAGAAATTGTCTCTTTTTCACGTTGGTTTGTCATCATACAAGGAAATCATTGTGGCTAGCCTTGTGGTTCGCTCATTCGGTGCCAAAAAAATATCGCCCACTCTTAGTTTGAAAGCAATAATATTTATTGATGATACAAGCAATACTGCAATGAAATAAAGTCCATACAAATCCTACCTGCATAAAGTTCCTAAATCCATGAAAGAAGGGAGGAAGACAAACTTGGGAGAAGGAACCCTAAACCTATTACACGATGATAATGGAAAGATAACATAAAGGGAGCTTATACAAATACAAAGGGACCAAGGAATCATGGGGTGACCATGACAATAAGATGCAGCAATAGATGCACACCCATACTAACCATACAAATTAGAGGCTAATCGTGGGGTGAGAATGACATCCAGGGGATCCAGCATAGGCATGGTTGTCCCTGGGCCGCCTCTCATACCCACTCTTTCACCGTCTTGAGTATCTATATCAAACCCATGCAGCAGACGGGCCAGGCTGGAGTGCACAACCTGCAGAGACGAAGTGATCCCTGGACACATCCGCCTCCCACTCCCAAACGGAATGAACTCGAAATGTTTACCTCTCACATCTATATCTCGATGGCTGCTGAGAAATCTTGATGGCCGGAACTCTTCTGGCTCTGGCCAAACGCGGGGGTCCCTGTGTATTTTGTAGATATTGGCTATTAAGCGTGTACCCGCTGGGACATGGAATCCACCAATGTTGCAGTCTTCCATGGCTTCGTGGGGTAGAGCAAGAGGGGCTGGAGGATAGAGGCGCAGTGATTCCTTCACTATGGCTCGAAGGTACGGCAAGTTTTCGATGTCAGCTTCATCCAGTCCTAACCTTGCCGATGACGGTGTCAATTTCGTCTTGTGCTTTCTTCAATTCATGCCGATGATTGAGTAGTAGCGAGAGTGTCCATGTTAAGGTGACGAATGATGTGTCTGTTGCTGCTATAATCATAGTCTACAAGATTGAAGCTATTATTGGTTATTTTAGAGAAAGCAACAGAAGAAATAACAATAATCAAGAAAGAGGAAATTGAAACAGGTAGGTTCATCAATTAAGAAACATACTAGGGACATCGCCTTGATGTACTTGTCAGAGTCATCGCCGGCATGTGTTTCCGTTCGATCTGCGATGGAAAGCATGACGTCTATGAAGTCTCCGTCATGCTTAGACTCGTCGAGATTTCTCCTCTGCCGATGCTCATTGACCCAGAGTGACATGATGGAGTCTAACTCTTTGAAGACCCTTTTCATGGCACTGATATGCCCCTTCAAATCAAGCCACTCGAGGAATGGAACTGCGTCCGAGGCCACAAAAGCCCCCATTAACACGAAGAATTCACTAATTGCTTGCTTAGTCTGCCTCGCCTCCTCAAGATCTGGGGTGATGTTTGATCCGAAGTATCGCTTCCCTGCAATCATCATCACAATTGTGTTGAAGGTCAAGTCCTGGAACCATTCCTTCATATCGACTTTCACAGGGAGCTTATTGTTCTTCTCCCACAGCTCATGCAAATGTTTGATAGACAGACCGACTTCTGTAGCACGAAAGTGTTTCAGTGATTCCAGACGGTGGGACGAAAGAAGTTCGATGGTGGCGAGCTTTCGTGAGTCTCTCCAGACGGGTCCATAAGGGGCTAGCGCGAATATTGTGTAGTTATAAGCCAGATACTTCCCAGCAGCACCTCTTGGTCTTGTCGCAAGAATTCTGTCGTTGGTGCCGAAGCATTCCTTCGCCAACTCCCAGCTACTCACCACCAGAGTGCGATGAACACCCATCCAGATTGTGAACACTGGACCATATTTATCCGCCAGAGCTGCGAAAGTCAGGGCGAGTGGCTCCTTCCCCTGTAACAGAGGAAGATGACCGACTACCAGCCACCGGCCTGCAGGCTCCGGTGGCTGTCGAATTCCGGTCGTCTTACTCGTTCTTCGAACAACCCACAGATTGTAGGTGAAGACTACGGCCAAGAGCCCTACAAAGAGCAGAATAGCTTCCATTCCGTCTGCACCGAGAAGACAATGGCCTCTCTAAACGCTGAGAATAAATAAGCTTGGACGATTGCGGACTTTTTTAATTACATGAGTGAAAATAACAAAAAATCTGTCAACGTGTACATTCACAAGGCGCACATAACAACATTTTCCTTATGTTTAATACTTTATAAAAGTTATTCTAAAGTTATGTAAACTTGTCAATTTCCGACAGTGGCAAAATCGTTTTAATTGCTTGTTTGGGAAGGGACGAGGCTTAGAACGGAGAAGGCAAATTGAACTGTGAGACCGTTCTCTCCTATTTGGAATGATGTGACGTTATTGATGAGACTGTGAGAGACATCAGACTCGAGTTGGAAGTGAGCACTCAATGGGTAAGGTCTGTCTTGAACGAACAGGCATCAAATCAATCTCTTTTAGTAATTCTAATTTACAGGCTCAGAAGCCTACATAATAACAATTTCCATATGTTTAATGGTTTATAAAAGTTATTATAAAGTTATACAATTAAATGTTATTTATCAGTTTCCTCCATTTGTGATTTGTTCCTCATAAGATTTTGTTTCCACAATATTTTAATATATTTGTGGTCTATGATGATTATATAGCCATGGGTAAAGTGGAAATTAGTAATGCATACATTGTTTCAAATATTAGCTCTATGGGTGTTTCCACAAGTTGGAGGTCATATTCTTCATCAAGTTCAAGTTTGTCTAAATTAATGATTATGTGAAACAAGTGGAAATTGTGAATTCACCAAAGTCAAAATTGGAAAATTATCTTGAAGAAAGTGTGGAAATTTGTGAGGAAACTTATTAATATGATTTTGATGTTTTAGAATGGTGGAAAGTGAATAATTTAAAATTTTGGGTATTATCTAAGATGGCAGTAGACATCCTTGCAATTCTCATATCTATAGACACCTCAAAGTCTACCTTTAGTGCTAGTGGTAGAGTGACAAACCCATACAGTCTTCCTTGCCACCAAATATAGTTCAAGTTTTGATTTCTGGCGGTGATTGGGTACATGCTTTTCACAACGTCAAGAAAAATCAAAAGGTGAACTACTTATGAATAACTATTTATAATTATTTTTTATTAAAAAATTTAGTTTTATTTATTAAAATTTTGGTTGATGATGGCAGCCTAAGAAGAAATATGTGGAGATAATGTTATTAATTACTTATTTTTTTATTTTTTCTCTTCTTGAAAATTTTAATATTTTTCTCTACATTAAGTAATTAGTAGTAGAAGAGTATTTTTTTATCAGATTATAATAATTTTTATTCTTTTCTTTCATAGGTAGAGATTTTGCTCATACGAACGGGGACTTAACATATTGTTTTCTAGCACGATGTGAAAGAGCTGGAGTTTATAAATTTATACTGGATTTAAAGTTTTTGTTTAGGTGATTGTAAATTTGATATTGATATTTTATTTAATTTTTTTTATTATTGAATAAGGTTTATGCATAATATTATGCAATGTTTATTAATAATTTTATGCACAGTGTATATAAAATTTTATGCAGGGTTTTTGCAAAGGTCATGCCCAATTTTAAGTAAATTTTATACACATTTTATGTATAGTTTATTAGACATGTATTTGATGCAAAGTTTTAAATGTACATTGGATCTTGAACCCGCCTTGAGCTCGAGCTCAAATTCGGTTAAAATTCTTGGGCTCGAGCTCGATTCCAATTTTAGGCTTGAGGTTGGGCTCGAAATCATGCCCAACTCGAACATTTGCAAGTTTGAGCTCGGCTCGATGTCACCCCTAGTTTAAGCATAAAGATATAAGAATGATATGAGTTGATCCTAGTAGCAAGAAGTGACACTTTTTTTTTTAAATCTATTGCCACTTATATCGTTATTTATTTCCTATTAAAATTGGAACAATGATTTTCATTGCCCCTCACTTTAATCATGTTTGTTGGAAGAGAAAATTATATGACAAAAAAATTATTTTATATTAGAAGGATCTTCTATATTTGGGGATAAACCAGCTTTGGCTCAACCACTAGTCAAATAGATCCATTTGGTAGCACATTTCACCAATCATGCCTTGCATTTAGTAATAGCTTGTGCAATTCCTATACTCCTTTTGGTGCAGCGGCATACACGCAAAGTCAAACAAGTGCATAACAAGTTTAACAAACATGCAAGGTCAAATAAGTGCATCCCATATTGGAGGTGAGGCCTTTTTTATCCCTTTTTGTTTTTTGGATACTTGATCTTGCTATAAGGTCAAATAAGTGCATCCCATATTGGAGGTTACTACCCTAATAAGTAATTTAATGTAGTATTAAAATATTAATTAAATAAGATATTTTATTAATAAATTAAGAAAAATAATAGTCCACTCCTTGCAATTATCCACTTGATCACTATTTGCTCCGGATACATCAGGTTCCATATTAATCAAAGTTCCAGAAGACTTGTGGAAGATGTAAGCCCAAATATTATCACTATACATCTTTGCGAGATAATGAGTACCTAACATTATGTATGTATAGTGCAAAGAATGATGAAAGAGAATTTATTACAATAATAATCATGGTTTAAGAGAGACCACCGCACATTACATTGGCAATCTTGAGGGAACCAATAAATTAGAATTCAATAAAACTACTACCCCCCCCCCCAAACTAACATGAAACTAACATGAGTCATCATTCCATATGCTATTATAACCAACAAAGTAAAGTAGTGCAGTATGATTCACTTGATCACTATTTGCTCCGGATACATCAGGTTCCATATTAATCAAAGTTCCAGAAGACATGTGGAAGATGTAAGCCCAAATATTATCACTATACATCTTTGCGAGATAATGAGTACCTAACATTATGTATGTATAGTGCAAAGAATGATGAAAAAGAATTTATACAATGATAATCATGGTTTAAGAGAGACCACCGCACATTACATTGGCAATCTTGAGGGAACCAGTAAATTAGAATTCAATAAAACTACTACTCCCTCCCTCCTCCCCCCCCCCCCCCCCCCCCCAACTAACATGAGTCATCATTCCATATGCTATTATAACCAACAAAGTAGTGTAGTGTGATTCATAACCGGGAAACCTAGAGGAAAGGAGTCTAGAAGGAGCCATGGACTAGACAGTGTTGTGTTAAAAAATAAAAAAATTATGAAAGGATGTAATTTTTTTATAAAAGTGGGAGAGAAATATACAAACTTAACTAAGCGGGACTTCCTCCACAACAAGGTGTTGGAGGGTCCCAAGTACAATTCAAATGAGATATTATATTACATATTTCAAATTAAATGTCCCACTACCGCCAAGGAGGATTGTTTGCCTTTGCGCACCACTTAATGACAATCTTGGAGTCGCCTTCCATAAAGTGGGCACGCACAAGATGGCCTTGGAAGACCTGAAGTCCGTTGAGTGATCCACAGAGTTCTACAATGGTGGAGTCGGAGATTCCCGAAGATTCCCAAAGGGACAATGAAAGAGTAAAGGAGACGATTGTTTTCGTCATGGATTACTCCTCCAAAACCAGTTGGACCTGGATAGTCAAAAGCGATGTTGTCAAAGTTCACCTTATAGTGGCCTGCAGGTAGAAGAGACTAGATCGCCATTTTTAGAGAACTAGGGTGTGCCATCTTAGCAATCAATTGCCAGTTCCCTCTGAAATTAGTGCCGCTGAGGTAACTGAATTCTTTCCGAGTCATGAGCCAATTGTGTGAAATATGTACCACGTCTTTTTGCAATATTATCTTAGCAGGCACCATTCATGAAGCATTCCCGCTGTTCTTTAATAAAATCAGAAAGACGTCCTTATGGTAGATAGCAACAAATAAACCTCCACTGTAGGAGGCAGGATCTTTTCATCAAACTCTCGAGATAACCCCAATATATTGAAGCAAATGTAAATAAACATTAGACAAAAACAACTTAAACAGTTCAAAATCATAATACACAATGTATTAATTACTCATGGATTAGATGCAGGCAACTCTACAAGAAAAAAGGTAATTTTTACAAAGATTATTTGCAAACAACACGATTGAATCCATTCCTCAGTTCTAAGAGGAACTGACTCAGGCCAAAGCATATTGGAGCCAAGGGCACACCACTCTCATGCTTTTTTTAACATCATCAGCATTTTAAAACATTTGACATGGATTTGTGTGTTAAAAACCAGCCACCTGCTAGTTAATCCAGCTTCTACAGAGAGAGTGTTCCAGTTTCCAGCTAGTGCGCAACACACGGCAATCATCTTTCATATTTTCTCTTGCTTCTCGCCCTGCAGGTACTTGTACACCCCATATCCAACAGTCCCAGCCACGAACAAAAAGACTGTAGGTGTGAAGGAAGGATACAGATAATTGACAAAGAACTTGTCCCATTCCTCTGGTAAGAACCCTGTACAAGTTGAAAGTGGAATAATTATAATGAAAGGAAACTCCCACAATAAGGTTTTGGACAACTGGATGGATGCTTCGACTTAATATTCTGTTTCAGATCATAAAGACGATCAGCAAGTTAAGGCATAGGAAGAAATTCCTGACCGCTCCTGGAAACGGAAACAGCTGGATAAAGGAAAACCTATTTTATGTAAGAGTGCTACAATTTCAGCTACAGAGATATTACCCAAAACCCTAGTTGTTTAAACTAATTATTTAAAAGAATCCATACACTGCGAAAACGAAAATTGAACCCAATTTGTGATACAGTTCGATGGTAAAAAAGTAAGTACAGTGACATCCGAACTCTGAATTTTTCAGATACTCTAGAAAACCTAGCAGTGTAGCAACCATTTGAATACCTAGCAATGAACTCAATTGCGATACCTGATGCTGAAAGAACTATCCCCTCGATGAAAATTAGAATACCGAGCCCCAACCATGTGAGGAGAAATGCCCCTTCATTGGTCTTCTGCAGGTCGGAGTCGGAGTCTTTTTCAGGGGAGAGGAGAGATGGCTTCTCGATAGGAGTGCGACGGACTACAGAAGCCCTTTCTCTGTTTCGCTTCTTCTTGCTACCTTTCTCGTTCTCTTTTTGTGTAGAACCAGAAGAATTAACGGGAGATCCAAAACCCAGCCCTTTAGATTTTGTCGGAGGAGAAGAAACTGTGACAGATGCCTGTTCGTCTCTGTCTTCAGAGTCTGCCTGGGCTCTGGTTGTTCTTCTAACCGACACGCGAATATAGAGAGGCGAACAGAGGGTAGACCCTGCTCTGAGAGAATTTGGTGTGAGGATAGCGAGCGCCATTTTCTTCCGGCGAACCCAAAACGCGTGGTTCAGAGTGAGGATGTCATGCGTGGTGCCACGGCACAATATATCCAAGTGCCACTGGATTGCCCAATCCCCATATTAGGGAATTTATATGATCAAATTAAGATAAGGGTATATTTCCAAAAATAAGCCTTTCAATACCTTTTTCGAGAAGAAAAAGAGAAAATTTTAACCATTAAAATTTTAATTTTATTTTCTCTCTTATTTTCTATAAGCATCCAAACAAGTTTCTTTTCTCTTTCTCTTCTCTTCTTTTTCTTCTTTTTCCACCACTTTTGTATTCCGAACACAACCTAAAAAACTTTTATTTTGTTCTGGCACTTCGTCTGGCTTCATTAGGACCCTAGGAAAACAAGATTGTGTTCATCACTTGCTTACTTGAGATATCAGTGGGCTAAATAACCAAAAAGAGTATATATCGCATTAAGATGATTCTGTCTAGACCAAGATCCAAACATTTCTATAGTTGATTCTGATTAAAAATTGCCTCTGGAAGAACATAAAAAAACAGAAACTACCTTAATCAATAAAAATAAACGAAAGACAAAAAGGCCCTCTGAGCTCTTCACACTCGAAGCAATTATTTCTTCTTTTTCCCACCCTTTCCCGACTTGGATGACTGTCCAGTGCTTGAACTAGCCAAAGGCTCCTGTTTCTTGGAGGTCCTACCATGATGTTTGGGAACCAACTCAGCAACTCGTAGCATCAACTGTTTACCTAGAACATAAACAGTACAGAAGAAATAACATAGGTTAAACAAAGAAAAAGCGCACCTATATGTAATGAAAATCATGAAATGTTAAATCACTTTTGACAAAGCAGGTACTATAATTGGACACGGGGACACATTCGAGGCCAAAGATCAGGAATCTAGCAGTACCTGTGTTAGGTCAGCTGTTCAGGTAAGATGTGAGTAAACAAGGCTGGACAAGAAGTTCAGAAAACCAATACATAACACAGCTCACAGTATCTTCCTTATTAGCTGATATGTTATTTTTTGAGGAAAATCGTGTGTGATTCAAAGAGAAATTAGATAGCACTAATACAAACACATATTCGTGGACAAAATTACATCAAACCGTGGTTATGAAACTCGGAGAGTCACCTGTCACCAGTTTTTTAAGACTATTTTTATACTCTCTCTCTCTCTGTCAATTTAGTGGCCAGCATATCCATATAGGACATTGTATGGCTGCAGTAGAATATTTTCTCTTTAATAAACATGATATGCATGAATATTCATAAATAAAATATTTTTTGGAAGTGATTTTTAACTATAATATAACCACCAAAATAACTGAAATAAACACCATAAATACATAATAAAGAAAATAAAACAAGGTAAACATAAATTTCATTTTAAATATAAAGAAGAGTTTATATATGTTAGGTTGCCCGCTCAGATTCCGATTTCCGAGCTTCCCAACTATGCATCAAACAACAAAAGCAGCCAAAATACAAGAAAATATCCAAAATACACATTAAACATTTAATAATCTAGAAAAAATATCTTTTTCTTTCTTAAAGCCATAAAGCATGTTGAAAGGAAATGAAACTTCTCCAACAGCCATTTGACAGGAATCCATCATGGGGATTTCAGAAGGTAGTTTTGCTTTCAAGGTTACCTCTAAAAGACTAAAAGTTAGTTAAGGAGTGAGTTGGATATATCAAATAGTAACCACCTGCGATATATTATGTATTTCAGAAAAGTTTCTCCTGCAGCAGATGGGTGAATCTATTTTTTTTCTTGAGCACTAGAGGGAATATGACGTTCTTTCTACTTTCCACCCATGACTTCTGCAGATTCTCTACGCAAGATTAAATTAATAAAATTATCCATGTAACTTCATGAATGAACTTTTTTTCTTGAGCACTAGAGGGAATGTGACATTCAATCTACTTTTCACCCATCACGTTTGCAGACTCTCTAAGCAAGATTAATCAAAAGAATTATCCATGTAACTTCATGATTAACTGACAGTGAAGAAACAAAACTTTTCTCAGCAAATAAGATACTCACAGCAAGTGTCACTATCATCATTAGAGGCCCCTAACTATGTTGGGGTTGGCTACATATATATTCCTCCATTCTCCTCCAATGTATATGATTACTCTATCCTTAGATGGGCCCTTTTCTAAGTCCTATCTCTCCACTTCCATCCATGTCATCTTTCTCTCTTGCTCAACTTCTTGTCATTTCATCAACCATCCTCAACGCAAGCCTTCCAACCAGAACACTATGAGGTCTCCATAAGACATCCTAAACCATCTCAAACTACAAACTTATTTGCTCATCAACTGGTGTTGGCTGAAATGTTCTTCAGCACAATTTTTCATATTAATCTTCCCTACTGATACACACATTACAACATATCACCATTGCTGTGTTATCTTTTTTAGATGTTACTTCTTCAGTGTCCAAACATGCCACAGTAGCATAAGGATGCCCATATATAAGAATATGCTTATAAAACAGTATCATAGATGATAATCACCCCTTCACTATCCACTATTTGTGTTAACGTTACATCCTCCTCAACTTCCCATTCTTTTAATGTTTAAAGCCTAGGTGATACAGAGACTTTTCTGTTGATGAACTAAGTTCTTCTTTTACCAACAAGTTCATATTTTCTAGTTCTCTCATCTTAGTACTAGCTTCCCTTCTTATCTAATTTGGCCAAGTCAAATTGGAATATGAACTGTTAACCTTTTCTTTTAAGCATGATTAATAAAATTCATCCAACCTGCATCTTCACTACTCTTTAGCTGGCCTAATCAAAGCAAGGTCCAACCACAATGAAGCCTCATGTCAGTCATCCAACCAGTATTCAAATTGAAAAAGTTTGCCATACATCAACGGAGAAAACTCAAGACAATTTTTGGATGTTGGACACAAAAACATCAACGCACCCAAAACCCTCACACCACACGAACCTTAACCCAATACCTGATATTTGGAAATTTCCCATGTGGCCCAATAGACAACAGTCTAAACCTCAGAGAAAATCTAGTGCAAGTAAAGAAAAAATCATTTAAATAGCAAATCCTGCTTGCTGGTTTTATCACAAAGGTCCAAAACTTGGCCCCCATATTGATTTGCAAGCTTAGCATTGAAACCTGAGACTAGAAGACTGGGAACATAAAGACATCAACACAAACACAGCTTACTCACGAGAATTGACTTCTGAGTTAAAGAAAGTCCCATCTTCTTTTTTTATCAAAACCCTCACTCTCCCTCTCTGCATGAAATCCCGTGGATATGCCTTATCAACCTGCACCAAATCAATCAAAAGGCATTATTATACATCTAAAAGCAAACCAGGAATATGGCAAGCAAATATTAAAAGAAAACCAGGAATTTAGGAAGCAAATATCCTGAGGAGCTCTAGAAAATACAAGAGGACATGAACCAAATAGATTGGAACTCAAATCAGAAAATAAAAGCACGGCATGAAAGTGGAGCTGCCCTCCACTGAAGAAACAAGATTCCAAATTCTATTCTTGGTAGATGATTCAGTGTACACTTTGATGATGAAGGAACTATAGCCATAACATACCAACACCACCATGAGGCCAATATGTTCCCACTCAGTGGCATGGACTGTAAGAGTCTAAAGAGAGCACTGTCACATCCTTAATAGAGGAAAAGCAAGGTCGAGGAAATGAATTTCTAAAATGAAATTTTGTCTTCAGAGATTGTCACATAGAATGCCCCAAGGCAAATGGACCTTGGACTTCCTCTCCACTATTTGACAACCACTAAACTAGAATAAAAAAGGAAGCAAAGGACCGGAATACATACTTCAATTACATATGGAAGCTTCAGATAATTGCAGCAGTCCCCAATCTCTACACACGTTGGATTTTCACATGCTTTACTTGTGCTTATTCGGCGGCCCTCAGCCAGTGTCTTTTTTGAATTTATGTAAATCGGATAAAATACAATCCACCTCTTAATACTAGGAAGGTCTTCCATGGATAAGACTCTACAAAATAAGAGTCAATTAGTCTGCATCTTACAGGTGGTAATGAACCTGTTTTAAAGGCATCATGAATTCAAGATTTTATTTTTTTACTGACATATCCAAGAAAGGTTGAAAGCAGATAATGAGAAACATGTATGGCTACAAAAATTGACACTTATAGCGAATACATTAAGAAAAAACTTTTTTTGTTGCTCTTTTTGCTGACGTTAGTTTCGGGCCTGCTTTTTCCTTGTATTCTCCATTCCATCTCCTCTGAACAATACTCTCACAACCCCCCTAAAAAAAAGTATCTTAGTTTTGAATTTTCAATTCTTTAAATTACTATTAATGTAAAGAGTGACTTCTGATCAAATTTTAGTGGATCCAATTCAAAAACCTAAAGTCGAAACAACCCCACACATCATTTGTGTAGAAGTTGTAAATCAAGAGAGAGAAGACAGGAAGATGAGTGTCAAGCTCTGGTTGTTCTCATCATGAGAAGGCCAGACTTGATTAGGGGTCAGAAATCAACCCTTAATCCTCTTTATTACATCAGTTAATTGAAATCAGGTAAAAGACTTCAATATCCCCCTCACTAGAATATCATTCCTCGTAATTTCCTATTACAGATGATGAAAAAAGTATCTAAGGCTATTTTGGTCATTTTACTATTATAACTATTATTGTAATTGGGCTCTTATCAATGCCATGAAGTTCTGATCATAATGGGCTGCTCAGTTTATTTATTTTATAGCACTTCATGTGGTAATACTTGTATATTAAGGAGAAGAGCATTTTTGTCCTTGTACATGTCTTTTACTTACAACTAATAATATAAGAGAAGAGAGGACGAATTTAATTTTCCAATGTGATTGTTTCCCAAAATTCTCTTCTTTTTCTTCAATTGACTTCTTTTGCCTGATTTAAACCTGATTCTTAACATTTCCATAAAATAAAAATAAAAACATTTGTGGATGAAGATCTGATTGTTTTACCACAGAAATATAACTAACTTAAGCACTCTTCGCAGTATCTACTCTGGTCAGCACCATCTCTGCATTGCCGTCGACAATGCTCGTTTTTGGATTTGTGTCACCTTTGCAGAAATGGATGATTTCTGGCATGGTGATACTGTTCATGAGTCTAGCTTCTCAGCTTGTTACCATCAGCGCCCAATCCGAGACCCAGCTCCACTGAGTCATGACTCGGATCTCGATTATGCCCCGACATGCACTACCAGCTCCCATCCTGTGCTACTGTCAAAACGTCAGCAAGGCCTGAGCCCCTCCCTGCAGCAGCTACCTGATCCCCCGGACACGCAAATAATGTTGCCACCACTTATGACCCTCTGACTGGGACTCCCCCCCCCCCCCCTCCAAAACACCCAACACAACACACTCCAGCAACCTTCCCCCTCATTATAGACACACACCACCACCCCTCCCAGGCAACTCTTGTACCACCCTTATCTCTCGGACTCCAAATCTAGCTCTGGAAATCACCATCCTCCCCAACCTTCTCGACAACATAAAAACCTATCCCCCCTCTCTTTGCCACATATCAGAAGAGAAATCGTGGCCAGCCGCAAAAACTTCTACAAGGTGAACCCAGTGCCAGGAATCTATATCCCCATGACCCAGTCACTGGGCTCTACATTTTCCCTAAGCCAGGCGAGCGTGCTCAGACGTACATTAAGGCTCTCCAATCTGAAAAGCATAAATTTGATGAGGAAACATGGGCCCAAATGATGGAGCTGACCAAGATTATGAGTGTTGACTATTCAGGACCTCTTCCTAGAGATCAGCCGCCCCCGAAAGTCCAAAAGAAAGGTGCAAAATGATTATTGTCTCATGGAAAGTGCGCGAAATTGGCTCTTGTCGGCGGAGGGCAGTTACCAGGAGCCTTATTTCATCCTCAAAGGCTAGCATAGTGATCCTTTAGGAGACAAAGGTCTCTTCTCTTGCTCATACTACTGCTCGGGACATCTGGCCGTACTGGGATTTTGTGTGGATCCAACTCGATGCTATCAGCTCCTCTGGTGGTATCCTTATTATATGGGACCCTCGAGCAATTGAAGTGTCGGATTCAGTGCGTGGGACCTTCTCCATTGGTGCCAAGGTCCTTGACGGAGGTACAGGTAGCAGATGGTGCCTTGTTGAAGTTTATGGCCTGACCCGATATCACAAGTATTAGCTTTTTTGGGAGGACTTGGGCAGTATTTGCGAGTTGTGCTAGCTCCCTATCCTTCTTGCGGGACCCTTTAATGTCATTCATTACTATCACGAGAAGACCCCTCATGCCAATAGATTCTCTACCTCTAAGAGGCAGTTTGCCGACTTCATCGCTGCTTATGATCTGGACGAAATTGCTCTCTAAGGAAATCCTTTACATGGTCAAATGGTCATCAACCACCAATTTTATCTAAACAAGACCATTCTCCTTGCTCATGAAGATTGGTTGCGCTTGTATGACAATGCAACTGGCAGAGTTCTTGGGCGTACACTCTCTGACCACTGGCCCGTCATGATCGACAATCATTTTGGTCGTTGGGGCCCTTCCCCATTCCATTTTGCCAACTCTTGGCTCAACGACAATAGCTTCTCCACTGCGGTTTCTGATGGTTGAAGTGATTTCGAGGTTCATGGGTCCTAAGAATGGCATCTCCCCCAAGTCCTGAGCGATGGATCGGCGAGCAAAACAGGTTGATGAGAAAAACTCTCTTCTCAGCCAACTTACTGCCCTTGATGTTGTGGAGGAATCTTAGGGTCTCTCTACCAATAAGCTAGCCCTTCGCTCTTCCATTCAGGATCAGCTTCAAGTTTTTGCTCAAAATGAGCTAACCCAATGGAAGCAATTAGCTTGTTTCTGGTGGCTCTCAGAGGGGGACGCAAACACCAAATTCTTCCATGTTGTTGCTTCTGCCAGGTGCCGGACTAATAGGATTACCTTACTATGTGCCAAATTTTTCCATATTGTTGCTTCTGCCAGGTATCAGACTAATAGGATTACCTTACTATGTATCAACGGCGAGGTAACCTTCGGTTGGTCCTCCATTACCAACTCTTTAGTGAGCTTTTTTGCAAGTCTCTACACAGACACTTGCCATTCGAGGTCCCTTGTTCAGAATGTCCACTCTAAGAGAATTCCTGGAGTGGTTGCCAATCTGATTGAGTTCCCTTTCTCAGTACGTGAACTTGAAAAGGCTACCCTTGGCCTTCCTTGTGACAGGACCCCCAGCACCTACGGCTACAATGGAGAGTTCTACTGCCATGCTTTTATTAAGTGCCGGAATATCCTCGACCCTGCCATGTTGAGCCATGAGCTTCTACACCATTTCAAGATGATGAAGCTCCCCCAGTTTATTCTCGAGTTGGATTTTGAAAAGGCCTATGATAGGGTTAATTGCCAGCTCCTTGACCACCTTCTCACCAAAAAGGGGTTTGGGCAAAGATGGCGTTTTTGGATTCACAATTGCATCACCTCTGCCACTTACTCCCTTCTCATTAATGGTACTATTTGTGGTCTCTTCAAGGGCACCCGCAGCGTCCAGTAAGGAAACCCTCTATCCCTGCTCCTATTCAACGTTATTGTTGAGTATCTCTGTTCTTTGGTTTACTCAACCAAGGAGAAGGGGTGGTTGCTGCCTACCTCTAATCTTGAGGAGTTCGACATCTCTACCTTCAGTTTGTTGATGACACGATATGCTTTAGTGTGGGAACTATGGATCAGGTAAAAAAACTTCAAGCATTTCAGGATTATTTGAGTGTTTCCGGGTCAATTGATTAATTGGAGGACAACTACTCACTTCGGTTACCACATTGACCCTGAGATTTTGGGACATATGGTGGCTTTTTTGGGCTGCTCTATGAGCATCACGCCTTTGACATACCTCGACCAACCTCTCTTGACAGCAAACTGAGTGCCAACCATTGGATTCATCTAATTTAAAAGTTTGAGCAACAGTTGGCTACCTGGCGTGGCAAGTTACTCTCCACTGCGGGAAGGCTCACTCTCCTTAAGTCTTGTCTGGCAGGCATCCCGAATTATTATTTATCCTTCATGCATTGCCCAGTATGTGTGTGCAAAACAATTGACTCCATCAAGAAATGCTTCCTATAGCGAGGATTCGAGAACACTTTTCGTTATCATTTGGTCAACTAGAACGAGGTCTGCTTGTCGCACATTCTTGGCAGGCTTGGCATCTGCCCCACAAAAGAAATGAACCAAGCCCTACTCCTCAAGTGGTTTTGGAACTTTAATTCTCAAAGAGTCTCCTGTTGGAAACCCATGGTGGCATACAAGTTACAGTGCCCTCGGTATTGGTGGTTTGAAGGAAGGAAACAAAAAAACCTATCCCCATATGGAAGTCTTTGCTTCCCCTGCTCCCTCTCTTCAAGAGTGTCTTCTCCTTCTATGCGGGTAATGGTCAGAGACTTCTACTCTAGCGAGATGCATGGTGCAGAAACATACCCCTTATGGAGGCCATCGGTTCTCTATTTGTCATCACTTCTAGGCAAGATGCCCTGATTGCAGATGTTTGGCGCAACCAGTCTTGGGACTTTCACTTTAGGCGGGGCCTTCGGGATTGTGAGACCAACAATCTATGTGCTCTTCTTGTTAATCTTGCTCCTATTGTGATTCGGGATTGCATTCTAGATAAGATTGTTTGGAAACTGAACAAGAACTGCCTCTTCTCTGTGGCCACTGCATACTCTCACATCTGTGGGTGGACGCCCAACCCCCCTGAGCATGATGTCACGGCTGCATGAAAGCTCTCCACGCCAAACAAAATTATTTTTTTTATCTGGACAGCTATCAAAGGGAAGATTCTTACTTCCAACAACCTATTCACGAGGAGCTTTACTAGTCCAAATGCGGTATGTCCTCTATGCGATGCATGCAACGAATCAGTCGAGCATATCCTCCTTCATTGCAGTTATTCGGGGAAAGTCTGGATGGTATCTTCCAGAAGATAAATCTTCAACTCGTCCTCCCACATGACCTCAGTGGAACCATTCAGATGATTAGAGTTACCCAGCTTTCCAAGCTAGGAAAGATCCTCCTCTCTGCCTGGCTTGCCCATGTTCCATGGCGCATATGACTAGAGTGTAACAGCTGGCGCTTTAACCACAAGTCCAACAACATTGAGCACTCTATTGAGTTGATTGTCGGTCACATTACCAGCTGGCTTTATTCTCGGAGAGAATTTTCTTCCATCATGGGAATGCCGCTTCACAGTAACTAGTGTATCCTCGCCCACATGGCGGGCCTGACCAAGGCTCCTGGCATGGTCGAGTGGTCGCCCCTCCTCTGGGCAGCATTAAGCTGATTTTAACGGTAGCACTTTGGGTTGCCCGGGCCCGATAAGTATTGGAGGCACCTTCCGTAATTCTTCGAGTGAGGTCTTTCTATCTTATGTGGGTCCCTTGAGTCTTGCTGATTCAACCACAACTGAAATTTCTGGCCTCCTTCACGGTCTGAACATTTTCAAGTAGCAACCATTGGTCATCTTCTCATTGAAGGAGACTAGTGTCGTTATTAGCTCGGGATCGGGATCGACCCCTCCCCCTTGGCGCTACCGGCCCAACTTGTACTCCATTTCTGATGTTGTAACAATTATTTCATATTTGTGGAACCATGTAAACCGTTCAGCAAATTCTTTTGCCGACAAGTTAACTAAAACTGGGACCACTCTCCATTCTCTCACTATACATGATGCCCCCCCCCCCCACCCCCTAATGTAATTTTCTCTGTTTAATACAATTCTCAACACTTTTCAAAAAACATGATAGAGTCTTACAGGAGTCTCATAGAAGAGTCCAGGTATTTTAGTTATATTCAGTTGTGCTAGAATTTATCTTTTAGTGTTTAAATTGGGGTGTAATTGGGAGAAAGGTAATTTAATTGTCATTAGATTCTACTAGTTTCCTTTATTATAAATAGAAACTCACTGTACTCAGTTATGAATAAGTTAGTGAAATATTTCTCTTTTCCAAAAATTCAACAGAAACAAATTTTAAACAGTAGAGAGAACTGAAAATAAATATGAATGAATTTGAATTTTCAGGAAAAAAATTAAAATTGGAGTTGTACCATTAAGAGATGCACCGAGAAACAGAGGCTAATCACTAGTAAATTAACTGGTCGTCAGAATATACATGCCAATTACAAACCTTTTCTAAAATATACCAGTCTTTTTTCTGATGTTGTATCTGAAGCTCTAGTGCGTGACTTAATGTCGCTCAACCTGAGAACATCATGATACACAAAATCTTAGGTCAATACCCAACTGATAAATCAAGGGCTTGGCAGCTAAAAGCACTTTTAAATCAAAATTGAGTTTGAGCCTTTGAGATGCTACAAAAAGTGAAAACGGTTCAGAATCGAACAAGCTATTTAATAATGAACTACAATATCATATAGTTGACGGGTATAATATAAAAATTCCAGTTTTTATCTCTGTAATGTTTCAATAAATTACTCCTATATCATCACAGACCGATGTATTACATCCTGTGAAAGATTCTCTGTAGCCATTTTAGAGAAACCAAAATTATAATCCATGTGTGACCCTTGGCGCTAAACTTACTAGCATTCTGCTATTTGGAATCTTGGCGCCATACTCCTCTAAGTTAAGGAAAAGGTCATCAGTCTGCAGAAAAAATGTAAGGGAAACTTAAACTCGAGGAAAAAGAAATTAACCAGGCTTTCATGAAAGCCAATCAAAATGAGAAGAAGAAAAATATACTCTACTGTCAATCGGCAGCATGAGTTATACTTGCCCTCAATGGAGGGCGAGGCTGAAATGAGGAACCAAAGGACAGAAATCAAAGGGGACACAGTAGTGAAATTATGAGAACAAGTAGAGTGAGACAGGGAAAAAATGATACAGAAGAAGAGAATAAGCTAAAGACAAAGAGAGGAAATGTAATAGATGATTCTTACTAGGTGATTCTCCTGTCTGCGAAACCGCAAGATCAGAGTTCCGCCGGCAAGACGGGTACCCTGAAACGAGCTAGAGGAGAACGAAAGCATAATAGTTTTCGAAGGCGGAAGAAATAGAAGCGGAAAGAAGATCGATGGGGAGAGAGGAGATCAAATCAGATGCGCGGTACCATGAAAATCATACCTAGCCAGCGGCAGAAGTCAAGACAGTGACGGAGGAAGTTGAACACCATGGATGCCGCTACATTTTGTATCGGCCGATACGACGCCGCTTTTACGACCGAAAACCGTTCCCGAAGTTTTCGGTAGTTTCAGCGGTGGTGGCTAAGAGAGATTTAGGGAAAACATTGGGAGAATGAGGAGGAAAGACAGAGGTGGCCAGCGTAAGGGATCGGCGGAGACGGAAGGAGGAGATCCAAGGGGGAGAAATCAGCAGGAGACGGGTCAACAGAAATGAGATAGGGAGCGGCGATTTGAAAGGCACCAAAGCATACCTGTTTGCCGGAAGAGATTGAGACGTTCTCGGTCGTTTCAGCGGTGGTGGCTAAGAGTGATTTAGGGAAAACATCGGGAGAATGAGGAGGAAAGACAGAGGTGGCCAGCGTAAGGGATCGGCGGAGACGGAAGGAGGAGATCCAAGGGGGAGAAATCAGCAGGAGACGGGTCAACAGAAATGAGATAGGGAGCGGCGATTTGAAAGGCACCAAAGCATACCTGTTTGCCGGAAGAGATTGAGACGTTCTCGGTCGTTTCAGCGGTGGTGGCTAAGAGTGATTTAGGGAAAACATCGGGAGAATGAGGAGGAAAGACAGAGGTGGCCAGCGTAAGGGATCGGCGGAGACGGAAGGAGGAGATCCAAGGGGGAGAAATCAGCAGGAGACGGGTCAACAGAAATGAGATAGGGAGCGACGATTTGAAAGGCACCAAAGCATACCTGTTTGCCGGAAGAGATTGAGACACGAGCGCCCGGCGACGAAGGCTCCTCGGCGGCTCTGCGAAACGAGTGAAAAGATGTATAGGCGGGCGGACAAGGTATCGTCGTCGCAATAGTGAAGACGGAGAGTGCTCGTGTAGAGGACGGACTCCAAACACGATTTGAAACTTGTCAGATAACGCGATAAAATCACAGCCGATCCGCCGTTATAAGGAATGTACCGATCGATATAAAATGAGAAAGTCAGTGGACTTCGAACCCATAGAAAAGAAAAAAAATAGAATTAGATTATTATTATTATTTTCAAAAATAATTAGTAAAAGAAATTGATCATTATCTTATTTTTAATAACTATTTTTAAAAATAATAATGATTAAATTCTTTTTTTTAGGGTTCCAAACATACCCTAAGTGAGGGAAGGAATTTAAATTATTTTTTTCGTAAGAATTTGTTAGGTCATTAACTTTTCACCGTAATATTACTAGTGGAGTTTTTGTCACTTTCACTCTACGTATTAATAGGACTATGGTGTCTTATAGTCTAAGTGGATACCTCATTAAGTTGGAATATAAATATAATTAATGTTACCCAGTGACACTAGTTTTATATTTGTAATTTTATTTTCCATGTGCATTTTCCATTAATTTTTACTCTTTAAAAAATGAGATTGACCTAACAATTGAACAACAAGTACACCCTTTGTATTTAAAGATAATTGAAATAATATAAGGAAAGAAAAATAGTTTTACTATAGATGGTGTCAAATTTATTTGCTCAAATACTTAAACTACATCACATATCGTCTTTGAATATGTTTACAACATAGCTGACAAACGTAGATCAAATTTATACAAGGAATATAATAATTTTAAATCAATAAATTAAATTTTTATAGAAAATTATTTTTAAATAAATTATTTATAATTTTACATTAAAGAGGATTCCTTCATAAATAATAATTATTATTATTGTTATTATTGTTATTATACATGACATCTTGGGAAATTAAAAAATTTTAATATTTTAAATAACTCAAATAAGTATCAATAAAAAATAAAAATAAAAGGTGAATGAAATAACTGTTACTTATATATAAGTGCGTGATGGCCCTCCTCCGTCTTTCGAACACAGGAAAGAGGAGAGCACTTCCTTTTTTATTTTTTTTGTTTGTTTCAACTTTTTATTTTGCTTCCCTTGTTGAAACTTTATTTTAGTTTTTTAGAAATTGAATTAAAATTTTTACAATTATAATATAAAAATTAGACTTTTAATTTTTTTTTATAACTAATTTGAACACACAAACTCTAAAATTAAATTTCAATTCCATACTAATTTCGAACATACCAATTACAAGAGATGGTATTTAATTGCAATTAAAAAGTGATACACAAGATATTGTCTTTAACCCTAAGTTCTTAATAAAAAGTTAACGATCAAAATCTACATATTGAAATTTAAAATCGAGTGGTTCCAAAAATGCAAACGGAATTGATGGTACAAATCTTTTGGAATGATCCCTATCAACGACGATGGATGTTTGCATGGAGGCGAGACTGAGACTTGTGCCTGATCAGTAAGCCTCACAATGTTACTCTCTAAGTTATAGGAGTTAGTGCTGTGGAAAATGAAAGTGAATTACTTTTTTATGTCAATATACTCAATGAAAAGTGCAGTGTAATTTTTTTTTTTTTTTGTTAGTATGCACAATGAAAATTTTAGTAGAAAGTGGATAATCAGTTTGTTAATAAAATACTCCGATAGATTTAACTTTATTAAGATAATTTTATGTAAAAATTTAATTAAAAAATAAGATAAATAATTTAACATTTTCAAATATAATATATTAAAATATTTAATATAAAAAACAATATACTTGAATAAACATGGTTACTTTTATAATGTTTAGATACTTAATCAAATTATTACTTTTATAATATCTAAATTATCACTCTTAAATTAGTAATTTAATATATTATTAAAAGTCACGAATATAAAAAATAAATAAATAGGATATTTTATTAATAAAATAAAATAGTTTTTTTGTTTAGTCTAAATCAATACAATAATTATAAAGTAAATAAAAAATTAATTTAATTAATTGTAAAAATAGAATACTTAAACAAAAATGTTTACCCTAGATACTTATCAAATTCTTACTTTTAAGATATCTCAATCATTACTCTTAAATTAGTAATTTAATATAATAATAAAAATCATAAAAATAATAGATAAACAAATAAATTTTTTATTAATAAAATATTATGTTTAGTCTAAATTAATACAATAATTATAAATTAAATAAAAATATTAATTTAGTTAATTATAAAAAAATAAAATACTTAAACAAAAATGTTTACTATAGATACTTATCAAATTCTTACTTTTAAGATATCTTAATTATCACTCTTAAATTAGTAATTTAATATAATAATAAAAATAATAAATTTAATAGATAAATAAATAAATTATTTTTATTAATAAAAAATATAAATATTTTCATTAAAATCTAACTCAATTATTTTAATTTCAGTGTCGAATAAAATTAGGAGTGAAATTACCATTGAAAGTGAATTAGTGAATGCGTTAAGACATTTGGAGCGATTTCATAGTGAGTGAAAGTGAATTTACTTCCACTAATACAGTGCATGTACTTTTCTTCATCGACTGTCCTCTCGAGTGACGCCAGACAATGGGACCCAAAAATCGACGAGTTTGCTGGTTCTTCGTTTCCATTTCAAAACAGAGTCATCGTTCTGCTCTTTCTTCTCCTCATATTCTCCAGTTTCCCAAAGAAAAATACGGTCGGGGAGCAAGAAAAGAATCCTGTGCAGGTTTAGCTGCGTATCCGAGGGAAACATGGCCAACGGGGCTGACGTTCCTTGCTGTAACACAAAATTCTGGCTGTTTGTCTTGGTGGTAGTGGGATTGGTGGCTTTTGCCGGTCTGATGGCGGGTCTCACACTCGGTCTCATGTCCCTTGGTCTCGTGGACCTGGAAGTTCTCATCAAGTCTGGTCGTCCTCAAGACCGAGTGCACGCCGGTACGCTAATTCTTTCTATTTCCATCTCTTCTTCCCTCCTAGAAAACATTTAGCACTTTAGATACCAAAACTTCCAATTACATTTATAATCATATGATACACTTAAAGATATAGTTAAAAAGCTATTTTATCATACTCAGTATGCTTACAAACACACTTGAAGTACATTCGCCTGCTGATTGTCAAATGAACTGCTAAATAACGCTATTTTTATTTTTATTTTTTGTTTTGCCAACTTACAGAAGTTGGAATTTTTTTAGTATTTCAACGTGTACCATTCTGCTAGACCATTTCTAGCAACGGTTATCCCGACACTGGAATAAGTCCAGGCATTTTTTTTGTTGCTAAGAATAGATCTAATTCTATCTCATCTTGTTCTATTGCTCCTTCACCAGTACTATTTAGGTATATTCAGATAGTTTGACATCAATTCATGCTTTCCCAGCAGTTTCTTCTTCTTTATCCATCTGTTCCTCCAGATCTCATTTCTTTGAATAGGAAATTCACCATGGAAGCAAGCTTTAGTTCTGTTTCATGGTGCATATGGAAAGAATGCGATAAAAAAAATTTCAATCACTTAACTCGTTGGGCAGCACGGTGAATCATCTATCCAGAGTACGTTGCAATGGGCAAGTGACCTTATCTTTCAGATATCATGCTGCTCAGGAATCTCCATTTTGACAACCCTCTCCCCTAGGCTGGCTGAAATTAAATTTTGATGGCAGGTCCTATGGCAACACAGAATTGGTGTCAGAGTTTCCAAATCCAATCCCGCCCCACCTCGTCACAGGTTTCAAATCAGGTTCACCAGATTGGATTTGGAGCATGGATGGGAAAACTTGCCATCGACTTGTCGTGCCATATCTATTTGGGTTTTCTTTTCCCCTTACCACATGCCTGCCCTGTAGAGTGAGGGGGAAACCCCATACCTAACAAATCAGGTCAGGTTCCTTGATTAGCCCAACATGTACCCTCCTCTACCCAGAAACAAGGGTATGTTTTTAGAATTTTCATTACACAGTGGTCATTGAAGGTGTTGCTTCCATTTGGTTCTGTTGTGGTTGAGAAGACTTTGAAGGAAATTTTAAGGAATGATTCTATTGGAAATTCAAAGGGGGAGAGGGGTCTACCTCCCTCAAGGAGGCAAGGGAGTTGAGCTGTGATTGCAGGGCATCCATTTTGGTAGCGAGGAAGGTTCGAGCAGCTTGAGACCACCATTTAATTTTGCTTTTAAGAGCTTGAGCTTCATTGCAATTATATCTCTAGCTGGCCCCATAAGCAGGTTCTCATGCTATCATTCTTCCATTCGTTTGAGGTAGTCTTCATCCTCGAGTCATGAAATTTCAAATATGAAGTCATCAGCCACATATTTCTTATTACTTAGTGGGACAACCTGGGGCTACTTCAAAGGATTGAGAGGAGGTAGGCAAGGGGACCCTCTGTCTCCTCTCTTTTTCAACCTTGTTGGAGAATACCCGTCCATAATGTTTTACACAACTAAGATAACGGGTTGGATTTGGCTGATAGCTGAGGAGAATGAAGCCAACATCCCTCTTTTACAATTCGCAAGTGATACCATTTGCATTTGTGAAAGAACCATGGAACAAGTTTGAGATAACCACATGTCAAAAAATTAATGGGGAGAAAATTGTGTTGATTGGTTTCCACCTGGAATATGGGCTAATCAGTACTTTTGCAAACTACTTGGGATGTTCACATATCTCCCTCCCAACAACTTACCTCAAGCTCCCCATGTTTGGAAAACAACTAGATGAAGACCCATGTCACTTGGTCATAGAGAAGCTGGAAAATAGACTCTCTACCTGGAAAGGCTGATTTCTATCCAAGATTGGGTGGCTCACCCTCCTAAACTCTTGCATGGCAAGCTTCCGAACTATTATATGTCCTTTCTACCTCGTCTTGACCTTGTATGCAACTGTTGAATTTCTAACAAAGAGAAAAACTTTACTAATTTGTTGTAATTTGAGTACAATGAGTCTTTATTTATAATAGAGGAAACAAGTAGAATCCAATTACAGTTAAGCTACCCTTCTCCTAGTTACACCCAAAGTTAAACACTAAAAAATAAGTCCTAGAACAATCGAACAATTGAATATAAATAAAAGACTAACATAACTAAAACACCTTTAATTGAGACTCTTCCGTGAAACCTCCTCCCGTGAGAGTCCTGTAAGACTCCACCATATTAATTCTGGCTCTGTGAGACTTCTTTCCATGAGAGTTATGTAAGACTCTTCCGTATCCACTCTTCAACACCGCCTCTCAAACTGGAGTTTATAACTTCAACTTGCAATGGATTTTTTTTTACCATGCCTAGTGGCTGTTAGTAGTAAAATTGAAGCTCTAAAGAGAAAGTTCTTGTGGAGAGGATCGAATGAGGATTTTAAATATCACCTAGTGGCCTCGAATGATGTTTGCAAATTGAAATCCCATGGAGACTTGGGAATTCGGCTTACACAAATGATGAATAAAGCCTTTCTTCTTAAATGGCTATGGAAATACAATACTGCTCCTCAACTTATTTGGAGACCTATGGTAGCCACTACGGTCGGTGTTTCTGATTTCTGGTGGACTCAAGAAAGAAGAAGCCAAAATCTTTTCTCACTTTGGAGAGCTTTTTTACCCCCTTCTCTCTCTATTTGAAAAAATCACAAGACTCTATGTGGGATGTGGGGACAAGATTAGATTTTGGGTTGACTGGTGGACTGATAAAAGTCCTTTCTATGATAAATATGGTATGCTCAAAAGAATAACCACCTGCTGTAATGCTACTGTTCAACAAGTATGGACAGGTAACGATTTCTAGAGTTTTAATTTCAGAAGAGGTTTGAATGATTTGGAAGCTAGTCAGGTTTCTAATCTTATTGTTGAACTTAATTTAGTCAAGATATATGGAGATAAGGAGGACAAAATGATATGGATGAGAGATAATAGTGGTCGGTTTTCAATCTCTTCGGCTTATTCAGATATTATTGAATGGATTGGTAATGAATCTCATGATGCAGCTGTTGCTTGGAAACCTTTGCTCCATTAAAGATTCGTTTTTTCCTATGGAGTGCTCTTTTGAATAAGATCCTAAAGGTGGTTATTGAATGGTGTTCTAAAGCTAAAGATCCTCCTTGGCAGCATTGGAGAATTTATCATCAAATAGTGAATATTGTCTCATCCCTTGATTGTTATTTGTCTCATGTACCTAGATCAACAAATGATGTAGTTGATTCTTTAGCAAAACAAGGACTTTCTCTTCAATCTCTTGTTGTTAGGAAAACTCCTTTGTAAATTGTAATTTTTTTTATCATAATAAAACATCTTATTCAAAAAAAATAAAAAATGAAAAGGATTCTTGGTCTTCAATCTTGGTTTTCAATCTTCATTGGCTAAAACTTTTTCATAGATGTTAAATCTTCATCATTTGTTCTCACCCTTTCTTGAATATTTTGGTTATATAAAAGTTACCACAACATGTGGAACAAAATTACATCTTGGTGGTCTCGGAATCCGTAATATCGCATCAACCAACTCAGCTTACCTTCTGAAATGGATTTGGAGATTTAATTCATCTCCAGATTTGATTTGGACGGCGTTTGTTGCTGTGAAAGCGAACAAATCGAATGATTGGTGGACTAAAGGGGCCGTCGGTACTGCATGTCGCCTGTATGGAGGAAACTTTCGCTCTTGCTCCCTGCTTTTAACAAGGTAGTCAAACGCTACTCGGGTAATGGCCGTACCACAAAATTTTGGACGGATTTATGGCTGGGGGACAAAATCCTTGACATTAGTTTTGGTCCTATCTCCCTATTGGCCAAAGATAAAAACGCTTCTATCTCTGACTTATGGTCTGAACATAGTAGTTGGAATCTTAACCTTCGGAGAGCCCTAACAGATTCGAGCTTCTGGCCTCAAATCTTCTCACATGCCTATCCAAAGTCAAAATCCGCGAGCATATGTTGGATACCCTCATTTGGACCCCGTGCCCAAAAGGAATATTTTCTAAGGTTTCTGTCTACAACCTTCTTCGCAGCCCCGACCTCTCCCAACCGCATCACCTTGTGGCGATTGACTGGTCCTTGCTTGCCCCGTCTCGCATGAAATTCTTTATTTGGTGTGTTTGCAGAGGTAAGATACTCACATTCGATTCCCTCATTAGACGAGGCACCCCCGTATAGGACCCTTCTTGCCCTTTTTGTCAAAATAACCAAGAAATTGCTACCCATGTTCTCCTCCATTGCCACTTTGCACAAACAATTTGGTCCAACTTCTACACAAAATCGGAATTAAATACTATGTGCCCCAAAATTTACCTTCAATGATCCTTTCCATCACAAACACTCGTCTCCCAAAACTTGGGAAAATGTTAATCTCCAGTTGTGTGGGCCACATCCCTTAGGCCCTCTGGAGAGAAAGAAACAATCGAAAATTTCAATTCAAAACCTCCCCCATTGACGTAATTGTTGATAACATTGTTGGTTAGGTCTCTGCTTGGCTATTGACCCGAAGGAATTTACTCATTTCAGGAATACTGACTTTAGAGGTAATGGGAGGCTGATCGCCGAGATTACTGATTCCCCCTGCCTCCCAACCATGAAGATTTGGTCCCCCCCTCCACCGGGCCACTACAAGCTGAACTTTGATGGTAGTGCCATTGGCTGCTCAGGTCCAACTGGATTTGGAGGAGTTATACATGATGATAAAAACCATCTTCTACACTTTTGCGGGCCTTTGGGGATCTTTGATTCTACTATCGTAGAACTCAACGAATTACTTCAGGGGCTCATCATCTTCCAAGACCATCTCGTTAGGCCCCTCATCATTGAAAGGGATTCTAAGATGGTCATCGATTGGTGTGCAAAAGGAATTCGCCCTCCCTGGAGACATTGGGATATTTATTTCGAAATTTGTAACATAATTTCTCGTCTAAATTGTTCATGGACTCACACCCCAAGATTTGCCAATCATTTGGCAGACTTACATGCTAAACGGGGATCTTCCCTCCAACACCTTGTTGTGGAGGTTGGCCCACCCCAATAGGTTGTATTTCTCTCTCTGATTTATTGAATATTCACACACTTTCCTTCAAAAAAAAAATGGTGCTGAGTTATATTAAAAAGCTGCAAAGAATAAAATTACAAGGTGGTGAAACAGTCCCATACAATGAGAGATTGCAGGGAGGTTCCAAGTTTAGCTAATCTATCAACCAAGGAATTGGCTGATCTAGGAATACGATTCCAAGTACAAAAAATCGTAGATACAATGTTAGATATAGAAGAAATGGTGGGCCAATGACGCCAAGGGGGGGAGGCCGTGCTAGGGCACCAGCTAATAACAACTCTGGAGTCCTCTTCAATGAGCAGTTTTCCACGTGGACGGTCTTTGAAATTTTTTACTCCATGGAGAAGGGCAGTCACTTCAGTGGTGTTGGAGTATGCAATACCAACAATCCCTGCATAGGAAAGAATGGTCTCTCCTCTGTGATTTATGAAAACTCCCCCTGCACCTGCGGGTCCCGGACACCCCAAAGCACTCCCGTCAAAATTCAGCTTGATCCAATCACTAGGAGGAGGTTCCTATTCAGCCATAGTAGGCATCTTTTGGGGACCCGCCATATGAGCCAACAAACTCCAATTCCAGCGAAAGGATATACCCGTCTGAGGGGCAAACTCCTTCCTGGTGTGCAGCCAACTTGAGATCATACCCACAGTGCAAGAGATAGTGCTTTCCAGGTTGCTGAATTTGAGGTTGAAATACCGGTTGTTTCACTGAAGCCAAAGACACCATGGGATATGAGTGAGGCAAGCCGAGAGAAACAACTTACCGATTCTGGGCAGTCGAGTCCCCAAAACCATTTGGATAGTGCCAAAAAGATCTTGATGAGCGAGACAATCCTAGATAGCCCAGGGTAGTCCTGAAGGAGGGGGCAGAGGCCACACCACTCATCAGTCCATAAGAGGAGAGTCCTCCCATTCCCAGGATAGAAGGTAGTTGCCTTGAAAGTGGGGAGCAGCTGGCCAACAAATTTCCATATCGGGGAAGCAGCCATTACCTTGACCTTCCAAAGTCCTCTTCTTTTTTTTGGAGTGCTTTCCTCAACCATACCCTAACAATAGACAATCTCATAAGAAGAGGAAATCCACTCCCCAATTTCATTGCCCCTTTGCTGGTAGATCTTCATGCACTTCTTACACAAGTTGGGAATCAGCAGCTGCATCCCAGACAACCTCCAATTGATCAACCAAATAGGCTTAGGCGGTCGTCTCCTAGGCTTGGGAAAAAATCCAATTACCACGTGCATTGCCCACATCCTGTGAGGGCTATGGACCGAGAGAAATAACATGAGGTTCAATGACAAACTCTCCACAATCGAAGAAGGCAAGGTTCGCATAATGGGAATGATAGTTGCCTGGATATATACTAGGCCAAAATTTTTGAAGCTATTAAAGGCATTCCTAGTCGAGAAAACTAGCAATTAATTGCCCAAATGTATGGCCCTGCTCGGCCAGCAGTCATGGAAGAATGGATTCTCCTAGCCATAGGAACTTTAAAATTAAATTTTGAAGGTTGTGCTCACGACTGCTTTTAGAGGTGTCATCAGGAATTAGGAAGAAGCAACCCTGCTTTCTTACTTGGGACCCCTTGGAATCTTTGATTCAACATTAGCTGAACTCCACACCCTTCAACAATGCCTTCTCCTCTTTTGTGACCGTTTTCATGTCAATCTCCAAATTGAAGGTGACTCTAAAGTGATCATTGGATGGTGCTTCTTAGCTTTCGATTCTTCGTGGTATCATTGGAAAACTTTTCATTAAAATGATTGATATTGTATCTTCCCTTGGTTGCTTATGGACTCGTGTCCCTAGTTCAACTAATTCTCTAGCTGACTCTTTGGCCAAGCTAGGGGTCTCCCTCCAATTAGAAATCAGCTGACCTGAGAACATGAGACACATAACAATTAAACTAAGAAGTAATATCTACAATTTAATGAAAACTGGCCAGTGACGTTGGGGGGTGGGGGTGGCATGGATAAAGAGGAGCACCATCTAATCACAACCTTGGTGTCCCCTTCAATGAGGAGAGATAATCAAGCCATGAAGGAGAGCAAAGAGTTTTGCTGATGTAGAGTTAGATATCCCCTCCTTTGCTAAATTGGGTCCCTCCCTTCAATCTCTTGTTGTAAGGGGAGACCTCCCTTGATATACTCTTTTTCTTCTTGAAATAAAATTATCACTATTTCAAAAAAGAAAAGAAAAAAGAGTCGGATATCTCCAATGGGCTGAAGGATGAGAGTGGAGCCTCACTATTCTGGATAGCGCCTCCAAAGGCGGCCTTGTTTGGATTGCCTACAACACTCCCATCAAAATTTAGCTTTAGGAAAAGGGGGGCTTCCAGTCTTCCAATTGCAAGGTGAGAAGGGGCATATATCTGTGCAATGGCATGCCAGTTATGACGAAGAGGGACTTCTTGCAGACATTCAAACTCCTTCCAAGTGTGAATTCAGGTAGAAACTTGGCCAATTATTTGGATGGACATTTCCTCCACATTGGCGAACTTGTAGTCATTTTTTTCTTTCCACAGCCCCTAGGGAATATGCGGCAAACAAACTGAGAGGAGGGCCTTCCCCAAGCTTGGAATTTCGTCCCAGTTGACTAATGGCGGTAAGGGCTCTCGCGAGGCACAGCTGAAGCCCAATCATGTTGAGGAAGTGCGTCCAGTCCTTCCAAGGAAAAGGGTAGTGGAAGAAAATATGGGAGACACTTTCTTCCTCATCATTGCAGAGGGGGCATTCGATACTTTGTTCATTATTGCTTCTTTTCTTGAGATTATTGATAGTGAGGATTATCGACAATGTCTTTGTAAAATCATGCGATTAGAGTTTGAGAAGGAGAAAATTGAGAGGAAAGAAAGAGGGGAAAACAGCAAGAGGCTGCATTGAGTTGAGGACTCAGAATTCGAGCCCTACTCTTTTAATTACTTCACTTAAGTGATAATGACACAAAATGATAATATTGCCTCTCATTACAATATCCCTCATAATTCTCTAAAAACAACTCAGAATAAAATGTAAATTGAAACGTAGACTTATAAAATGAAGCCTAACTTACTCCAACCCTTTATGAGAAACTTACATTCATAAGGAATGACCAAACTACCCCTATATGTGAATTCTAACATCTTTGAACTTTGTTGGTCATTAATTCATCACATGTTCATATTTCTGATCTTAACTTTGTATATAAAGAATAGTTGGACAAGGAAAATGAAGAAATTTGTTATACTTGAGTATATGGTAAGCAATTGCGCTTTTAAATAATCCAACTTTTCTTTTTAATGGCAGCTAAGATATTTCCTGTGGTGAAAAATCAGCATCTGTTGTTATGTACTCTTTTGATAGGGAATTCTATGGCAATGGAGGTCAGTGATATTCATACATGTTTTCTTTTGACCTTTTTTGTTTTATTTATGTTTATGGCAATGGAGGTCAGTGATATTCATACACGTTTTCTTTTGACCGTTTTTGTTTTATTTATGTGATTTCACTATTAGTTCTTTTTGAAACTAGGCGTCTTACTTTCAGTTATGATTTGCATTTTGGTTTTTGGTGATGCCATTTCTTCTGAGTTATTCTTGTGTTGCTGTTCTAGTCTCTTCCAATTTTCTTGGACAAGCTTGTGCCTCCTTGGGCAGCGATTCTGGTCTCTGTAACTCTGATATTAATGTTTGGAGAGGTGAAAATACTCAACCTACATGGTCAGCTGAAAATATACCTCTAATGTGGTTGTCTAATTATACATTTCCAATCATTGACTACAGATATTACCACAAGCTATCTGTTCTCGCTATGGCATGATGGTTGGAGCAGCACTTGCACCCTTAGTCCGCATCCTTCTGTTGCTGTTTTTTCCTGTTGCATATCCAATTAGTAAGGTACAACGTTCTGGTTTGATGCTACTCTTCCTCACTGGTCTATCGTATTGGAAATTTTCTCTAGGAACATTATCATTTTCAATGCTCTTATTTGAAGTAATGTGGCTATGGTTTTTTCAGATTCGTATATGTTAACTAATGTAGATCAAGGGCATAATTGTCATTTTCCATTATGGGCAGTTTAGCAATTTGAGCTTGATAAAAGTGAAATCTGAGGAAGAGATAGAGAGAGAGAATGAGAAGGAAGAGAAGAGAATGAGAAGGAAGAGAAGAGGATGAGAGAAAAGCTTTGGAAAGAGCTGCTTGGTGGTTAGGCATGAGCCCTAGCTCTATTTAATAATCTTGATTAGAATAATTACAAAAATGCCCTTTTTTATGAATGGTGATTTTATTAAGAGAACCAAAAAAGGACGAGCTAACTCCTAACAACAAGAGATTGCAAGAAAGTTCCCTGCTTGGCTAAAACATTAGCCACAAAATTTGCTGATCTCGGGATGAGAGACCAAAAACAGTCAAATAGGTTGACAATTTTCATTATTTCAAAAAAGGTGTTCCTATGGCGTCACAGAGGTGCAAAAGAATTATCACACCAGCCAATCACCACCTTAGAGTCTCCCTCTACGAGGATGGGCCCGAAGCAATGATCGCAAAAAACGCGGAGCCCATTAAGCAGGCTGTGGAGCTCGGCCGTTGTGGAATCCGCAATACCGAGAGGGCCGGAAAAGGAGATGATATGGTTCCCAAGAGAGTCACGAATCACTCTGCCAAAACTAGCTAGGCCAAGGTTACTGAAAGAGGATCCGTCAAAGTTTAATTTAAGGACACCAGCAGGCGGCGGGGTCCACCTAGAAATAACTGGAAGTTTCGAAGAGGTTTGAAGCTGGGCAAGACATCTCCAATTGTCTCTGATGGAGGATCCCGAGAAGGCCTTCGAGAGTGGAGCCATGTCGCAATATTTCCTAAAATAATTTCAACGATTCTTTCTTGAGAGTTGAACTTGGCATTGAACCTTCTTTGATTGCGCTCTAACTAGAGACCCTAAGGAATGAAAGTGGAGCAAGCCGAGATCATTATTTTTCCAAGACCGGGGATGGAGGTCCCAACAAGCATTTGGTAGGCTGCAGGGAGATTCGCAGGTAAGCAGAGTTGGAGTCCAATTCGACTGATAATCGACGTCCAGATCTCCCAAGAAAAAGGGCATAGGAGGAGCAGGTGGCTAACAGTTTCTTCGGCGACATGGCAAAAGGGCAAATGGGGTCCACCACTACCTCCTTTTTCATTTCAGCATCCCGAATAAAATAGCAATCCACTTCTACATGTTTTGTCCTCTCATGAAAAACTGGGTTATTGGCAATAAAAATGGCTGCTTGGTTGTCACAAAACATAGTTATAGGTTCATCCTGGCAAAAACCTAACTCTAAGACAGATCTCACCCACATCAGCTCACAAACAGTGTGAGCCATGGCTTATATTCTGCTTCAACACTAGACTTTTCTAATTCTTACTCTTCCAATTGATTAAGTTGCCATCCAAAAATACACAATAGCCAGTAATAGACTTCTTATCTAGTTTGGAACCAGCATAATCAACATCAGAAAGAGCTTCAATTTTCAAATTATCACAAGGTTTAAAGAAAAGAAAAAAAGAAAAAAAAATAGGTTTAAAGAAAAGACCTTTTCTTGGTGACCCTTTTAGATACTTTAAGATTCCTTGTACTTCTTCTAAGTGGACCTTACGTAGATGCTCCATAAAGTGGCTCACTACATCACTACAAATGAGATATCTGGTCAAGTAACTGTTGCATATATGAATTTGCCAACTAATCTCCGATACATCGTCTTATCATTCGATTCATCACTCTGATCATCATGGAGATCTTGACCAACTTCCATTGGGTTATCAATTGGTCTGGCCCCCAAAAGCCCATACTTTGTAGCATATCTGTCACATATTTCCCCCATGTCAACACAAGTCCTTCCTTACTTTTTGCTACTTCAATCCCTAGAAAGTATTTCAGTAACCCCACATCTTTAGTCTAGACCATATTTTATTCCACCGTTCTTCTTCAAATTTTGCACACTAGTTTCTTGGGGATTTTCGCACCTTGAGGAATTTTCAGAGATAAGAAGTTTAAGTTAGACAGCTTAAAGGTGAATTTTTAGGTGCACGTGGCTCTTGGTTTCTTGCATGGAGTTGGGTATTTATTCTATTTGAGCAAAGTTTGTACCTTCAAGGTATGTTTACGTGCACAACTTGTTTCTAAGTGGAGTTCAAGCTCTCTCATGGTGAATAGACGTGATCCTATGGTGCAAGTGTGTTTTCTTTTATTTTTGGTTTTCTTAAAGTGAAAGAGAACCTTTGTTGTTAATCTACTTTCTTGAGTATTGTAGATTCAGATTTGCATGCATGATTGTAACAACCCATCTAGATCTTTTGCCCAACTTTCCTCCTTAAGTTTGAAGTTTATTTTGTGATGTCTGGGAATCGTGCAGTTGTTTCCCCAATCATTGATAATGAAAAAGATAAAGAAGGATGATCTCATCCTGTTACTTTCGTAAAATTGATTGACAAAATTTTTTCGATGTTATCATGGGACATTGAAATTTATGTGGGATCTAGAAAGAAAGAGAAATATTTGACTGAGATACCACCTTTTAATCCTTCCACAACGACAAAATATGTCCAACTTGGTAATTGTATTGAAAACTAAATGAGAAACGAATTACAATGATTTATACGTACAACAGAGTGTCAATATTTCAACTAACCCAGATTGTTAGTGTGAAAGTGATTTGCCAATTGGGATTTAACTGTTTCAATACTTGATTTGTCACTCCCAGATAAAATGATATCATCTACATATACCAGTAAGATAATTATTCCAGATGATTGTTTTAAAATAAATAACGAGTGATCACAATGGCTTCTACGAAATCCCATGGATATAACCACTTGGCTAAAATTTTCAAACCAAGCTCACGGACTTTGTTTTAATAAGCCATAAGGAGCCTTCTTTAGTCGACATACCTTATATTTCTCCCCCTGAGCAACATACCTTGGAGGTTGCTCCATATAGACTTCTTTCTCAAGGTCACCATATAAGAAGACATTTTTAATATCTAGCTGGAATAGAGACTAACTATGGACTAACGGAAATAAGTATACGAAGAGAGGACATGTGAGCAATTGGAGAAAAAGTTTCAAAAGCATCCATCCCAAATGTTGGTGTATACCCTTTTGCAACAAGATGAGCCTTATACTGTTCAACTAATGCATCTGAGTTATATTTAATGGATCCATTGACATCCAACTATAGCAGCACGTGGAGGTAAGTCACATAACTCCCAAGTCTTCTATCTGTTAATGCTTCCTTCTCAACATCCTGCACTGAAGAAGGAATAATGCAAGTGGAGATGGACAAAGCAAACTTACGATAGTTATCAGACAAGGAATCGAAGGAGATAAAATGAGATAAAGGATGGCGTGTACCTTTATGAACACCTTTTCGAAGGGCAATAGGAAGATGCAGATCACTTACCTCAGGATCAGGAGACGATGAAGAGTCATGGTTGGATGTGAGGAGGGGCTCTGAATCAGAATAAGAAAGTTGTTGTCGCCGCTGGTATACTTGTAGTGGTTTTTTAGTAGAAACATCTCATGAAGATGGAGCACATTCATCAACTGGAAGAGGAATAACCAGAGTAGGTATAGAGGATTCAGGTGGAATTGATTCAGATGTAGAAGATTCAAAAAAGGAAACATTCTAAAAAAAGGTAACATCAGCAAAAACATTTTTTGTTCGAAAATACCCTAGAAAGACACACTTGATAGACCAAGGAGACAACTTATCCTTGGATTGATAAAAAACATGTGCAAAGCATACACACCCAAAGACAATGTGAATAGGGATCTTGCCATTAAGAACAAAAAATGACATTCTATTTACCATAAAGCATGCAGTAAGAACAACATCACCCCAATAAGTCTTAGGTACATTCATGTGAATCAACATAGTATGAACTACCTCAAGTAAATGACGATTCTTACATTCAACAACTCCATTTTGTTGTGGAGTAAACACACAAGAAGTTTGATGAATGATTCCTTGTGACTGACAGAAAGAGTCAAATTTACGATTCATAAACTCAAGACCGTTGTTTGTACGAAATATATGGATAGAAGTTGCAAACTGATTCTTTATTTCATTAAAAAATAGCTGAAAGACATAAAAACTTCAAATTTTTCTCGCATGAGAAAAATCCAAGTACATTTACTGAAATCGTCAATAAGGGGGGGGGGGGGGGGGGGGGGGGGGGGGGGTTAGTCAACATTTACAACTACTTCAAATTCAATTGAATGATCTAATTCAACTTCAACTTCAAGTTGGGTGCTAGTGTGGACGAGTTCAAGTGCATTGGAAAACAGTTTCCAGTGTTAGTGCCCCAAAATGAGAAATATAACCAAAACAAGAGAATGAATAACTTGTAATAATATACTTAAATAGAACATGTATACCTAAAAACCAAATTAACCAAAACAAACATGATTACTACACTAAAATTCTACCTTTGTACATTATTTATTTTTCTCATGCATTTTGTAGTTTTTTTTTTTTTTTAAATGATGTTGATTTTTATTAAGGCAAAAGCTCAAAAGAGCATATTACAAAGGAGGGAATCCTTCCCATACAATGAGAGATTGTTGGGAAGTTCTGAATTTAACTAATTTATCAGTCAAAGAGTTAGCTGATCTAGGAATGAGATTCCAATTACAATGCAAAGAAGATACAATGTCAGCAATACTATCAGTGATGGGCCAGTGGCACCAATGGGGGAGGCTGTCTTTGGAACACCAACTAATAACCGTCTTCGAGTCGCCTTCAATGATTAACTTGCCATGGAGATGATTTCTGAAGATTTACAGGCTGAACAACAGAGCACTAACTTCAGCAGTATTAGAATCAGCAATGCCCATCGGACCCGCATAAGAACGAATGGGGTCTCCATTGTGACCTCTGAATATACCACCTGCTCCTGCTGGACCAGGACATCCAATAGCACTACCATCAAAATTCAGCTTTATGCAATCTCTGGGGGGAGGATCCCAGATAACCATTCTAGGAGCTTTGCTAGGGCCAGATATGTGAGCGATCAAATTTCAATTTTCCCGAAGGGAAACCCCTGAAAGAGTGGCAAAATCTTTCTTTGTATGAAGCCAGCTCGAGATGAGGCCGACGACATGAGAAGCCGTGTTATCTGGGGTACTAGCTTTGGAGTTGAATCTTCGGTTGTTCCGCTCAAGCCAAATGCACCAAGGAACATGCGCAAGATAGGCTGAAATAATTAACTTGCCCAACCGAGGAAGGAGAATCCCTCGAACCATCTCAAAGGTGCCAAAGAGGTCCTGATGTAGCCCCAGTTGGAGTCCGATTTTCTGAAATATCTTCCTCCAAACTTGCCACGAAAATCCACAATGTAAGAGGACATGCTGGACTGTCTCTTCACACTCACCGCATAGGGGACAAGAAAGATCGAGGGCAGTGAAGCCTCTTCTGTGTAGGTTGTCTGAAGTAAGAATCTGTTCTCTGATGGCTGACCACACGAAGAACTTGATTTTGCTTGACGCTGAGAGTTTCCACGCCAGATTTGCCTTGTGCTCATGAGGACTATAGTCTTGCTTTCTGATATGAGAGTAAGCCGAAGTGACAGTGAATCGACCATTATTACTGGGCTTCCAAATCAACTTATCAATTGAGTGCTCCCTAATAATAGTACTGCTGAGTTTAGTAAGGAGAGAACAAAAAGCCAACGATTCCTCGTCATTTAATCCCCGACGAAACTGAAGACTCCACGAGTGATCACTCCATAAATCAGCAACAGAGCAAGAGAGGTTGTTTGCCATTCTATGCAGCCCCGAAAAGTCCTTTGAGAGAGATCGGGGGCCACATCATTCGTCCAACCAGAAGAGAAGTGTCCTTCCGTTGCCCGTATGAAATGCGGTAGCATCTCTGAATACTGGAAGAAGCTTGAAAACTGATTTCCATATCGGGGATAGGAGGCGAGCAGCGCCACCCTCTCTCCACCTTGCACCCGAAAATTGAAGGTAAAATTTCACCATATTCTTCCATAAACTGTTGTGCTTGTTGTTGAAATTCCAAATCCATTTGAGCATAAGAGCTTTGTTCATTTCTTTTGTAGGCCGGATGCCCAATCCTCCTCTATTATGGGGCATGCAAATATCCTTCTAACGGACCAGATGGTATCTAAAGGTATCTTTTGAACCCCTCCACAGAAATCGTCGACGGATGACATCAATTTTGGAGCAAACGGAGGCCGAACAGTGCATGAATGATAACAGATAGTTTGGAAGCCCTGCCAGACAAGACTTGAGGAGAGTGAGATGCCCCGTTGTTGATAAGAGTTTACCCCTCCAAGTGACTAGCCTCTTTTCAAATTTCTCAATGAGGGGGGACCATAGTGAAGCCAAAGGCCGAGAATCAAAAAGTGGTAGCCCAAGATACATGACTGGCATATTTCCCACAGAGCAATCCCAGATAGTCCGCCATATTCCTAAGTCCAGCTTGATCAATATGATAGCCAAGGAGAGTGGTTTTTCCCCAGTTTATGCTCTGACCAGAAGCCAATTCAAATAATCACAGCACGACACGTATTTTTTTATCTGATCCATAGTACCAACCCCGAAGCAAATAGTATCATCTGCAAACTGGAGAATCGAAATATCAAAGGCTGTGCAGTCAGTCGTGGGTAGGAGCCATCCCATGTTCTTGGCCGAGTAAATCAAGGAGGATAGGTATTCTGCCACCACATTGAAGAGCAGGGGGGAGAGGGGGTCACATTTTGTAGTTGACTAACTCATTTTCTCATGGTATTTGTTTGGGTGGATATTTTAGGTGTAGGCCCTCTTTTGTGGCTCTACAAGTGGAGAGTTTTAGGTGTAGGCCCTCTTTTGTGGCTCTACAAGTGGATAGTTTAGGTGTAGGCCCACATATGAGTACCTGCTCTGATACCATGTTAAGTTGGGTCCAAGGCTTATCCAAAAATGGCTAGCCAACATAAGAATCCTCTTTTCCAACTAATAAACTTAAGATCTTTGTACTCACTAATCCACGTGGGACTATTCCTTAACAAGAAGAAACTAGCCGAAACTGAAGACAATGGCGACGGCGATTGAGATGAAGCAGGCATAGTAGCGGCAGAAGAGTTGTGCTCCGCAAAATCAGGAAAACAGGGTGAGGGCCTTAAATGGGGAAATCAAGGGAAATCAAAGTGGAATCGAAGAAATCGACGCCGAAATGGGAAAAATCGAAGTAAATCGAAACCGAAATGGGAGAAATCGAAGGAAATCGGGAGATTTTTAGGGGAAAAGAGCAGCGACAGGGAGAAGGGAGAGAGAGAGGGAGAGCGAGTGCGAGAGAGAGAAAGAGGCCGAGAGGAGGGGAGCAACAAGTGGGAGAAGGGAGAGGGAGAGCGAGTGCGAGAGAGAGAGAGAGGGAGGCCGAGAGGAGGAGAGCAGCGAGAGGGTGAAGAGAGACGAGAAGGGAGAAGGGAGTGCGAAGACGAAGAAGGGAGAAGGGAAAAGAGAGTGCGAAGATGAGAGGGAGAAGAAAAAAAAAAATTCGGGCGGAAGAGACGCGTCCCAACGACTTCAAGTGGATGACTCGCAAAAATGGGCGGATTCCTGATTCCACAGTTTAAGCTTGGTACGGCTTCATCCCAATTACCTATGTCATTTAGATGAAGTTGGTGAACCACTAATGGCTTCTTTGAATGATCTAAGTAATTAGGATGAACTTTATCTCCTGATTCTTGTTGACTAACTCCCCCAAAGGAAATAAAATACCTATGACCAAACCGACTAGTCACAAGACAAGGACCCAAACATCGAGTGCACAAGCTCAAAAGGTTTACTAGTTTTATGAGATGAAACATGAAAGGAGCTCCGGTGATGCTTGCCCAGTTGACATGACTTGCATTGGAAAGTAATACTAGAAGGTAAATTTGGAACTACTTGAATCAGTTTTGCTGGAGATGGATGACCAAGTATGAGATGCCATTGAAGAGGTGAATTAGCTGTGTGTAGGGCATGTAAAATACTATCTAGATTGTGGTTGTCCAGATAGTATAGTCCCCCCTCTCTCACGAGTGGAACTAATCATCTTCCTTGTCACGAGATCCTGAAACACACAATAAGTAGGGTAAAATGTGAGAGAACAATTCATAGACTTAACCACTTGACTGATAGACAATAGATTTAAAGGAAATTTTAGAGCTAACAGTGCAGATTGAGGTGAAAGAAAAGGTGCAGGGGTAACATTTCCCACTGCCTGTACTGGTGAAACTGACCCATCAACAAGATTAACATGCTTAATGAAAACAAACTCTTTTAAATCAGAAAATAGTGAGGATACACCTGGCATGTGTTTTGTAGCACTAGAGTCAAGAACCCAAGATGGGGAATAAGACAGTGAGAGTGTAGACATACCTGCAGTAGGAGTTGTATGTGCCAAGGATGTAGAGAGAATAGATAGTTGTGCCATACATTGGGAAATTTGTTGTTGCTGCTGTGAGATCTGTTGTTGTTGTTGGATCAATTTCTGTATTCATCTGTAGCATCAGGAGGGATTGGAGTTTCAGACGCTGGTGTTGTACCTTTATGTGTACTAGCATTTGCCCACGCAGGCTTCCCAAAAAATTCCCAACATCTATCTGAGTAATGATTGGTGCTTCCACAGTGAACACACTTGCGCTTAGATTTACCATCTCCTTGGCTTCGTCCTCTTCTAGAATTATCTCTACCTCTGCCTCTACCAGCCCCTGTACGTTCCTTGGAAGTGTCAATAGAATTAGACGTTGTAGCCGATGTATAAAGGGGCAGTAGCTTCACCTGCTTTAGTATTTTTTCCAGCTCTAGGCGCAACAATTTTTTCAGCTCTCTATACCCTATTAAATGTAGTAGAGAGGTTACGTATTTCATCTGAGGCAAAGATGAAAGACATTAATTTCTTATCAGATACTCAAAAAAGAACTATAGTAGTTTGTCACAGTTCTGTTACCCCTTTTCACGCAAAACAATTCTGTATATAATTCATAAACCTTGGAAAGATTGCTCTCTTGTCCATAAAGAGCTTCCAAGGACAACCACCTAGCCTTGGCTCCTGATATTAGATTCCATGATGTTGACAAGCCAAGTCATCACTTGGCTGTCTTCAGCCTCCCAATCATCATCTTGAGGAATAAGAGGGTCATCTCTAATAAATTTCAACTTTTTCCTGCCCTTCAAGTACATTCCAATAGATTTGAACCAAGTAGGTAGTTATCACCATTCAACCTATCAGAGGTGATAGTGATAATATCTTTACCATCAGGATTAGATGACCCCTTTGCTGGAATGTGAACTTCACCAGAGTCAGCCATATTAGATATAGAAGATCAATTAAACCCTTCAAAAAATTCCAAATCAACAGTTCAAGTGGGCCCCACCATGTAGAAACAAGAAAAAATAGAGCAGTTATAAGATGTGCAAAGATCAAACAGTCCATAAAATCCAACAAGGGGATTAAATTCAGAAGAAAAAGTCCACTAGAACCTGCACCAGGGCTGACATCAGCAAGTGCACAGATGACGTCAACAGTTACAGTCTGGAATTTTGGTGCACACCTCCAGATCAGCATAAGAGAACCTCTTTTGGTAGTTTAGAACATCAGAATATGTTCTTAGAACAGTAGGACCAGTAACCCTAGGATTATGGCAGAGAAAAAAAGGAGAAAAATTGGAGTTTTACTAAGCAATAACCAAAAACTTGGAAAAAGATCTTCCTTTATGTAGATTTCTGCTTCAAAGAGGAGAAAAAACTCACAAATATCCTTCCCAGATGAGATGTACTGCTTTGATACGATGTAAAAAGTAAAAAGAAAAAAGGCTTGGAGAAGAGAAATTGAGAAAAGAAAACTGAAAATTCATGGTTGGACTTCCTCCAACTTCTATTTATAGATTTAAGGTTGAGTAGGTGAGGTCAATTTACAACATTGCCCCTATTGAAGTGAAAACCCTAATTCTCTATATCTCCTATTCTACGTGTCCCCTTTACATGAAATTTGGTCCGTAGACATAGTTTGACATGTAGAATAAGATCACATCAAGAAATATAAATAACAACAAGGTAAAATAACCAAAATGCCCCTGTTCTTTTTTTCAACACCCCTCAAGGTAGAACATATGTGTCCATAAGGCCTAGCTTGTCATAGAATGTTACAACACATTTTCCCAAAGCCTTAGTAAACACATCTCCAAGCTGATCTCCATATTTTACATCTTCTGCTATCTGGTCCTTCTATGGATAGTTCTGTTCCTGTAGCAGTTTTGGATGCATCAGTCACAGGTCCTTCTCCACCTCTTCAAGTCTACACCCAGTGCCCCTGCAATGAGTTGTTGTTTGCTGTACCTTTAGAAGCTCCAACTCTTGAGCCATCTCCTCTAGATCAACCATCTTCCTCTATACCTGGGGGTTCGGTCCCAGTGGATTTGGATTTATCCACATGTGGCTAGACTTACATTGGTACATATATTGATCTCTATGGCTGTTAATAAAGGGTCGCCACTTTTTCAACTAGATATGAAAAATACCTTCTTGTGTGATCTACAAGATGAAGTATATATGGAGCAACCTCTTGGATATGTTGATCAGGGGGAGATTGGGAAGGTATGTAGGTTAAAGAAGGCTATCTATGGACTTAAAACAAAGTCCACGAGCATGGTTCGAAAAATTTAGTAATGTAGTGATGTAATTTGGTTTCTATAGAAGCCATTGCGATCATTTTATGTTCTTGCTCAAAAGGAAGACTGGAGTGGTTATCTTGGTTGTATATGTGGATGATCTTGTATTTTCTGAGGATGATCTTGAAGTCATTGTAGAAGTTAAAAAACACTTGGCCACCACTTTCAGACTAAAGATTTGGGTCATCTAAAGTACTTCATTGGCATTGAAGTTGCTAGTAGTACACGAGGAATGGTTCTCTTTTAGAGAAAGTATTTGTTAGATATGCTGCAGGAATATGGTTTATTGGATGCCAAACCAGTAGACACCCCAATTAAAATCAATCATTATCTCCATGACAAAGAGTTCTACACTCAAGGACAAAACATAGTACAAATGCATGGTAAACTAATCTATGCTACAATTACCAGGCCCGATATATCCTTTGTTATGGGAGTTGTGAGTTAGTCCTTGGAAAATCCTTAGAAAGTGCATTTAGAAGTTGCCCAGAGGATTTTAAAGTATTTGAATAGTGCCATTGGAAAATGTCTGTTGTATACTTATAATCACAAAATAGATGTGCTTGGATTTTCAGCCCCTCGAACAAGAGTAGAAACGTTAGTAAAATCAGGAAAAGGGTTCTTTACCAAGAACACGATCACATACCTGGTCGAATTTAGGATTGAGTCCCAACAGAAACTGGAACACTCTCTCCCTCTCCAACATATCGTTTATATTTTTCGCGTCCGCCGTAGATTCCATTTCCACATGTTGATACATATCTAACTATGTAAAAAACTTTTGCAATTTGTTGTAATAGTCTATAATACTCGAGGACCCCTGTTTTGTCTTGTGGAATTGCCGTTTGATCTGAAAAATATGTGCAGTAAATCCTCTCTTAGAGTACGTTTTATACACAACTAACCACATGTCCCTAGTAGTAGGAAGCATCGAATATGTCCAACTAATCTCAGGTTGCATAGAGTGTGACAGCCACAACATGGCATTGGCAACCTCCCATGTCTCATATGACTTATTGTTCTTTGGTTGTGCCTTTGCAACTCCATTCACATATTTAAACTTCCCGTGACTCATAAATTTTTTTTTGGTAGATTGAGACCACTCCATAAATTTCTTTCCATTCAGTTTAACTATCGAAATCTAAAGGCTAGGATTCTCCGATTGAGTAGGAATTTGCTAGGGAACAGAGATGACTTTAGGGGACTTGGAAGTTTCAGACATGATGGCTCGATGAGTTCCAAGCTGACGATGGTAGAGAAGCTTGAGGAAAGATAAAACATGTCATGACACCTTTTCACATAGACAAGTCCAGTGATGAAGGCCGGTGAATGGATTTCGGCAAATAGAGGCCCGATAAAGGGGTGATTGGAAACAATGGTGATGGCCGGCAATGGAGGTTGGTGAAAAAGAAGAATTTAGTGCCTCGGCTCTGATACCATGGTGAAAGTGAGGAATAAAAATTCTTATTCAATTTCATAGGATGATGAATAAAAAGAAAGTTGTTTATTCCTAGAACTATTCTAGCCTCTAATATAGGAGAGATTTCAGTAATACAATAAGAGGATGAATCTGGACATATTACAACAAATGAATCTGGACAATAAGAGAATGGATTTAGACTATAAGAGAATTAAACTGGACATATTTCAGCTTCAAAGTCAGTTCATGAATTAGCTGACCTAGGAACATGAAACCAATCACATGAATATATGGAACGATGGGTTTAGGGTTTCTTTGTAACCTTCTTTTTTGCTTGTCTGTTTCACTATAAAAAAAAGGAATAGATACTTCATGGTCTGACATACAAAAGTGTGTTGGTTGTACTATTCTATCAATGTCTACTTGGTTTAGTGGATCATATTTGTTTTGCTATGCACAGATACTGGATTGGTTTTTGGGTAGGGGTCATTCAGTCCTTTTGCGGAGGGCAGAGCTTAAGACATTTGTGAACTTTCATGGAAATGAGGTATTTCTGCAAGATTAAATAGTTGTGTTGGCTTAGTATCACAATGTTATTGGTTAGTTCACTTGTGAAATGATCAGTGTTTGCTTCCTTTTTTATTACATTCTGCAAAATAAATTTCTTTTTTACCATTAAACTTTGCCAACCTCCCGGTCAGGATGCTATATTTCAGAATTAAGAGTTTATTTTTCCTTTCTGTGTAGCAACTTTTCTCTTTGATAGTTTCTTTTTGTTTCAAGGAATTCCAGTTCTATTTTTTTATGACAGGCTGGAAAAGGTGGAGATTTAACACATGATGAGACAACAATCATTGCTGGTGCTCTTGAACTTACTGAAAAGACTGCCAAAGATGCAATGACTCCTATATCCAAAGCATTTTCACTTGATCTGGATGGGACTCTAGATGTGTGAGTGTCAGGTGTATTTGTTCAGCAGCTGCATATTAAGATATTCTTTGGTGTTTCCATATCATCTAATTACCTTTTTCTGCTTTTTATCAGAGAGACTTTAAATTCAATAATGGCAAAAGGTCATAGTAGAGTACCTGTTTATGCTGGAAATGCTTATAATATAATTGGACTCATTTTGGTAAGCACGTGTCTGCTACTATGTGTTTCCTTTTTTATTAATCTTTCTGGCTTCTGTTCATGAGATGACATTATTACTGATTCAACCTTATTCTTTGCACGATCAGAATTAGCAAAGAATTTACAAGTGGAAAATATAAAAGAAGAAAGAAGGGAGGCAAGAATGTGAGGGAGAGGTTTGTAAAACATTCAGACATTGGTCTTTGCACCTTTAACATGCAGCACTACCTCCATGCATAAATGGTAGAAATAATCTCAATGCCTGAACTCAGTGTGGGTGTAGGTGTCAATCATGCCTAGTGTTAAGACACTCAGCTTCTACCAAGAGAAATAGAGTGAAAATCCTCGTAGATCAGTTGAGAGAAGAAAGAAAGAGGAAAAGGAGAGAATGTTGGCTGGTGAGAAAACGTAAAAAACAAATAAATAAAGAGACCTAGGTTCAGGTCTATCCAGCTTGCTCACTTTCAAGTCTTTAAAGTTCTCATACATAGAGTTTGAAATTAACTAGGAAACTATTACCCTAAGCAATCTAAGCAACTAGGAAAACTAAGGCTCTAGAAGGGGATGGCAACCGTGCTCCCCTGAAAGTTTCCTTTGTGGCCGAACTCTTTTTCAACTTTTTTTTTTTTTTTTTTTTTGAGAATATTGAGAAACTCACTGCTAGAACTATTGTGTCATAATCCTAGGGTTGATGGCTTGTGCTGCCAATTGACCAATTTAATGTGGTTTTAGTGCCTATAGAGGGTTGTTTGGGCGTTTTCCCCCAAATCTGTACTTGCAAAGGTCTTTTAGACCTGCAGATTGCCTGCCTCATCATACATAGGGCTGATGTCAGCCCTGTTTGCATCATCCTAAGTTCAACTTCTGTGATTAAGGGTCAATTGCATGATAGTGTTTCTCAATTGAAGTTATGGTGCCCTAATTCAAAAGTGTGTGGGGCCCACCTTGTCTAAGCAAGTTAATTAAGATGTTTTTTGAGTACTTGGTTGTGTCATATTGATTACAGATTGTTGTTTTGTGTTGTCTGAGTGCTTCTTAAGGTACAATTCCAGACTCTAGTAAAGTTATCACTCCGTTTAAGATGTATAGAAGTTCTAAAGGGAAGGATGCTATTCAGATTGCTACTAAGAAGCTGAATGGACGTAATTACTTGAGTTGGTCCAAGTGTGTCCTGATGTATCTGAAGGTCAAGAAGAAAGCCAAATATCTCAGGGTCATTCAACTCACATGACTAAGGACTAGGAGATAGAAGATAGCCAGCTTATAGCTGGGGTAAATGGCATGGTCTAAATTCAGAAGTCAAGTTGTGAACTGTGAGAGAATCATAGAGATTTGGGTTTGTTAAGGAATAGTCCCACATGGATTAGTGAGTACAAAGATCTTGAATTTATTAGTTGGGAAAGAGGCTTCCTAAGTTGGCTAGTCATTTTAGGATGGGCCTTGGACCTAACTTCACATAGTATCAGAGCAGGTACTTATATGTGGCCCTACACTTAAAATATCCACTTGTAGGGCCACAAAAGAGGGCCTACACTTAAATTATCCACTTGTAGAGCCACAAAAGAGGGTCTACACCTAAATTATCCACTTGTAGAGCCACAAAAGAGGGCCTACATCTAAAATTATTCACTTGAAGAGCCACAAAAGAGGGCCTACACCTAAATTATCCACTTGTAGAGCCACAAAAGAGCGCCTACACCTAAACTATCCACTTGTAGAGCCGCAAAAGAGGGTCTACACGTGAGGGAGTATTAAGGAATAGTCCCACATGGATCAGTGAGTACAAAGATCTTTAGTTTATTAGTTGGGAAAGAAGCTTCCTAAGTTGGTTAGTCATTTTGGGATGGGTCTTGGACCCAACTTCACAGGGTTTCTCTTGAGTCTATATATCATCAAGAGATGATTTATCATGAATCTATGAACTTTATGCAAGGTTTTCAGACTCAAAAGGTGAGATAAGACAGTGACTGATTGCTTTAGTGAGTTGGAAGGCATTTTATAGAAGATTAGTATCTATCATCCTTTCACTACTGATGCAAAGGAGTTTCACAGAAAGAAAGACAGATCCAGGTGGCCAAGTTCTTTGATGGCCTAAGTCCCGAATATGATGCAATTCTGGTCCAACTACTAGTGGATGATGACATGCCCACGTTGAAGAAAACATCTAATAAAGTTGTTAGAGCAAAGGGTAGCTAAGAGCAACAAGATGGTAAGGAGACAAAAGTTGCTGCCTTCAATATTCAGCTTAGACCATGTCATTCAGAGACACCATGTGGACATGACAAGGGTGGTTGAGGATGAGGTTTAGATGGTTTTGGATGTGGCAGAGGTTGTGGTGATGGTAGGAGTGAGGAGTTATGCTCATTGTTGGCGCAACAATCACTTCTAAGTCAATTGCTGAGACAAGTTTGGTAAACCAATATGGACTAATTCTGGTGTCTTGGAAGGTGGTGTGGCTACAACTGGTGGTGAGGTGGATATTTTGTCTGGTGCCTAAGATGAGCTTACCCTGTTGGTAGAAAGGTTGGGACAATTTACATCATCTACACACCTGTGCACTATAATGCTTCCATAGCCACAACTACAATCTCAACCACTATGGCTAGCTCAGGTATATCTGCTTTCTATGTGACCCCAACTTCTACATGTTTGATTGATTTTGGTGCATCTTCACATATGTTAGGTATATCCTTGTTGATTGGCTCTATTAGTTAGTCATCCCCTTTCAAGCATATAACTCTTGTTGATGGCTCCTCCTCACTTGGTAGTGAACATGGTTCAGCCTACTTCACCCTTATCGTTAGTGTTTGTTTTATTTGTACATAAATTTCCTGTTAACTTGTTATTTGTGAGTCAAATTACTAAATCCTTGCATTGTTTAGTGACATTTTTTCCTATTCATTGTGTGTTTCAGGACCTCTAGATGAGGAGGAAAGATTGGTTCAAGGAGTGAGCAAGAGGAGCTTTACCACTTAGAAGGTTTACTAGTGTAGTCCTCTTTAGCTCTATAAGCAACTATTTCACCTTACCAATGACACTTGCGGTTAGGATATCCCCCCTCAGCGAAGTTGTTCTAGATGTTTCATCTTTGCTCTCTACTTTATTTTCAGTGTCAATCATGTTAGCTCGGGAAGCACCATCAAACATCATTTACATCTAGTCAGAGTTATAAGTATACTAGTTTGTTCGAAGTAGTTCATTTGGATGTATGGGGCCCTTGTTGGGTACCTATTGTCTTTGATTATTAATATTTTGTTTCTTGTATCGATAATTTAAGTAGGTCCACATGGGTGTATCTCTTACAAGATAAATCCCAAGTACTTGATGTATTCATGAATTTTTAAAATGAAATAAAAATCAGTTTGATGCTTCACTTCGAGTGCTTCGATCTGATAATGGGCTTGAGTTTATGAACCAAATGTTTGATACCTTTTGTACAACCAATAGTATTATCTATCAATCATCTTGTGTGTGTTACACCACAACAAGAGGGGGTAGAAAAAACAGAGTTGAAGAATTGCCCCTTGTTAGAGGTTGTACATACCATGTTATTTGGAATGCAAGTTCCAAAATCTTATTAGGGCAATGCTATCCCTTTTTTTTTTTTGGAGAAAAAATCAAGTTTTATTGAGGATCCTGGGAGCAAACAAGATTACAGAGTGTAAGAGAGGGGGCCTCTAACAATGAGAGATTAAAGGAACACCCCTTCTCTGGCAAGGGAGTCAGCCAAGGCATTGACTGATCTTAAAACATGAAGTCAATTAATTACATTTAAAGCAAGATCTATTTTTTTATATTTTTTGAAATGATGCTGATTTTTATTAAGGCAAAAGCTTAATGGAGCATATTACAAAGGAGGGAAGCCTTCCCAAACAATGAGAGATTGCTGGGAAGTTCCGAATTTTGCCAATTTATCAGCCAAAGAGTTGGCTGATCTAGGAATGAGATTCCAATTACAATGTGTAGAAGTTACAATGTCAGCAATACTATCAGTGACGGACCAGTGGCGCGAAGGGGGGAGGTTGTCTTTGGAGGAACACCAACAACTAATAACCGTCTTCGAATCGCCTTCGATGATTAACTTGCCATGGAGACGATCCCTGAAGATTTGGAGGCCGAACAGCAAAGCACTAACTTCAACAGTATTAGAATCGGCAATGCCCACCGGACCAGCAAAAGAAAGAATAGGGTCTCCATTGTGACCTCTGAACACAAGGTCTATAGCCTGAAAGAAAAGAGGTCTCAATCTCCTAGGGAGCTGGGTCTTCTTGTTGCATCGGCTGATGACAACTAGGGAGTCTCCTTCAATTATTAGGCTGCTATGGAATCTGTCCTTGAAAATCTTGAGACTTTGGACAGGGGCTGAAAGCTCAGCAAAGGTGGAGTCCACCAGACCTACTAATTAAGAGCTGAAGGCAAGTTGGAGTGGAAAGAAGACTGAGCTCAAGGAGGGGAGGGGGGAGCTTTTTCCCTTACAATGCAGCTGATTCCTCTCAAGCTATATCATCCAGGGAATGTGGGCAACACATGCCTTCTCCCATGTATGGGGGAAAATCCCAATACAAGCACTTAAGCCCACCTCATAGGGCATAAGCTAGGGCTGACCCTTTTTTCAATTGGACATAAAAAAAGCCTTCTAATATGGGGACTTGGAGGAAAAAGTGTACATGGAACACCTCATAGGTATGTTGTTCACGAGGAGACTAAGAAAGTGTGTAGATGGAACAAGTGTACATAAGCTAGGGCATAAGCTAGGGCTGACCCTTGTTTCAATCGGACATAAAAAAAGCCTTCTAATATGGGGACTTGGAGGAAAAAGTGTACATGGAACACCTCATAGGTAAGTTGTTCAAGAGGAGACTAGGAAAGTGGTAGATAGAACAAGGCTATTTATGGCTTCAAGCAGAACAAGAGGGTATGGTTTGATAAGTTCAGCAAAGTGGTATATCCTTTGGTTTTGCCAGAAGGCATTGTCATCACTCATTGTTCAATATATATATATATATATATTTTAAATGATGCTGAATTTTATTAAGACAAAAGCTCAAACGAGCAGATTAAAAAGAGGGGAAACCTTCCCAAACAATGAGAGATTGTTGGGAGGTTCCGAATTTTGCCAATTTATCAACCAAATAATTGGCTGATCTAGGAATGAGATTCCAATTACAATGAATAGATAACACAATGTTAGCAATACAATCGGTGATAGGCCAGTGGTGCCAAGGGGGGGAGCTATTTTTAGAATACCAGCTGATGATAGTCTTTGAGTCTCCTTCAATAAGCAGCTTGCCATGGAGACGGTCCTTGAAGATTTGGTGACCGAATAGAAGAGTACTCACTTCAGTAGTATTTGAGTTAGCAATGCCCACCGGCCTAGCATATGATAGAATAGGGTCTCAACTACTATCTCTAAAAATACCACTTGCTCTAGCCAGCCTGACCCAGGACAGCCTAAGGCACTGCCATCAAAATTGATTTTGATGTAGTCGCAAGGGGGAGGATCCCAGGTGGCCATAATCGGAGTTCTAGAGGGGCCTGCCATATGTGCTATCAAACTCCAATTTTTCCGAAGGGAAACACCCGATAGATAGGCAAACTCCTTCCTGGTATGTAGCCAGCTCGAGATAAGGCCCACTACATGAGAAGTCGTATTGTTTGGGGTGTTAGCCTTGGAGTTGAATCTCCGGTTATTACGCTCGAGCCATAGGCACCATGGGACATGCGCAAGACATGCCAAGAGAATTAACTTGCCCAACCTAGGAAGGCGGATCCCATAACCATCTCATAGGTGCCAAAGAGGTTCTGGTGTAGCCCCATTTGGAGTACAATCTTCTGAAAAATCTTCATCCAGACTTGCAAGAAAATCCACAATGTAAGAGAACATGTTGAACTGTCTACAAATACCACAAAGGGGACAAGTATGATAAGGGGTGGTGAAGCCTCTTTTATAGAGGTTGTCAAAGGTGAGGATCTGCTCCCTGATGGCTGTCCACATGAAAAATTTGATTTTATTAGGTGTTGAGAGTTTTCATGCTAGGTTTGCCTTGTGCTCATACATGCTGCAGTTTTGCTTTCTGATATGAGAGTAGGCGGAAACAACTGTGAATCAACCATTGATATTGGGCTTCCATGTCAGTTTATCGACTGCATGCTCATAGATAATAATGTTGTTGAGTATGGAGAGGAGAGAGCAAAAAGCCTAAGTTTCCTCATCATTTAGTCCCCGACGAAGCGGGAGACTCCACGAATGTTCCCTCCAAGAATCAGCCACTAAGCAGGAGAGATCCCTAGCCACCCCAGAGAGCCCCGGGAAGTCCTCAGAGAGTGGGCAGGGGCCTCATCATTCATCCGACCAGAAGAAGAGGGTCATTTCATTACTTGTGTAAAAGGATGTTGCATCTCTGAATATTGGAAGGAGATTTTGAACTGATTTCCATATCGAGGATAAGAGGCGAGTGAAGTCACCCTCCTTTCACAAGGCACCTGAAGATTGAAGGTAGAATCTGACCATATCTCTCCATAGACTGTTATGTTTGACGTTGAAGTTCCAAACTCATTTGAGCATAAGGGCTTTTTTCATTTCCTTCGTAGGTCGGATGCCTAATCCACCCCTATTGCGGGGCATGCAAATATTCTTCCAACTCACCAAATGATATCTGAAGGTGTCTTCTGATCCTCTCCAGAGAAAGCTCCGACGAATGGTGTCAATCTTGGAGCAAACGGAGGCCAGACAATGCATGAATGATTGCAGATAGTTTGGCAGCCCTGCCAAACAAGACTTGAGGAGAGTGTGACGCCCCGCTTTGGTTCATTCCCTTGATAAAATCACTTAGCAAGGAGGCGCGCAATCACCTTATATGCACCGGTGGTGAGATTGATCGGCTGGCAGTTGGATGGGAGTTCTGCCCCATTTTTTTTAGGGATGAAGGCAATAAATGAAGCTCTGATGCTCCTATATCTGATGCCATGCTGATAGAAGGAGTGGGCCATGCAAGTTATGTCATCTCTGATGAAGAGCCAACGTCGGTGATAGAATTCCCTGTTGAATCCGTTCGGGCCCGGAGCGCGATCAAGAGGAAGACCCAGGCTGCAATTTCAATTTCCTGACTGGAGAAGGGAAGCTTGATAAGACTGGTTGCAGTCGATGGAATAGCCTGGAAGTGAACCCTTTAGAAGAAAGGGTAGACTGGCTGGCGATCAAAATATAAATTTGCAAAAAAATTCACCAATGAGTCTAAAATAAGGGATCGATCTGAGGTAGTATCACCATTGACACTAAGCGTGGTGATGTGGTTGGTTCTTCTTCGTGCAAAGGCGACTGCATGGAAGAATTTAGTATTAGCATCCCCATCAGAGAACCACTTAAATCTTGCACGCTGCTTCCAGTGCACGAGCTTATTGTTGAAGGACTGCATTTGCCCTTAAAGGGCATATCTCTGAGTTACTTCCAAAGAAGAGAGGCCTCTAGACTCCTCCTCTAAGTCTAGAGTGGCAATCTGAGCAAGGGCAGAGGCTCTCTCAGTCGAGGAAGAGGTCTTTTTCGCAGAGGCCTAGGACCGCAGCTAGGGGTGGCATCAAGCCGAGCCGAGCCGAGCCCAAACCTGCCTATGTTCGAGCTGAGCTTGATTTAAATATTTTGAACTCAAGCTCGAGCCGAGCCCAGCCTCCTAAAATTGTTATTGAGCTCGAGCCCAATAATTTTAACTGAGTTCGAGCTCGAGCCGAGTTCGAGCTCCAACATACATTTAAATCTTCGCAAAAAATACATGTCAAATAAACTGTATATAAAATTATGCATACATTTTACATAAAATTGGGCATGACTTATGTACATAATTCCTGCATAAAATTGGGCATGTGCCAGGGGAGAGGTAGGCCTAGTCAGTTAATAATCCACATTGATTTGTTGCTAAAGTCTACAGAATAAATGACTCCAATCAGTAGATAAGAGTAGGGGTGGCATCGAGTCCAGCCGAGCTCAAACCTGCATATGTTTGAGCTAGGCTTGATTTAAATATTTAGAACTCGAGCTCGAGCCGAGCCTAGCCTCAAACCTAAAATTGTAATCGAGCTCAAGCCCAAGAATTTTAACCGAGTTCGAGCTGCAACCTACTAAAATTGGGCATTACCTCTTATACATAAATCCTATATAAAATTGTCTATACACTCTACATAAAATTGTTCATAAACACAAATTAATAGTATGCATAAACTTTATTCAATAATCAAACACAAAAATTTAAATGTAATATCGGTATTAAATTTACAATCACCCAACAAAAAAATATAATCCAGTATACATCCGTCTTAAAAACCTTCTTACATTAGGACGGGGTAAAGCTAGTTTATTGCTGGCTTGAAAAACCCATCAAGTCTGATTTTCCTATATGACTTAAATTTTGAGTATGCATGTTTGTTATACTCAATTGCAGTATTTAGAGAGAGGTACCTTCATCATAACATCTAAAGCTCAACATTACTTCTCACTTTTCTTTGTATCTCCTTGGTCAGGTTTGGAACAATACACTCATGCAGTGAACAAGACATTTGTATCACAGTTAAAGAAATTATGATATTCTAGCCTGACGGTTTTCACATGCACATATTATCAAACAAGTGGTCAGCACTATAACAAATACATATATCGTGATGCAATCAACAAGGACTGCTCGTTTATTTGAGAAAAAATCAATGTAAAGCATAACTTATAGAAATAACAGAGCCTAATAAAAAAAACGAACAGAAAAATCTGAGAGAATGTAAAAGGGAACAAAATTTTTATTTCTGTAAAAGGGAACAAGATATTCGCCACTTGAAAAACAAGATGAAAATCAAAGTAATCTGAGAGAAGGTTGTAGCTTGAGGGCAAAGAAGAGATCAGAAAAATGAAGGTCAGTCAGTGATGCTTTCTCGGGGTGGAAAAACGGGAACAAAAGCGAATATACTTTCTCGGGATGGAAAAACAAGAACAAAAGCGAATACAGGGTTTCCTCCTTACTGTCCCGGATTTGGTTTGATGCAGCCGGAACAAGCTCCCAAGCAGAACTTCATACAATTTTTAAAAAATAAAAGACAATGCTCCAGTAGTAGGTGATGACAGGAAGCAAGAAAAAAGAGACACAACAAGGGAGGAGGGGGGAAAGTACCTGTAACCGGAGAAGGCACACACGATCGTCCCACTGGCTTTGACCTCTCGGTTTGCGAGTTGGAGAAGGGGGAGTGTTCACGAGCCGGAGAAGGGGGAGGAGCTTTCGCCTTTCCTCCTTTGGTCCCGACTGGAGAGGTTTCTCTTTTGGTCTTGTCTTGTATCTTCACCCTAGGTTTAAATAAATGAGCCAGTTCGCGAGAACCGAGCCTCATTCGGGTTCGACTCGTTTACTTAAATGAGTCGGAAACCCGATCTCGAATCGTCGAGCCAAACTGAGTCGGAACCGAGCTGAGCTCGAGCTACTTGTGAACCGGCTTGGTTCGATACCACCCCTACCCGCCTCCCGTCTTCCCGAATCCCGGGCCGCTCGTGAGCTTTCAAACCGAACCATGGTTCGGTTGAGCTCGGCTCGTTAACTTAAATTAGCCTAAACTCGGTTCAAGATCCAAATAAATCGAATTGAACCGAGTCAGAACCGAGCCAAGCTTGAGCTGCTCGCGAACTGGCTCGGTTCGATGCTACCCCTAACCGCAGCAATGCCTTCAACAACTTGAGCTTAACTGGGAAGGTCCACTCGCTTGGACCAGCAACGATCATCCTCTCCCAAAAGGATTGGATAGAGGGTCCGCCATCCAAGTATTGTTGAATATGAAGAGGAGGGGGGGCAACTTACGAAGTGGGTATCAACCATAATTGGCCAATGATTAGAAATGACCCGATTGAGAAATTTGCTTTTGACATTGTTGTAAAGCTGGAGCCAAACGGCTAAGAAGCGGTCAAGCTTGGAGAGGACAGGGGGCTGTCTACCATTTGACCAAGTGAAGGTCTACCCAAATAGGGTAATCTCGTCCAAATCCCAACAACAAATAAAGTCAACAAAAAGCCTCATGGAGGTTGTGATTCTCCGAGAGGGCGGGGATTTCTCATGGCAGAAGCGGGTAACGTTGAAGCCGCCCGCAAGCATCAGAGGAACAGGCCACATCTGACAAGTCCTCAAGAGGTCTTCCCAAAAGAGATGTCGCTCATAGTGTCTGGTAGGGCCATAACCACCACTAGGCACCAAATGTTCCCCGAGCCTTCGTCTCTCAGCTTGATTCCAAGGGAGTAGTTGCCACAACATTGATGAAGCACCTCTATGGTATTGGTGTTCCACACCAGTAGGATGCCGCTAGACGATCCCACCGCATCCATTGAAGCCCAACCGGGCTCCTTAAGGGGCCACAACTCATGGATATAGCCAAGGGGTAGAGAAGCCGCCTTGGTTTCTTGAAGTACAACTATATTTGCCCTGGTAGAGGCAAGGAGGTCCCGAATGGAAGTGTGTCGTTGCAAGGACCCAATTCCACAAACATTCTAGGAGAGAATAATCATTGATCATTTTTCTTCTTCTTGGACTTCTCAGATGGGTGGTTATCTCTAGGGAGAGGCTCCGTGAAGACAGTGCCCATCACCTTGGCAAGTTCCACTATCTGGGCCCAGGTTTCTGGGTCGTATTTATGATGTTCTTTTTGGAGAGCAGCCACAAAGTTTTGAGCTCTTTCACCCGGCTCTGGAAAGATGAAGCCTCCCGTCTCTAAATTACGGGGGTATCGAGTAGTAGCACTGGGTCCTCCCTGGAGAAGTTGTCTCGTTTGGCCTCTATTTTGGCGCTGGTAGGTGGCAAGGGGAGGAGGAGAAGGATTTTGTATGCAATTACGGGGAGCACGCTCATTGGTTCCCGACTTTGCATCAGAGAGGTAGTTTTCGAGGTGGGGATTTCTCGGAGATGAGGGAGGGGGAGAGTCCATTATCCGGGGAGTGGCTTGAGGGGTGTGAGGGCTGTGGGGGTGATTTATAGGAGGGCATGTGGGGGTCTCAATGGGGGTGGGATGGGTGGGTGGGTGGGTGAGTGGTGTGGCAGATAAAGGAAAGCTAGGGGGTCAGCAAGAATAGCTCCAATACCAGCTACAAAGTTGGAGGAGTGGTGGGAATGTCTCTTTGGCATCGCCGGGGAGAATCGGTTCTCCTGCTAGATCTAGTGTCGGGGAGAAGCATTGGAGAGCTGCAGCTAACTCCTTCTAGCCAAAAATCGAGTTTGTGGCCTCAGGAATGAATAATCTCGCAAAAAAAAAGTTCCTCTTCGATGAGTGATCCGACATTCCCGGCGACCACTGAAGGTGGACACCGAGAAGAGGAAAATTGAATCCCGCAACCAGAGTTCGCGGGATCTTTCTGTTTCGATGGTTGCTCTTTGAAACTAGAGTCTGAAGCTAGAGATCGCTTCTGTTGAAGAGAGCTTCGATCCGTCTGTTGAAGAGATGTGGATCATCGGACCAGATTTCCAAATGACTCACTCGATGGTAACTCTGCATTTTCCGTTGCTGAAGCGGAAAAGGTTAATCCGCTTCTTCCAATGGGAGACCGTCGTCTAGCAGGTGTCATGGTCTTCTGTCAGAGACTTTGGAGGCTCGCCGGAGTAGTGGTTGGATGTATCCCACCTTCTGAAGAGAGATCTCTCTCGGTTCTGCGTGTCGCTGCTTTGTCGCGTCTTCGGCTGGTGTCAGAAGTGGTTGCGGTTGTCCTGCCGGAGTGACGGTGACTATCTTGGGGGGACTCTCTCTCGCACGTTCTCTCCTGTGCACACGGGCGCGCAGACTGTCATTGCAAAAACTTGCTTAGGCAATAATCCCAAGTTATTGTTCAATATGAAGAGATCTTCCAGAGTTGTAGTGTTGATTGTGTACGTGGATGACATAGTGTTCTCAGGCATTGATGCAAAGGGTCTTGAAGAAGTAAAGAAACACCTTGCAAGATATTTTTAAACTAAGGACTTGGGATCCCTCAAGTACTTTCTTGGTATTGAAGTGGTGAGAAATAAGGTAAGAGATGTCTTGACAAAGAGGAAGTTTGCCATAGTTATGCTAGAGAAGTCTGATTTGTTGGGAGCAAAGCCTGTTGAAATGCCCATGAAAGTGATATATAATCTTCAAGAAGAGGATATTTCAGTGCTCAAGGACAAAACCTTGTATAGTATCCCATGGTGACTTGGCTTGACATGTTGTTTGCTGTAAGTGTGGTCAGCCAATTCATGGAGAACTCTAGAAAGATCCATTTAGAGGCTGGAAATACAATATTGAGGTATTTGAAGGGAGCACGGGTAAAGACATTATATGAGCCGACTATGGGATATTTGAATGTTGATTATGTAGAGTCTAAGTTGGTCAAAAGTTTATCACTAGTTATTGTGTGTTTGTTGGAGGAGATTTAATTAGCTGGAAGAGCAAGAAGCAGAATGTGGTGGCCCACCCTGGTGCAGAGACAAAATACCGGTTAATTGCTCATATTGTTAGTGAACTGCTGTGGATAAGATCACTTGTAACTGTTAAAGTCCTAGGCAAGAGTACGTCCCAGGAGGTCACCCATCCTAGAATTACTCTTGGCCAAACTCGCTTAACTTCGGAGTTCTGAGTCAGATACCTAGCCAATACAACCCGAAAAGACTAGCCGTTTAAGGTGCGGAAAACTCTAACAAGAATGGACGGAACCACTCTGACACCCACCCCGCCCATTCTGGAGCCGCTTCTCACGGGATACGAACACGGGCCGTGGCGTGCCTAGCTCTGATACCATGTTAAAGTCCTAGGCAAGAGTACTTCCCAGGAGGTCACCCATCCTAGAATTACTCTTGCCCAAGCTCGCTTAATTTCGGAGTTCTGAGTCAGATACCTAGCCAATACAACCCGAAAAGACTAGCCATTTAAGGTGCGGAAAGCCAAGTATCTAACTCAGACCACAAACTCTAACAAGAGTGGACGAAACCACTCTGACAGTAACGGAGTTAGGCTTCTCCACCAAAGATGTTATGGTGATGCTATATGATAACCAAGCTATGATCTTCATTGCTAGTAGTCTGGTATTGGAAAGGCATGTTGAAGTAGATTGCCATTTCACTTGTGATGCAATGATGAGTGGTGTAGTAGCCTCTCTGTATATTAAGTCTGCTGAGTAGATTGGAGACGTTTACTGGGGCTTTTAGAAAGTGAGAGTTGGAATTTTTGTAACAATCTGGGGCTTTTATATGATTCAGCTTGAGGGAAGTGTTGAATTATATATACTTTTTACCTAACTCATATTATCCCGAGTAGGAAAGTGTTCATATGGTATTTATATGGTCCAATTTTCAGTTTTTTATGTCATGTAATTAGGGAGATATAAGAGTTGAGTATAGAGGGATATTTCTGTCCATGCACCTTATTTGACACTAAAGTGAAATTTAATACAGGAGAGGTCAATTTCAGACCTCTCTACTTGGCATTCTTTCTTCTCAATTTCAAATTTTCGTAAAACCTTATCAACATTCTCAAAAAAGAAAAAAGAAAAAAGAAATTAAAGTTGGTTAAGTACTCTTTTGCTTTCCTTCGTAATAAAATCATCATCATTTCAACAAAAAAAAAGTAGGTTAAGTAGGTTAGTATGTCCTATCTAATGTACCATGTGTTGTTATGAAACTTTGCTTTGACATCTACGTAGATTGATACTACAATTGTAAATAGGAGGGTCTTCAGCAGCTTTAGTTCTTGTCAAATATCCAAGTAGCTTCCTGGAACATTTCTTTACTTCAATAGGTTGAATTTGTGCAGGTAAAGAATCTCCTGATGATTGATCCTAAAGATGCTGTCCCCCTTAGAAAGATGACCATCCGAAAAATTCCTCGGTGAGCAAGAGTTTTGGACCTTCACTTTTTCAAGTATCTAGATTGATGCTGCAGTATGGCTAGTTTCAATTGAGAATAGTATTTGTGGACACTCATATATATGGTAGTGGCCATGCTTTTTATTTATTTGTTGATTTCCTTGTCTTGCCAGCGTTCCAGAAAACATGCCTCTCTACGATATCCTGAATGAGTTTCAGAAAGGTCAGAGTCACATAGCTGTTGTTATCAAGGATAGCAGTGACAGAAAAGAAGCACTGAAAAAGCATAAGGAGGTGAAGTTCATTGAGACAAGGTTAAAGAGGGAGACGCATCAAGCATTCCCTACTATGACAACGAAGGAAGGTGAGGATAAATAAATTAATGACATTAGGCTGGTCATACGAACTGCAATATCTTGCAAGATATTCAGCTTATTCACAAATAAATGATGCAAAACCTAATTTATGAGCTTATTTCTTTAACATGAGGACCTAAGGATGCAGCATTAGGTGCAGGTAAGAGAAAATTTGCGAGAGTGTTTACTTAATTGTGTGGGTAATGAGGGCATCTATGCTGAAAGAAAACAGCAAGAGGTATGTGAAAGAGTGCAAGGTGATGAAGTGGGTGCTGGAGTTTAGAAGGGATAGGTAAGAGCAGAAAGTGATTAAAAGAGATGGGAGGTTGAGGGGTGTGGGCAGTACGGCAAGGAGTGGGTTATGCTTAAAGTCCTATTTTGAACTTTCTTAATAAGGAAAAATTACATAAAAGATACCTATTAAACTAGTATTTGATAGCATTACAGTTTTAGGATCTCATATTATGTTATTTCTGAGAGAAGAACTTCAGAGTAAGGAGAGAGAACAAGATTGAGAGAGACAGAGAGAGAGTAGGAAGTGAGGGAGAGACTGAAAATAACGAGAGAGAAATCAGAAGTGAATTATGAGAAGTATGACTCGTTCCCTCATTACCTATTAATAAGTATTATGAGAAGTCTAAAGCAACCTTCAATTACTTCAAATAAGGGTATAAAAGGATAATAAATTACACAAAACACAAAAAAGTGTTAGTGTACTCATCTCATCTTCTAGTACAGTCTTCAAAAACTCCACCTCAAGCTGGGGGTATATAAATCATAAATGCCCAGCTTAGCCCAGCTTGGAACATGCCCAGTTTTTTTTTTTATAAAGGATGATTTTATTAACAAAACAGAAGCTCAATGGAGCAGACCCTTAACAGCAAAGGATTGGAGGGAATCTCCCTACTTAGCAAGAACATCAGCAACAAATTTGCAGACCTCAGAATGTGAGACCAAGTACAATCAAAATGAGAAACAATATCCATAATCTCATAGTACACATCTCAGTGATGCCAAAGAGGGGCAGAAGCAGAAGCATACCAGTCGATCACCACCTTAGAGTCCCCTTCAATATGGAGAGGACCGCACTGCAGTGATCACAAAAAATACGAAGCCTGTTTAGGAAGCCAAGGAGTTCAGCAGTCATTGAGTCAGCAGTTCCCAAAGGGCCAGCAAATGAGATGATATGACCCCAAGAAGGATGGGGAGTTTCGGTATCCGGAAGATCAATGAAACTAATATTGCTCTCCTTACAAAGTGGTGTGGGGGCTGAATATACTCCGTCTCTTCCTTGGTGTTCTTTTGTTCAAAGGAAGATGGGTTCACCTAAAGCTCTATAGTGGTTAGAGTAATGTTCTCTTAGTCATTTGTCTTCTAATTGGAGGCAAATCTATCACTCCATTTGTTTGCTCGTGCTATACAATGTATTTTCCTTGGTTAATCACGTGCTTAGAAAAACTATAATTGTTATGATTCTGTTAACAAAAGAATTCATATTTCAGCAGATGTGACATTTTTTGAAACTACACCATTTTCCATGCCTCATTTGAGCCTCTGTCTCATCCTATAGTGGCTGTTGAGTCTCCTATACCTCTTTCAGTTATGGATAGTTTCATCGTACTTTCCACTTCTATTTAAGATAAACATTTGTAAGTATATCAACGCAGAAAAGTAGACAAGCTGCAGTCCAACGGTGAGATATAACATCTAGCTCTAGATATGGCTCCCTCTGATATGTTTGAACCATCTTCATCCAAGCTTGTGAATCCTATCTTTGATGGTTTGGATTTACTCGTTGCCAAGAGAAAAGGTACACGCTATCCTAACTCCAAATATGTCTCTTTTGGTAGTCTATCTCCAACATTCAGGTCATTTACAACTTTGTTGTCTAGTGTTTCTGTTCTTACTAAAGTGCATGATGCCTTATGTTCGCCTGAATGGAAGAAAGCAATAGATGATGAGATAGATGCCTTACAAACTCGATAGACTTGACTTTAGTTGATCTCCCTATAGATGTCTCTGTTTTTGGTTGATGTTGGCTACATACCATTAAATATAATGCAGATGGAGAGTTGAAGGGTATAAGGTACACGATTGGTGGCTCAGGGTTACTCCCAAATATATGGAGTGGGTGTGTTTGAGACCTTTTCTTCGGTGGCCAATTCCTAACCCCACATTCTACTTTTTGCTTCTCTAAGTCACTAGATTTCCTCCTACAAAGGTGCAATATCCAAATGTACACCTCCTATCATTTATACTTCTAGCCCAATCAGCATCTGTGAATGCTTCAACACATACATTATCACTCTTCTTGAACAATAATCCCTTTCTTGGAGTCCTTTTAAGATATATAAAATCCTATAAACTGCATTTACATGCTCCTCATGAGGGAAGTGCATGAATTGACTCACAACACAATAGTAAAAGCAATGTCAGGTTGAGTATGGGATAAGTAAATCAATTTTCCAACTAAATGTTGATATTGCCCCTTATCAACCTCAGCACTGACATTTACATTCAGCTTGTAATTTGCATCCAAGGGTGTTTCAGCTGGCTTGCACCCTTGCATATTAGTTTCATTGAGAAGTTCTAAGATATATTTTATTTGAGACACCAAGATTCCTTCCTGCATTTTAAAAAAAAGATTCCTTCCTTAGTTCTTGCCACCTCCATGCCCAAGAAATTCCTTAAAGATCCAAGATCTTTGGATATCAAATTCTTTGGCCAGAAAGGTCTTAAGCTTTTCTTGTTCAACAAAATCATCACCTAGTAGGATAATATCATCCACATACACAATGAGTATAGCAACCTTCCCGCCATTGATGTGTTTAAAAAACATAGTGTGATTTGCTTGGCTCTGAAGGTACCCCGAGTTCTTTATTGCTTTAGTGAACTGACCAAACCATGCTCTAGGAGATTGTTTAAGACCATAGAGTGACCTCTTGAGTTTACAGACTTTTTTTGGGCCAAATAAGCCTTCAAATCTTAGAGGTAGATGCATATACACTTCCTCTTCCAATTTATGATTGAGGAAAGCATTCTTCACTTCTAATTGTTACAATGGCTAGTCATAATAGCTGCAAGAGGCAACGGGATTCTAACACTATTCATTTTCGCAATTGGAACAAAGGTCTCCTAATAATCTATTCCATCTGTCTGAGTATGTCCCTTTTTCTACCAGCCTTGCTTTGTGCCTTTCTATTGACCCATCGACCTTATATTTCACTGTGAATATCCACTGACAACCAAGTGGACTTTTTTCTTTGGGAAGACATACCAATTCCCAAAGTCTGATTCTTCTCTAATGCCTTCATCTCCTCATGAACAACCTCTTTCCACTTGGGAACAACAAGAGCTTCATGTATACATTTAGCAATGTCTGTTTTTGATGAGTTAGAAACAAAGACTCTTAAAACTTGAGGACAATTTGTGATAGGACATTAAAGTGAGATATAAAATGATTTGTGCACTACTTTATGCTTTTCTATGAGCGATGAGGACATTAAAGTCTTGAAAATCACAAAATTTTGGACACAAGGAAGAATTTGAATTACCTGATGTGCTTGAAATTGAATCTTGACAGCCTATTTGTGGTTGTTGCTCCACACCTTGTCGGTTATGCCTCCTCATATAGACATGCAGTTATGTTTTTTTTCTTAGGCAGTATTTCTCCCCCTACATTAAATTTTTCAGTTTTGGCACAATAGACTTTATATTCAGGAAGGGAATTTGTAGTAAAAATCTGTGGTTGAGGTGAAGAAGTGGATATTTCTAGACAAGAGGTAACCAAAGAGACAAACAAGGGGACATTTGTTTCCCAAAATTTTATTCGTCTAACTATTTCTCCCTTCGAAGAGAAGTTTGGTGGAAAAAAGATTAATCTTTAAAGAAAGTGACATCCATACTCACATAGACTTGGTTGGTGGTTGGATCAAAACACTTATATCCCTTTTGAGTTGGTGAATATCCAAGACAGACACATTTACAAGCTCTCAGATCAAATTTACTACAAGTATGACTGTGAACATGAACAAACACAACACAACCAAACACCTTAGGAGAGATTGTTGAAGAATTGTGATGAGGGTAGGTCTCCAACAGAATGTAGAGTGGTTTTTGAAACTGACATACCAGGGACGACATTCGATTGATGAGGTAACATGCAGTAAGAACGACTTCTCCCTAGAAGTGTTTAGGAACCCCAGTGGTAAACATAATTTAAAAAAGGATGTTTGTCCTTGCGTTCAACAACACCATTTTGTTAAGGTGTGTTGACACAATTTGTTTGGTGTACAATACCCTTTTCTATGAGAAATTGGCCAAGAATGGAACTGAAGTACTCTTTGCCATTATCCATTCTTAGGATTTGAATTTTGGTATGGAGTTGGGCTTCAATCATAGTATAGAAGTTTTGAAACACCTTGGCAGCCTTGGATTTTTCTTTCAAAAGGTACACCTAACAAACCCGAGTATGATCATCTATGAATGTGGTCAACCACCGTGTCCCCGTTATATTTTTCACTTTCAATGGCCCTCAAATGCCACTATGTATGAGAGAAAAAGATTGAGATTGTTCGTAAGGTTGAGAAGGAAAGGTGGTACAGTGATGTGTTAAAAGACACCCACGTGTATAGGGGTAGCATGACTAGTAAATAAGGAGAACTTTCATTGAGATAACATAGAATTGTAATTATGCAAGCTGGTGTATGTCCTCTTATGTCTTTTTCCTTTTGAAGCATGTTGCCCTAAGGGCATTGTAGTCATTGTAAGCACCTTTACACAATTATAAATACAACCTCATGGCATGGGGTAGAGCACTCAAGCCCCTTCTTCTTGGCTCAAATTCGTCCTTACACCTTCTCTTTCTTCTCTTTTCCTCTTCTCTTTCCCATGGCTTCTTCTCTCCTCTCTCCCAAGAGCTAGAATTCATCTCTTCTCTCCTTCCCTAGAGATCTCTTGTGTTTATGTGTCGTCCCTAGAAATCAATATGGTATTAGAGTGGGCAAATATCTGACATGGAAAAGGAGAAGAAGATGGAGAAAAAATGGTGGAAGAAGAAGAAGAAGAAGAAAAAGAAAAAAGAAAAAAGAGGAGTTTCTCGTTTTTCCATAAGTTTTTCTTTCCCAATTATAGTTTTTCATTTGATGTTAACTGTCTTAACGTATGTTTCCTATAGCAAATTATATACCGTTGGAAAGATCTTTGAGTCTAGTTTCCAACTCAAAAAGAATCATTGAAATCAGATTTTTCTAGAAAGAGAAATCGACATCTGAAGCAACAAAAGTCGAGTAGTAGAAAAGTTTCGTGTAAGCAACAGAAAGCCTCAACTTCCTGAAAGGTTTGTACCAACATTACTGTGGATTTACATTGAGAATTATATATCAAAATAAAGATTTGTGAGCTTACTTTTTATCCCAATAAACCATTTCTCAATTTGATCTTTCAAAAGAGAGATATCCACATTAGAAGAATCAAAGGTCATGCTAGTATCCTGTTGCATGCGAAGATCCGAATTTAAGCCAATTTTTTTTGCTTCAATTTTTGAGTTGCTAATGTTGTTTAAATTTCCTATTTCTTTTCAGAATCTAGTCAAGATTTTACCAACTTGAGTATCTTTCCTTCCTTAAAATTTTCTTTTGTTTGATCTTATATTACATTAGTTTCCTTAAGTGATCTCTCTTTCATTTTGCTGTTTATTTTCTAAATTATTTCTACTTTTGTGAGATCAATTTTGGCTGTGCTGAAAGAAGGATTAGAAGTGGCTAAAAACCACCTCTCTGAGTAGAGAAGAGCTCATGTCGATCGGGAGTGATGAGCGAAACCACGACGCTCCCCCTGGGACCCCTCCGAAACCCCCCATCACCCACGAATCCCCGTTCTGGCCCACCTCTTTGAGTAGAGAAGAGCTCAGAGCAATCGGAGCGAACCGAACCACCGCAGCAGTAGCAATTCGAACTGATTGCAAAGGCCCCTCACTTGAAGATCCCGGAAGATGAATCAGGATGGCAGACGGTCGTCGGCCGCACTTCAAGGAGAAGGATCAGGATAGAGAATCCGGAGGAGTAGTAGTTCCAAAATGGCAATGGATCCATCTCCCTCCAAAAATAAAAAAACAGAAACGAAACTTATCTCCGAATCACATCCAGTTCAGGAGCAAAGAAGTCTTTCATCTCCATACCAGCCAAGCGGTGGAAACCTTCGGAATATTACTGGAAAGCATATGGAGCGGCAAGACGGGAAGAAGCCATGGAAGATCTCTCTTCACCAGAGAGTTGGAGTTCCAGGTTCACACGCAATATCATGGAGGAAGGCTGGAATGTTCCATCACGCAAAGAAGGGGAAACACAATCATGGGGATGATCTTCCTCCCCCAAAGCTCCAAGTCTCTCAGAGTTTGATTCTTCAACTCTCTCAGAAACCCGAAACAAGCAAAAGCTTCGCTCTCCCTCAACAAAAAAAATCCGATACCCCACCCATTGCCACTACCCTCCAGAAAAAGGCCTTCCTCCAGAAAAATCCCACTCCCACATCAACCCCCATTCTTTTCCAGAAAAAACACAATCTCCATCCCAGCCACCTGTTCCTCCCAGGAAAACGCCTTGCGGCATCCCCAGCCCCAAAAATCTCTAAATAGCCCAGGAACAAACGAAGTGCTTCCGCCCCTACCAACCTCGAAATTTAATCATCACAAGAACCACATCTCTTTGTTTCTTCCCAATCAAGACCTAATGGATGAAAAGAAGCGATTATCAACGGCGGAAATCATCACAGTTCACCCCGACTTCAACACAACAAATCAGATGGGGACTGGATCAGAAAAAAAACAAATCTCCTGAGGCCTTTGGACATCATGCACATTCAAGCCAAACACTGGCTTTTGGTTTTCAAAACGCAAGAGGACAGAGATGCGTTGTTTCACTTAAAAAACGAGACTGGGTCCCCAATTTTGCGTATGACTCACTGGACTACTGGCCTCACCATGTTCGGACAATGGGTTGCTGCTTGAGGCATTCCACCGGAGCTTCGATGCCGACACGCTTTGGATAGCCTGGCAAACATCTTTGGAGAGCTCGCCTAGGCTGAAGAAAAATCTACGGACCTGTTTTGGGAAAAAAATTTCATTAAGCCAAAAATTTCGATAAGTGGATCCCATCTCATTGAACTTCATTCTGGAGAATTATCTGCTTGGGTCATTCTGGAGTTCGGGGAGATTACCTGTCTCCTCTTAGTCGAACCCAACTCAGTGTTTTGACTCACCGAGTCCTGAGTTAAATCTTGTCCGGGACTGCCCCGAGTCACACTCAGTGGAAACCAGCTCAACTCAGAAAAAAAACTCGAAAGTCACCCAAGGAACCCTCCCGAAGAAGAATCTATTTTTTGAAAATCCAGAAATCCCGAAAATCCAAAATGTCAACCCAAACGTCACCTCACCACCCCACACAATCTCATCATCATCCCTCGACATTCCCACCCTCCCGCCGCGTTTGTATGACATGCAGACTGACACGGAGGATTCCTAAAAAATCACTCAAAGTTTGACAGCTAGACTCTCAAACCAATCTCCAGAAAATAAACATCTACCCACTTCAACCACACTTTTGCCACGTGACCACTTCTCGGCCACCTCAAACTCGTATCAATCGCTCTTTTCGCCACCATGCCAACCGCCTTTTTCGCCACCATCAACTTCCCCATCTGTCAAAGTCCAGTCGGAGAACACGTGTCCGATCTTGTTGAGCATACCTCACCTAGAGCCCCGAGTCATCAAATCCCACATCCTTTTCCCTAAAACAATCCAGCCTCCCATCATTTCATCAAATCCCTTCATTGCCTTCGACCTCACCTCTTCTCCCTGCGCCTCTGTCCCAGGCCCACCCCCCGAGAACCTTATCAGCCTCAACCTTTGCCTCTTCCCCAAACTCCTGCACCATTGCCTCCTGAGGACAACCTATCTCGAAACCCGCATCCATCCCCTCCCAAGTCTCCCTTGTCCTTTCTCATCCTACCTCCCGAAACCTATCCGTATGTAAATCCCCACCCGCCATCTTGCCTTCGCTGCCCTCGAGCCCAAACGATACATGTCCGTTTCCTACCCCTTCTCGAGCCTCCCCCAAGACTCCCCCTCTGTCAACCATCTTTTCTGCCCAAGGCTTGTATACCTCGAAACCCACCCTTGCTCCATCCAAATATCCATGCATCTAGAGGTGGCTTCGAACCGAGCCGGCTCGAGCTCGGCTTAGTTCGATTCTGTATACCCGAATCTCGTACCGAGATCCAGGATCGACTCATTTAAATTAACGAGCCGAGCTCGACCGAATCAAGGTTTGGCTCGAAAGCTCGCGAGCCGGCTCGTTAACGAGCAGAGTTGAGAGCGGGAGCGAGAGCGGGAGTGGGAGCAAGGGGCGGGGGGGGGGATTCTTCCTCCCCTCGTCACCGCCGAGCCCCTCCCGTCCGCTGTTGTCGCCGTTGAGCCCGCCGGCCGCCTCTGTCACCGTCGGTTTGATTTCTTCCTCCCCTTGTCTCCCTTCGCCTTTGTTTCCGTTGTTGCCGCTGCCTCCGTCGCAGCCGTCATCCCCGACGACAGGCCAGCGCCACTAACCCCCTTCCCTCCACGTCATCTCAGCGGAAAACCAGAACCAGAGATAGATACCTAAGTCCCGCCCTACGAAGACGATTTCGAACGTGCGAGATCATAAACTAAAAAAACAAAATTTTTTTTGTCTTGAACTCTCCTTCCTCATGGCTCTTGAAGAAATTGAAAATACATTTTAGTAGAAATAAGTTTATAGGGACTATTAGTGTCTGATTTTTTTGTAAACATTTTTCTAATTGAAAATTTTTATTAACAAAATCATATAATTTTCTAAGTAAGATTTTCCTGCCAAGATGGGCTAGAAAACCGTATAGAAAATTTTTGAATAAGTATTTGACAGTTGATGCTGTAATACTTTTAGCATGAGGCAATTTTCATAGCAATTTTGTGTTTGACATTTTATTTGATTAAAAATTTATCAATCAGTATAGTAATATATTGGATTGATTATAAATTTTTATTTATTTCCCTAGAAGAGGCAATAAGAGGTCCATTTAACTTTCCTATGAAAATTTTAAAATATTTCTTGTAATTTTCTAATAAGTCACTAATAGTAATAGGATTTTATTTAAAGGTTTTTTTTGGAAATATGTATCATAGGAAAAACTAGAAAAGTTTTTCCTAGAATATAAATTTTCAACCAGTGGCACTAAGGAGGCCATAGTAAATTTATAGCCAGATTCAAAAATTACAAAATAAGCTAGACAACATTTGGAGTAAAAAAGATTAATATTGGTGCGTTCTAATCCATTATTGAAATTCAATCCTAAACCTCCCCTATCATTCTTTTTTTTAAATGTATGCAAAATTTTATATATAATTTATTTGACATATATTTTATATAGAGTATTAAATGTAGGTTAAGCTCAAACTTGGCTAGAGCTCGAGCTCAAACTCGGTTAAAATTATTAGGCTCGAGTTTGATTACAATTTTATGCTCGAGGTTAGGGTTGACTCGAGCTCAAGTTCGAAATATTTAAATCAAGCTCGGCTTGAACAAGGTTCGGACTTAGCTGGATTCGATGCCACGTTTACACCCAATTTTAAGTAGAGGTCATTCCCAATTTTATGTAAAATGTATGCATAATTTTATATACAATTTATTTGACATATATTTTTTGAAAAGTTTTAAATATATGTTGGAGCACGAACTCGAGACATGTATTTTTAGAAAAGTTTTAAATGAATGTTAAAGCTCGAGCTCGGCTCAAACTCGGTTAAAATTATTAGGCTCGAGCTCGATAACAATTTTAGGCTCGAGCTTGAGTTCGAAATATTTAAATCAAACTTGGCTCGAACATAGGCTGGTTCGGGCTCGGCTCGGCTCGATGCCACCCCTAATTATCATGTCCTAGAATGTCAGAGGAATCGGCTCACCGTCTAAGAGAGCCATCATCAAAGCAGCCCTTTTTGAGTGTAAGCCAAAAATTGTAATTCTTGTTGAAACAAAGCTGCAAAATTTTGATTATTCTATTGCTTGTGATTTATGGTATGGGTTGGACCCTGCGTGGGTAACGGTCGATTCTATAGGGCACTCTGGTGGCATTCTTGTCATCTGGGACCAAAAAGCAGTAGACGTTACTCTCTCCCAACTGGGCCAATACTCCATTGGCATTTGCTTCCACGATTACTCCTTGGGCACTTTGTGGGCGTTGGCTGGTGTTTACGGTCCGACTAGGCCTATTGACCGCGCCTCCTTTTGGGAGGAATTATTCCAACTCGTCCAACTCTGGGATCTCCCTTTGCTTCTGGCCGGTGATTTCAATTTCATTCTTCTTTGCTCAGAAAAATGCCCTCCCGCGGCCAGAACTACTTCATCAATGAGAGCTTTCTCTGATCTCATTGGTAATCTCGAACTCTCCAAAATTTCTCTCAGGAAAAAAATATACCTGGTCAAATGGTCAATCCTCTCGAAGTTGGATTGTTTTTTAGTTAACAATGAATGGCTTCATCTCTTCCCAAAGACATCTGGCCAAGTCCTAAATAAAGTCGGTTCTGATCATTGGCCTATTCAAATCAACACCCCCCCCCCCCCCCCCCTCTGGGGTGCTCTCCCTTTCGGTTCAAAAATTCCTAGACCTTTATGGAGGCTTTCAACTCTTCCCTTCTGGTCTGGTGGCAAGAGCTGGAGCATCACCCCAACCTGGGTTGGGCGCTTCCCCTCAAATTAAAAGCTTTAAAGGCGAAGATCTGCTCATGGTCCATTAATCTTCGTGCTGTTGTTGCTTCTCAGAAAGACTCGGTTCATCGTCGCATCTCGGAGCTAGAATTACTCGAAGAGCAAAGGTCTATCTCTCCCTCTGATCTACTTCTTAGAAATCAACTAAATTTAGAATTTTCAAATTTGCTTCGTTGTGAATCTGTCCGTAGGAAACAGCGGGCTAGATTTCGTTGGATGGTTGAGAGGAATGGAAATACGAAGTTCTTCCATGCCATTGCCTCGTCCAGGAGGAGGGTTAACTGTATCACTTCTCTCTGTCATGGAGACCAAGTGATCACGGATAGCTCCTCTATCTCTAATATTCTTGTGAAGTTCTTCTCAGAGATGTACTCTGAAGAGTGCTTTAATCGGCCAAAGCTGCCACCACAACTCGACTACCTGTGCATCTCTTCCTTAGAGGCGTCTGATCTGTGTTGGAAGACATGGCCCAAGCCCACACAACCAAAGAAGACCCATATATCCAAGTGTATTAGAAGATGGGCCCAAGCCCACACGACCAAGGAAGGCCTACATATCCAAGTGTATTAGAAGATGGGGCCCAAGCCCATAAGACCAAGGAAGACCCATGTATCCAAGAGAAATAGAAGACGGGTTATAGGCCCACAGACCAAGGAGAAGGCCCATAGGCCCACATACATTGATGGCAGGATGATAAATAAAGGGTTATCTTATAAAGATGACATTGATGTAATTAAGTTAAAGTTCCAGGGTTAAAACCCTAAACCCTAAACCCCAAGTTCAGGGGTATTATTGTAATATAGTAGTTTCATAAATCTATAAATAGAGCTTCAGGGGGAGGGTAAGGAATAATCAAGTCCATAACCTTTCTTCCTCCAGTTTTCTCCCAATGGGTTTCTCTCCCTTTTTCTCAATGAGCTAAATTAATGGAGTCCTGAAAATCAACAATCTGGAAAGGCCTTTCAGCTCAAAAGAAATCGATTTGGCTGCTTGTGGGTTCCCAAAGGATAAAGCTTCTGGGCAGATGGTTTTAATGGTGAGTTTTACCACAAATATTGGGATTCCATCCCAATATTCACCAAGTCAGCATCACCCATAAAGCTGTAGGGGCTTCTTTCATAGCTCTAATCCCGAAAAAATCCTCCTCTTCCCTCCCCCAAGACTTTAGACCAATAAGTCTAACCATCAGTTACTATAAAATCATCGCCCGTCTGCTAGCAAACCGTCTTATGGTCCATCTCTCCAAAATCATAAATCCTTGCCAAAGTGCTTTTATCCGTGATAGGAATATTTTGTACTCTTCCATGGCTGCTCATGACTCTTAGACTCTTTTAAGAAATCAAATCGGCCCAGATTTCGTCCTTAAAATTGACTTGGAAAAAGCTTTTGACCGAGCAAATTGGAAATTAATTGATTACCTCTTCGACCGAATGGGTTTTGGAACTCTGTGGAAAATTTCGATGAGATGTTGTATCTCTACTGCATCATATTCTGTCCTAGTAAATGGAAAGCCGTGCGGCTACTTCAATGCTACAAGAGGCATCAGACAAGGTGACCCTCTGTCTCCTTTCCTCTTCACTCTCATCGGGGAACATCTTGCTTCTATGGTCTAGTTTGCTAAAAGCATGGGTTGGCTCAATCCTGTCTCTGACTACCCAAATCAAGATATTCCGCTCTTTCAGTATGCTGATGATACTATTCTCTTCGGAGAAGGTACAATGAATCAGATCTCCCACATGAAAGCTCTGCTCAACCTTTTTGAGCTGTCTTCTGGACAAAAGGTAAGTTGGGTTAAATCATCTATTTTTGGCTTCAATACTGATCCTTCGATTCTAAATTCTATGGCTGAATATTTGGGTTGTAAAGTTGCTTCCCTTCCAAGCACATATTTGGGCCTTGCTCTATCCCCTATTTTACCTTCAAAATCTGCTTGGCACCCAGTCATTGAGCATCTTGAAGCCAGACTTGCTTCCTGGTGAGGAAATTTTTTGTTCAAAGCTGGTAAGCTTATTCTTATAAAATCTTGTCTCCATGGTATCCCGTCTTACTTTCCGTTTTTGTACCAATGCCATGCTTTTGTCTAAAATAGAATTGAGTTCCTGCAGAGGAGATTTTTATGGGGTGGGCAAAATGGGAAAAAGAAATATAGCCTAGTGAAATGGGCTGATGTTTGTAAACCTTTTGTAATGGGTGGTCTTGGGATCCGGGATACTACAACAACAAATTCTGCCCTGCTTATGAAGTGGATCTGGAAATTTAATATGCAACAGTCCTTGATTTGGCGAGACATTGTGGTGGCCAAAGCAGAAATTATTTTTGGCTGGTGGACAAAAGGTGGAAGGTATTATAAATTATCTCTTGTGTGGAAAAAGATTGCACATTTGTTGCCAGCTTTCAAAAATGTCGTCAAGTGTTACAATGGTTCCGGCTGTCAGACAAAATTCTGGACAGACTGGTGGGTGGGCCCAAGTAGCTTTAATACCAGCCATTGTCAAATTTTCTCTCTTGCTAGAAACAAAGAGGCGACCATATCTGCGCTCGGGCTGAATTCTGGTGAGTGGAACTTAAACCTTCGTAGAGCACTGATGGATGACGAAGCCCTTGAAGCAGCTGATCTTGTCACGAGTCTATCGACGGTACGTTTCAGAAATGTTCCAGACACTCTTATTTGGACTCCATGTCCGAAAGGTGCGTTTTCTACTTCTACTGCCTACAACTTCCTACTCCCTCCCCCCTCTACTCAATCCAGCCATCCAGCTACCATTGCGTGGTCTTTACACGTGCCTCCGAGACGAAGTTCTTCATTTGGACAGCGTGTCAAAACAAAATCCTGACATCGGATTCGTTAATTCGCCAAGGAACAAATGGTGTGGACCCCCTATGTCCGTTTTGCCAAACCACTCCTTAAACCGCAGACCATATCCTGTTGCATTACGATTATGCTCATTCTGTCTGGACCGGACTCATTAGCAAAATTGATCTGCAATACTGCCCCTCTCAAAATCTCACATCTACTATACTCACGGACACTCATGTCCCAAAGCTCGGAAAATTATTAATCTCATGCTGCGTTGGTTATATCGTTTGGGCTTTATGGAAAGAAAGAAATAATCCGAAATTCAATAGAAAATCTCTTCCAAACAATATTTTGAGCAATAGAATTGTTGGGCAAGTTGCCTCCTAGATCCTCATGCGGAAAGAATTTATTTTGAAATGTTTTTTTTTTTTTTTTAAATGATGCGGAAAGAATTTAAAAATCTCAAAGGAACAAAATTACGTGGAAACTGGCAACTTATAGCGGAAATGTCTTACCCTCCCCGCTCCCTGGCCATGAAAACTTGGTCTCCTCCTCCGTTGGGCCATTTCAAATTAAATTTCGATGGAAGCGCCTTGGGCTGTCCTGGGCCTGCCGGATATGGAGGAGTCATCCATGACGATAATGGAAACCTTCTCCTTTCATTTTCTGGGCCAATTGGCGAATCTGACTCAACAACTGCCGAGCTTTCTGGTTTACATAATGGATTAAAGCTTTTTCATCAATGGATGGTGGGCCCTCTTTGTGTCGAAGGTAATTCAAAAGTAGTCATCAATTGGTGTAAGAAGTCTTCTAAGCCTCCTTGGCGGCACAAGGATCTTTTTGAAGATATCTGTAATTTAATTTCTCATTTGCAATGTAGCTGGAATTATATTCCTAAATCCGCTAATCACTTAGCGGATAATCAGGCTAAATTAGGTGTTTCCCTCAAACATCTTGTTGTGGAGGAAGACCTTGTACAGTAAGGTATGTATTTGTACTTTTTCTTCTAGTAATACATTCACACTGTTTTCTCAAAAAAAAAAAAAAAAAATTAGTTTCCTTAAGAGAAGTCATTCCCATTTTGAATTAGTTTCTTTTTTTAACAAAGTCTGAAACTTTTGAATTAGAAAGTCTTGTTTGCTCATTCTAAATCCAAAATCTTAGTCCTAAATCTCTCTCATTCCTGAAATTATCTCTTGAATATTTTCTTTGCAAATTGGTCAAGTTGTGTTAAAAAGTAATTGGCTTATATAAAAAGTCTCTGTGTATAAAGTTTTCATTATTATGTTCCATCTCAAAACTTTCTTATTGGTTTTTTTTTAAGTTTTCTTAATTATCATGTTTTTTTTTAGAAAGAGATGAATTCATTAAACCAGAAACAACAACAAAATTAGGGAGGCCTCCCCCTTACAAGAGGAACATGGAGGGAGGCCCCCTGCTTAGCACAATTGTCTGCAGCAGAATTTGCAAATCGGGGAACATGGGACCAAATACAGGTAATATGAGGGAGAATGTCCAAAATGGAGTAGTAAGCATCTAGTGATGCCATGGTGAGGGAGAGGGAGAGGAGAACCATCCAATGATCACTGCAGAGTCTCCCTCAATGTGGAGCGGCCTAATGAAATGCTCACGAAAGATGATGAGGCCTCTGAGGAGGGCCTGAACCTCAGTAGCATTGGAGTCCGCGATGCCCCTAGGACTGGAATAGGGCAAAAGTTGGGTCCCGTCCGAGTCATGGAAGGCCCCACCATAACTAGCCAAACCAGGGTTGCCGAGGGAGCTGCCATCAAAATTCATCTTGATGTAGCTTGTATTAGGGGATCGCCATTCCTGCATCGTTGAAGGCTTCATTAGGACTCCCAACTGGGCAATGGTGCTCCAATTTTCCCTGAGCGAGAGCCGAGAGAAAGCAGAGAACTCCCTGGAGTGGAGCCAAGTAGAGATGTGGCCTGTTATAAAGGAGATGACCTGGTCAGTAGGGAGATGCTTGGCATTAAAGCGCATGTTGTTGCGTTCAATCCAGATACCCCGAGGGATGAAAGCAACGCAGGCATAGATGATCAGCCTCCCCAATTTAGGGAGGGGGGTCCCAAGAAGCAAACACCCAATCAAGAGAATGTCCTCTGGCAAGCAAAGCTGGATACCGAACCGGCTGAGGATGCTCATCCAAACATACCATAAATAAGGGCATCCAACAAATAGGTGCTAAGAGGTCTCCTCCTCAAAGCCACACAAGGGGCAAGAGGTGCACGCTGTGAGATTGCTGCGGCGATGAAGGTTGACAGCAGTGAGGATTCTTTTGAGACCGGCACTCCAATGGAAGAATTTTATCTTCAAGGGAGCAGAGAGAAGTCAAATAAACTCCACCTCATGCTTGGGGGTATCTGAGGTCCAACCCTTGATGAGGGAGTAGGCGGATGAGACCGAGAAAATACCACTCGCTCTGGCCACCAAATCATCGAGTCCTCCAAAGAGTCACAAGGTCTAGAGTCGGAAATCACCTCAAGGAGCCGAGAGGCAAGCAACGCATCCACATCATCCAATCCCCGACGCAATTAGAGATCCCAATTACCCAGACTCTAGGCATTCGCAATCGACATACAGCACTATGTGGAGGCCCACCAAATACTGCCAAATGAGCCCTTCAGAGGCCCAAAGCTAACCCACTAGTCTTCCCAGATGCGGATCGAGTGACCATTTTTAACAAGAAAGCGGATGCCCAAGTGGAACAACGGAAGGAGTGTTAGGAATTAAACGCCCTAATTCCAAACTAACGAGAGCAATAATAATAAACATGGAAGAAGGGAAAAACAAGCACAAAAAAGCACAACAAGATTTATACAGGTTCGCCTCAAGGTGAGACTACATCCTGTCTTCCGCCGCTGTAGTCATCCACTATAAAGATGAAATACTTTACAAGAGAAAACACATACTTACAGGTGTTTTTCTCTAACCTCTTGGGCTGCAACTCAAGATGCTCCTCGGATTAAGATAATTAAATCCTAATAGCAACGCCCCTCGATTATAAAGAGAAAATTAGGGCAGCCACGATACAAGAGTAAAATTCACAAACTGCCCTTAATGAAACAATAGTCAATATATCGTGGATCGGATGGGGGCTCTGCCCCCCTTCCAACCCCCACGACAACCTGACCATGTAGGTCGATCTGCAACCAACTCAGTGTAGGGCATTAATTAGGCTCCACAACTTAACATGGAGAAGAAAGATAACTCTCCAAATTGTCCTTCCCCCCAAGGTCCACTGGATCTCATGCTGATTGAACTTGTATGACACCATTGATCTCCATAGATTTCCTTAATTATCATGTTCATAGATGAATTATTTTTTTACCTCTCTCTTGTGTAAAACCTGGCCACTTTTTGTTCGTCTATTGGTCTAAAAGCGCCTCCTTCTTACTTGGAAGTATGAAGAGCTGCATTGTGCGCCTCCTTACGTTTGAAGTATGAGAGTTGTTATCTTTTTATTCACACCCTTAATTCCTCAAAGTACTTTCTTCAATGTTTTTTGTTAAAATCATTTCAGAGCAATGCCTATAGACCCAATACCTAAAAAGTATAGGAATGTGCCCAACATTCAACTTGAGTCAAGTCTTTTTATTCTTCACCCAAGAGGTGTTTTTTATTTGAGCTACCCTTAGAAAGTGAGTAGTCTATTTGTCATGACCGTTTTAATTAGTGTATGGAGCTTCGGCTAGGAGTATTTTTCTTCTCTCACCATTATGTTGTGCAAGTTGGGTCTCTTGGTAAAGAACAAAGAGATCTCCAGCTTGAGCGGGAGAAGTAGAAGAAGAAGTACAAGAAAGAGGTAACCAACAATGAAGAATTCCACTTGTTGTAGTAATCAAATTTTATGTGGCTAAAATATCCAAGTAAGAAGGAGACAAGATGAGAAGAAGATGAAGCCTACAAGCAAGATGTGAATAAGAAGAAGATGAATCAATTCAAGGCAATCAAGATTTCTTTTTCAAGTACACAAGTTTCTTGACTAAGATTATTTGCAAAGTGAAGTTACAGACACCAGCTTGAAGGGGAGTGTTAAAAGACACCCACGAGTGTAGGGGAGACATGGCTAGTAAATAAAGAGAACTTTCATAGAGATGACGTAGAATTGTAATTATGCTTGGTGTATGTCCTCTTATGTCCTTTTCCTTTTGAAGCTTGTTGCCCTAAGGGTATTGTAGTCATTGTAAGCATCTTTTAACAATTATAAATACAACCTCATGACATGGGGTAGAGCATTCGAGCCTCTTCCTATTGGCTTTTTTCCTCTTCTCTTTCCCATGGTTTCTTCTCTCCTGTCTCCCAAGAGCTAGAGTTCCTCTCTTCTCTCCTTCCCTTGGGATCTATAGTGTTTATGTGTTGTCCCTAGAAATCAACGTGATGTTTGGCAAGTTGTCAAATTTCACATTGATAAAGAGAAATATTTTTTATTTTTGAAAAGTGAAGGTCAAATATAAGAAATTTGGATGGCTTACTCTATAGTGCCATAACATTATTTCATCTTTAACAGAAAGAGAAAATAAACTCCAAAAATTTGAGCTTGTTTAACCATGTATGCACTACTATCAAAGTAGTAGGGTTGATCAACCTCTCTAGCACTACCAATCATCTTCCTTGAACATAGATCCTGAAATTCACATTGAGATTGAGCGAATTTAGCAAAACAATTCAAATTTTTAGCGAGTATGCTGATGGGCAAAAGATTACAAGACAAGTTAGGAACATGTAAGACAAATTGCTGCATTAGATTCTTAGAAAGAACAATAGAACCTTTCCCTGCAACTAGAGATAAAGATTCATCTGCAATATGCACTGTAAGATCAAGGAGTTTAGGACAAGAACAAATGAGAAAGACTGGTCATATGATCACTAGTACCTAAATCAACTATCCATAGTGAGTGATCAGAATAATAGTTGCAATAGGAGAACTATCTTTTTGAGCAAGTGAACTAGCAACCGAGGCAGTGGGATTAAATTTGGACTGATTCAATTGTCCATACAGATGCTCTAAATGTTCCTTACCGAATAAAGGTGTTTCCGAACTACTAGGATGAACTATTCCTTGACTTATGTAGCTGCCTATATACCTCTACCATTTTTGCTCTTCCAGTTAGGAGGTTTGCCATGTAACTTCCTACATGATTCTTGGTATGTCTAGGCTCATTGCAATATTCAAACCACCTTTTATCTTTTTGAATTTCGGCCCCTCAAATAAGAGTAAAACCTTCGGTAAGATTAGGAAATGGTTCTTTACCAAGAACAACGGTCACATACCTGGTCGAATTCAGGATTGAGTCCCAATAACTGGAACACTCTCTCCCTATCCAACATGTCTTTTATATTTTTCACATCTGCATTAGATTCCATTTCCACATGCTAATACTTATTTATCTTTGCAAACAACCCTGCCAATTTGTTTTAGTAATCTGTAACACTTGAGGACCTGGGAGTTTCAGATATGGTGGTAGAAAAGCTTCATAGGAAAGAGAAACATGTTGTTGCACCTTTCCACACAGACAAGTCCGGCGATGAAAGCCGGTGAAAGGATTTTGGCAAATAAAGGCTGGTAAAAGGGTAACAAAAATTTCCAGTAGGGAAGATTAGAATTTAGAGCCTAGGCTCTCATACCATGAAGAAAATGAAGAATAAAAACTTCTTTTTCAGTTTTCATTCATATAATCATAACTACAATGGCTACAATATGTACGATATAGGAGAATGAATGTGGATATATTTCAACATACAATGAATTTGGACATATTTCAACATACACCCCACTAAAGTAAAAATTTTCATGTGGAGTACATGCCGCAACAAAATCCTCTCTGCTGATAATCTTAGAATTCGTGGCCAGCTCGGGGTTGACCCCATTTGCCCTTTCTGCCATGCCAATGAAGAAACTGTTAGCCACATGCTTCTCATGTGCCTTTCTCTTGGGAGATTTGGACGTCAATTATTAGCCGAATTGGGCTCCATCTCTGCTTCATAGAGGACTTGCCCTCCACCTGCCGAATGCTCGCAGGGACCCCTGTCCCCGGTCTTAGAAAATTGATGATCTCTGCCCTCTTTGCATTTATCCCTGGGGCCTTTGGCTTGAGCGCAATCAAAGGAGATTCAATGCTAAGTTCAACACTCAAGATAGAGTCATTGAAACCATCGTAGGCAATATTGCTACATGGCTCCACTCTCGAAAAGCTTTCACCCCCTTCTTGGGATCTGCCATAAGAAATAATTGGAGATGTCTTGCCCAACTCCACACTTCTTCGAAGCCCCCAGTTATTTCTAAGTGGACCCCGCCGCCTGTTGGTGTGCTTAAGTTGAATTTTGGCAGATCTTCTTTCGGTAACCCTGACATAGCGGGTTTTGGCGGCGTGATTCATGACTCTCTTGGGAACCAGATCGTCTCCTTCTCCAGACCTCTTGGTATTGCGGATTCCACGACGGTCGAGCTTCAAAGCTTACTTAATGGGCTCCGTGTTTTCCGCGAATATTGCTCCGGGCCCATCCTGATTGAAGGAGACTCCAAGGTGGTGATTGGTTGGTGTGAGATTCCTCTGCGCCTCCGTGGTTGCATTGGGACCCCTTTTTTGAAATCATGGATAATGTCAATTTATTTGATTGTTTTTTGTCTCTCATTCCGAGATCAACAAATTTTGTGGCTAATATTTTAGCCAAGCAAGGAACCTCCTTGCAATCTCTTGTTTTTAGGAGTTCGCTCTTTTTGTTCTCTTAATAAAATCATATTTCATAAAAAAAAAAAAATCTGGATAATAAGAGAATGAATTTAGACATATTTCAACACGCTCCCTTAGGGCCTTATCTTTTTCCAAAATCGTCTCTCTAAGCCTCTTCTCTTTGAAGTAGACTCAAAGGTTGTGATTGGTTGGAGCTCCTTGGTCAAAGTTCCACCTTGGCACCTCTAGACGGTGTTCCAAGACATTTTGATATAGTTTCCCTTCTCACTTGTATTTGGACTTATGTCCCTAGATCAACAAACTCCTTTGCTAACTCACTTGCTAAACAGGGAGCCTCCCTCCCATCTCTTATTATTTCGATAGAGCTCCCCCTGATTTGATTGTATTGTTCTGTGTTTCTTAATAATAATCTCACCATTGTCACAAAAAAAAAAAAAAAAAAAAAAAAAAACTGAAATTGT